>NC_045623.1:41215791-42415791 GCF_009829155.1 Mustela erminea
AGGGAATTAAAAATACAGAAGAGAAGTTTCAAAATCATGCCTTCTTTGCCCCAAAATTTTAAAAAGAAAATTAATTCTAGGGGCACCTGTGTGGCTATGTCAGTTAAGCATCTGCCTTCAGTTCAGGTCATGATCCCAGGGTCCTGAGATCGAGCCCCGCCTCGGGCTCCCTGCTCAGCAGGCAGCCTGTTTCTTCCTCTCCCACTCCACCTGCTTGTGTTCCCTCTCTCGCTATTGCTCTCTCTATCAAATAAATAAATAAAATCTTTTTAAAAAGAAAAAAAAATTAATTCCAAAAGATTGGGTAACAAAATGACATTGAGTACTTCTGATCTCTAACATACCTTTGCAATCCCGTGGCCTAGAGCATGTCACAGGAATATAAAAGCAAAAACGTTTTCAAACAGGTGGAGCTTTATCATCATCCTGATTCCGGGGTGAGTGAATGTCCAACTTCAGCAAAAAGAAGGATTTGCCACTCTCTGCAATAAGCAAGGCTGTTGTGGAGGTGAGAGGAAGGACAATGGGAGAGGCTGACATAAAGACAGATGCCGTGGATTTAAAAAAAAAAAAAAAAATCCTATATGACTGTCCATGAGCTGATCATTCATTCAAAATTACCTAATTATAGTTTCCAATATCAACCTTAGACATTAAGAACCATTGTTCTAGCTCTCTAAAATTAATTAGATGTGTTCCTGTTTATTTTATTTGACTTTCTCTATGAAGTAGTTACAGGAACCAAATTTTCATTTGAAGAATCCAAAGCCCACTGACTTTCTCAAAGCCAAATAGTGCTAATGATATAAAACAGGTTCAGACCTCCATACTCCACCTTGAAAAGGCTATTTACATTCTTCATCCTTCAAAATGTTGTTTCTTAAGCCTCTTCTTAAAATCATGCCCAACTTTTATCCCATGGCTTGTAATTATTTGCTTATGATGTTTATTCTTCCCAAATATCGACAGACTGAATTATCACTAACTCATGCAGGTTCCCTCCCACATTGTGTATATACAATGGCTTGCTGACCCTGAATGTCATCAGTCAGTTCATCTGCATAGTTCTTCTGTCCCCTGAAATCACCCCTAATCCTGAGGAAGCTTGCACTCTGTATAAGATGCCTCATGAGTTCTGTTTGTTAGCCACTGTTCATTCCCTAAAGAAGATACTTTCTTCTGTCACTTTCCAACTCCTACTCAAGATATCTACTGTCTCAAGTCTTCCACTGCCCAGGTCATTCCATCTAGGACTCTCCTTTTAAAGAAACGCCCCATGTGTATGTCAGATCTCACCACCTATGATCTTAGCAAAATATAGCAACAGCTATTTTAATTTAGCAAATTAAAAAAGTGACGTATCTATAATAATTAACTTCTACTGCATAGTAACCCCCAAATTTAATAGTTTTAAAAAAACATTTATTTAGCTCACAATTCTGCAGGTCAGCAATTTGGGCTAAGCATAGCTGCTGTGTAGTTCTGGCCTTGGCTGGACTCAGTCAATGCATCTGTACTCAGCTGCCAGGTCAGCTGGGAACCAGTTGGTCCAGGATGACCTCAGCTGGAACGGTTGCCTAGACTTGTTCACAAAGCAAGAGAGCAGAGGGAAGATAGAGGCTTAGAACTGACATACCATCATTTTTGTCACATTTTACTAGCCAAAGCAAATTCTAAAACCAGCCAAGATTCAAGGACTGGGTAGAGACTCTTGATGTGAGATGCTGCAAAAACACATCATAATGATGAGGTGATTTTTTTTTTTTAAATCAAACCAAAGGATCTGTGGCAAAAAGTGGTCCAACAGCAAACTTTATTAAGTTTGACTACAAGACCTGCACTGCTAGGCACCCTTATATGAATAAATATTTAACCATTTCCCAACCAACTATTTATTTGCCAAAGGAAACAATTATTTAATTAAAATTAGTTTAATTCCATTCAGTCTGCCAAACATTACTCGGGCATCTAATGCTAGGCACTAAGCTAGTCATGAAAAACAGGCAAATAAGAAAATCACTACCATTAAGAAGCTTGTAGTCTAGTAGAGGAAACAAATAGTAACATGCAATTATAGATATTTGGGGTTACAAAGAAAGGGGACATGACTCAGAAAATTTCCCAGAGAAGATTACAGAATGTCAAGTATCAGAGAAATCCAGAAGGATGAGAAGTACTGCATTCTATGTGTATGGGCAAATAACCATGAATCCATAGCTCCCAGCCTTGAGCGATGGTCAAGAAATTACTTCACTGACAGACTTGGGTCACCATGAATAGCATACTTGATACCAGAGGCTTTCAACAACCTAGCATTAAGTTGATTTAGCCCACCAGTCCCCTCCCATTACCTTCCAGCAATGATCTTAGGTAAACAGTCTTGCTCTCTGCCAAAAATATCAAAGTCAGCATTGCTTGTTTTCTATCTCCCCAGCACTCCTCACTATTCAATCTATGATCAACATCCAGGTTCCTCTACTTTTAGCATTTACATTCCTAAAATCTCCTTCATCCTCAATACTGAGATGTGGCTTCCATGTCAGTTGTCTTAGGCAGTTTTGTTTGTTTGTTTTTAATATTTTAATTTTTTTATAAACATGTAATTTATTATTAGCCCCAGGGGTACAGGTCTGTGAATCGCCAGGTTTACACACATCACAGCACTCACCGTAGCACATACCCTCCCCAATGTCCATAACCCCACGACCCTCTCCCGACCCCCCTTCTCCCAGCAACGCTCAGTTTGTTTTGTGAGATTAAGAGTCTCTTATGGTTTGTTTCCCTCCCCATCCCATCTTGTTTCATTTATTCTTTTCCTAACTTACTAACCCCCCACGTTGCATCTCCACTTCCTCATATCAGGGAGATCATATGACAGTTGTCTTTCTCCGATCGACTTATTTCACTAAGCATAATACCCTCTAGTTCCATCCACGTTGTCACAAATGGCAAGATTTCATTTCCTTTGATGGCTGCATAGTATCCATTGTATACCACCTATTCTTTATCCATTCATCTGTTGATGGACATCTAGGTTCTTTCCATAGTTTGGCTATTGTGGACATTGCTGCTATAAACATTCGGGTGCATGTGCCTCTTTGGATCACTACGTGTGTATCTTTAGGGTAAATACCCAGTAGTGCAATTGCTGGGTCTTAGGGTACCTCTATTTTCATCTTTTTGAGGAACCTCCATGCTGTTTTCCAGAGTGGTTGCACCAGCTTGCATTCCCACCAACAGTGTAGGAGGGTTCCCCTTTCTCCGCATCCTCGCCAGCATCTGTCATTTCTTGACTTGTTAATTTTAGCCATTCTGACTGGTATGAGGTGGTGCCTTAGGCAGTTTTTACCCTATTTTTCAAGTCCAATACCAGTCATACATTAATTCATGCAATAATGATTTACCAAGACCAGCTATGGCCTAGAAGTACTATATAACAATCAACAATATAATTACAGCCTTTATTCTCATGACTCTCGTAATCTGTAGAGACTGACATTAAAACAGGAATTGCACAAGTGATTTTCAACTATCTTTATATGTCCTGTGAAGAAACATATAAAAGGTATAATAACAAAACAAGGAACATTTTAAGTAGTCCCCTAACAGATGAGCACAAATTCATCCTAACAGAGAATTGCAGGGACCCAGAGGACACAGAGCCTTTGTCCTAGGCTAAGGACACACTGTGAAGGAGCTGGGTGTGAAGGAGCCTGGCATGTTGGAGGAACAGAAAGATAGCCAATGGGACTGGATGTGAGTAAAAAGATGAATCATAGGCAATGGGGCTGGGGGGGTAGAGGGGTACAGAAAACAGCCAGTCTGAAGGAATGGATTCACCACTCTGCATAAAGATACTTTCCTCCAAAACCACATGAAACTTAGGATGCATGGGACTTCAAATTAATTCAATCTTAAAATTTTTAAATTTCATTTCCAGTTTATCATTTAAAGAGTATCTTAACTTCCCAATCCACAAGTTTACCTATAATTTTAACTAATCCCAGTGTCTTGTATATTTCCTCAAAATACGGTTTGTTAACTTTGATCCAACCAGTCAGAAACTAAGTAGATAAAACACATTTTACAGGATTGTGCCAATTGAAAACATCTCCTGGGGCATAAAATAAAGAATGGTAGAGGAACCAGAGCTAGGATCTGGTTTGCTCTGCTTTCTCTCTAAGGACGTTAATTAAAGCTTAAAGTTAGTTATGCCCTACCTCCTTACTCCTAAAATCTAAGAAGGAGAGGTTACCCCAGGGCATTCTAAGAATTTCTCCAGGCCTCTTGTCTATTTTACTACCCAAAACCTTTCTTTATCTCTAATATTCTCTGTTACATTATTTTAAAATTGGAGTTTAGAGTAGAATGTACTTTATATGCAAATAGTTGGCTGTTTATGTGTGTAAATGCAGTTCAAAATAAAAGCTATAAAAACAAAAGTAGAAAACCCTGAAACCTCTGTACATCCATTGGTCTGAAGTTGGTGTGGCTGGATATTTGAAGATGGCTGGAAGTTGCTGGCAGAAAACAAACCAGAAGGAAGAATTATACTATTTCTTATTTCTGTGAGGCTTACACATTTATTTGATCAGACTCCGATTCCACCCCCCCTTTTTTTCAAATTTTATCTAGTTAAAGAATTAATATGCAACCATTATTCTTTCCTCCCAACGTTTCCTATGCCACCCTTCCCCAAAGCAGCAGTACAACAACCTTATTCTGGACTCATGGTCATTGTGGGTTTTCCTACTATAATGCAACTTAACCCATTACTTAAGTCTGTATTCTTCTAGCATTTATTTAGTGTGTGATACTTGGGTCCACACTATTCAATTCACCTGAGTTCAAAGAAAACCTGTGCTAACTCTGAGGTCAAAAGTTTGTGGGCCACTCTTTTTCCCAGAAGGTACACTTGATCTGGGAGTGTGATGCCATTTTCTAACCATTTTCAAAGTTGAAAACATAATCCCGAATTAAAACACTTTGCATTTTAGGAGCTCAGTTCCTACCCTGAGTTCTGTTATTTTAAAACTTTAGCTAAAAATTTCCTGGAGGTGACTGAGTTTTCTCAGTCTCGGGGGAAGCTGCTGTGAATGACTTTCCATAATGCCTCTTCTGAGAGTCGCCAAGTTCACTTTTTGCAACCTAAGTGCATGCCAGGGGCATTTAAATTGAAGGAACCAATGAAAATTCTAAAAGGAAAGTTTTTAAATGAACATAGGAACAGAGAGCTTAACTTAAGGAGGTAATAAAGTAAAAACAAAGCTTAGGGTTCCAATCTCACCCTAAGCCGTGGGACCCTAAGCAAACTGCTCTGGCTTCCCATTCTATCTCAGGGACTTCATGGCATTCTTTCAGAGTTTAAATGAATTAACACATGTAATTCATTTCTTGCCTTTGGCTTTCCTGATGTCTAACTAGACTGCATGATAAGACAGGGAGTAACTCATGTTCTTTTTTTTTTTTTTTTTTTTTAAATGAACTAATGGAGATTCATTGATTTATGCAGTCAATTATAAGTGTGGGCAACAGCCAAATAGGCAAGTTACTTGACGGGGGGGAAAAAAAAAAAAAAAATCCTCAGGTCACTGAAGCAGCAATTAGCAAGTATTGTGGGGAGAAGAGGAAAAAGGAGGAGGAAAAAGGCCTGATGAGGCAAATTGCCTTTAATTATCTTTAAACATTTTCTCCTCTTCTTTTGATGCCATAAGCCCCCCTGCAGTTCCAAAATAAAATAAGCCAGAGTTTTGTTTTGCTCTTTTAAATAGGAACATAATAGCCACTGTGGAAACATGTTCTTAATCAAAGGTATTAAACTCCTGGCTGCTCTCCTTCTTTGAAATTGCCTGGGTTCATTATTATCAAGGGGAAGAGCAGTCTAGTCACCATTTAGCTCCCTTCTTAGTAAATTAAAATATTAATTACAAAATACGTTATTTTTATCTTATATCTTAAGCTATTGGTTACTGTGGCTGGGTTAAAAAAAAAAAAAAAAAAAAAAAGAGGGTTCATTTTGTGCTGAAGTAATTTCCCTAACAAAGCATTCATAGTTACTTTCTAGTTCCTGGACATCCAATCCGTACATGAAATGCTGCATTGGGAGAGCCATCTGAATAAATTCGATAGCAACTTCATTTATTTCTTGTCTCCGAGATAAGTGTACAATTAGAGTTGCCGTGTCCATGTGCTCATGGCATGTGCCTGCTCAGACAAGGCCCTGGCTGCAGCCAATGCCCAGCAGAGCTCAAGAGGAAAGAAAGAATGTTTCCTTTTCATTTCCACCACACAATGCAGTAATCGATCTTATGCCCATAGACACAAATGCTCAATCTTTGGGAAAGAGGCAAATAAAGCCACAGAATAGACATCAGAGCTAACTAAAACCCTCATTGTCTGCCTCTTCAAAGACTCAAATTACCAGCAAGGTATTGGGGTAACAGTAGAAAACCTTAAGAAAACACAAACCAAGGACCAGCAAACCCACAACCGTATGCAGATGACCTGGTCCTGTGGTGCCTCAAGTCATCACAAAGTAAACCAAAGCTGTGCTCTCTTTTACAGGTGAGGGGCACACGCAGTAAGCATGCATGTAGGCAGTTGATTTGTCAAGCCTCTAAAAGCCACCCACTCCCTTGCAAAATATTCCCTCCTTTCCCTACTAACTGCATGATGCCTGAAATTTGATTTTTCCCCCTCTTACATTTGGAAGGATATTCAGTTTAAGAGGTCCCTATTTAATTCCAGAAAGCTAGAGAGATAAGACTTACAGCCAATACCATTTATTAAGTGCCACTATGTACTAAGTATTTTACATACATTATTTTCCTGAATCATTACAATAATCTTATGATGTAGACATTTTTTTTAGCACCTTGTTACTTGCAAAAACTGAGGCTTAGGAAGATTAAGTAACTTGAACAACTGACAAGTGATACAGTGAAGATCTAAAACCAGGTGTCTAACTGTAAAGCCCCTGCTCTTGCTCCATCTATCAGCTTCTATCTGATAGTATGTGTTGGGGTACAAGGAACAGAGGGCTGGGGCACTGGAAAACAGAAATGAGGATGAGAAAGGTGGTGGAGGGGCACTGGAGAGCACTAGACATGCCCTCGGAAGGGAGAAGTCCTCTTTGCCAGACTGCCAGATGGAAGCATTAATGCTTGCCTGCTCAGCCCTCCCACTAAACATCATCCAAACCAACCTTCTTCTCAGAACTTTCGTGCATATATCTCACTGAATTGTCCAAAACTCATGGTGCCTGTGAATGGGCAAAGAGGCTGTAATTCTTTCACACACTTTTTTATGTCCTTAGTAAATTTCTGACATATGACCCCTTCCCTCTGAAAGGGGCAGGCTCACTGGTCTCCACACATCAAAGCCCCTGGGAAGCAGGAGAGTGTAGGGTAGTGGGACAGGGCATGACTCTGCTGCCCATCTATGTGTACCTTAGGCAAGTGACGTAAGCCTCTGTTGCCTCAGATCCCTCATTTGAAAAAAGGCATCAATAATAATGCCTCCTTCACAGAACTGCAGTGGCTAGCAGATAGAAAATACTGAATGGATGTTAGCCTGTGCTGGTAGTAGTAACCCATCAACTGACTTAACTGAATAGGACAGCGTTCCTCAAAGGTATACTGTAAAACAACTCCTGAACCAAATAAATTTGGAAACCTTGGCCACTTGACCTGCTCTTACAAACACTCTTCCGATGTACCTTAAAACACAAGAGAGTCCCTTAAACTGCAATCAAGAAACCCAGTTTAATATATTTAACATGTTCATTCCATGAAGCACGCCTGAGGGATTAGTGTTCCAACGAATTCCCTACGGGAATTCTGAATGGGGACAAAGTAATGTAGTGCATTTAACTGTACCAGTTCTCTTGTCTCTGTTACAGATTCGTACTTTAGAACCAAACCCCTTTTTGGATTAAAAATTCAAGTGGCCAGTTAGGAGACTGGCCTTGAACAAACTACTCATCTTTTAAGTCTCAGTTTCTTACACACACAAGTCTGTCTTGTCAAAGATAGGGATCACCCTTAGTCATCTCTGAATTTCCAACATGTATGTTTGTAAAATGGAACAATGAGTCTCGACTGGGACCTAGATGGAACAAAATGGTTGATCTACTATCACCAGCTCCATCCAATCCCATAGACTTTTGCAGAGTCAATGCAAATCCTTCTGCCAGCAGACACTGAAACTGCATTAGGAGTGCAAGAGGTTAACCGGCAGATACTGCCTGTGAAAGATAAAGCGGGAGGAAGCAGGACTTGGGCAGAGAGTCTCAGACTGCATTGCAGACCTGACACTCAGCCAGCCTAACCTAATGGGGAGCTCCAGAGCAAACACTGTCCTTTGTAGGTGCCGCGCAAATAGCAGAAGTGGATGAGCAGCCCCAGCACCTCCACCATGCTCAGTGGCTGGGGGCTGCACAAAATGAGCTTGGCCTTGGCTCAAATGCTGCAGTCCATGGAGGCAGATCTCCAAACCACTGCAACTGGAAAGTGTCAGCTAACTATTCCTCACAGCTGAAGGGGAAGTTCTTTCCTGAGATCAGACCCAGCAGTGCACCTCTAGATGGCTGAAATGACCCTCTTCCATGTCCCTAACTCAGATCCAGAGATAAACAAGGCTTAAACTTTACACTAGACTATAGTGTGATAAAATTAACCAATGCTTTAATCTAAGAAAGCAGTACATGAATAGTTCTCTAAGGAAAGACAGACCTGTTATGGGATGACCGATTAACAATGTCTTCCATGAACAAAGGAGGAGACAGTAATTGTGCAAAGAACATGTATTTGCCATCCCTGGCCTACCCCTTCCCTCTGCTAACTCAAATGTCCCTCAAGGTTCAGCTATAGTTTCACATTTTCCATAATTTTCTTGACTCTGGAAAGGTCTCTCCATAAGGTCTTTCCTTTCATAACCAGCTTCAACATTTATTATTGTCTCAGAATTCATTACAGAATTTATATTTCCTGTATTATCTGACAACTGCTTCTTTCCATTGCAGCTAGTCTCAATTAACCAACTATGAACAATTTGATAGCAGATATAATGTCTCATACTTTCTTTTTTTTTTAATTTTTTTTTTTTTTTGGACAGACAGGATCACAGAGAGAGAGGAAGAAGCAGGCTCCCTGCTGAGCAGAGAGCCCAATGCGGGGCTCGATCCCAGGACCCCGGGATCATGACCTGAGCCAAAGGCAGAGGCTTTAACCCACTGAGCCACCCAGGTGCCCCTGTCTCATACTTTCTTACTCTTCCCTTCTTGAATAGCCCCACAACCACTCAACACACTGTAGAGAAATAGGATTTGGTCAATGCCTACATTTACATTATGGATCAAATTACTAGATTCATAGGTCAAGATTCATAGGTCAAATCAGCAACTTTGTTGGGAGAAATTCAGGAGTATATGTCCTTCAAAAGTCTCCAAAAGAAAATAGCAAGCATCATTCCCAACTGGGATGGATCTGCACACCTACTTGTAGGTTTCTATTGCATGTATTCCTTTTATGGGTCCTACTACCTACTGGCAGCTTATAGGATGTCTAAGGAGAGAAATGAAGGCTTTACGAACATTTCTATAATCTCTATCAGTTCCACCCCACTATCATCTGAAATGTCTAACCTGAATTTTCTAGTTTAACATAAATTTCCCCCTAAGCACAACTTCAAGCATCCTGGCCACCAGCACCCCTTCCAACAACAGTACCACCACTGAGCCTCACAGACAGAAATCATGAGGCTGCTTCTGCTACTTTCCTCTGAAATTCATTCAGATAATAAAGTGTGGTTTCTGCTTCTATTTTCAAGGTCAAAATCCTCTAGGGACTGGTGAAGTCAACTCCATTTCCCTTACTCCCACTTCTGCTATTTTGGTTCCCATCCAACCTCTCTTCAAGGATCAACTTTCCAGTTAACACGTTATAGAAAAAAACAAAACAGATCAAGAGAAAAAAAGTATGTTTCGGATGAATCGTTTTTTTTTTCCTGTAAAACAGTTTGCCTTCTATACATTTGGCTTTATTTACAGGGGGGTGGGGCGTGGAAGGGAAGAAGGACATTTGCTTCTAAACTCACTGAAGTTGAATCTACTCATTCACAATAGCTTACCTTTTTAAATTTTAGCTAACATTACCAGTCTGCTCCTTCATACTACTCATAACATTTAAAGTAAATAGTAGCTTTCAGGAAAATCTCTTTAAACCCTAACCTAAAAACTAGTTCTCATCACAGCCCATATGTTTACATGGTCACAATTGCCATCGTAATTTTAAAGCTCACTTAAAAGAGCGTCAGAAGGTAAGTGATTTGCCAGAGGTCACAGGGAATCCAGGGTGAGTTAAAAATAGAAGCCAGCTTTTTGGACTAGCTGCCCCATGCTCTAATCACCTCAACAACATTCATTCCCACACACCCCATTATTACAGAGACACTTGTCCCAGAGCCCTGTCCAATTCATCTTCTACAACACAGGCTGTGGAAACACTCAAACTACCCCTCTCACTTCTCAAATTTGACTCTGACTCACTGCAAAGCCTCCTTCCCAGTTATACTCACTAAGTCATTTTCAGATCAAATAATCTTGTTAGTAAATTGGCAGGCTGTTTTCTTATTTAATACTAAATATCACTGTAGATGCTAAATATTTTGCCAACTCACATGTGTAGAAATTTTTTCTCACTTCATATGTTGGTGTGAATTGAGTGAGTGCTCCCTGTGTGCTTGGCACTGTACTATTAGAGATACAAAACGGAGTCCTCAGCTTCCAGCAGTTGACCCTTTACTGTAGAAGACAAACAATTAAGCAGACAATAAAATATGCTAAGTCCCATCATAGTGGAAATACCAAGACTTTACATTCACAGAAAGGATACTTAACCTCAGCTTGGAGGATCACAAAGACTGCTTAAAAGCTGAGTTCTCAGAGAACATACCAGCCAGCTATTATGGGTCAAACAGTGCCCCCCTAAGAAAGATATGTTGGGGGGCACCTGGGTGGCTCAGTCATTAAGCGTCTGCCTTCAAATCGGGTCACTATCCCAGGGTCCGGGGATTGAGCCCTGCGTTTGGCTCCCTGTTCTGCAGGGAGCTTGCTTCTCCCTCTCCCACTCCCCCTGCCTGTGTTCCTTCTCTTGCTGTCTCTCTCTCTCTACCAAATAAATAAATAAATAAAATCTTTAAAAAAAAGAAAGAAAGAAAGAAAGATATGCTAGAGTCCTAACTCCCAACACCTCAGAATTTTACCTTATTTGGTTATAGAGTATACAGATAATCAAACTAAAAGTAGATAATTAGAGTAGACCCTTATCCAATGTGACTGAGACGGTTTGGACAAAGAGACAGATGGGCACACAGGGAAGTGATGTGTAGACACTGAGAGAGAACACCATGGGAAGATGGAGGATTGGAGTGATGCATCTATAAACCAAGAAACAACAAAGACTGCCGACAAACTACAAGAAGCTAGGAAGAGGCAAAGAAATCCCCTACATACAGGTTTCAGAGGGAACAGGGCCCTGCCAACACCCTGATTTCAGACTTCTCGTCTCCAAAACTGTGGGAAAATAGAGTTCTGTTGTTTTAAGCCACACAATCTGCAGTACTTTGTTAAAGCAGCCCTATGAAACTAACATGCCAGGACAAAAAAACCAAAAACTAAAAACCAAACCAAACACAGCAACAACAAAAACAAAGGAGCATACAGGTAAGGAAAATCAAAAAGGCAAATGCCTTAAAATAAAACATCTCCCCTGGCTAGTTTGAGCTCAGCGTGGTGAAGACCTGAATGTAGAGGAGGGGAAAGCAGAGAGCCAAGGCATGATAGGGAGTCAGAGCCCAGCCCTTGAGTACTCAGTGCAACATATTTAGTCTGCCGTTTGTAATCGTGGAAACTATGGAATCCCCAGTGTTTCTACTATGGGGAGAAAATTTTCTGGATAGTCTATGTTCAGTACATCTTAGGGCATTTGACTCATTAATGGCACGCTTTCTCCACTGTGAAAGCTCCACTGATAAGCTTTACACCCTGCATTTCCTCTGCAGTCAGCAGCTTGAAGCATCAAAGCTTCTGTTTCAGCACTGCATCAAAACTCAGGAAGCTTTAAAGTTCATCCAAACACCCAGCTTTTGCTGAAAGAAGACACCAGGACTCTGGAGACAAGCAATGTACTGTCTTCAGGGTCCCTCTGAAAAATAAATATCTGATAAGTGGTCCTTTATTTATATCCTCCAGTGTCCTTTCCTGTTCAGGTCTTCTCCAGTCAGAGATACAAGACACTATATCAATTCCATCTAAGGAAAGACAGTGCCCCAGCATAGGCCAAAACACAAGTACAGCAAAACCCTGACACTCAGACCACTAACAGCCCCTTGCTTTTGCTTTATAAAGAGACATCTAGGGCCATCACCCTGGACCGTGCAAACATGTTCACGTGGAAATGGGCTAAAATTAGCAGCTTCAATTCCTCTCTGAAATATCCCTACACTAAAAAAAGGTATTTTTGGCAGACTTCCCATGAAGTCCAGCTTAATGCATTTCCTGCCAGACATCTGAATGGAGAGAAGCTCATATGATCCACCAAACTGAGGAATTCTGGTCAGTGAAGGAAGGCTTCCCCTAGCTCAGCAGAACTGAGAAAGGGAAGAGAAAGGAGGAGATGTCCTTCAGGAAGATGTGTGAAGAGTCAAGGACTTTGTTTCCACCTTTGATGTGGGTGGATATAACCTTTATGAGAAGAGCTGCCTTGTGGAAACAGTGGAGAAAGCGTGCCATTAATGAGTCAAATGCCTGCAATGCTTGCTTTCACAGCCTGGTCACTGGGTCTATGTTTAGAGCAAGTGTCACCTGTGCCACACTTTAACCTCTTTGTGAAGACGGAACTCCTTTAAGAGGTTTGAGGGCTGGAGAAGACTGAGTTTTCCTCCTCCTTTCAAACACAAACACTGGGTTTGAATTTTGATGGTTTTTAGTTATAGCTGATTTTGTTTCCTTTGTGTTCCTGCATTGAAATTAAGGGGATTAAATGTGGATTTATTGCTAGGCACAACACCCAGTTGTACAAACAGCAGGGGATTTGATTTTAGTATTACAGTACATTTTTACTCATAGTAATCTGCATTCACCTTCCCTAATATATCCCTGGATAGAATTTTCCCTTCAACCCTGTCTCGAGTCTTCGTCCAGAGTTTAGTGAAGAGCTTACCCCCACATTCACTGTAACTTAGTGCCATATCTCTTCCTTCATAACAATGGCATCTTAATCACCTTTGAATCCCCAGCTGCCAAGACAGAATAGGTACACCATTAATTCTTCCCAAATTAATGAATAACATACATCTTGGACAACCACAATATTGCAGAGCCAAATTTGCCATTTCAGCTAATCACTGCTTGTCCTGAGAGTTGTACCAATACTCTCATATGTGATTGCTGAAAACACAAAACAGCACACGTAAGGCCCCTCAGAGAATGCTCTCCTGTTGCTTAATTTCAAATTTTTCTACCTTTGATTCTTCTCACTTTCCTTAGAAGGCAGAAAATAGCTTAAGTGGGTAAGGAGCTTAGAAGATGTCATTCTAAAACAAGGGAGTTGCAATCATATAGTATGTTCTACTATATAGATATTTATATACACATAGTTTAATACTGCATTTATATAAACTATGCATGCTAAATTTAATGTCTACTCTTTATTTAAATGCGTTCTTTGCAAAATGCAATAAACTTCTTTATAACCAGGGTAGCTTGGCTTGTGATAGTTTGTCTTAAAAATACAAAGCATTTAATTGGCTTTCCCATCTACCCTTTTCACACCCTCATCATCTCAGGAAAGGAGAGGCAAAGTATTTCCCTCATTTGCTGAGGGGAAGACAGAGCCAGTGAGTCAGTGACTGAGTTAAAAAACAGCAGTGCTCTGGAACCACTCTGGAGTAAATATAGCAGATTTCAGTACAGGCCTGGTCCATCTTGGCTTTCATTCAAAAAGGGTTTTGTTAGGGAAGCAAAATATTACCTCTATTAATGAAGAAGTTATGCTCAAATGGCATACTTTATTGTCAGAAATCTTATTAGCAGAGCAAAAAATATATGAGGCATTAGGGATTTGGTATGTCAGTAAAGGACCCAATTATGGTCTGATCATATCATCAACACTAACAGAAATAATATCACGTTTTAGAACATAAAATTATGATTCAAAGATCTTATGACAAAAGGAGGGCAAAATTTGGGTTTGAGGATGTCTGAAAACAGAAAAACTATACAGGCTTCCAGTTATTGGAAGAAACATGTATAGCTAAAATATATATGGCCCAATATCCTCATCTCAAAACTTCTGGGCTCTACTCAGAACCCAGAAATAAGTCACCCAGAAACAACTATAACCAAGCCTTCTCATTTTTCCTATAAAAGTTAGCAGTCACCCAAGAGGAGAGAATCATGAAGCCGTTTTTGTAAGTCCAACTAGTAAAGAGAGACAGTGAGAGACAGTGGAAAGAGGAAACAGGCTTACAGTCCAGATAAGCCAGAATGAGAATCTTACTGTCTAAACTTGGCTAAATTACCTCACCTACTGGAGCCTTAGTCCTCCTTATCAATAAAATAAAGGTGTTTAATTTACCATGTGATTTGAAAATTTGAGAATATGTAGGTAAAGCATTTAACATGGTTCCGGCAAATACCAAGTGTTCAATAAAAGGGACCTATTATTATAACTAAAATATTAAATTACATTTACCATCAGTACAGACTTGTGGAAAATGAGATTTAGTAGTATTCAGGTCCAAAAGCAATTTGTCTCCTATTAAAAGAATTTTAAATGTCAGCAAACAAGAGGAAGAAAGTCTTTTCTTTATATAACAGAAAGGGATATGTAAAAGGTAAGTGATTGAAAGATTAAAACCACACTAAAATGTAATCAATCAATCACCAAGTATAAATTGTTGACACTAGATTCTTTTCCATTTTTGTTTTACTGGAGAAGAAAAAGGATAATAAAAAGCAGGGAAATCGAAGAAGTGAAAGAAAGAACAACCTGAAGAAGAAAAGGAACCAGAAAGGAGAGAATGGGGGTGTTCAAACTGAGTTTAAACAAAAGATACATTTAAAGGAAAAAAATGGAAAGCAACAACCATTTATAACAAAAGAAGAAGATATTCCTATTTCCAAATTTTCCTAATCAAAACAACTAAGATGATAGATAAAATATAAAATAATATTATTTTAATATATTATTAAGCAAGCATAATATTTTTTAAAAACCAGGGAACTAAAAACAAAGTAATAGGACCCTGGAGTAAAGTTGGCTTTGCCCCAAGAGTTCTTCATCTTAGACACAGTGTGAGCAACAGATAGGAAATAAAATTGGAGAGGGTTCAAGGTGAATGATCTAGTAGAAGATACCTGCATTGATGGAATCCCAAAGATCTCTATCCTCAGTGTAAGAAACTTGAAATGAAATATGCTGTAGAGTGGTGATTAACAAAGAGACTTTCCTGCCAGGGCCTTGGTTCTGTGGGGAGAAAACAGATTTCTCCTCACCATTTTTAAATGCAACTGTCCCACAAAGAGGTTAGTGATCCAAATTTGTGTTTATATATCTATATATCTATATCTTATCTATATGATCATAAAATATCAAAGTGGGTAATTTAATATAAAGTGATCCAGAGCTGTTAGTGCCACAAATGACTGCTAGAAGCAAATATAAATCCTCATTAAAAGAATTAAAATTCAACCTGGTCTTTGAAAAATATAACTGAATATGTAAGAAAAATAGATAACCGACAGTAAAAATCAAAACAAAAAAATCACATCACAAAACATACCCAAAGAGAAGACATAATGAATGGGAATCATAAGAAATAGCAGAAATAAGACACAGGACCACAAGGACTTCAGAAACTGACACTTAAATACAGCACAGAAATGAAAAAAACATGTGTTTGAATTTTTTTAAAAAGACAGCAAAACATGAAAAGTGATCAGTGAATGAGTGATTAAAAAGGATGACCAAACATGTTTGAAAAAGAATCGAAACAGAATTTCTATAAATTAAAAATGCAATTACTTAAGTTAAGGGAACCAATGAATGCATTAAACAAAAGAACAGATAGCACTGCAGAGAGAATTAGTGAACTGGAGATAAATTTTTAAAAAACTATCCAGAACATACTCTAGAGAAACAAAGAAATAGAAAATATGGACATATAGATTCACAGAAATAAAAATGAGACAATATAATCAAAGTTCCAGATGGAATTAATAGAGAAAATAGGAAAGAGACAATATTCAAAGACATACTCGCTGAAAACTTTTCAGAATTGATGAAAAAAACACTAGCAGTCAGATAGAGAAAACTCCAAAAAATTTCCACACAGGAAATTATTAGAGTATCACACCTAGATAACTCAGAATGAAACTATAGGGTACAAAATTTAAAAGGGAACCTAAATGCAACCAGAGAAAAATGACAGCTCATTAACAAAGAAGTAAAGCAATTAAACTGACTTCAGAATCTAAAGGCAATAAAACAATATCTTTGATGTTTTGACAGAAAATAACTTACAGCATAGAGTTTTATCTAAGTTGAAACATGGAAGCAATCTTTCAAGAACTGAGGAGGAGGGAGAAATAGACATTCTTAGAAAAACAAAAACTGATGTTTTTACCACAAGAAAAATGTTTTTACTAAGGAAAACTGCAAAGGGTCTTCTTCAAACAGAAAGAAATGATCCAAGAAGTAAGAAGAAATGCTGAGTTGGATATTTCTTGTGTATCTCTTCAAATTCTCTTGGTCAAACCTTTTATTCCAGCCAAAGCTACACCAGCCAATTGTATGCAAACTTTAATCAACTTCACCCATCTGTAGCCTGACAGCTCTACACCTTTCACTTCCTGTTCGGGAATTCTTACACTTACCTAACCTAGGATAAATGGAAATTTTGACCAATGGGGACTAGGAACCAACAAATAATGCCTCTACTTCTTTCCCAGAATCTGAGACTCGTTCAATAAGGCTCATCCCATGGTCTTAAAAGATTGCATATGCAGTTACCTCTAGTAGTGGTTAATTCAACATCCCATCTTTATACTATCTCTCCCTCTGTCTATCTCACTTTACTCCCAGATAAACTACTTGCTTATAAACTTTTGTCTCAGGCTCTGCTTTCTGGGGAACCTGGATAATAAAATACTATACAAAAAAAAAAAAATTATAATGACTAATTTGCTGAATGTGGAAGCATCAAGAAACAAGCTAAGTCAAAAATACTTCAAATAAAGGCATGTTAAATTGGGAAGGAGCTGGTAAGAGTCAATGCCTTCTAAAATCCTTTTATTGCTTGAGCAATGGGTAAAATATTAAATAATTTTAGAATTAGTTAAGTATGCATTTTAAATTAGCAACAAAACCACTAAGGGAATAAATATAAACTGTACAATTTCTAAAGAAGGAAGAAAAGAGGAAGATTTGGGGTGTGGGGGTGTTGAATAAGGAAGGCAGGGGTAGGCTGACTGGAAACTCATCCAGCATAAACAAACAAACTAAATTAAGGCAAAACAGGAGCAGGAAAAAAGTAACAGGCAGACACTTGTCACTATCCATTTACCCAGACTCAAAGAATCCACAATAGCAAGAGTGAATCATAATGTAAACTATGGACTTCAAGTAATTATGATGTGTCAGTGTAAGTTCATCAATTTTAACAAACGTACCACTCTGGTAGAGGAGGTTGATTATAGGAAAAGCAATGCATGTGTGGAGATAAGGGGTATGTGGGAAATCGTTGTACCTTTCCCTGAATTTTTTTGTCAGCCTAAAATTGCTCTTAAAAAAAAAAAAAAAAAGTCTTAATTTAAAAAAGTAACAGGAGAAAAGGGACAAATGGAAAACACAAAATAAAAACTAGAAACAATTCAAATATACCCATGTAGACTGCCTAAGCTTTCTAAATAAAATAAAAATGTTATTGTACAGATTAAAAGAAAATTCAGATATATGCAATATAAGATATTCCTAAAATGTAAGAAAAGAAAACAGAAAGTAAACAGTTAATAGGATAAATAGGAAAGCCAGTCTGGAATAAGCTAAATAATGTGCCCAAAGTTACAGGTTTCTAGTGCTGTTTTGTTTTTGTTTTTGTTTTTGTTTTCTAATCCCTGCATTCAATTGTTTTTCCATTATGTCATGCCAGTTACTGAGGGTAGGGCCACTATTTTATTCATCTCTATGAAACTACTATCCAGCATAGCAACAAAGCAATATCTGCTGATTTCATGAAATCAAAATTGTACTAGTGTGCAATCCATCAGAAACATGGTAAGCCTTCTCAAAAAGAGCAACAATGTTTCATTTAATTTATGAAGACTGATTTATTCTGATATTTCTAACATAATAAATGAGCTTTATATCTCCCTAGAGGATAAAATCAAAGCATAACTCAACTTAGGAAATATCTACATGTGTGGTCATTTACAAGGTGACAGGCAAGACCATAAAAGATGGCATTCATTTATTCTACAGATATTTATTCACCTAATCTGTGCCAGGTACTGGGTAGGCATTTGGATACAATGATAAATAAAACAGACACAATCCTTGACATTTTGAAGTTTCCAGACGAGTTGTATAACAAAGTGCTAGTCTAAAGTAATTTAGATTAGTTTAAACACCCTAAGTTTTACTGCTTTTAGATTATATTGTAGTTAGGAAATATCTTGACCACAAAGAAAAATTTCAGCTAGTCTTAATTTCTTAGTTTATAATCTTGGGCACATCATACAGTCAATTAGACCATTTGCTGCTCTGAAACTCAAGTTTCTTATCTCAGATTTTCAAAATAATCCCAACCTCTCATTACGACAATTATCTAAAATGATGTGCCAGGCATAGCAATGTTCAATAAATGCCAATTCTCTTTAGAACCAATTTGTTACTAGCATGTTCAAATTTAATATATACCATATCCCATTTACAAATATTAAGTATTATGCAGTCTAGGAATCAGGTTTCAGAAAAAAGGGGACATCTAGATGCGGCAAGACTGTTATTTATTAGAAACAGGTTTACTGAGGTCTAAATGGGAATATAATGTATGTATATTTATTCAAACTTTGTATCTATTACATAGATGGTGACCTAGCCACTATGATTTGAGTAGTCTACTGGCATTGACTAGCAATAATGATCCTATTATATTCTATAGCGTTTACACATATAGTTTAAGGTATTGCCTTCCACCCCCGAAAAAGCATATGATCTAATGAAAACTTAAAATTTTAACACTGTTTTGACCATTATTTCCAAGCTCATTCTTCACCCAAGCAGATGGAGAAATGTATTATTAGATATGCTGCATAAAGCTAAAGACTTTGAAATTAATAGAGACCTGGTTGCCACAGGATATGACTACACCTAATGGGCTATTAAAAAATGATTAATATATGTCCCAGTGGGCCAGCAAAGAGAAGGGCCATGATTATGCATAAAAATGAAAGATTTGACTTATCGTGGCAACAAGAAGTGCTAGTCCAAGTTGCAAAGCATTGACTGTGGGAAGAGGCTAAAAGCTTTCGCTGGCTTTATTGGCTTCTAAAAAAACAATATTTCCTAAAGAAGAAGAAAAAAAAAAGCAAAGTTTACTAGAATGAGCTTTGTGTTTGGTCTTGCCGCAGTGGCTCAATCTTTCAACCTTAAGTGCTATTTTGCCTCTGATTCACCATGTCAGTGTGCCATAAGTCAATTGCATGAGAGGAGCATTAAACAGTGCCTTTGGGAAAAATACTAAACTCCTTAGGATGTTGTAATGAAAGGTACTTTATAATTGCAAGAATTTATTAATAACTCTTTTTATTCAGACTCTGATTTTCCAATATTTTCCATTATAGATGCAAAGTTTAAGATGGCAATGTAGGAAGATCCCGAATTCACTTCCCCCCACAGATACGCTGAGTCTACAGCTACATACAGAAAAATTATCTCTTTAAAAACCTAAATGCTGGGGTTCCTGGGTGGCTCAGTACCTTAAGGTTTAGACTCTTGGTTTCGGCTCAGGTCATGATCTTAGGGTGGTGGTATCAAGTCCCACATGGCTGGGCTCCAAGTTCAGTGGGAAGTCAGTTTGGGATTATGTCCCTTTTCCTCTCCCTCTCTCCCTCTCCCCACTAGTATGCATACAGGATCTCTCAAATAAATAAATAAAAGCTTTACAAGAAAACAAAACCCTAAATGCTGGCTGAGTGATGACCACATGTGGAGCATATGCGAAGAAAACTACATCTTAGCGGGTAGGAGAGGACAGACCCAAATCTTAGCACACACGCCACCTCTGGCGCACTGACCCACCGGGGGAGGAAAAAGGCAAGAGCTTCTCCCTGAGGAGCCAAAGATTTGAACCCCACACCGAGAACCCCAAAATTTAAGACATGCACTTGACAAACAAGTCCCCCCAAATATCTAACTTTGAAGATCTCGGTGTCTTATCCCAAGACCCACAACACGGTAGCCATCTGAGTAACAACTTTTTTAAACGGTTCACACGCTGGGATTCACCAGGCCCAGAGCCCAACTCAGGGGCAGCAGATCACATCCGAACTTCGAGGGAAAGAGGCTGGCCACTTGTATGCAAGCGGTGGACTGAGGACAGGCGTCTCATTCAGCACACACACCTGGGAGGCTGCCGGGACGCTCTCCACAGGAGCCCGGCTGGCGCCATCTTGGGGCTCCTGCGCCTGCTCCAGAGCGCACGTCTGGGCAGGCGGGAGACTTCACAGCCCCCGCGGCTCAGGGGATCCTCCGGATCGCTCAGCTCTGGAGGCCGGGGAGGTTGCGTTCAGGTAAGGACACTGGAATGATGGCTGTCACCCAGAAAGGAACTTGTAGCACCCCTATGTGGCGCGCCCCTTCTCGTGACTGCTGGTAGGAAGACACCTCCCCCATTGCTTGTCTCTCATGGCCCCCGGGATTTGCTCCCTCGCCTCACAGGACTGTAATCAATGCAGAGAAAGTTTATAAACAGCCACTGTCAGCAAGGCGCAGCAAGAGGAACAGACCCAAAGGGTACCTGGGGACTTAGTATGTTGACCGTCCGACTTGGGCTCGGTCGTGATACATCAGTCGTGATACCTGGGTCGTAGGATCGAGCCTCAGGTCAGGAACCCTGCTCCGTGGGGAGCCTGCTTCTCCCTCTCCCTCTGTGCTCACGCGCTCTCTCAAATAAATACAAATCTGTTACACACGCACACACACCACACCCCACCCCGGTGGCAACAGACCTGGGAGCTTGATCTTCCTGTGAAGGAGACCTATTAGCTAATGATCACGGCTGGGACCTGAGGCGCAGGCGTTTTTTTTCAAACCTCTCGGGGCCGACAGTAGTCCGTTCCAGAGACCTGGGAGGACGGACGCTTTCTTTTGCTCGTCCTCTGCCCGGCCACAGTGCCAGCGTCTCCTGGAAGGCAGCCTTACGTGAGGGTGACGTACAGGGGACACCTTCAATGACTTCGCTCTGGTGACTGAAGAGGCTTACGCGGCGCGATTCCATGGAGAGGTGGCAATCAGAGGCCTGATGTGGATAGGCTGCACCCCTAGGGCACTGCATAGATAGCCGACTGAGGAACACCCCACAGTCTTGCCACTGGGCTTGTCCTAGAGCTTCAGACTGAGAAGCAGGCTTCAGGTCTGACACACATTTAGTGGCCTATGGAGCTGCTTTAAAGGAACACAGGCTGTGGCTGCCATCTTGACACTCTCCTGTGCCCAGCTGCAGCTCCCCAGTATCTCCCAGGAAGGAGCTTCTAGATCATGTGGAGCCCAGATTGTTGCAGCTCAAGAGGAAACTTCCAGATCACCGGGCTCTAATGACAAGTGGGACGTACTTGCAGCCCCTTGGGACTATACATTTATATTTGTAGCCTCTTAAAAGTTGTTCCCTGAGTGCCTGTCGTCCAACCTGAATCTAGGTGCTGAGGTCCTTCCCTTTGGGACACTGACAGGTATTGGCACATCCTCAGCTACTGGAAGCTATTAAAAATATAATAGGCTGCTTGGACAAGCACAGAGGTTGGAGAAATGATCAAGAGCTGGGGTGGGGCTGAACAAAAAGGTTTATCTTCTACAGGAGGCCATTCATTCAAGACTGGAACAAGTGGTGGTTTCATCTACTCTATACAAAGCAATACAGAAAGTCAAGCAAAATGAAGAAACAGAAAAGTATGTTCCAAATGAAAGAACAAGATAAAAAATAAAACTCTGGTGTTGGGGAGGACACTTAAATGACAAATAGCTTACTGATAAAGAGTTCTAAGTAATGGTCACAAAGAGACCTCACTGAACTGGGGAGAGGAATGTGAAAACACAATGAGAGCTTCCAGGTGGGAAATATAAGAAACTACCAAATAGAAGTCACAGAGTGAAGAAAACAATATGTAAACAGCCTAAGTATCAATCAAAGATGGATGGATAAAGAAATTGTGAGGTATATATCTCACAATCTCACACACACACAATGGAATATTAGACAACCATAAAAAAAGAATGACATCTTACCATTTGCAACAACATGCATGGACCTCAAAGGCATTATGCTAAGTGAAATAACTCCAAGAAAGACAAATATTGTTTGATCTCTCTTATATGTGGAATCTAATAAGATAAGCTCATAGATACAGAAAACAGACTGGTGGTTGCAAGAGGTAGGGAGCAGGGTTTGGGGGAGAAGAGTGAATTGGGATTTTTAGTTTAAATAAATTGAATAAAATTATTTTAATAAAAAATAAGAAAAAAAATCCTATTCTTTATGAGCAATGTAAAGCCCCATCTCTTCTTCCAGAACACAAACTAAAGATGCTTAAAATATTATAAAGCTTTGTGTCTTTACTGTTTTGTATTCAGGGCCACATATGAATAGATTATGTCTTTCTTCTCAGCAGCTATAAGATGAGCCATTAAATCTCTTAGATAGTTTGGATGCCTTAGTTGTTGAATAAAGCATTTTTAAAATTCAGATTCTTTTTTAATTGTTACTTTTAAAACATTCCCTCTTTGGCTTCAATGTGAGTATTACTGGTTATTTCTTATTATTACCTGCTAAATACAGTCAGTCAAATGATAAAATTTTCCAGAAGCCACACATGAAAGAATAAGTTGTGGAGGTGTCAAGAAAATTGATCATGACATTTGTAAAATTAAAAACATAATAGTCAGATATCTTCTTGAAATAAATGACTAAAGACAGTTAAGTACATTAATTTTTAATTCACCATTTTAGGAATGGAAAAGCCAATCAGACCTCTTTCAAGCATTAATAATATAAGTCGCTAAATCCAAAAATTTATTTAAATAACTATACAAACATTGCACAAAATAATGAGAAAAAGCCCCTCATGGTGAGAGGAAAGATAGGAAAGAGATTTCTAGAAAAGACCAAGATGCCAGGTTTATAGATGCTTCCTCCTACTGATTGGCTATTTTAATATCTGTCCCACAAACACAAATTCACACATTTACGTATTCACAGGGGAAGGAGGACTATACTTTAGTGCTTATTATGTCCTAGACACTTGATATATTTATCTTCTTTAATCTTTACTTCTAAAGATTAGGAAGCATGTATTATTATTATTAGCTCCATTTCACAAATGTTTATAGTGAAACTCAGAAACCTAAAGTAATTTGTCTAAAGTTACATGGCTAATAAGAGGTAAAGTTAGATTTTCACACACAGATCTGATTAAGACCAAGCCTAAACTCTTTCCATTATTTCATTCATCCATTCATTTTGTTGAACACCTGCTATGTTTCTGGCCATATAAGGGGGATGCAAATCCTTCTAAGATAATACTCTGAGCCTTGGGAAATCAAGAGCTCCATCCTGGGAAATGTGTAGGAAGTTGAAGTGTCTATGCTACCAGGCAAGAAGTAGAGAAGAGGTTGGTCAGAACAGATGATAGGAAAAGGTGAAACCAAAACCAAGTCTTCAGACATGAGTAGGTGTGGCCACAGAGGCCAAGCAGAGAAGGCCTTAGAGACAGCAGTGTGGACAAAGGCAGATTAGCCTGAAATTTTAAATTTAGGAGAAATTTCTAGAAATACAAGTTTCAAAGAAGGGTGTGGGATTTGGGTGCCATGTTTTAGATGGGAACTTGAGAAATTTTTCAAATGCCTTTCCCACATAAAGTAACCTATTCATAAAATAGTGAAATCTGTATGAGAAAAAGCAAAAACAAACAAACAAATCAATTCTAATAAAATTGGACAGAGGATCAAGTGAAAAAGCACTGTCTATACGGAAAGCATGGAGCAGGATTTACCTTCTCATAGTGAAAATGAATCTAATGACTGTGCTCATAGTCTGCACCCCTAGTTATAGCACCAGGGTACCCTGAGATTTTAGCAAGGGCTGGGTTGGTTTTAGGGGTGTCACTTGGAATTTATGAACATATTACTGGAACCAACGAATATCCACAAGGACATTGTATACTGTAGCAGCTCCTATTTCTTGACATTTCTTGACTCTACACCACTTCCTCTAAAATGCACAATGAGTAATTCCGTTTCAGTGTAACACTAGCTACTTTGTGATGTGCTCTAGAGCCAGCTTCACAAAGATTGTCCTGAGTAGCCTGTGAGACTTCCTCTTGGCCTTTTGGCTAATGTATGCATTGGCAGGAAGAAAGAAAGAACGAGGTGAAGTACTCCAATTAGGATGCTCCAAAGGTAACCCTAGATTGTAGGAAACAACGGGCAGATTAACTCAAGTTGGCACCAGGCTCCATGAGATGCTTACCAGAAGCAGCTGCAGCAGTCTCTTCAAACACCATAGCTGCCAACATCTGATGAGATTCCCTGGGGCCCTGACTGAGTGAACCAGGCACTAGATTGATTTCACATTAATAAGCTTCAGCCTCTAGGTTTTTAAAGCACACGGAGTGATGTGCTTCTTTTCGGCGGGGAGGGGAGGTGGGGAGTAGCAGGAGGAAGCAGAGTGAGGTTATATTTAAATTTCCATTGTCTTTTTGTTTTGTTTTGTTTTTAAAGATTTTATTTATTTGAGAGAGAGAGAGAGCAAAATCAGGCAGAGTGGCAGGCAGATAGAGGGAGAGAGAGAAGCAGGGTCCCTGTTGAACAGGAACTCCATTCAGGGCTCCCACCTAGGACCCTGGGATCATGACCTGAGCTGACCTGAGCTGAAGGTACATGCTTAATGGACTGAGCCACCCAGGTACCTCTCCATGATCTTTTAAACTCCTGCTGTGCAGATAAATCCAAAGATGAAAAATGGTGAGCAACAGACTGACATAATAAATTGCCCCAAAAATGTGTTCATAATCACATGATAACCAAAAATGGGAATCAGGCCACCAATTACATTAAATTCATGCTACCTTGGCAAGGATTGTTAAATTAACTTTGAAAGCAACAATTAGACACTTGGTAGAACACCAGGAAGATTTTTCCACTCCTGTCTCTGCCTCCATTTCTCTTCATCACTTGCCTTTCCTTGCCTACTGTCCCTGTCTGCCTTTCTGCCTTGCTGCCTTCCCTGGATTCTTTTTTCTCTCTCAGTCTATTTCCAATTTCTCTGGAATTACAGCCACGATCCTCTAAAATATTTTAGGTTTAGGTTATTGGAATAATGGTTTCATTTGATAGAAAAGTGCCTGTGGGTTCTTGACCAAAGTAGGACACACACTCTCAGAATTAAACTATTTCTAGCAATAAAATGAGACTCAACCAGAATTTCCTTTCATGGCTCTCTAAAAATTGAGGGAATAAACAATCTACTGCAATAAATTTTTGTGTCAAAAGATAAAGATGTGGATAAACCAGTCACAGAGCCTTTCCATTTCCTTCGAGCGATATTTCTTTATGCCAAGTGTTCTTTTACTTTCTTTGGAAAGGTGGAAGCTAACACATTGCCAAGTGTAGATATTGTTTCCCACACATGGGAAAGAACTTCCTTGAGCTGTACACATGCCATGTTAAAAAAATTGATTAAAAAATTTCTTAAACTTGCCTTCTAAACTTTATGAATGAACCCATTATATATCTAATTCTGTACTTTCTTAAAAACAGATTTGTAATGAGGTGTTTCATGCTCCTTAAATAATTTAAAATCTCAAAGATGAAGTTTTCACTAAGGCTTTAGCATACACATTGGTATGTGCTGCCCTTCTTTTACCCATCTAGTCAAAAGGATATTTCAGGCTTTCAATATTTTCTATATTGGTTTGAAAGAGCTATTTATTATCGCAGAGCCATCTCACCAGTAAATATTTATAGGCAGTTTTATTTCTAGTTTAGGGTTTGAGCTTTGTACCTAAAAGAGGTATTGTTGATTTCCTATTTTAGTTTTTGATAGAGAGTGTGTTTATGGCATGGCTGTGGGAGGTTTTTTCTTTAATAATTTACAAAATTACCTGCAGTAAAATCTTCACCTGTTCTTTGTTTTCTTAGCACCACAAAATTGGAATTACATATAAAATCTTTCCTCCAGGAGATTTATGTCTACCATGGAAAGAAAATCTCCACTTAAATTTTTATGAAACATCGAAATTACAGTCAGCTTTAGCAAAACAATACAAAGGAGCCTTTTGTTGGGTGAGGAGTATTTCCAATATTTGAGGACATCATTCTTTATCTCCCATTTAATTTTTATTTTCCTGTGGAAGCTTCTTTTGGTTTCATTGATTCCCCTGTTTGTAAGTGCAGTGTGCTAATTTGTCTTTCATTACAGAAAGTTCCTAGTGCCAACCACAGAGGCTAACCCCAGCCAGAGGACAGGCCTCCAGACTGGCTGTGCTTTTCACAGTTTAATTTGAGGTTGTTACATGAAAAGGCTGATGGCTGGTTGTTTCTCTCTTTTCCCCAAGAATGAGCACCCCATCCTTGAAGAGGGTAATAGTCCTCACCTGGCAGCCCCAATTTAGCTGCACAGGAAAGCAAAGAAAACCAAATGCTGTCCTTCACTTGATTTGGACTTAAATCTCTCATTATTGAATTATGTGTTTTAATAAAGGGTTTATATAATATCCACAGAGCAGTTATCAATTAATTACCCATGGAATTTAAGGGATGTTACACAGTGGTAGTTATAATACCCAGGGTATTAGACATATGTTACATAAAAGATGCAGTCACCTTGAAATTATATTGGCAAGGCTCCCTTTTTTCCTATAGAATATTTTACATTCTAATGTGAAAATTGAGTTAAAAACCTATTAGGATATAGGAATGGCATGTTCCAAATGGTTTAAGATAGGCTTATACACATTTCCAGTAAGCTCAGCAGACTTTTAGGAAAATGTGCCCACTGTTTGAGACATGTGTTACTTTCTTAGGATATTCTTGTCTTCTGTGGATTGGATTCATTCAGAGCCACCCACTTAAGTGGAGGGAGATGATGTGTGTCCCTCCAGGTAGGTGCAGTCCTAAGGCTGAGAGTTTTGTGCCTATGCACGAGCACTTAAATGCAGGTGCAAGAAAGACAGGGTAACATGAATAATGGAGAAGATTGATGGATGGTGACAGTGACCCAGGGTATGACTAAAAAGAAGAAGAGAAAAGAGATCTTCCAGATCCCAGAACAGTGGTGGAACCACTGAGCATAGCAGGGCCATTGGGGGAGGGAGGCAGAGAGGAGCCTACCAGAACCTCAAGCCAGTACAAGGCTGCCAACAGGTTTAAAATTATTCCGCTCTGTACATGCCCTGAAAACTGCCCAAACTCTCAGCGTCCAAACAAGTTTTCCATGGCTGAAATAAAAGCTTACCTTGCTTTAGGGGAGAATAATATGGTACTGTTTGTTATTTTGTGTCTTCTCAATTTATCAGGGATAAAAATTACCTTCCTTCCTGGCTGAAGAAATTAAAGAGTTGCATTAGCTATTTTTGAAGCTATAATCTAAAGTATCAGGAAATCAAAGTCATTACTTTGGGGCATTGTACTACATTGATTTTTAGAAAAATTACCTCCACGGTTATAGTTTAATTAAAAAATACCAGAAACCAGTGAAATGTTTTCATTTAGCTATTCATTAAACAAATTCGAACAAAACCTAAGTCAAAAATTCACCCTAACACACTGCTACTATAAAAGTAGAAGGAATGCATTCAAGTATTCAGCATTCAGTTTTGATTGAGTTCATCCCTGGAGAGTCACTATTGGGGAAACATAAACAAAAGACATAGCCCCTGAGCTCAACAGTAAAGGGTGAGGCAGCAATGAAAACATACAGCCAACCCTTGAACAATAGGGGGTCAGGGATGCCAGCCCCCACACAGTTGAAAATCTTCGTGAAGTTTTTGACTCCCCCCAAATTTAACTACTAAGAGCCTACTGTTGACCAGAAGCCTTCCCAGTGACATAAACTGTTGATTAACACATATTTTATGTATGTATTACGTGCTGTATTCTTTCAATAAAGTAAGCTAAAGAAAAAAAGTTACTAAGAAAATCATAAGAGAGAATGCATTTACAGTACTGGGTTGTATGTATCCAAAAGAAATCTGTGTCTCAGTGGACTTATGCAATTCATGTGTTGTTGAAGAGTCCACTGTAATCACGTCCCAAGGGAATAAGTGATCTGCCAGGATACCATGGGAAGGGATGTGAACACCAAGAGGCATGAGGGCTTTATTTTACAAGCAAAACCTGGGCAAGGAATGCAGGGTCACAGCTGAGCCTTGACAGACTGACAACAGTTCAAAAGATGGAAGAGGGGAAAATGAGACCCGTGAAGAAGACCCACAAAGCACAGAGTGAGTCCGCCAGGGTCCACTCTCCTTTCCTACAACTGTGATTATAGAAGGCATCTGCAATGACACTTGGGTTGGCCTCTTCTGGTTGGTGTACCTGAGCCGGACTCAGACACTGAGAAGGCCTTGACTATTTCTGGGAGCCAAGATTTTCCCTGAAAATCCCACTGACTCTACGTGAGAGTGACTATGAAAGGCAGTGAGGAACCAGAAATATCACAGATTCTTTTCATCCAGGGCCTGATTTGCTCTATTAGAATTTTGGTCACTCACTGACATCAGCAATAGCTTACAGGAAAATTAACGAGGTGCTTATGATGAGCTCTTAAATGAACCGCAAATGACTTATTAAATACAAAAGATCATCACACCTGAGAATGAACTAAATCTGCTGTGCAGAGAGTGTTCTGGGGGTAAATACATGGCATTTTAATTACACAATCAGATTAGCTGTCAAATGACAATAATCTCTAATATTTAATGTTGTTGTCACATTCATTCTACCCTTTGAGCCTTAAAACAAAGTCATGGAAGCTAGGAAGATGGTACTGTTATTGTCGTTTTACAATACAGAAAGGTTTGATGATATACCCAAAGCAAACTGGATCATCAATGGCAAAATTGCCAAAGTGCCCATCTTCCTAAACCTATCAGTTGAACCTCTATTTAGTGGTACACCCACCATCCAAAAATTATAACAAGCTTCTCCAAATTCAAAATTTTAAATATAATATTAAGCTAAAGATGAGGGATTCTTTTTCATACTAAGTCAAAATGAAGATTATCCACTAATTTAATCTACTTCTCTTCTACATAGAGGGTTTGATGTTTTCTGTCACTTATAGCATGGAATGACCTGACATGGACAATATATCATAGAACAGGGCGATGTTCTGAGGCTGCCCCAGAAGAAAGCTGGTAAACCCTTATCTGTGACATTTAACAAAGATTTAGAAGATGGAAAGAAATTACTGCTTATATTAAAATGGAAAAAATAATTAATTGACATATGAAATTAGAAGTCAGAAAAGAAGCATAGTTCAAGTAGATAATGAATCTGAATAATTTGGGCTACCAAAATAACCCAAATATTCCTGGCAGCATTAATTATCCAGATTCAAGTTTTACTTTGAGCTTATTGAATAAGGGCCAAAATCATTTTATTTATATATTTATGGTTTATATTAATTGTGAATTTTAAAGCTCCATTAAAAAAAAAAACATTTGATTTATTTAAGAAAGAGAGCATGAGTGGGGTGTACAGAAGGAGAGGGAGAAGTGGACTCTCCTCTAGGCAGGGAGCCCGATGCAGGACCCTCGGATTATGACCTCAGCTGAAGGCAGCCACTTAACCAGCTGAGCCACCTAAAGCTTCAAGTGCCCCTAAAGCTTCATTTTTAATAAGCTTTAAATATTACTTCCATAAGATAATTGTCTTTCTCCGATTGACTTATTTCGCTAAGCATGATACCCTCTAGTTCCATCCACGTCGTCGCAAATGGCAAGATTTCATTTCTTTTGATGGCTGCATAGTATTCCATTGTGTATATATACCACATCTTCTTTAGCCATTCTTCTGTTGATGGACATCTAGGTCCTTTCCATAGTTTGGCTATTGTAGACATCACTGCTATAAACATTCAGGTGCACGTGCCCCTTTGGATCACTACGTTTGTATCTTTAGGGTAAATACCTGATATGAGGAAGTGGTGATGCAACATGTGGGGTTAAGGGGGGTAGGGGAAGAATGAATGAAACAAGATGGGATTGGGAGGGAGACAAACCATAAGTGACTCTTAATCTCACAAAACAAACTGAGGGTTGTTGGGGGGAAGGGGTTTGGGGGGGTGGGGTTATGGACATTGGGGAGACTATGTGCTATGGTGAGTGCTGTGAAGTGTGTAAACCTGGCGATTCACAGACTTGTACCCCTGGGGATAAAAATACATTATATGTTTATAAAAAATAAAAAATAAAAATATTACTTCCAGTTCCAAAGTAGAAAAATAAATACATTACTAATATGTAAATGAGCCTTAGTCCTTTATTCCACACTTTAAAAACATGTTTAAGATGGAAATTCAAAGCTACTAATGACTCTCTTTAAGTTCTTTAAAAATATTATAAAAGTAACATCTTCTGTAGTGCTGACAGAACAATAGATTTATTCATCTTGTCTTACTGTTTTGGCTTTTCATTACTGATAGTACATTGTGTTCTTGTTGCTGTTTATAATAATTATAATCTAAAGAATTGTTAGGGCTAAAAGGTAACTGCCACCAGAAATCTATGAAAGCAAATTCATTAATACATTTTATAGTTTAAGAGGAATATATTTTAAACACCCATTGCATTCGTGTACTTATAGTGTACTTAAATGGTCACTGTATTACTCAGGTCTAATGCTAGGTCTGCCATATTTTAGGACTGCCATAACAAATCAGCACAAACTTAGTGGCTTAAAACAACAGAAGTTTATTTTTTCACAGTTCTAGGGGGCAGAAGTCTGAAGTCAAGCAATCACCAGGGCCATGCTCCCTTCGAAATCTAAAGGAGAGTCCTTCCTTGCCTCAGGTTCTGGTGGCTTTGGCCATTCCTTGGCTTATGGCCAGGTCACTCCAATTTTTGCCCCTGTCTTCCTGTGGCCTTCATTTCAGTGCCTCTCTCCTCTGTGTGTCTTTTCTAGAAATACTTGTCATTGGATTTGGCACCCTGACTGATAATGCAGAACAGTCTCATCTTGACATCTTTAACTTAATTATACCTTGCAAAGACCCCTTTTCCAAATAGGACCACATTCACAGTTTCTAGGAGTTAGAACAGAGACTTGTCTTTTGGGAGGCCACCAGTCAACCTGCTATTGTCACCTGCCAAGGATTTTTACTCATACACTCATCCCCATTAAATGGTTATTCAATACTGTCACTGCAGGGATAGGGGCTAGAACACACCAAATCTCTGATGCCATTGCAGAGTCCCAATCATGGTGATCATGTGTCCAGGGAAGAAAGGGCTCTGAGAAGTGCACCTTTTGATTTATGTTAGCAACAGCCTCATTGAAGAAAACCCAGCCTCAGACTGCTAATGTCCTGGGCCATCAGTTACTCCTGGTTTCTTCTTTTGACACAAATTTAACCTAGCAGTTTGCAAGTACATGTGTCTCTTGTTACAGGATCCTTCAGGAGAACCTATTGAAATCATGTCCCCTCTTTTTGGTTCCTCCCATCTGTCTTGAAAACATGTTTTTCCTATTAGGTTAGGTTTGAAAGGGTCCCCCCCACTTTTTTTTTAATTAAAAATTTTTTTCGTAAGTCTGGACTTCACTCAGGTATCAGGAACCCCCCCCCCCCCACTGTTCTAGGACATTTTTTCCATGTTGACAAGTCCTTTAAAAGTGCTGTCATTGCTTCTTCAAAGAAAAAAACACATTGGAAAAAATCTACAGCATTTGTTCAAACTGAAAGATTTTTTTCATGAGCCCCCAACAGGCAAAATAAAGAGTATTCAACTTTTTCACTTGTGCAGTTTACCACTGAATGATTTTGCTGCATTTTACTTTAAATCTCAGGACACTTTCAAGAAGGCATTTCTCTCTAATGAGTGATATGTCAGATGGAGAGTGGATACAATAGTCCCATCTGCCCACATCATAGCTACCAAAGATTTCATTTCTCATTTCTTTTTTACAGAGCCCTTAACCAATCCTAGCCAAGGTGGGCAGATCACTGAGCTCCCCAGCTCAAGAATTAATCTTGCTGTGACAGATCAAGTTTCAGTATGCCCAAGGCAGGTAATAATATCACTCATGTGCAACATTGTCCCAGACCCTGTAGGCACAGCATCTGTCTCACCCCCAGGTCAACATAGGCTTAGTGATTACAGAAGACATTTTAGACAGAGCTTCTACATATAAATAATTTAGCTGGACTTAGTCCCTGGTTCCTGAGAGGTAACTTCTAAATTTTGGAATTTTCTGAGTGGGAGGAGTGTTATTCATGGTGAACCTGACCACACCTGAGTTTATGCTAATGAAATGATGCAGAGCTGGCCCTTAGATCATTTGTGCTAACAGGATGACTCAGAATGGGAGCTGGCCATGCTAGAAAAGCCGCCCACATGATTAGAGAACTGGGGCTTTGAGCCGTGTGATATTAGCCCAACTTCTGGGGATAAGAAGACCACTAGGGATTAAGGTCAACCACATAGCCAGTGATTTAATCAGTTGTGCCTGTATAATAAGGTTCCAATAGAAACTCTGGACACTGAGGCTTGGGAGAGCTTCCTTGATTGGCAATACTCTGCTATTGTCACATATCCATGTGCTGGAGGAATAATGCATCCTGACTTTATGGGGAGAAGACAGCAGAAGCTTCACATTTGGGACCCTTTCAGACCTCACTCTGTGCATCTCTCCCTTAGGTTCTAATTTGTATCCTCTTCCTATAGAGAAGTATAGTCATAGTATAATGCTTCCTTGAGTTCTGTATCGGTTGTTCTAGCAATTATCAAAACTGAGGGGTTAGTATGAAATCCTGAATCTGTAGTTAGTTGGTCAGAGTGAGAGTGGCCTGTGGACCCCAGGCTTATGACTGAAGTGGGGGCAATCGTATAGAGGACTATGGCCTTAAGCTGTGAAGTTTGGCCCAAGTCCAAGTAGCTGGTATCAGAAACCATTGCAGCCCCAAACTTACTACTTACTAGGTACTTTGTGTAGTGCATTAGTTTCCTATTACTGCTGGTCACAATCACCACAGACTAAATGGCTAAAAACAATGCAGTGATCTTCTTACAGTTTGGGAACTTAGAAGTCTGAAATGAGTTGAAAAGTGCTGCATTCCTTCTGGAGGTGCTAGGGTAGAATGTGTTTTATTTTCTGTCCCAGCTTCTAGAAGAGGACTGCACTCCTTGCCTTATAATATCATTGTATTTCCTTCATCCCCTAGTCTTGTGTACACAAGACTCTACTAGTCTTGTGTACACAAGACTCTACTAGTAGTGTCTACACCTACCCACCATAATCTTAAGAGTTTATATAGAGACCTTGACTGGGTTCAGCCGTGTGTGTGGTCCAAATGGTATCAACAATACTTCACATTCCAAGAACAGAAGAGGTGAGTGCCCCGTTCAGCTCACAGGTAAACAGGTAGTTATATCCTCCAAATGACCTCCTCCAACACTCTGTTTCTATTGTCACACAACTTCTCTGACTGTTGCCTTTCTGCCTTCCTCTTCTAAGGGCCCCTGTAATTGCATTCAGCCTATGTGCAATCCAAGATATATCAAGATTCGTACTTTAATCACTCTGCAAAGTCTCTTTTGCAGGTGAGTTAACATATTTACAGGTTCTGGGGATTAGGTCATGGGCATATTTGGGGAACCATTAGTCTGCTTACTATATATGGCTTTTGCCAATGGAAGAAAGAAGTAGACTTCCCTAGGTTTTTGTTCAAAGCCAAAACCATACTTCGAAATCATTTCAAAAGGCACAAGTATATTTTGCTAAATGTAATTGGTTTCTGTCTACATAGGCCTTTCTTGTTAAAATTTAATTATTACTACCCTTAGGGTTGTCTTTACTTTTCTTTTTATTTCCTCTTACATACCTATTATTATTAACCCAGATCCCTTACACCAGAAGTTTATATCTGAGAACAGAGAATAGGATTCTAAATTCTATTGCTAAAGTTCATTATAATCCTTCTTAAAATGGTTTCTGATCCTAATGCCCTCATTTTTCTCAATAGCAATATAGCAGAATAGTAATTGTGGATAAGACAATGAGCAGAGGAATTAATTGTATCGTAGTTACAAGTTTGGCTCCCCCATTTCACTAGTCATACGTTCTCAGAGAAGCTACTAAATCTCTCTAAAGTTGAGTTTCTTCATCTGCATAATGACAATAATAGTTTTATTGTGATCACATTAATTAAATTGCTGTGATGATGAGAGACCCAGTACAGTGTCTTGGACACGGTAGGTCAAAAAATTCCCTTCTTTCCTTCACCTTCACCAACATTGCAGACCCAAAGGGATGCCTACCTGCTCATGTGAGACTGTAATTCTATCTGCCCACCTTAAGCCATACATTCTACATACACACATCACTGAGCCTTGGCCTGTGGGTCTGTTCCCAGTGTCAATGTTTTTTAAACCATCCAGGCATGTATTACCTGGCTGTGGGCGGTGTGGGTGATGGGGTGGTGGGGGGGGGGTATGAAATATGCTATGAGAGGACTGGTTCTGTACCGACTCTTACTATATTCTTCCAACTTCATCTCATTCTACTCTGCAGCCAGAGTGCTTGAAATCTCCATGAGAAAAGAAAACAATGTCTGCCCTGTTAGTCTGTTTCTCTAGCCACTGGCAGAATGTGGGACACACAGACCTCCCTCCATAAATATTTGCCAAATTAATTGAGAAAACTAAAAAATGCCTTGCTCCTTCTTGGTTGTGTGTGCACGTGTGTGTGTGTGTGTGTGTGTGTGTGTGTGTGTGTGTGTGACTTCTGCTCTACCTTCCACTCCCCACTGTTATTTTTCATCTCTGACCTACAGTCATAATTTAAGGACCAGCCCAAGGACCACCCAGGCCTCGCTCTCTTGCGAGGTTTTTCTGACCACTTCGCAGGGCCGGTCCTCAACAGCTTCTAAATTCTTCCAACATTTCCACTATCTGGGTCTTCTAGTGGGCACTGTATTTCTCATAACCTCTTCACCACTGTTAAATAATATCAGTTGAAAGCCCCTCAAGGACAAACAATTTGTCCTATACTTCTCTTACTAGTGCAGGTATCATTCATTTTATTGCACTTGACTTTGTTGTACTTCATAAATTCTGAGTTTTTTTTTTTTTTTTACAAATGGAAGTTTTGTGACAACTCTGCATTGAGCAAGTTTATCTGTCCCCTTCTTCCAATGACATTTGCTCATTTCATGTCTCTATGTCACATTTTACAGACTCTGGTAAGAGTTCGAACTTTTTTGTTATTAATATATTTGTTATGGTCATCAGTGATTGCAGTGTGCCAAAAGGTCAGATGATAGCATTTTTTGGCAATATTATTTATTTACGGTATCTACATTTTTTTTTTAGACATAATGTTACTGAACACTTAATAGACTACAGTTAGTGTAAACTAACCTTATATGCTCTGGGAAACAACAACAAAAAAAAGATTTGATTTGCTTTATTGTGATGCTTGCTTTACTATGGTGGTCTGGAACTGAACCCACAGTATCTCTGAGGTGCACCTGTACATAGCCCGAACATGTAGTAAGCATTTGATAAATGCTTCTGGAATTGGCCTTCTCTTGCTCCAAGTAACACACATAGCAGGAGAACCGTAAGGAATATGACTGTGGTTGTGGTTATACTTATAACTAGTTCATTTTGATGGAATTGGCAACATTATTTAATTAAATTGCCCTTCTTTTTTTTTTTTTTTTAAACAACAGGCCTCATTGATATACTGAATTGACTACACAAAATCCAGTTGCAATTCACATTTGCAGTTTGCGACCATTAAATGATATGTACTGGGGGCCACCAAAAATGTTGCTGGGCTACTAATGGCATTCCCAGGTTGCATTTTATAGAATTTTTGCCTCAAGTTTTGGGATTCCTCATTGTTTCTTTCAGAAAGTATCACTCCACGGTGTGTGTAGGGGCTGGGTGGTTATAGCAAATGGCAAACTGTGTTAATGGGAGTCAGGGAGGAACTTAATTATTCTTCCAATTTCCAAAGGCAATGATGTATCACATTAATACTTTTGCTTTGCTTTTCCTGCACGCTAGTTGCTGAAAGTGAAATGATGTCCCAATCCCCAGTGTGTTTGCAAAGGTGTCATAAATTATACTTCTGCACCTTTTTCAGTGTAAGAGCTGTTTTCTCCTGATGCTTGTTGTCTGCACAGACCGCAGACAGAATGGCACAGGCCACAGACATAGTGAAGACAATGGGTTATTCCAAATTTACTTTAGGAATCTTTTGTTTTGTTTTGTTTTATAATTCAGGGATGTTCCATAAATGATTTCCATTCTGCAGGGCTGATGATTCTTACTAACCAACTCTTCCTAGGGTGTGATTTTTTTTTTTTTTTTAATTAGCCTATTCAATCAATTTTAGTAGTATCCTTCAAATCTCTGAAATTCTGAAAATAACACACCTGCGATTTTACAATTCTGTGACTGGGCAACTCGATACTTCCTGATGAAGGATATAAATCGCTGGGGTGGTTCCTAATGGTGAGTGACTAGGGCCAGTGCCTCCGCATCACTCAATCCCCAGTGCAGATGGGGGAGTCAATTGAACTGATGATTCTCACTGTCTGAGCCAATGCAACCAAGTTCTTAAAATATCAGCTTACGTGACTTTTAGCAAAACAAGCTTTGAGTGTAGCTTGTACAACTGTCAGGTGGAATCCTCAAGTTAGAAATGTTCTGAGGATTACTAGATAAAATTGCTAAGGCAGTAGAAATTTGTAGAAATAAAACTTCCCCTTAAATTCAAAATATTATTAAAGTCTATAATGTTGAGTATAAACATCCAGTTAAGACAGAATAGTTTTATATGGAAAAAAAAAAAAGAAAAAGAGGGAGAGACTGAGGGGAAGAGGGAGAGAAGAGAGAGAGGAAGAAAGGAAGGGAGAGTGAGAAGGAAATGGATTTTGAGCTCTTTAAATAAAGTTAATTCTGCCTTTTGAGATTGCATATCAGTTCTTCTTGCTTATCTCAGCTTACTTTCTTATATAATAATATGTCTTATAAACAAAAAATTACATTTGTGAAAAAACTATATAGAAATGTCCAGAGTGCCAAAATATTTATTTTATGAAAAAATTATTTAGAAGTGTCCACATCCACAGAGAAATGCCTCATCACCCATTTTTCTCAGCTACCCAGATTTCCATTTACTTACTTGCTCAAAACAATAGTTACACATTTCTTTACACATTTTTTCATGAAAAAGTGATTGGAAAATACATTTTAATTTTACTTTTCCACAATATTTATTTAATTAAGCTCTCTAGATACTTCAGCCTTATAGATCAGATGTAAATTGATGGTCCAACTTTCCTTTTAACATATTTTTAAAAAGATTTATTTATTAATTTTTGAGAGAGAGAGAGAGAGAATCTTAGATTCCACACTAAGCACGGAATCCAGGGTGGTGCTCGATCCCACGACCCTGAGATCATGACCAAGTCAAGAGTTGGATACTCAACCAGCTGTGCCATCCAGGCACCCCAATGGCCCACCTTTTCTTAAGTTATAAAAAGTAACAGAAAAATTCTTTATTTTTAGGAGCATTCAGCTCTTCATAGCTACTAAAAGTCCAGGTATCAAGTGCAGGATGAAATGCTAGCATAACAGTTATGTTTGGTTTTTTGTTGCTTGTCTAGCTCCTTTGGTTCTCAATTAAATTTCTGGGAAAAAATTAAGACTTAAGAATTAAAATAGTCTAAAAGGAAGAGAACTGGACCTATTGGTAATAAGAAATTGGGCTTCTGTTCTTGGATCTTTCAGGCCCGACTGGCCTTGGGAAATAATTTAATGCCTCCATTGCTTTTATTCCCACCTCCCACCCCCAAGTAAGATAGGAATGAGAGCAACCCTTTCTACTCAGGGATGTAATAAAAGAACAATAAATAATAAATATGTAAAAGTCCTATGTACAGTTAACAAGGAGTATTATTACCAGATTGTTGGGGGGAGGTGCTCCAATTACCCATTAGTTTGTGACAGGCCCTATGCTAAGCACTTGGTATGCATCATATCTTTTAAGCCTTCAACAAGCTATACTATTATTGTCTTTTAGAGTTATAAAACTCTAACCGATTCAGTTTATGCATCCCCAAAGGTCTGATTGTTTGCCGTGCTGTCTAGCTGGAGAGACTAAAGCAAATGTGGAGGGCTGCTCCGCCATCATTGAGCTGGTCTCTGTGGTCTGCTATGGCAGGTGTTCCCCACCCCACGTGTTGCTCATAGCCCAGCAGCCTCCTCTGTGCTCCTGGACTTCCCTGTCACCACTGAGGCGTGAGGTTCTGCCACATCCATGCATACACAAATCAGAAATGTCTGGGAGCTCAAATCTCATAGGGCAAATGTTGACCAGTACGAGATGGAAGTGAGAAGATATATTTTTCTCTCTTCTTGTCTATCCTCTATGCTGTTTGGAAGCACGGTAACTTCATTCAGCTTTTCTGAAGACATCTTCAGAAACCAAACAGTTTATCACAAAGTTATGGCCAGCTCTGTACCACCTTAATATCTGTTCTTTCCTGGCCTTGCCTTCCTTCTGCCTCACCTCTACTTCCCCGGGTTTCCACTTCCATAAACTACTAATACTTAAGCTTTCACTTCCAGTTTTGTCTTCTAGAAAATCCATCCTAAGAGAGAAAGCCATCAGGAATAGACCAGATAGGGAATTAGAGAATCGTAACCAAAGGATCTATTTGGTAGAGTACCACAAAATATAAATCATATGTCAAGAAAAATTTCTTTCAGATCACTATTTATCTGACATAAGTAATAGTATATCCTTTCGACACAACAAAATGTGAAAGAATAATAGCAAACAAACTCATAAAAACACCAATATCTCTCTATTAGTTAGAGCTGGCTATACTTTTGTCACAGTAACAAACTATCCCCAAATCTCCGTTCCTGAAAATATAAACTATTTTTCAGACAATTCTCCATAGAAGTCAATCATCCATGTGATAACTAAAGGATTCAAGCTGCTTCAGTCCTGTAGCTCTGCCATCTCAACCCATTGCCTCTACTGTAGACAATGAAGGGGGAAAGAAAGAGCTGGAAAAATCATGCAGATGTTCATTGCCTCCACTCAGGAGCATGATTCTTAGTCATATGTCTTCACCCAGTTGTAAGAAAGTCTGAAGAGTAGCTTTCAGTGGTTCTCTGAAGAGACATCATACTGAAAAATACTAGTGTTGTCAACTATAATCAACCAGAACCTACTTATAATTTACACATCTGAAGTAGCTACTGCTTGTCATTGTTTTATGTTCAAAAATTTGTTTACCAGGGTAATAATAAACCCAAATCTGAATTATTTATCAGAGTTCACTGATGCTACTTGGTTCAGTAATCTGTCACAGAAATCCGATGACTCAATGCCCATTATTATTCAATATCCAAAGTCACTTGGGAAAGTCACTTCAACCTCTTGGGCCTTAGTTTCTTGACCTACAAGTAGGACTTGGGAGTAGAGTCCCTTCCAGAATTTCCATTTCATAAGTTTTGCCTCAGTTGCACTGGGCACCTAGGATAAGCTATAAAAAGACTGCCCAAGACTTTTTGCTCAGTCTTCTACTGCCATCTCGCAGTCAGTCCTGTGGGCGCCGTCCGCCCAGGATTTGACCTGGAGGATACCCCTCATTTCCAATTTCAGGAATGAGGATGCTGATGTCGCACCTGCTAGTGTTTCTCGTGTTTCTCGCTGTGCTCCAATAAGTGACTGAATGTCAAAGTAAAACTTAGTGCATGACTCTTAACACAGAAAATGGTGCACTAAATTTTGTCATTTTCCCCACTGTTTTATTATCCTTACCTGTTGAGAGAGAAGTGATTAAGCAGTGAGTGTTAACTTTACTTGCAGAGTTGGAAGAAACAGTGCATGCTGGTGGAACGGCTCCTGCTCCATGATTAGCTAATGAAGCAGAGGGGAGAGTGTATGAGAGGAAAATAATAACAGCAGCCTGAACCAGGGTTCAGGGAGAAATAACACCTTCCCTTTGGGGTGAGGGGGCAGGTTTGTTAGGTGAAGTTCACTGAAGACACATGTGATTTTCCTCTTCTTTTTTTGTTTTCTTGTCCCAGTCTCTGACCTCTAGGTTCAAGCCTTGTGTCATGAAGCGCAAATATACACAGACGGATTATGGCCGTTCTGCACACAGCCTGAGTCTGATTCCTCCTATCAGTGCTGCAAAATGGTACCCACTGCACTACTTCTTAATAGTGCATTGAGTCCCGTTGTGCTACCCTTACGCTTTTCTAAACGAGCTAAATAAAATCAACTCCTGTTGTCTACATGCTTACATTTCAGACCACGCTATATTAGTGTAGTCAAATAGAATTATCCAACCTGGGTAACGTTAGTGCCAAAGCAAGCCAATTCCAAATAAGTATTACATTATGTTTTGAGTTCAGCAGTTGTGGGTTTTGAGGAGTGAGCAAGTAGCATGTGAGAATAAAGGAAAGATTCATTATCACACACTCGGACTTGATGGGCTACAGGGGGGAAGGGAGATGAAAGACATCTTTGGAGACGGTGAGGGAAAGTATTTGGCAAATCCAAGAAGGGGAAACACTGTAGACATGGGGGCTGGAAAGCATAAAGGTATGCAATTAGAAGAAAATTGAGGTGTCTCCAGAATGAAGGAGAACAGAAACTGAATGAAGGGTGGAAAATTGAACTGAGTGGTAAGGAGATTAGTATGGGAGGAGGGAGAAGAATGGGCCAAAAGATGCCAAGAATAACTAGAAGGAGTAGAAGAAGGCATGAGAGAGTCTCACCAGCTTGCTCACACTCCAGTACACACGGTGCTATTTCCTTGCATGTACAATTGGAGGTACTGCTTCTCAAATTTCTTTTCTTCCTCTATTTTCTTGGAGTTATGAACATCCAAATCCTGTGGCTGGCATTTCGGTGTTTGAACTGTTGATTAGACTCAGGTGATTTGCCAAAAAGTCCTCAACTTTAGAACAATTTTCTGTAAAGGTCTGGGAGAAAGGTCAGCTTACCTGCTTGACCCATTCATTTGAGAGACATTTACTGAAATAATCTATTCCCTTAACTGCCTGAGTTGATTTAAATCTCTTTGTTATTTAGTCACAGATTCAAAAATATCCTTGGCTTCATTTTGCATGTATTAAGAGACCAGGGTTTTGGCAGGATATTTAAAATCTGAATAAACAAATTAAAAACTTATGAAAGTTAATGACCTAGAGAATTAACACATTTCAGAAATTATGGTCAACTATATGCAGATACTATTCACGATACATTGTGCAGATGCATTCACCTACCTATTTATGAAATTGATAAAAAGAAAATACCTTCAGCTTTCCTTTCCCTCCCATGACATACAGTTAGCAATTAAGTTCTATGTATCCTTTCTCCATAATGTCTCAAACTAAGAAGACCTCCTGCCCATCCCCACTCTTCTCTTCCCCACCTAGTATCCAAGCTACTTCAATACCACAAGACTACAGTTCTCACCCTGACACATATTCACCACTGGAGTAAGAACTACGCGCGGTGCTATAAACACTTCCATAGTTAGTCATTCCTGTCCTCAAAAGCTCACGAAGGCCTGCCTTGAATAAAATACAAACCTGTATCACAGTGTCCTAAGTTTCCCACAATCTACCCTCAGACTATTTTCCAACCAGATTGTCCTCCATGGCCCTTCACATCTACACATTTGTCTTAACCCTTCTGTGTTCTAATTTCTTCATCTCAGAAAAGGACAAGAAGGGGTGCCTGGGGGGTTCAGTTGGTTAACCAACCGACTCTTGATTTTGGCTCAGGTCATGACGTCAGGGTCATGAGATCGAGCCCTGCATCCAGCTCTGCCCTGGGCATGGAGTCTGCTTGAGCTCCCCCCACTGCACTTGCACGTGCTCTCTCTGTCTCTCTAAATAAATAAATCTTAAAAAAGAAAGAGAAAATTAAACTGCTTCCTTCAGGGAGTTATTGAAGGATTAAGTATCTGGCACATAGTAAGCATTCTCTGCATTAATATTATAATTATTTGTAGCACTAATGTAAACCCAGCTTTCAATATTTGAACAATGAATATATATATATATGTATATACATATATATATATTTTTCCTAATTCTCAACTATATGTTCGCTACAGTGCCCAGTTTTATTTGCTGAAGTGACTGCTACGATCAGAATCTGGGTGAGGAATTTTCACATTGTTCACGTTGTTACCTTATTTAATCTGCTCCAGGTGGACCCTGAGAGAATATTTAATTTTCATAGAACCACAGGGTTCTTTCAGTGGAGAGGGTAACTTGTTCTGTTTGCTTGATATTGTAACAAATCAAGTACTGTGTGTAAGTGGAAGCTATAAAGATAGAGGAATATTTTAGCCTGGAGCCTGAAAGCTGGTTTTATTGAGCATCGAGGTCTATTTAAAACATGCCTTTTTAAAGCTATCTTGCATAAGGTCTGGATTTGGAATCACCACTCCAGAGTGGTCCTTGAGAAGGTTTTTAGTAGAGCTTCCAACCTAAAACAGAAGCACCCTGAGATAGAAGAAAATCTCTTCTGTTTTAAAATATCATCTGAAAAGATTTTCCATCTTTCATAACCTACTGCGAAATTGGTATCTCAGAATATCCAAAATTCTCAACTGCAATATAAATTATCCTGTGAGTACTACTTCCTATTTTTCTTTTTTCTATTGAAGTGATCCAGTTAGTACCCTTTGATATAGTAATAATTCTACTTCTACTGTTTTAAGCAATTCTTTTTCTTAGATTTAATACATACCAGTTTCTTTGAGTTTGCTATGTAGGTCTTACAATCTAATCATCCCTGTGCTTCTTCATTGAGCTTGCTTAGAAATTTCCTACATAAATTTGTAAAGGTCAAAACAATGCAGAGAACTGTGGTTTCACTATTGACAAATTCAGTAAATATAGTAACTCGGGTTCTTCAGTTAGATACTTTGCTGTGATGTTGCACTTATTTTACTACCTGATGAGTTCTCCCAGGTAAAAATTTATGTCTGCTTGATACAGTAAACTTGCATCTATTTTAATATATTTTTAAAAGATTTTATTTATTTATTTGACAGAGAGAGAGTGATCATAAGTAGGCAGAGAGGCAGGCAGAGAGAGAGGGAGAAGCAGTCTCCCCGTTGAGCAGAGAGCCCGATGGGGGCTCGATCCCAGGATCCTGTGATCATGACCTGAGCCGAAGGCAGAGGCTTAGCCCACTGAGCCACCCAGGTGCCCCTGTATTTTAATATTTTTATTAAATATTGCTTTTTGTATTTATTTTCATTATTTATATCGAGAGTTTTATGTTTCATGTGACCTAATCATATTTATATTGCTTTTCCTTCATTGATCTGATGATTATAAAATCTTTCTATATCTAAGCCTCTCTATCATATTTTTTAACTTTAAAACATGCAACTTTTATCTTTAACTCATTAATGTTCATGATTTTGTTTGTTTGTTTGTGCATGTCACCTCAGGTAAGATTCTATTTTTTTTCCTCCAAAAGTAAAATATTTCCTGTAGTAAAATATTATTTTTAATACATGAAGGTCTCATATAGACCAAAGGTCTCCTGTGGGAAAAAAAAAACCTATTTTTAATTAGTCACTGGGTCTCTTTTAAACCAGTTGTAGATAGGTAAAATAAATATTTAATTAAATAATTGATATTTTATAATAAACAGGAGATTAAACATGGGAAAACACTCCAGATAAGTTTTTAAATTATAACAAAATACATGTGACATAAAATTTACCACTTTAACTTTTTTTTAAGTATACAGTTTGGTGTCATTAAGTAGATTCACGTTGCTCTACAACCATCATCACCATTCATCTCCAGAACTTTTTTGAAACACCAAAACTGACATCCCTTTTCAATAAGAGAGGAGGCTGATATTTTCTTTCCCTTTTGCTATAATATTTTATCATGGCACCATTTTGTTTTGTTTTGTTTCATTTACCCAATAGGGTCTGTGATTGACTTCCCAGTCTTTTGCCTTCCCGGGGGCAATCCCTTGAAATCCTCAGCTTGTGGGCAGTTTGATATAAATAATTCCTAACCCAAATCCAAATGACTATGTATTCTTGGGAAAGAGCTCTCCTAGACCAGGCAATACCCAAGCGAGACCAGGTAGTACCAAGACCTCGGTTGTTTCGGTTTGACAGGGTTCATGAAAAGCAGCTGTCTGCAAGATGTACCAAGATCCTGGCTCTTCCTGACTCTGGCTACAAAAAGGGCATGAAATTACTATAATACTGAATGTCAACTATGCCTCAGTAATAAAGAAAGAAAGAAATCAGTGGACTTTGCGTAAAGCAGATTGTGGGTGGGCTTCCTCCAACTACCTGAAGGCCTGAATAGAACAAAAGTTTGACCTCCTCTGAACGGAAGCGAATTATGTGGCCTGACGTGACAACCTTTGGACTTAAGCTGCAGCACTGGGTCACCCCAGGCTCTTCCCATTTTCTGCCAGCCTGCTGAGTTTGCACCTGCTGCCCTCCGCAGTAGTGTGAACTAATTCCTTGAAACACATCGCTTTCTTCATGCAGAGACACATCCTACTGGTTCTGTTTCTCCAGAGAACTTTGACTAACATAGCAAATATCAAAATATTTTTCCTTGGGAAAATTCTTTCCTTCCCCAGCCTGTTTGTTAAGGGCAATGTTTCTACCGGTTTTCTGATGATCAAACTCAACTCTGTGATGAAACAGCCTTCCTTTAGCTTTAGTGGGTGATAAAAATCCTCAAGGATATTCTACTTCATTGCAAACACCTCCTTTCACTTCATGAAAGTAAATCTTCCTCACAGAACTCTGTTAAACTGGGGCCCAGGAACATTTAAACTACATCAGCTTGCTACTGTTAAATATTCATATTTGCACTGCCAAGCAATATTGCATTTTAATACCGGTTGCATCTTTAGGAAGGCAAGAGCTTGAACTTGCTGAATCAGATTGTATTCTCGACACTTCCAAACTTCTGTCAAACTCCTCTCAACTCTTCATTTTCTTCAGCATACACTGCCACTTTTCCGCACTCATTGGCACTGTTTGTACATTAGTCAGTGTATGTCAAGACAATGATAATTAAATCTCACTTGAAGATCAGAGACAGCGTGATTTCATTTAAACTTACATCATTCTGAAATAGGTAGCTTTCTTGTATTTCACAGAGGGAAAATTCTACTTGAGTATTAGGAGGAATGTAATTATCTTGTTCAAGATACTAGATCTTTCAAGAAACAATACAATATTATCTTGGGTAGAAAGAGGGTAATCAGAAATTCAGAGCAGGTTTTCTTACAGTTATTTTACATTTTCAGGATGTAACTGTCCTTCCCTCACATACAGACATTTGCTGCAGCCCCAAAGAGAAAGGAGTGCAGGGAAGCCTCTGTTTACCTTCCTCAATGTAGAAGAAAAGGAGGAGAAAATCTGGCATCTCTCTGTGGCAGAAGGACAGACACCTGATGAGGTGATCTGATCAGCAAAAGCTTCACAGTCGCATGGCAATAGTAGCCTCAGTTCACTTTCGCAAGAATCTGTGGGCCACCAAGATGCCTGGCGGCAGAGTCTCCCCAGGAACGTGGAACCCTGTCCCGCATGTGGCTCTAGTCCCTCTCGACTGGGTCTGGGCATAGGAGGAGGACAATCTTTGCTCAAAATTGGTCATGGTCGTTAAGGATACCCGGATTGTCAGATCTAGTTGTGCTATCAGTGATCTCATTCAAATTCGCTTCCCGAGCAGCAGGGCGATTCCATTTCCCACTGCCCTGTGACTTTAATTCAGCTGCGTCCTCTCAACCTCCATCCAGCACTGATGAAGGAATCTGAATGCAGAAGTCAAAGCTGCATTACAAGCGGAGGCTGTGCATCAGTGCTGAAGTGACAATCATCCCTATTCTCGGTGTGAACTGGGAGCAAGCACTAATTAAAATTATAAGCTAGAGAGAACATGCATTGAAAAAAAGAAGCCGTCCCTAACCAATAATTCCAGGGATAAATTATACTTGATTTGCTAACATATAGAAGTGTCCAGGAACTATGATCTACAAATGTCTTGAATATGGTTCTAATCAATCTGCAGAACAATAATCAAGGAGGCATATAATTAGAACCGACTCATCCGACGATCAGCACATAACATTGTCTCACCTTGAAACAGAGCAGAGCATCCTCTCTCAAAAGTAAGAACTAATCGCAAACAGAGGCTGTTTTCTTATGGGAAATGCTTCCTGACAGACTTCTGGCAGTCCCTGAAATGCAGTTTTGGACTTCAGAGGTGTCCCGGGCAGGTCTCACTGAGGCTCCAGCTCTTGTGGCATCCTTCTCCCTTGGGATTCAGACCCAAGAGGCCCTACTTGGCGATGTACACTCCATAGTGAAAAAGACAGGAGACTGAGAAAATGGTCTGTCGCCACCTTTCCCAAGAGCTACTGACAACCTCCGGCAGCTGCTGGTCGCACCACTGCCCTCAGGTAGGGACGGCAGGGGAGAGCACGAACAAGAGGAAACGGAAATGTGAGCACTTCTTACTTGCTTTGTGGGTGTTCTAAGCCTTTCTGTAGATCACCACAGAAAGACTAATGCAGTGGATTATGAAAGAGCGGTGTAGAAAGAAAAATGCCTCTGGTAGGTGTTGAAGGTGATGTTTGAACCCATGTCTCTATAGCTCTAACGTGTCCGTGGCTAAGGCTGCTTTCCTCTCCACTGTCCTCCTTTCTGACCTTAAACATGCCAAGCTCGTCCCTGACTCGGGAGCCTTTCTACCTGATGTTCATGGCGCCTGGAATGTTCTCTCTCCAGATCTTCAAACAAATGCCACCTCTTCACTATTCAGATCTCCAGCTCAGACATGCCTTCCTCGGGCGGCCTTTCCCTACATGCTAACCAGACCGGGCTTCTCATCACCATATTCTTTATCATTGTACCCCTCCTAGCTCTGCGGTTATGTGCACAGACCCTGGAGCCAAACCGTCTGAATTTGAACTCTGGTTCCTCCGTTTACAAACCGGGGCACGAACCAGGGAGGACTTGTCCTCTCCAGGCTTCAGCATCATCATCTGTAAAATGAGGATCACGAGAATAACTACTGTACCTATCTCATGGATTTGTTTAGAAAAACACACAAAGTAATACAGATAAAGTACTTAGAACAGGGCATGCTACGAACTCACACTGTATGCATGTTTCTTACTGTCTTCTTCATAGTACTGTGAGTGCCCAATTCTACCTTCTTCTCACCTAAATATTTATCGGGAGGGTTTTATTCCTTACTACGTCCTTAGCAGCCAGAAGGATCCGTGGTACACAGTAAACTATTATGTAATGCACTCAATAAGGTATCGTTAACTAGAGATTCAATGATTCAAACCTCATGTTATACTGCTCTTCCAGCTTTCGGATGGGATGGTCCTGGGTCAAAGACTTTGTTCTGGTACTTTCGAACTCTGTGATTTAAAACTAGTTATTTAGGAGCACCTGGATGGCTCAGTCAGTTAAGCAGCCGACTCTTCATTTCGCTCAGGTCATGATCTCAGGGTGGAGGATGGAGCCCCACATCAGGCTCCATGCTCAGTGGGGAGTCTGCTTGAGATTGTCCCTCTTGCTCTGTACCCCCCCATCTCTTTCTCTCAAATAAATAATCTTTTTTAAAAAATCGTTATTAACCTCTCCAAGTTTTGTCATTTTAATATTAGCTATTCTGCGTCTAGATAATGAATTTATGATGTAGTCATCAATGGAACATTATGTAACAATGAAAAGGAATGAACTACAACTGCATATGCCCGTCTGAATGGATTTTGCAAACATAGTATTGAAGAAAAGAAACCATACACAACATATGATATATTGCCATATTCTAGAGTTCAAAAGAGGCAAGGTTACACTATGGTGTTAGGAGTCAAGTAGTGTTACCCTTGGGGGTGCCATGACTGAGAGAGGAAACATGGCAGTTTTTGGACTTCCATATTCTGTTTCCCATTCTGCATGCTATGTTAGTGTGCTCACTTTGTGAAAACTTAGTAAGATCTACTCTTATCATTTGTATGCTTTAAGTAATAATAATAATAATCACATACTTCCTTGTATGGTTGTGAGAATTAAATGAAATAATGTAAATAAGGGACATAGAGATCTTACTAAACACTAATTCCCTTCCCTTCTTCCAACATGGTTATCAAACAACAGATCATTTCCAGCGCCTCAGGGGCATTCAAGTCCCTTTCAATCTGGTCTCCATCTATGTCCCTAGATTTTTGGTCACCACACACCCATCAGACACATTATAATGTTCCGGCCCCACAGAACTTCTCCCTCAAATCAGCTCATGTTTTTTCACACTTGTTTGCTTTTCACATGATCTTCCATCTACCTAGAATACTCCTGCTCTATTTTGGTCGCCTAGCAGGCTCCTACTTATTCTTCAAAGTCCAGCTCCAACACTGTCTCCTCAATAAAGCCTTTCTTGGGATTCCTTTCAGTCAATCACTCTCTCCTTTGTGCTCTCACAATAGTTAAGCCTTTATCTTATGTTGTAATTATCCTTTCAAATATGTTTTGGTTTCAAGCTGTGTAAGTTGTATCATAACAAGGTCTCTTAGGTTCTCAGGTTCTCCAGTGACTAGATTTTTAATCCTCAGCAAGTTGTTTCACCTTGCTAAGCTTTTGTTTCCTCACTTACAAGAATGTAGGTGATAATAGTTTCTACAGGAATATTACAAAAATCAGAATTTTTAAATGAAATAATATTCATGAAGGGTTTAAATACAGAATTTAGCAAACAGTAGGTGGTCAGTGCTAGTTATTACCATTATTAGTTGAAGGGGAGACATCCTTCATTTCTGTGTTCTGCCACCAATTTTATAAAACACATAGTAGATACTCAATATCATTAAAGAAAGAGGCAATCAGTAAAGCAAGAGATTTGTCTACTGCTTTGTAGGCAAGAGCAAGAAGGCAAAGGGAAGGAAAAGAGGAAGTACAGAAGTGGAAAACTGAGTGACACACGTCTCTGCATAAGATAAATATTTTTTTTAATTAGCTAAATTAATATTCCATAAGGAGACTGAGAGACCTGGTCCCCTTTGCTCTCATTAACCCACATCACTGCAGGGAGCTGAGCGTTCCCTAGAGTCACCCATCTCTCACAGGCGGGAGCCGGTGCCTTGGTCCTAAAGTGTGACTGATACACCCTAGCCACATGGCTTGAGGCAGATAATGACAATCCAGTTGAAGTCCTGATGACTGATTATTTTCATAAAACTTAGAGTCAGGAGATGTTTATGCTACTCACAGTATTTTCCTAAGGAAAAAAGCTACTATCTATTGAGTGCCTATCACGTGCCGACGCTGTGCTAAGGCACTTTACATACATTACTTCTAATCCGCACAGCAACCCTTGGCAAGGTAGGCTGATTCCAATTTTACGGAGGCGGAAACAATTTGAGAGAGGTTAAGCAATTTGCCCAAGAGAGAGCAAAGTTAAACCTATGTCTATGTGAATCTCAAGTTTCCATAACCATTATACCTCTATTTGATTAAATTATTTATGTGAATATCTTATATAAAATAAACACTAAAATTGGGATAAATATATAAGAATTACAAGTAGGACTGACATGCTGGAGACTTTTTCAACGCAGCCATCTTCATGGCAGTAACTCTGGCTGACTACTGGAAGAGAAAGTTAACAAAAAAGAAATTAAGAAGAAACAGAGGGTCTTTTTTTCTTTTTTAAGGAATGTGAAGGGCAAAAAGAAAATTAGAAGGAAATTAAAAAGTAAAATTAAAAAGAAATTTAAAGTAAGCAATTTATTTCCAATAAAGTTAATACTAAAAATAATATAAAATTATGAGATTTATAAAAACGCATATGAAGCTAGAAGATGGTGAGATTAAAGAGGAAATCCACAGACTAAAATATATATGCTCTAGTAAGAAAAAGGGCTAAAGTCCATTAAATGAAAAGATGATATATAAAAGTAGATATGATTAAGAACTAAAATAGTTTTTCCTAATAAAATAAATACCACCACCACCACCAAAAAGCTTGAAGAGAAAACAAAGGAGGGAGAATAAGGCACCAAGGGAGGCAAGCAGGTGCCAGCAGCATTAGGAACAGCACCAAGAAGGCCATTCAGACAGCCCTCAGGTGTGGTGGTCAGGCGTGGGGGGGTGGTGGGGGTTTGGGGGAAGCAGGGAAGAGACAGTGTTTAAGTGGACAGGAGCCCGTAGGACAAAGTCTCAGATCCCTTGTGTATTCTTCCCTTTCCTCTGTCACCCCAGGACCAGCTACTTAATGAGCAGAAAAGTCAGTGCTTTTTGGTACTTTTTGGTACATCCCAACTGCTGGGATGGAGGTGGGGGATGGCTCGAGGCTGACTGACCATCCCCAGACAGTGTTTAAGTGCCTGGGCTCAGGCATGAAGCTGAGTTCTGATTCCCACACACTGCTTGTAGTTGGCTAAGTTGATGTACTTAGGTAACTCAGTTTCCTCACTTGTAAGAATATTTACCTTCAACAGTTGTGAGAATTAATTCAATAAATCAGAAAGATTCATATAATACCTGCCTTAGTAGACTACATTTCCAACAAACTTCATTTTTCAAAAGAAAAGAATAGGTTTCTGTCCGAATGTTAAAGACAGTGCTACATTATGAACTTGAAAAGCCCTAAATACACACACACACACACACAGACACACACACACATCCACTCACCTCATTTTACACACCATTTAAATTTAAAACAATATTAAGAGTTAAGGAAACTCAAATAATTTGATTTTTTCACATGTTTTTTTCATTGTTATTATGACTTGATTGTGAAGGAAAAGAAAAAGCATGTACTTGACTAAGCTGTTTTTCATTTTTTGTGGCTGTTGACTGAATGAGCGAGCATTATTCTAATGGTCAGGCGAGGACTAGAAATTCGACATCCGTAATGAAAGTCTTTTGCTTCTTTTTCCTGTCACAACTCCCTCATGATGACCTTTTATTTCCAAGGGAAATGGTAAATTAATAACCAGTAAACTTTCCAGTAGACTACCACTTAGATAATATGCCCACTTCTGCTAAAATTTGAGGTAAATAAGTGGTCTTTTAGCTGGCTATCTTCTTCTGAGCACTTTGACTTAATTAACTGACTTCTTTACTTCATTTTTCTTTACAGCCCTAGAAACCCAAAGCCAACCAACCAACCAGCCAAACCCCTCTGACTACCACCAGAGACAGAGTCCGGGAAATAAAAAAATATTCTTGGAACTCCGAGTTAAACCAGAGGTGACCTATGTTGGCTAAATCCTCAGACTCTGTAGCCAAACAAACATCTCGCCAGCTCAGGTCTGGCCACCCACCAGCTGTGAGACCTTAAGCAAATTATTTATCTTCTTTGGCAAATGTGGATAAGGAGTCCACTTCTCAGAGGGCTGTTGAGAGGATAGAGTGCAATGGACCACGTAATATTTAGCACAGAGCCTGGCACATGTGAGACATCTATTAAATGTAGGCTGGTAGGCACTAGCACTTTTATTGTTGTAATATGTAAAAATTAGTAAATGGGATGTCATTTAGTCTGAGACATCTTTTAAAAATTACACAGTGATTCTTACAGTTCCTTCATTATACCGTTAAAAGAATTTACTGTGAGCTAGTGCTATGTTTTGGTGTAAAAGCTATCTATTAGGATTTATATTTCAGCAGAAAAACATAAATGAATCTTTCATCTAATCAATATCTCTGATACCTATCATTATTATTCCTGGGTGTTCTATATAGTAGCTGTCAGCCTTTCTAAGAGAGTATCAAAGGGTTGGTCATTTTATGCCTAATAAAATCAGACAACAAAGCCATCTTGTTGTGACTGCCAAAATGCTTTTTAAAAAGCTTAGTTCTGACATAGGACTTTAAATGCTTGTGAAAAACATTGAGGAAACTATTCAAACCTTGATCATTCATCACTGGTCTCTTATGCTCAGACAACATTGGTTTGCTTAAGACTAACTATGTCTTTTAAACATTTCTAAGGCATTTTGGTCTTAAATTTTCAATAAGCAAATAGGGGAAATGTGTGAAAGATTAACAGGCAGTCTTTTTTTTTTTTCGTAGCAGGTAGACTTTGGTCAGTTCAGTTGTGCTGGGTTATCTGTTTTGTTTCTTATTTCATACAATGGTCTCGAATGTTAAATATTAGGACACCTGACAGCATTTCACAATCTATTAATTCAGAAAAATCTTACCAGTTAAAACATTAGGCTTTAAAAATCAAACTGACATCTGAAGACTTCTTTCTCAGAACCTGCACACTCAGTAAACAGTAAAGCCATCAGGAAAAGGAGGAGGAATTCAGAGAAACCTTATTAAGACAACAGGGAATGATCTATAATGTTTGTAGTAGGTTTAGTGAGCCTCATTATATGGTGCACCTACAGCTTACTGTTAATACATTCTGACAGATATTTTACCCTGGCCTTGAAAGTTCAGTGGCCACAGTGCCTTGAAATGAACTTGAATAATGTGCAGAAATTTCCACCGGTCCCAAACATTTTGGAACAAAATACCAATAATATGCACAAGGTACACGTTGGTTAAGTGTGTTCTCTCCTTCTGTTTGGTACATTTAGCTAACATAATGTGTTTCTATGACCATTTGGAGAAAGACCCAAAGTGACATAACAGAAAATCCTCATTCCATACCATTCCATACCATTCAAATGATAATTAAGACTGCCATGAATTAATCTGCAAACCACCAGTGCTTCCAGTCTGCCAGTGCATACTATTGAAGGGCTACTCAAAATCAACATGGTGCTTACCAGCAGGAAGCGCGAGATACAGCGTTTTCACCAAAAAGTACACTAATTTGATTACCCTGTGAAGCAGTCCTCATCTGTATTCAGCATGCTCATAACTCTTCATACTAATGTGTGAGATTAAATGCAACAATTTCATGGAAAGAGAAGTATGTGAAACAGAGGACTGTGTGAACACTTGGTACTCAGTTTTACTTGAAAAACTCTGCAGGGATTACTGTCTTTAAAGAAAATTTCAATATCAACCAAATATGAAGAGCTGTTCTCACTGCAGAAATTCAACTTGTATGAATTCATTCAAGCTTTTCTAGTTAGGTTAAAACTGCAATAAAAATTTTCTGAGTTAAAATTCTTTACAAAACACTCTATCCTACAAGAACATGTTGAAGGGTGGCTCAGTGGGTTAAAGCCTCTGCCTTCGGCTCAGGTCATGATCCCAGGGTCCTGGGATCGAGCCCCACATCAGGCTCTCTGCTCAGCAGGGAGCCTGCTTCCTCCACTCTCTCTCTGCCTGCCTCTCTGCCTACTTGTGATCTCTGTCTGTCGAATAAATAAAATCTTAAAAAAAAAAAAAAAAGAACATGTTGAAGGTCAGTTTTAAGTCTGAAGTTGAATTGATGGAAACATACATTTTCTCCTTTCTTAAATAAATAAAGCAGACATCCGAATACACCCCTTTAATAAGTGCACATAAATTTGTTTTTGAAATTTGTTAATGAATTTGTGCATAATGCCTCTGTGGAGAGAGGATAGTGATGGTGATTTTGTCAAATATGTGCAGCTGTTGTTTTATTGGTTAAAATATTATCTATAACTACCCTCAAATGAATGTGGAGGAGGAGTTTGAATTGACAACTATTTAAGTAATTTATAGATTTGTAAGGATTGTCTTCCTTATTCCCAAGTGATTTTAAAAGCCTATAAGACAACCTATGTGTGTGTGTGTGCATGTGTATAAAAGAACAAAACCGAGCCTATATTTTAAAATAAAATAAAGTTCAATCTGAATTAACCTGTATCAAGCTGTGTCTAAAGTAAACGGCAAAAAAAAAAAATTTTATTACTAGTAGACCAGTTGTATCTGTCCCTGAGACCAGGTACACTAATGTGAACAAGTTTACAATTGTGACTATTGTAAAGAGAAACAATCAAGGATGTGGAAATTCTATATGCAGGTGAAGTCCGAGAGCATCCAAAGAAATCACTGGGTTAATAAACAGACTAATGTGTCGGTCAATGGATTAATAATTTTAAATGTAAGAAATTAATTTGTACTAGGGAACATCCTGAATGGATTTTAAGGCAACATTTATGTACTTTAAAAAAGAAATCCATTTTAAAAATGATTCTTCTTTTGGTGACAAAGATGAAAGATATCTTCCAGACTGTATTCTCTAATATAGACTCATAATAAATTACATTTTCTAAAGAGAACAGTAACCGTGTAGGTACTATGTACTTACGTACCTGTTCACATCATACCAGTTTTAAGAACTGCTTCAAGAGAAAGAAATGAGTACTAACTGAATAATCAGTGCCTTTTGTGGGGGGGGGAGGGGGGACGCTAATTCATTCATCCAGCCCAGCCCTACTTGGATTATATACTGATAAGTACGTATCATACAACACTGTAAGTTTGATAGGAAAAAGGTGTAACAAAATAGAAAATTAAAATGTTTGATTATATAATGCCCCAAATAAAGTCTTGTAAATTCCTGAAGGATTTTAGCCAAAGAAATAAAAATACCCTTTTAAAAGATTTATTAAATCTGTTTGAATATTAATACAACTTTTTATAGTCAGTCTCCAACCTAAATATTAACTATGTGTGAATACACACCTCTGTTGTTACTCTATTATTAAACTATGGATACTATATCATACAGTGCCTGCCTTACTATATCTGCATTTAGATATATCAATATATACTTGAAAAAACTTTTCTCATTTTTTTTTAAAATTCAATAGGCATGACGAAGTGTGTCCACATTAAAAAATCAAGCTATTTCTAACTTAGCTGAAGCACTTGAGAGCCACTACCCTTTAGAAGAATCTGGTATAAATCCTTTTGATGTAGACAGGAAAAATCTATTTGTTGAGATTCAATTATATGATTTTTGAACCTTTCTCTGATAACAAATATTGTTATTCACGGCAGCCTATAGGGATAGTTTAAAATTGTAAAAGTATGCTTTAGGAATGTCTTCTCAATTCTGCTGAAAAATTAATTTTTTTACGATGCCAAAATTTGTAGAATTTCCTACCCTTCTTCTTTTTGTAATTTTTGTTTTAGTTTTGACACAATGCAACTTGAAAAAAGTACTTTCAGTAGATTTCTCTATTGAAACTTTTCTGCCAGATCCTGTATGTGGGAAATGGGCAATTTGAATACAAACATATTCTCGACAACACCCAGAACCATCAAGGCAGCTTAAGTGTATTCTTTCTCATACCCGTGGGTTATTATTATGAAGGGACCCACGTATGCCATGGGGGAACACCATTTAACACCAGTGTGTTAAAGCCAGTTATGTCTCATACATAAAAGTGCACGTTATAACTACTTGAAAAAATTCACATTTATTTACTGTCAAACCGTGTTAAACTTTACACTGGATATTAGTGATGGGCTCATTATTAACAGGTTTACACAAAGGGATGAAAAGAAAAGCAGAATTTTGCGGAAACAATTTACATTTCATTAGAACTTTATCATAAAATAAATTAATTACTAAATATAGGCAGAAGGAATATGGAAGAGTAATATTTATGTTTTATTTTATTTTTTAAAAAAGAATAGGCACCTTTTGTTCACTAGAAAGTTTGTGAGAAGTGCCCAGTGCCCTCACTGCCCTCCGTTCAAGAATAAACAGAGGGGTAACACACACTCTTTTCTAGATTTCACCACATTTGTGCAAGGCATGGCGTAACTGGCTTCGAAGAGTTTTTTTCCCCCCATAAAACGCGTTCTTTTGGCAATAAGAAATTTAAATGTAAGAATAAAGACTAACTGGTCAAAGCAGAACACTGTGTACAGTGGAAAATAAGTGAAAATGGGTAGAACTTACCATGACAGAGTGTAAGAAAAAACATTTCATAACATATGTGCAACCAAGAGCTTTTCACAATATTTTCTTCAAACTCTTTAAAATTATTTTAATGACAATTATATTTCAGTTGGACACAAATGTATTTATTTTACCCTAGCAATAGAACAAAATATAATTTCTTTAGCCATTTTTCATGAGAATAGTTCATTGTACAGTTGAGGAAACATATGAAATAAGGCCTGTGGCTTGATTGCTAGTGGTTAAACATGTTTTCAATCTTTGCCTTAATGTAAAAGATTTGCAGCGAACGAACTGCAAACTGACGCAGAATGGCTCTCCTGCTTTTCCAAGTCTTGTCAGGAACAGTAAGGTACAGTAAATTTGTCCCACAGGATTTTAAAGCCTACGTCTTGTATATAATACAATGCAGGCCTACAAAAACGGTGCAGCCATATTTACAGATCTAGTTCACAGACTGCTGCAGTAGAATGGCTGGAAAAGTTTTGTTTTGCTTGCTTCACAATTTCTCTAAACAGCAGCAGAATCTTAAAATACCTGGTTGGCATCTCTTTTCTTTGTAACAAATAATCATTTTAGTATACTCTGTGTATATACAAAGTTTCTGTACGTTCTATAAAAATTCACAGAACTTCAAGGTTCAGTCATCTTTTTACACTGGAGAACCACAGGTCAACAGAGCCATCTCTCCGAGCAGAGTCTGAGGGAGCTGCACTGGGCCAGCGGAGTCTTTATTAATACTTGCCTGTGGCCCCTGGAATTCCTTAGCTGCTCTATTAAAGACTCGTGACCAGCTGCATTTGTCCTTCTCTAACGTCTCCTTCGGGAATACACCCTTCCTTGTTAATGGGGATTATGTAACCATCACTATTGCCCCTGCTGATCTGGTAACACATCTGAAGCTGATGGCCAGCTCCAAGATTTGGCATGCTTTTATAGTAAATGTCCTCGTTCTCACTCCTCCTGGAGGGAGAGAGGTCCTCTTCTATGTCAGGGCTGCTCTCCTGGTAGGGAGAGTCTCTAAGATTGGGCATGCTCGTATAAAGAGAGTCTCTGTTGGGGGACTGGAGGTGGTCCTCGGCCTCCGCGGTCAGCTGGGAGACGTAGCTGTCAGTCCCCTCGGGCTTCACCTTCTTCTGCGGCTGGTACAGAAGGGAGTGAGTCCGCTGAGGAATGAGCGGCGCCTCGAGCTCCTTGTGGTGGAGCTCCAGCCCCGGGTTGTCGCCGTGCATCAAAGAGGAAGCGTCCGCCACGATCGCGTCGTCTTCGCTGCTGCTGCCGCCGATCACGGGTTTGACTGGCAGCGTGAGCTCGAGGTTGTGAGTCTTGCTGCCGCCCCGCAGGTTGTTGTGCACTAACTCTGAAATGATCATTTTCTCGAAAGCGGTATCATTCAGACTTAGTCCACAGTCCACGACTTGCACGCTGTCATTATAGTCCCCCTTGCGCAGTGAGTAGCTGTTGTTAAAGTTACCATTTAGCGGTAGAGTATCCATGGCACTTGTATCCCTGGCATTGTTCAGTGAATGTCCTGAAACGGGAAAGGGGGGGGTTTCCGTTACTGCCGCTGTTCCTTCCCAAAGCATCTTTACTTCTTTCGTACAAAACTTTTTAATGTCGTTCAGGACAAAGTTGTATTTGAAAGCTAACACTTGAACAGTGCCAGGCTTTCCCGCATTCCCAACGGTAAACAGTTGCAACCCCTTAGATAATAGGAAGAAGTGTGAAAGAATAATACTGTTTTCCAGGGAGGGAAGATGGCATACAGAATATTATTTGATCAATTTCGGGGAGACGGTAGTTATCAATTGATTTTTGGTCAAATCTCTGACACTCTTACAAGGAAGACTTCACTCCATGCCCTTGCATAGTTAATGCAAAGCAATTCATTAGTGACATTTACATTTTAAAGTACAAGACTATGGTTTATAAAAATAAAATTAACAGAATTTGTCCTAAACAACACTAAATTAAAAAAGGAATAAGTCACATACAAAAACCGAAGGCAAATGTACAACATAAACCCACATAACTGGCAAGCAACTTTTTAAACAACATTCTAACATTTCCTTTTTCTGGAGATGGAGTAAAAAAAAGAATGAAAAAAATGGACAGATACAAAGAATCATGTTCAACGAAGACAGCCATCTCTCACACTGACGGGACCAAGGGCCCACAAGCACCATCCGACAACACGATAGACAGCAGGTGGAATGACTCACTTTGGACAACTCACATCATGTCTGTCTGCTCAGGCTATCTGGCCTAAGAGTAGCTGATATATAAAAGAAAGTAAAATGATTTATTGTAACATGATGAAGAATTTCTAAGCTTCTCAGCAACTTAGTCAGAGCAAGGGTTCAACAAATTAGATTACCAGCAATAGCAGCCTTTTGCTTTTTCATTTAATAGTTATCGTTTTGATTTTTTTGTTTCCTTTTGGTACTAATACTCTCTCTAATCGCAACGGCCCCAGGCTCCTAATGGTCAAAGTTTGCCTGCAGCCCTGCAGTTGCATCAGCCACAGTGACAGCACCGAATGAACCAGCAGAGTCTACTGTACGAGACTGGCCCACAGACACCATGGGCATGGAGGTTAGACGCAGAAATGTTAGAGATTTCTTAAGTATGGGTCACAGAAATCAAACCAATAATAGATATTAACTATGGAATGGGAAAAGGGTGTCAGCCTTGGCTAATATATATTTATCTCTAAAGGAATGAAAGACTGGATAAGTCTGCTGAAGATATGAAAAGAGGTTTAGAAGGAAAAAAAAGATGGTAACATGCTCTCTTGGAATCAGAGTTGTATTTCTACAGACACATAAACATGTAAACTGAGACATCACAGTGCTTCTCAGGCAAATGAAAATAAAAAGTTTTAGAGAAAATTAAATGATCTGCACCATGGTAAGTTAGGTTATTCATTCTCAAAATCCTAGAGAAAAAAAAAAATCACTTGTTTACAGATAGGTCTGGAAAAAAAAAAGAATGAAATGATGTTACTGAATGACACTGGCCACTGTGAGGCTGCTGCATTGTATGCAAGGCTTGGAGGAGTCGAGGAAAAATTTCATTCTTGGAAAAAATAGGAAATTTCCCTTTTTTGTGCTGACTCCACTCTTAAAGCTGCAGATTATCCTAGAAAACTCGATTTCATGACCAATAAATATGTGGGAACTGTTCAATAGCTTCTCATTAGCAGAAAATGAGTAAGTGTGTGTTGTATGGGGGGTATACCTGTTGGTGACTGGTTTTATTTTAAAAAACTCTGATCCAACGTCTACATTGGAAAAACAGACAATTTCATTTTTACCAGGCTCCACATATAACAAAATGAAGTTATTACAATAGTATCTGTAAGGCTTCCTTTAGTTTGATTCACATAACTGTCTAGCTACCTAATTCATGCATGTGCCACCATCTTTATTTAGAAAACATTTGGTGTTTAAGTTCTAGGTGACACACAGATCACTTTCTAGCATTTGTTTCCTCTATCGAGGTTCGATCGTGCCATTTTTCTTTCCTTTTACCATTGCTTAATAAATATAAAAATATATACTGGGTAATGCAAAAGGTGTTTTCTATGATATACTGCAGATTTAAGCACATCTTTGACTGGTTTTGAAGAGGCAACTTTTTCTGCCCAAGTTCAGGTAATTCACTTGAAGACTTTCCACAGCCTGTAGCAAGATTACTGTGGGAATGCAGAAATGATAAGTCAATTATTAAGCTTTCTGGTTGACAGCACCTCAGGCTTTAAAGAGCAAATTATTTCAGCATTGCATATACTTAAGTATGGACAGCATTTGCTACAGACCTCTATTACTGACAAAAGGCAGTACAGACAGATGTACTGTTTGAATTTGGTACCAGTTTAGTTGGAAATTGTGAACCACTTGCCCGCTGAGTCTACTTCATGACTGCTAATTATGTTTTAATTGTGCCGGTTAAAAATCATGCTGAAAAAATTTACATTTGATAGGCAAAGTTAAGTTTGACTCCCATACTTGTCTCTCTGTAGGTTGCTAGAGGAAAGCATAAGGAAAGTAAGAAAAACAAGAGAATGAAAAGAGAAACTGCAGTTACGTTAAAAAAGAATTTAAGAAAAAAAAAAAGGAAACAAAGTTCTTTGTTTAATTTAGTGGCAAATATCAATCACAAGTAAATTTTACGTGCTAACAATAATTATGTGATAACTTTTACTGAAGTCTTGCAAACTGTGTTAATATTAAATGCTTTTTATTTTAATAAGCTATTAGAAAACATAGTAATACAGGATGGGTTAGTGACAATCTCTCCCCCTCCCCCAATAAACAACTAAAGGTATAAACTGACTAATAGTAACTTCATTCTCAAAGTTTTTTTTTTTAAGGAAAAAACAAACAAACAAACAAACAAACAAACCAAAAAAAAAAACCACTACCATAAAGCTGCACTATACTATAGTTTGGTTACATTGATAATGCTGGGTGTAGTTTTCTATACCTAGGCATCCAAATTATCTTTATTAGCTAATTCATTCCAGAAGCAAATTCTGTCTGCAAGCTTTAGGGTAAACTGAACAGTATATTACATAGATAGGATACCTCTAAATGATATAAATCTTGAAGATGGGCTCTCGGACCATGTGATGTCAGTCCTGTAATAATATATTAAGATTTATGCCACCTGTGTTAAAAACATGGATAATTATTGGTAAATACTATCATGACTGAATTTTTACTATAATATAGTGCAGTTTTAGAAGCCTGGCATGGGCAATACCGTAGTTCTTTAAACTGAGAAATTAAAGATGTAATAATAAATATATGGCAACTTGAGTACTCTAGAAAAGGGGCAAAGATCAGAGCTCTGTTTAGCAGCAAAGAAAGGAAGTTTTATTCGTAAGTATAAGCACACCTGGTGAGTTAAATACAGGAGCTGAAGGGGCATTACATACAACTGTTTCAGCGAGCAATGTGTTATAGGGGTTGTTAGTGCCGTGGGGTCGAAGAAGAGGGTTTGTTAGTAGGTAATTGCCAGTCATTCCTAAAGCAAAGAAACAGAAAAGAAAAATACATCAGTTCTCTTATTTTTGTGTTACAGTTGCAGTAAAGTACTTTTTGTATTCATCAAGGGTAGCAGACAAGTTGGCAATGGATTATCTGCTGAAATTTTCTGACTGTATTTGAACTACTAATTTGAAGGAGAAAGGGGAGAGGGAAGTTAAATTTCAGTAATTCACAGGTGCTTTCTAAGTCCCTCAAGTAAACACCTGCTGAGGATGACATTTACTAATTTATACAAAATCACTTTTAAACAAAAATGGCAATTAAATGCACAGAGATCAACATTATGTTTCAAGATGTTACTGCTTAATATTAAAAACCTAACCACTGAGGCCCAGAAGAGGGAATCTCAAACTTTCAGATTTACAGGTGTGGGATTATCCCTCATGAAAACATCTGTGTTAATATCAACTTTGACACAAGCAGGAGGAAAACAACTTTCACAAACAAGTAAAGTACGACACACTGCACAAAGCTTCTCTTAGTAAATGCGAGAGCACACATGCCAAGGGGGAAGAAAGAGACTGTGTGTATGATGAATTATTAGACCATTCACAAACTCCATATAGTAAGAATTTTCATTCCGTAATCTTATTTGCCAGGTTTCAAAAATGAATCATTGAATAATTCATTTCCTTTTTGATAGTCATCTTAACAGAATTAGGTAAAACATCAGAGCAATGGAATAAACACACATTTCACTCATTCTAATTGACAAATTACAAACCTTTCAATACTTATCAAACATATGTTTTGCATAGCTAATGTAATTTGACTAAAAATACTTTAAAATTCAAGTTGGTTTTGATGCCATACATACTCCTTTCTTCATTTTAAACCAGAATCTCATCAGAACAATGTCAACAGTGAAAAATGTCTTTAATATTTGTGATAAAATAGAACATGTTCTATTATATTACAAATCAATATATCAAAACAAATTACCTGGATAAATTACCTTTTTAAGGATATATATATATATATATATACACACAATAACATTATTTTTTTCATATCAAATTCAAATTTACTAAGCTTGCACTCAGGATTATGTGTGTCTATGTGCACTTGTGTCCTCATCCTGCTTAATTATTTTATTTGCCAGCTTATTTTAAGTAATAATTCGTCATTTATACAAGTTTAAAATTGTAAACACCTTAAAAATAGTAATTCAAATAGAAAAAACTGCTTTATAGATTCTCATTTATTTAACTAGTCGCTTATGAAAATTTACTATAAATGTTTTTGACACTTTTTTACTTTTGGAAAGAAGTGTAAAGTAAAATAATTTTACAAATAAGAATTTTCACCATAAAATTGGCAGTTTAATGTGAATAGTAGTTATTCTAACTATATTAATGTTTTAAAAAGAAAACTTCCACAAATGTCTCAGAAAAGATAAATTTGTATTCACTAAAGGAAAATATTTTTAATCTGTGGCAAAATATGTTCTTAGTAATTACTTTTTTCACCCTTATTCTGTTACTGTGGAGTTTAAAATTCTACTTTTTGCATTACATTATTGAGTAAGACGAATTTATATGTACTTTCATAAAGGATAAAAGTTGACTCAACAGGTTTAATAGCTTGTGAGATAAACCCATTTGAGAGGAAAAAAATCAGGAGTTTCTCTAGAGTTATTGTAAATTGGCAAAAAGGTACAAAATTTATATTGTAAACTCAAATTTTCCTAGTAACTGACCTTGATTAAGTGTTGAAGTGCTATTGATGTCACCTGAGATAAAAGAAGATTCAGACTGTTTTCTCACAGTGTCATTCCACATCCTTCTTATACGACTCTATTAATATAAAATAGCAAGACATATGTTATGTTAGTTTCCCCAAGCTCACCTTATGAAAGACACATAAAGATCTACCCTAAGCAATCTGTGGAGGATTATCTGGTGGCTGTTAAAAAGAAATGTGTGTTGATTCTGGTCTAAAACTAAGGAAGTCTAGAACTGAAGAACGAATATTTAATCCTCCACTCTTCGTGGAGATGACTGATTATTTAACAAACGTTTAGTGAGTACCCACCAGGAGTACCGTGCTATGTGACCTCAGGGTATCCCCAAAATGATCATATACATCTTAAAGAAGTTACACTTCTCAAAAATGATGCTCACGCCTAAAGAAACACCTTGAATAAATACTTAAGAAGAAATTAAGACCAAAAAACTAAAAGAGCAAGTATTTGCTACCTAGATCATTATAATGAGGAGACAATTAGTGCATGTGAACAGAACATGTCTCTGTAGGCTTTCGATAAAGAAGGTTAATTAAAGATGTTGTCAAATTCTTTGTTACCTGTGTGCCAGAGGAATACCGAGCACTAGTTCTGGTGGTTGATGCCTTCACGGAACTGTGGGGGCTCTCAGTCGGGAGGCCGCCGCAGCAATAGGAGTGTCTGAAGCACTTGCCATATTCTTTTCGTACCTGCATTGAATAACCACGAGACTGAGAGATGAACACAAACATACCTGCTTCTCTCTGTCACTCTAATTAAATGAGCAGTGGAAACAACTAAGAAGAGTAAGTTCACTAACACTTTTCTGTGGAGCAAATAAATTGAATTTCTAAAATCAAGTTCAACTGAAAATGCTGAAAGAGTAATCAGAAAAATAATCTTTGCCTCCCAGACTGACTAGTAGGAGCTTCAAAATGTGATGTAATATGTGAAAATGTTTGATGCCTATTGTTACACAAATGTTATTAATACATACATAATAATGTTTTAAAGCTTTATCCATATACTTAGCAACTCCGATTTTCTATTTTATGCTAAGAAAAAAAGGACAAAAAATTAGAATTTTCCTGCTTAATTACATTTAACCACTCATAATCCAGTCATTTAAGTTTCATACGCTTCATGTCCTTTTAGGTAGGTCAATACATAAACTTCTTTTACCGGATTGCACACTTTCGCAGATAACCTCTTTATAATGACAAGACTACTTTGGCACACGAATAAAGAAGAAAAGGACTTTGATACATATGCTATTAATTAGGATGGAATGTTTTCTTCATTTTCTGATGTGTCTAGCTTTAACATTTAGTGTAGAGAGTCTAAGATGCCTATTCACTTCATTAGCACACAAGGGAACTATTTATGCAATTTCCAATCACATTAATGTGTGACCCATGTAATTTCCCTTTTCCCCTGAAGCTAGGATATATGAATAGATAGGAAAGCTGTCAGATCTAAAGAAAGTTTAAAGTCAACTTTAAAAACTGAATCCCCAAAAATTGTAAAGAATAGGGCCCCATTTAGGAAGGTGATGCAGAATTGGGAGGAGCGGAGAAGAGGGCTGGATTTTGTGCAGCTCTATTGGCCTGTGAACAAGTTCTGCTCTGGCTTAGAGCCAGACTGAAATTAGAACTCTGCGTAAGAAATTACTTTCCTTTTTTTTTTTAAATTTATTTATTTGATAGACAGAGATCACAAGTAGGCAGAGAGGCAGGCAGAGAAGAGAGGAGGAAGAAGGTTCCCCACTGAGCAGGGAGCCCAATGTGGGGCCCGATCCCAGGACCCTGCGATCATGCACTGAGCCGAAGGCAGAGGATCTAACCCACAGAGCCACCCAGGCGCCCCAAAGAAATTACTTTCCAGTAGGTTGCCAAAAACACTCAAAAAGACTCCTCCCTCCCCCCACCCCACACCTCCCTTCCCCACCCAACACCATTCTATTCTCAGTAGATCTGCTTGCAGACCCAGGACTTTGACAATTATTCCTTGAAAAAATTACAGAATTAAAGTTGCTAGATGACTTTTTAAACCCAAGTGCACTTGCATTTTCATCCTGTTAGCCTTATTTAACTACACCTATTAGAACAAATAACAATGGGCTTGAGCTTTCAAAGCATTTTCTTGGCCTAAATATGCTCACTCAAGCAGTAAGAAGCATGATTTTAACTAACTCATTTTGTATCATATTCTTAGCCATTCATTCTGGCAGCACCCAACAGGACATACCCAAGACTAGGTAGAAGGTGTTCAAAGGGAAGCCTAACACATTGTTCAAAAAATGTGATTTTTAATTAAAAAGCACAGCAATGGGGTGCCTGGGTGGCTCAGTGGGTTAAAGCCTCTGCCTTCGGCTCAGTTCATGATCCCAGTGTCCTAGGATCGAGCCCCGCATCAGGATCTCTGCTCAGCAGGGAGTCTGCTTCCCCTCCTTTCTCTCTGCCTGCCTCTCTGCCTACTTGTGATCTCTGTCAAATAAATAAATAAAATCTTTACAAAAAAATAAAAAAATAAAAAGCACAGCAAAATCTCTTTGTTCAATTAATACACATAACCTGTATGAGGAAATAATTCATGCTTTATGTTAAACACTTTTGGAAGAAATTATGATATGTGATCCTATACATGTATACAAAAGGCTCGTTTGAGTAAGGTAAAGTAAAACCCAAAGTAATTACACGATTATACCTGTATAATGTTTAGAAAACTAAAGTTCAGTGTTATTAAATAACACCTGATACCTCAACAAAATTTTTTTTTGGACATTTCATGGCTATTAACTGCTCTGAAATGCTGTATGACCAAGTCTATGGCAATCAAAATGGTATTTTATCCAAATAATACACTCCAGTGTTGGTTTTGCCTAATGCCTATATTGCTGTGAATGTACATTATCTGTCAGTATTGCACATCCCACTGTCATTATCTCAAAATTATAGCTTACTCAACAACTGATGGAAGTAACAACACTATCATCTTGTCAGGACTGAAAACATAATAGTTTTCACTTTCAAAATTCTATTTCGCTGTTCAATTTAGTGACCAACTAGTAATAACAGAATAAAAAGACTATATTAGATATGCAGGCAGAGAAAAGATGATACCTAGTTAAAAGGCGGCTAAGCTATTCTCTTAAGGTTTACATCGTCTTGCAAGTTTTTCATCTTTAACTTTAATTTTTGAATCATTTTTACTGACTCCAGTTAACATAAAATCAGGACAAAATAATAAGATCTGAGATATTAAATTACTGGGTTTTAGATTTTTCACAACGACTCAAAAGGTAACATTAATATTAATTTTTTGTATGTCTGGTGCTTTTAAAATCAAGGTCATTTATTCTTATGTTCAATTTCGTTTTGAAACACTGCATTCCCTTTATCAAGCAAAAAATGAGATTATTTAACCTTTTTTTTAAATCTTGTATACTTTTTTTTTTAAGATTTTAGTTATTTTTTCATGAAAGACAGAGAGAGAGAGAGAGAGAGAGGCAGAAGGAGAAGCATGCTCTCTGTAGAGCCAGGAGCCCAATGCAGGACTCGATCTCAGGACCCTGGGATCATGACCTGAGCCGAAGGCAGACACTTAACCAACTGAGCCACTGAGCCACTGAGAGGCCCCCATCTTATATACCGTTTGCACAAAGCATGTTTGTAGACCCCACTAGCAAAGAAGAAATCTTAACATCAGTGTCTAATATTTTCAAAGTGAGATCCAAAAAGATGATTGGTATTGACTTATTTTATATGTGAAGCCTGAATTTCCAGACATGCGTGACAATTAATTTATGATTAAAAATGATTCTATTTCGTAATATGTCAGCTGTAAAATTGTAAAATCTTCTCCATTTCATCTCTGATTTTCAAACCAAAGAACAAACAACTAGAATCCGTAGGTGTCTTCACTTACTTTCTTTTGGAGAGCACAGTGAAAGATGAAAATGAACACTCCCTGGAAAGCATTAAAGATGGTGAAGAGATATGCCATCACAATAGTCTCCTCATTAATAAAAAGCAACCCAAATGACCAGGTTAGGCCAAGAAGACATAGGAGAGCAAAAGCGCCAAGCACCCAAGACCTGAAAAAATAAAGTGAATTTTATTAACAAGTCCAGTGAGAGAACACCACATCACACTTAAATATCAACATATCAGTAGTAGCGGTTGACTTTCTCTATGTTCACATTCAAATTCAACAGCATTTTGGCTTTAACCTTTCATTGATTAGAGAAAGAACAATAGCATTTAGTACTGCAGCCTCCAGTGAAAACAGCAACAGCAGGTATGACCTTTTCTTACTCCAGCATTAACAAGGTATCAGAACTATATTAAAATACAAGGTGTAAAACATCCCCCGTGACTTTATTGTCTTTTATGTGCATTTTAGTCAAAGAAATTAAGGAGTCCTTAATGAGTTTACTCCTGTCTTTTTATCCCTGTGGAGCACTCATGACACTGAATAATGTGACACATACAGAAAGGTTAAATGGCAGATAATCACTTCACACCTAAACTGCAGATTCTAATAAACTGATCTTAGGTGAGCCTAAGGTATTTTAACTAAAGCATGAAGAAGCCTCGCTGAAATGGGACAAAAATATGAGAACAACTTCAAAATAAAATAATTTTGGAGAGATTTCATCATGAATAGCTTAAGGAGAAAAGAACTGTAGAAAATAGGACGGAATGGAAAGGATTTAAAGTCAGTGCATTCCATGTCTAACTAATGATCTTACTTGATAAATGGCTTATTATCTTCATAGCTAGAAAGCATTATAAGCAGAAAAGAGAAACAAAATTATTAGACAGAATTAAAATAGAAAGTAATAAGAAAGCATTTATATATTTTATAAATTAGTCAAAATTAAGAAAGTCAAAATGCAGAGGCAAGCAATTAAAAAATAAAGGCATATTATAGTTTTAAAATACTACAGCAAATTAGATATTCCAAAATAACTATAAAAATTAAGGGCAATTCATGATATTGACGGATTTGTAAAAAATATAAATCATGCCATAAATTTGTTAATGTAGGGTTCTACCTTACCCAGGTAAGTCCGTATTATAGTAGCCATCACAAACACGGTAATTACTGGTGTAGATGAGAAGACAGAAAGAGGAAAAGGAAGAAAAGAGAGAGATGCTAAAGATTAGCTCTCTCTCTCTTACCATGCAACATGCAATGAAGCTGGCACTAACCTATCTAAAACATCTACTTTTTTAAAAGAAAAATTACCCTTACTAGAGATCTGCCATTTTTTACATTACAAATATTTTTCACAATCCCATTATAACCAACTTGAATAATACCTCCTCAAATCTTAAATTAACTCATATCTAAAAGATAGCTCTGAAAATCCTTCCATAAATGACTTAATGAATCAACAGCTATCAATTATTTAATTAGATAGCATTTGCCATTGATAGGATATTGTAGTTTTTATTCAATATTGAAATAAAGTAAACATTTCTTCAATTATCATGAAAAACAACAGATAATCTCCAAGTTAACAATAGTAATAGAGTAAATTATCTTAGGAAAACAAGATTAGAAGTAGAAACTGCTCAGAATCCTTAAATCAAAAAAGTCATTTAACAAAACAAACTTAATATCATCATATCAGCCATGCAAACAGCAACATCATTTTGAACTGCATTTTAAATTTAAATGAAACTGCTACAGTGATATGGAATTTCCACAAAGCCACTGAAACAATTTCTTGGCTCTAGATCAAGACAGAAATCATCATCTAATTTTTGACCAATGTCTGTGACATGGTTAACAGTGAGACTCAACCTTGATCAGTAAAACTTCATTCTGAATAATTTCTACAGTTGAAGGAAAGCATTTATGTATTCTCTGTGGAGGGTATCTTTCACTTAGTTTGTCAAGCACTAAAATTCAAATACTAAATACTTACTTAATGTTTTCCAACCTGCTAGAATCTGGTTTCAAAGTGTTTGAGTGCTTCACCATTTTGCATAATGTGATCACCAGGAAGATAATATTTAGCTGTTACAACAAATAAAGAATTAGACCACTGTAACCACAGAGTAAAAAAATGAGCAAGTTTTGCAAATACACTTAATGAGTTAATGCAGCTAAATATCAATGACATGAGTATATAGTAGACATTCACTGACTCAGTTTTACATAGGCAATGATCAAGTTGAGTCTAAATAAAAAATACTCCAGCTATGTATGATCGTTTTTTTTTAATAGATCATTTGACATGAAATTACAACCTCATTAAATCAGCATCATGTGGTGATGATTAAATAAATTAGAAAATCTAAATTAGTTTCTTTAGCTAGAGGTACTCCAGGGCCTAAAAGCCATCTAATGGAAATACTGAAGTGAATTCTTCAGAAGGGACATTTACATCATGTAGCTTACAAGGACTGCGGGATTTGGGACCCTAAGACTTAGCTGAGAGTCTAGCTTTTGATTTTGACTGATCAGAGAAAGATAATCACATTTGTATGATCTATTTGTGAGGTAATTGTAAGAATCAAATGAAATAAAATATATGAAAAATTATGAAAAAATACATGAAAAATATTTATTAGTTCCAGAAAGACAAACTTTTAAAATATTTATATATTTGCTACTAAATGGTTAAAAGCCATCAGTCCTTTTGTTCTTATGCCTCTCTGATGAATGGGCGTAGGTAAATTCTGAAGAAAGGCTGCTTTGAGTCCCTCTAAACACTGAGCTGTGTAAAGAATCTAGGTGCAAACAAAATCAAAAAGAGGGAAGATGGAACCAGACATGGAAGGAAGGTTTGGGAGGTCAACATGAGTGAACTGAGAAGAAAAAAGACAAGTTTTGACTGGAGAGAGATAATGTTTGCCATTTTGCATTTGGTTGTACAGAAACCTAGCAGAATGCTGGACAGAGGGAAGGCAGTTCCATTTCTAGCTCTAAAAACAGAACTAAGCCTGATCACTCCTGGATTTCTTTGACATTTTATTTACTCCCGATTATTACTTTTAAAAAGACAAAACAAAATTATATTTTGTGAGCTTTACTTGGCTTAGACAGTGCAAGCCCCAATGGTGTATTCAGGAAAGGACAAATAGGGACAAAGACAATTCCTTGGTGGTAAACATTCAACATAATTTTGTTATAATAAGATGATCACTTTTACTGAGTCACAATACCATCTGATAAAATGATAATGCTGTTTTACTCATTCATCACTACTTCTGATTTTGTAATTAGGAAAATTTATATAGGGCAATAAATAAAATTTCCAAGTCGTTCCTAATGAGGAGTTTAGGAACACAGTGAAGGCTTTCATCTAAGCTGTTTATCACTCATTTTGTCAACTGTGCCTTATTGTTTCTCTTAGATGTAGAATTTCCTCTTAAGGGATAAAATGAGGTCAATGGCTATAATTTGCAAGTGTTGGCAGATAGCATTCTATTGTTTCATGTTAATTACTTAATATTAACAAAAGAGGGACAAAAGAAACTCTCTGTTTAAAACACCTACTTAAACATTAACTTATTAAAAAACTTGTCCAGAGAAAAAGCAAACAAATATGTAGAAACACTAGCTTTATATTCTAATGATTATTCCAGGTGGTCACCTATAAATAAATGTTTACATTTTCAGAGATATTACAATATAATGCAATTCATTCAACTAATATGTATTGACCTTACTGCTCCATACAAGAATGTGCCTATTGTATTGCACGTAAGATACAATTTCTACCTTTGAAAAGTTAGGGAGATCCTTCTGATAGGACAGTAAATAGCTGACTTAATTTCTAAAGATGATGGTACAGTACATCTCTAATTTTTTAAAGGCAAAATCAACAGTGTTTTTACTTTTTATTTTATGCAACACTAGGTCTTAACTAGTAAAATTAGAGAATGGTTACAAATAAGATCTCCAAATATTCTAAAAACAAACAAAACAAAATGCAAATAAACACTGATGCAACTCTTAGGGAAAAAAAGCTGCTTTGTAGATTCAGAGTTAAAATCCTTTAAACTTCTGGACCCTTCCTTTTGAATGTCGTAATATAACCATTTCTTTCTTTCACTCCGTAATTCTGGACTTTGGGTTATTTTTTCCCCCTTCCTTTTCTTATACAATTTCGTAAAACATATAGGGTCACAATTTGGTGTTCATCACTTTCTAAGCATGTTAATTAACCCCTCAGGAATAAATAGTAGTGGTAGTACACTCCAGGAAGGAAAAAGTTATACAACTTCCTTGTAAAATTGTATAATGTAAAAACTACAAGAAAATAAAGAATGCGAATTTGGAAAAATGTGGATGTATAAGGTATTATGTTATGAAAAGAAAAGGAGTACAAAATGTGAAATCTTGAAGATGAACACATACCAACATTTTTCAATGAAGATGACCATGTTAAAATTCTGAAGTAAAATAGTTACTTCAGAACTAACACATTTTCAAATAAAACTGAAATGGAAATGGAGTTCACACACTGAAGAATAGAATTAAATTTAAGTATGATACAAAACCATTTTTCTTTCTTTCTTTGTTTCTTTCTTTCTTCCTTTCTTTTTTTCTTTTTTTTTAAGACTGAGAATTAATCAAGTTGAATGTGACACAGAAAGCCTATCTTATTTAATCCTTAAAAAACAACCTGGTAGATAGATACCTCTTCTTCCTCTCGTATCACTCTACTGAGGATTGTTAACATTATATATGTGTTTAGTTCTTCTTTCTAGTTACAAATATAGTACATTCACTTATAATAATCCTATGTCCAGAGGTAACATGAAGCACTTGGAGAGTCAGTTTACATTCTAAGATGTTAAGTACCTTGCCAGAGATTACTTAGGTGCTATAATATCAGTGCTGGGATTTAATACACTTTGTGATGGCTCCATAGCCCAGCAACTTTACAGATAGAATTAACCAGTTTATTCTGGTGAGAAAAGTAAGAGTCTCTCCTAGCAAAGCAAAAACATACTAGTTTTTTATTTAAAAAAAAAAAAAGATTCTACATCTAGAAAGAGTCATGCATTTTAGAAATCACTCAGAGATGATGAGTGAGTTGAAGATAAATAATAAATTCATATACAAAATACAGCCTCAAGGAAATTCTGAACATAAGGGATGTGCTCTTCAAATGACTTCTACCTGATCGACTTGCTAGAATAACTAATTCTCTATTTCTTTGTTAAACACTACCATCCCATGATCAGCAAATGACTAAAGTGTCCACACACTCCTACTCCCAGTAGACAAACAGTATGTTTAACAGTTAGTTCTGTTTTCTCAAACCTGTTTGTGTTCCACTCACATAACTAAACATCACACAAACTCATAATTGAGTCCAAAAAAGGACTGTCATTTCTAACATAGTAGAATTGAATGTTTCAAAAGATGTTTTAAAAGAGAATCTTTTAAAAAAACAATTAAAATAGTAGAAAAATAATCATAAAACCAAAGAAAGATTTTTGCACTCAAATTGTTTCACGAATATCTGTGATTTCTCCAATTTAAAAAGCCAAACAGAAGAATTATGATTAGCACTCTAAAATTAGAGTTGCCAAGAAATTTATAGTTAAATCCAATACTAATTTAGACTTTGAAATACAACTTGAAAATATACAAATAATGAAGCAATGGTGTCTTCAACAGGACAAAAATACCATCATTTCAAGAAAAACTAATTACGAAAAAAAGCACACAAGACATATTATAAACCATAAAACACAACAGGGAAAAAAAAAAAAAAGCTAAACACAAGGTACTTTTCTTTTCCCCAAATCCACATTAAAAACTTCACTGATGGGGCGCCTGGGTGGCTCAGTGGGTTAAAGCCTCTGCCTTTGGCTCAGGTCATGGCCCCAGGGTCCTAGGACTGAGCCCTACATGGGGCTCTCTGCTCAGCAGGGAGCCTGCTTCCTCCTCTTTCTCTGCCTGCTTCTCTGCCTACTTGTGATCTCTGTCAAATAAATAAATAAAATCTTTAAAAAAAAATTTCACTGATGTGTTTATTAGTCTTACTAAAATAATAAAAAAGATACTCATGTCATTTAGGTATTGAATATCTTAATATATTATCACCAATATGTATGACAGTAAAATGCTTTCTGGAATTAAATAGAATAAATCCTGAAATGTAAACAATTTTTTAAAAGGAAGTTTTAGAGTTCTTTCTTTCTCTCCAGTGCTAAAAAATATACATATATTTTCATAGAAAAAATACTGTTGGCTGTGATCTTTTTCAGGAGGTGATAACACTTCATAAGAGTCATGATTCTGTAGAGTAAAATATTTTTTTCCCTCTCTTCTTTGCCATTCTCTTAAAAAGTAACTAAGGGAATCAGAACAAGAAATCGAAGGGCAAATAGAAATATCTTTGATTAAATCTATCATTCCAAACAGTCACAGGCAAAAAAAAGTTAGTTTCAAATGAATTACTGATTGCAAATCTGACTTGTTCCTTCTTTGCATTTTCCCCATAACACAAATGGCTCTTTCCAGACATAAACTTCTGGGCTGCTGCTGCTGCTGCTTTTTTTTTTTTTTTTTCCTCTTTCTAATTAGAGTAAGTGATCTCCTTCTCCTCACTTTTATTTCCTCTCAATTTATTTTCCTGCATTTGGCATGCATTTAAAAAATAAAAGAAATCCCAACCATCAAAGGAATTTCTCCTATTTCTTCCTGGAAAGCAGGCAAAAAGCCAGGGAGAGAAGAATGTCTCTATCATCAAGTGCTGCTCTTCTCCCCTCAAATTCCAATGCAACCACTTTTTGTCCACTTGCTTTTTTTGTTTCTTTCTTTCCAACATGAATACCAGTAACCTTAAACAGAGTACATATTTTGGGATAGGTTGAAAGGCATTACGCATCAGTGAGAAAGGAAAAAGACGGAGTTACAACTCTGTATACAAAAAACCTGGAAAGTGCATGTCATGACTCAATCATTCACAGAGAAGTCACTAGTAAGTACAGCTGTAGGACTGTGTTACATACGAAATACCAACCCACCAAGCTTAACACCCACACTGATGATTAATTTTAGAGATGAAGCAACTCATCCAGGAATTAATCCAATTTTATCTCTGCTGTGTGTGTGTTTATGTGTGTACACACAGGTAAACAGGCATCTCTTAATGAAATTCTACGTGAAAGAGACAGCAAATTCAGAAGAAACAGATTTTCCTATTCAGCTAAATGGAGTTAATTGCCAAATGGGGTACTCCTTCTCTTGTAATGACAAATAAGACTCTTTCACTTATCTCAAAATAATAATTTCATGAGTTCCAGTACAGATAATCTGCCAGTATCATTTGCTGCTTGATGACAGGGCATAGCCAACTACCCACCCACACCGGGGACACGAAAATCAAAGGACTTGGAAACAAGCAGAGGGAACCAATGATGGCGGGAGCGCACCGTTTGTTTTAGAGTCATCAACCTGCTCAATTGAATCACATCCGTCTGAGCTTAGCAGCTTAAAATTCATTCCACAGCTCGCAGTGCTGACATGGATATGATAAGACAGAAGAACAGAAACACCACTCTGAAGTAACCTAACTGAACTGCACATGTTCTGACCCTTTTTGTCCTCCCTGGAGCTTTTGCTACCTAGCAAATGCAACTCTAAACTGCACTTGTATCTCCAGATCTTTCCTGTTAGCCGAGCAGAAGCCTATTTCTCCCTGGGACTAGCAGCCAGAGAGGTGTTCTCTGAAGAAGACTTCTAAATGAGTGTGTGAGCTGAACTCTTACTGAACTGAATTAATTATTAACGATGCAGATGGAGCTGTCCAAATGATAAGAACAGCTCCTGACGTGTCATGATCCAAGCTTTCATTAAACCATTTCAGGCATACTAATGGTTTCCCACTGCTCATTACTTACAAGCACTTTTCTCATAGATATAATAACTCTAGTGCCTGTAGGCAAGACAGTCTATAGAAATACAGAAGCAAGAAGTTTTATCTTCCATAGCATGTTATTTTTCTTCATAGAACATTATAAAAAGCATACACTTACTTAATATTACTAAGTTAAATGGCTTCAATTCAGAAAAGTTGGAAAGGCAAAATTCCAAAAGGAACACAATCCCCTTCCGGGAATTGTAATGAGTACTTTTTGTTCTAAGAGTACTCCTTAAAAGGGTAGTATATAATGGAATTTATGTTACTAAGATTTGTGTTTGTATTGACTTTTAAATATCCTTTCTCATCAGCAGGATGTATGTGTTATAAATATATTAACATTCAACAAACATGCTGAACAATCATATATCTCAGTTTAGGTTATGCATGATGTTTTACACCTCTATACCACTCTTTGCCTCTCTGCGTCCGGAGAATTAGAGGACAAAGCAGCTGCAGGACAATTACTCCTAGGATCTATATTGTCAAAACAGCTACTTGCTGTGTTTGGGTTTTGTTGGTTTTTTTTTTTTCCCCCTTAAAGTTGGGAACACTATTCCTCAAAGCCCTTCACATTTCAACCTAAATGATTGGGTACAGGATAACAATGATGACAAAACTAATAAATAACAGTAGGGTTCACACTGTAAATGGGCAATATAATGTCCTTCACTTCTTTTCTTACTAGAAACTGAGTATATGTGAACATTAATGTCTTTTGTCCAAGTGAAAGAAATTTTAATACTCTAAAGTGAAAATAAAATTTAATACTCTAAAGTCAGTATTTATTTTTAGATGGAAATAAACAAAACTAGTACAACAGAAGTTAACACATACTTTAATAGATTAGATTATCTCTGAAATGGTCTTTATAATTTTCAAAGTTATCAATATGATTAGCTAAGGGTTCAGGGGGAAAAAAAGAGAAGCGTGTGTCTTTAAGGATCATGCCACTTCAATTCAGCTGTTTACCATTTAATTTGAGAGTGGTTTAGGGTATGTTAACTTAAATAAACCGAGAACTAAAACGAGAGTAATCATTTGGATTGAGTAATTCTGGTGAGAAATAAGCTTTCCTAGGAAGACTTGAGAATGATTTACTGGCTTGATTCATACAGGCATTCACCTCAAATTTTCATTTTGCTTTGTGTAAGTGTATAATTCATTTTAAAGACAAAAGTACATACATTTGAAGTGGTTTTAAGTTTCCTTGAACTACTACATTTTTTCCCCTCAATTTTATGAAACACTAGTTAAATACAGAAATATCCTAATAAGTTCATGTGTATCACCTCTTTTAAAAAGTCCTTAAAATAGGTATTTAAAAGAAAATATTTAAACTTGCTTATGTTTCCCTTTCAATCTTATAATGGTCAGTAGCATCTATCTGTAACAGCATAATGTTAAAACTCAGTGAAAAGTTTTAAATACCGAAAACCAAATATTTTAGCTACATCCTTTTATTTCAACTATATTTCAAATATTTGACTAATGATAATGTAAGCAGTTAAAAAACACCTATGTCATGTTATATTTAACGGGTAAACAATTTATTTTTAAAAAATTTCTTGAAGACCAATATTTTTATTTGGCATTTGAAAAGTAACTTTAATTTCTTTTGAGTTAAAAATTGATTTAAGATTCAGTTATTAATCTAAGCTTAAAAAATGTTTTTGTGCTCTAAAAAGCTTAGGGTGTGGACATTTATTTAAAAGCACTAAATTATTATGTGGAAATTAATATAATAAGTATTAAGCTAATGTTCTTTCAATTCCATAAAACATTCGTTTAATTTATAAATGCCACATAACTTGATACAGGGCTAATATTACAGATTTTGGAGACAAAACTCCTGAACCACAACTCTTAGCAAAAAACTCAACTATCCAAAACCAAAATACACTATACATTTCAGTTATTCCTTTCTAATTATTAAACTAGGCCCGAATCATGCAATCTAAACATAATTTACATATTTTTTTTAGATTATGACATGCATTGTAGCAAACTAAATTAGATAAGAAAAAGTATTTTTTAGAGGAAAAAGGATTTTTGAAATAGACCAATCAGCAAGTACATAAACTCTCAATAATGGTATAACATTTAAGGTATATACGCAGTTTTATCCTGTAGGTTAGACATGTTTATAAACCCTTGAATGCACAGATTAATTAAAAATAAAACCAGTTATCTTTGTTTCAGTGGCACTACAAAAGTAGCAAGCTAAAAATGAAGGGAAAACACAGAGTTTGCTTACCAGAATAATGAAGGTAACTGGTCCAATGAAACTCCATATAAAATAGTTATCAACATGAAGCCAGCAACTATTATGAAAAGAAGGTTATGTATTAAGTAGCTTCAATGGATCCTCAACATTACCAAAAATATAGGATTCTTAAAAATCTAACAAAACTATCTTTATATCTGCCTTTGAAAATTCATTTGTCATGGCTAAGAACAATTTTAATAATTCTGAGTTGGCTTTGATATAAAGAGTAGTAATTTATTTACTTCAGTTTACTGTTTTTCATTTCAGGTTTTAAATTTGGTAAAGGCATTCATTATTCTGCTCGTATGGGATAAACAATAAACCCCACCACACCCCAATCCCTAAATCTTAAGACCTCTGACTATATCAAGGAAAACTTGAAACTCAATATTCCAAATGGTCTCATCATTTTAAAGTTCTTATCTTCAAAATTTGCCTTTCAGATCAATACCTGAGCGACAGTGTTTAACCCTATGAAACAAAACAGACAAAATATTCAGCTGTTATGCCTGTTTCAAAACAGCACAGCATAAATATAATACCTCAACTGGGAATGGATGAATACGAGATAAAAAAATCAAAGCATAGCACTCATATAGTATTAGAGTAAATGATGCATAAACTTATTAAGACAGATTTTACTTAGTGGTTCATTTTTCATATAACATTGAATCCCCACTGAATTTTTTTTATTTGTCTTTCATCATCTGTTTAGTCAAAAAGCTTTCTTTAGTCCAAGGAATCTTTATATAACTAATTTTATCAAAGGCAAATACAAGCAGAATTGGGAGGCAAATTCATGCTTCTAGCAAATAAAAGCCTTACAAATATGGCTATGTCTACCTTCTGTCATTTTCCATAAATATCTATATTTTTTATAAATGAAAGACAGTGACTTATTTTAATCCTTTTAAACTGCCTGACAAAATATTATCAAAGTAGAACATATGGGATGGAATGTGCTACTGTCACAATTCAGAATGAGAGTTAGCTAGAGGGTCGGCTGCACAAAGAGAGCTAATGAAGCATTAGGTTAAAACTGAGTAGTTAAACCTGTCAGATGCTTTAAGTTCAGAAGAATTTTTACTTAATATCTTTCTAAGGCCAAAAAGTTATTTACTTTTTCAATTTGTTTCAGGTCAATCTTTTGTGTTAAAAATAAAGTCCATAATTTAGAATCTGCCTTGCCAGAGTACAAATCCTCTGAACCTAGAAAATTACAAAAGACTTGATTGTAATTTGTGCACGGCATGCCCATTCTCTTACCAATAAAGCTTTCAGATGCTATTTTAGTCTGTCAGGGACCCGCACTGACAGCTAACAGGCTTTAAAAAATTATTCACTTGAAAAACACTCAGGTCGCTTGCAATTACTTACGCTTTTTCTGTTCCATAGCTCTTATAGTCAATAGCAGCTGAAACCCCAACCACGGTGGCAGGAAACAAGTAACCAGCAACATAATAATATTTCTTCCTTGAATATTCACTTTCAAACACTTCAACCAACATCAGGTAGAGCTGTACACCTTCTAGACACATCCAAGCAAAAGCGGCCAAAAAGAAAAAGTGTAAAAGTCCTGCAAATATTGGACAAGCAATCTAGAAAGGAAAAGAACAAAAAACCCAAGAGAGAACACATGAATACAAGCAGGGCACCCCAAAATGATGCAATATTCACAGACAGTGCTCATGATTGTCTTTAAAATACAACATTATTTAGAGTAAATGTTTCTTAAAAAAAAATTTTTTTTTAACAAATGGAAATGAGTTCTAAACACTACAAATTTGAAGAGTTTAATGCTTAATAGAGCATAATGGCAGGTGTGCTAGAAATTTCATCACTGTGAGGCCCAACTATTTTTAGTAAAATTAAGTGTAAATAAGAAAATACATGTTAATTTCCTTTCTAAATTATCCACTATTAAATCTGAATATTCTACTTACAGATTATTTGCTCCATATGTCTTTAGAACAATTGTTTCCAAGTATATTATTTTTATTTTTTCAGTAACAGAATTTAAAAATTCACTTTAGTGATGAATACCCTGGATCTAATTCCTAACATTCTTTTCCTGTCATATGCGGAGCATTCTTAAAATTCATTCCAGTGCAGATGAATACAGGGTAAAGCATTAACTACTGATTAAGTACTATTTCTGACACGGAGGCCTCCTGATGATGAACAAATTGCTCAGAAGACGAAGAAATGATCACTGACCAGAATGACTATGTAAGCAAAATGAAAACTGTAAAAATAGGATCTTTTCATTTCAGTGTCCCTGGCACTCTTCTATTCAAATTACGTGTCTTAATAACGACCCAGAAAAATGCAAAAGCATTTTTATCTGCAATAAATGCAAGAAATGAGTTCGCTCATAATAATAATACCTAACGATTACGCTTTTATTACAAATTATCTGCCAAGATCACCACTGTCAACTTTATTGTTACAAGATCAAATAAATATCTATATAGGCATCGTGTGTGGATTCACACCTGATATAGTAATTGTCAGAGATCCAAGGGTGATAAGCTGAAGGGGTGCTTACCATGTATTTCGTCTTGTCAATGCCTATTAGGAAAATAAATTCCGCAATGAAAAGGTTGATACAAAGGTTCTTGTGAATAGTATTGCGGTCACTCTGCAGACCACGGAAAAAGCAGAAGGTGAAGATGCATATAGCCAGGCAAACAAGGGAAATGACAATTCCCACCCAGGTGATGACTGTAAGGAGTAATTCGTGAACTCCATCTTTGTACTGAAAACAAAAATAGTATGAGGAACATTAGTATTCCTGCATTGCTTCAACTAAAAGGTTAAGACAGCTTTCACCATGGTAGCTCATCTTTTAATACCAAACTCTATGAATATTCTTATGTGTTCAAGCTAAAATGAAAACTTGATCACATAACAGATCAATCTTATCTTATATCCAAAGAATGACCTAAGAAAGTGAAAGATTTTACCTAGAAAATAATGCAAGAATCCAATCATTTCAAAGTAACGGCTGAAATAATTACCTACATAAACCCAGATATTTATATAATAGGATAAAGGATATTCAGTTATGATTAAAAATAATTGGTATCTTAATGACTTTCCTGGCTAACTAAAAAATTTTAAGTTTTCATTTCCCCCTTGAGTTTTGATATTTATTTATATACTGAGTCAAATACACAACAGACCTGTGAGTTTTCGTGCTCTATTTCTTAAAATGTTTTTATCTTCTGGCTATCATTCCCTTCATCACAGAAAGGAATATGAAGAAACATCCCAGAAGCTATCCTGACCTTTAAAATCTGCAGTTCTGCACAGTGTGTAAAGTTGTGAGAAAAACTTAAAACAAAAGCTGTAAAACAAGATTCAAACATTCCAGATGAAGAGAGTGTGTTCAATTTTAGAGCCCTCGGTCTCTTTTGTAGGACCCATCGCTATTCATTTTTTAAATCCCCGATTGCCTCTGCTAAACACCTGCCCAAAGGAGAAAAATTTAGAATGAATCTGCAAAACACATGATTTTGAGAAGTAACAATAAATAGAGTGCCAAGACATTCAAAAAATATACGGACAGTGTAATGACATTTAGAAATCCACATTACTTTGTTTGCTTTTTAGTTACGATAAGCACCCAAAGAAGGGACTATTATAAAGCTGTTTTGAATCTCCTGAGGTTTTTCTCTGCTACTAATTAGAAGTGCAAATACTTACTGCAATTTCCCTGTGGGCCATGAGAATTGCAAAATTGGTTAGGTGGCTGCATGCACACGTTGTACGGGTTTTATTAGTGTCAACCAGCTTGCAGCCCTGGGTAGACCAATATCCCATCATAGTTCTTTCTGAGTAGTTCCAGAAGGAGCAGTTTGCATTGAAATAATTGTCAGGCTGGGAAATAAAATGACAAGATAAAATTAGGATTTTACACTCTAAGATGGCAATAGCAATTGTTTAATATGTGTAAAAGGTAATTTAGATTAAACTTTGCATGTTTCGGACTATAAAGTTTTTCATCAGCAAAATTGTAGACTATGTTATACAAGGCAGATATCTAACTTAAAAGGGGTTTTATAGTCCGAAACATTCTAAAGTGTACTCCAAATTACCAAAGACCCATTTTACACAATTACAATTTCCATCTTATGATTTTACATACTGATGGTACATTGGAATCATTTTTTTTTTTTCTTTTCTGACAAAATGACACCCATGAATTTGTCCTGTCCTGAGAAAATTCTGTAAGGATCAAGTGTTTTAAAATCGATTTGGGGCCCATTTTTATTCTAAGTGACATGTTAGCAACATCAGGGTTTTTAAGAGAGTGAACCAACTGCAGCAGATGTAAGAGAATGCCTGCACGAATTTTTTTTTTCTTTGCCGATTCTGGAGATACACTTGGGCTGTCTGTGGGCACTTATTCATTCTGCTTATAACAGAAGCCAAAATCCTGCAATCTTCCAACACAGTGCAATAATTTAAACCAACTTCATTCTAAGGCACTGCAGAGAAATCACGTCTTCAAGCCTAGATTTTTAAAAACCCAATGCTTGATAACAATTGTGTCACATAGGATCAGTAAAGTCAAAAAGAACAAAAACAAAAACAAAAAGGTCTGCCACACTAAAAAGGCAGAGTCCTAAGAGTTAATGTTCGGTTATCCTGCTGTTAAGGTAAGAGTTAATTTTCATTCTCAAACAAATTACAGTCATTTACATTTTCCTGTTGATTACTGAATTAGCTTTCATTAAGAATACACTTAAGTTCTAATAATCACTGAACCAGGCTCATTTAATTTTATGTTCACAGACTTAAATAAACTTATGTCTGACCTAATCCAACATTTGAAATTCAAATGGAAAGGTCTTTCCTCTCCTCTCCGCAATCTTCCCATTCCCTCTCTCCCCATCCCCAGCACGTCAAGTTTTGCGTTCTTTCCTCACTGGTTTTATAACCTTCCACTACTTCATCAGCACATAGAACTTACATCAATGTGTGGCAGGGTGAAAAGCACAGGATCTGTCAAGTAGACTCGGCTGGATTCTTTATTGAGTGAAACGGAAATGACGTGGGAATTCACTGCAATCGTGCTATTCCGACCAATAAAGTCAGCACCCAGTTTTATGGTTGCATTTTCTGTACTAAGAAACTGTCCCAAACTCCGGTAAATGATGAACACCAACTTTGCAAGCCCTAGGAAGGTAAAAGTAGTCATATGCCTTTTTTTTTTTTTTTAAAGATTTTATTTATTTATTTGATAGACAGCGATGACAAGTAGGCAGAGAGGCAGGCAGAGACAGGCAGAGAGACAGGAGGAAGCAGGCTCTCCAAGGAGCAGAGAGCCCGATGCGGGGCTCGATCCCTAGGACCCTGGGATCATGACCTGAGCCGAAGGCAGAGGCTTTAACCCACTGAGCCACCCAGGCGCCCCAGTCATATGCCTTTCCAGGAAATATGCTTATGAATAAAATAAAATACATTCAAGTAAGAATAAAAGGGAAAAAAAAGTCCTTATGGACTCTATAGATTAAGTTTCTTGGGAAAGAGTAAAGCATTATTTTAAATCTGCTTTTAAATGGTAAGCAGCATTGTTACATTAGGAGTCAAATAGTTGGCATTTTAGGGTTAATAGAGTTAAATGAACAAAAAACCTGCCAATTTTTAAAAGACTCTGCTCCATCTTACCATTCCTGCTGTTCTGTTTGACAGTATTTGCAGAGAGCTGGATTGAGCTGCCTGCGCCTTTGATGCCCAGAGGAAATTTAAAGTCTTGAACCTGTCCTTCGGTACTGAGTACTGCAACTTCCAGAACTGGATGAGGGGAAGGAGAAAAGGGCATTCTTTAAACTACAAAGAGGCAAATGATAATTGCATGAAAACCACTGCTTCTTTTTTTTCTACTTACAAAACTTTACTGTTACATTTCAATAAAATCATGAACTAAATGACTCGAGGAGGTCTAAAACCTTGACCACTCTAAAAATTTTTATATAATAATTTTAACATTTTTTCATAGTTTTGTATCTTTTGTTATCAACTAATTCCAGACATTGACCCTAGGAATACTAATGGTGTATGAGCTGAAAGCGCACAACTTTCAAAGTTTCATTTATATTGAAAATAAACAAACCTATTTCAAAATGAGTTTTTTGGCTCTGTACATTAAATAACTTTTCAATGAACATTCCTTGACAATAGCAAAATGAAATATGAAGCATAAATCTGAGTGCCTTTATTACATGTATACATTTATTTCTTTGCATAGGATACATTTTAATAGATAATGAGATTGCATAGCTCAATTTTGCAATACTTGATTTTCTCTGATTTCTAAACCTGGTGAGACCAGCACAGCACAACATTTTATGAGAAAATGTCTGGCATTATGTTAAAACCTCCCATTAATTCTCACTAGTTACTATAAATGTTTACATATTTAAGTTGGGCAAAACAGGCCCTGTGTGCCAAATCTGTCCTGTCATCTTTTCTTGTAAATAAAGTTTTTACTAAAATACATCCATGTATGCTCATTTACACATTCTTTATGGCTGCTTGGGTGCTACAATGTCCGGTAAGCGTTTGCAACTCAGACCATGTGGTTTAGTTGCCTAGGATATATATTATTTGGGCCTTTATAGTAAAAGTTTACTCAACTACTGTACTTAATATTCCAAAGTTCAAAAATTCATGGAAAGGCAAACAAGCTGACATACAACACTAAGAACATTAACCCAATCAACAAGACCAATGTTAAACTTTTTTTCCATACACACACACACACACATAATTTAATAGTCATCAACATAAACATATCTACTATAATTCCAATAAAGATTATAATACTTTACATCAATATTCATCATATTCACATAATTTTTAAAAAGAATGGAAAAGTACTATTGTTTCTGCTAAAGTCAACTACTTTATACTAGTAATAAGATTATGCCATTTTACTGATGAAATGAGAGGAATTATATACAAAATTCATTAGTTTCATATATTAGAATTTTTAAAAGTAACAAATACTTTTTAAATAATTCAATACATACAGTTCATACATTTTTCTCTGAACTTCACTCTACTGGTATATATTTTTGTATAGCTATTTCCATACATAGACAAAGGTGAGTATATGTGTTTGTAGACACACACACACACACAGATATGATTAATTCATCCACCCCCTTTCCTTTTACAGATAAGAACTTATACTATTGTAGTAACTTTTGGATAATAATTTATTCTTCTAAATCTTTCATAAATTTGTTGTGTAAATTACACATAGATTTAGTTTTATCTATGAAATCAGAACATTGTAAGATTTTCATGTGTCAAGCACCTAAAATACAAATTTATAATGACAGCTATACAAATCTTAGAATTCTATAAGCAGCAGAAGCTGGTTAAAATATTTATTTTATTGGTTTACGCTGAGAAATATTAAGCAGGTGGGTAGGTAGGTGATCTTCATTCATCATATCAGATCCCATGTGTGTGGGAAGAAGGAAAAGTAGGGGAAGAAAAGAGAAAAATATACATCTAATGTATGCCTCACTCTTTTTACACTGAAAGAGACTCTCAGTTATTAACTTTTCTCTTTTTTTCCAATTCCTAACTTTTCTTAAAGCAAGACAGAAGACAGGGTAAAAAACTGAAATCTTTTGAGTTTTCATGAAAAGTTCCAAATATAGACATATACGTACAAAGAGTTAATTTCTTTTTAAAGATTTTATTTATTAATTTGAGAACAAGAGGGAGAGGGAGAAGTAGACTCTGCACTGAGCAGGGAGCTGATGTGGGGGCTCCATCCCAGGATCCTAAGATCATGACCTGAGTCAAGGACAGATGCTGAACTCACTGAACCACCCAGGCACCCCCCCAAAGAGTTAATTGTGTTCAACAAATATTTCTGATCAAACTTTAATTTCAGTCAATGTAAATTTACATAAGCTTAAAAATCAAATCCATAGCAAAAAAAGGGTAATAATTTGAATTTTAAAAGGATCATTAATACAGATCTTTGTAGAGAATCAATAATCAACTTCATATTAATCAATAAATTTATATCAATAAATAAGTAAATTTAAAAACAGACAAAAGGGAAAACTTCCAAGAAACAAAAAACTGAAAAAAAAAATATGAAAAGCTCTAACAGTTTATCACCATTACAGAAAATAAAATAATAGCTAAATACGTACTCAATCTTAAAAAACTGTTCCAGAATACAGAAAGAATGCTTTTCAACTCATTTCATAAGACTTGTATAATCCTGATGCATAAAACAGCATAAGGAAAAAATTACAGAATATTCTCTTATTAAAAGGTTGTAAAAATGTTTAACAAATTATATGGACACTAAGTATAATCTTGAACAAACTGAGGTTAAGTCTAAAAGGCATTAGAAAATATATTAATGTAATTCACCAAATTAAGAAATTAAGCACACAAAAAAATTATTAACCAAAAGAAATCAACAAACACCAAAACCAATTCAATTTAAAAACAGTTTACAAAATAATAAAAGAAAAGAAAAAATCTTTGCCTGGGGAAAGGTTTTGTTATCAGATGAAGTTTTATCTAACTAAATCTACAGGCAAAGTGAAAAACTCAAGAAGCATTCTTTCTAAAGCCAGGAAGACCCCTATTAGGGGTTTTATTTATTAGCGTTGTACTAAAAGACCTAACGAATTCAGTAATTCAAGAAAAAAGTTGTATGACACCTGGGTGGCCTTAGGTGTCAGTTAAGTGTCTGCCTTCTGCTCAAGTGATGATCTCTGGGCCCTGGAACAGAGCCCCCATTGGGCTCCCTGCTCAGCAGGGAACCTGCTTCTCCCTCTGCCTCTACTCCTACCCTTGAGGGCTCATGCTCTTTTGTTAATCCTCTCTCACAAATAAATAAGTAAATAAATAAAAAATTTTTTTAAGAAAAAAGAAAAAAAAAGGTGTAAAGACTGAAGAAAAAAGCAAACTTTTTATTTACAGAAGATATAATTAACTACATAGCAATTTTGAAAGAGCCTCCATATGATTGGAAGTAAAAGAATTTAGCAAGGGTGCAATCAGCAAAATCAACTGTGATCCTATACACTGAGCAACAGACAATTAGAATATGTAACCTTAAAAAAGATACTTTACAATAAAAACAAATAGTGCAAGTTATCTAAGAATAAACCTGATTTTTCTAAGTGCAAGACATTAATGGGAAAAATACAGAACGTCATTAGAAGACCTAACAACAAATGGAGAATTATATGAGATCTTATTTGAGATACTTCAACAGGTAAATAAATCTGTGAAACTTCTTTCAAAATCAATCTACAAACTCAGCTTAATTCTTTTTTTTAACATAATATTTTATTTTTAATTTCTTCAAATTTTTATTTAAATTCCAGTTAGTTAACATACAGCATGATACTCATTTCAAGAGTAGAATTTAGTGATTTATCACTTACATAAAACACCCAGGGCTAATCACAAGTGTCCTCTTTAATGACCATCATCCATATTTAACTCACCCCCCACTCACCTCCCCTCCAGCAACCCTGAGTGTGTTCCCTACAGTCAAGGGTCTCTTACGGTTTGTTTCCTTCTCTTCAGCCTAATTCTAATAAAAATTCCAACAAGACTTTTTGTAAGGAAAAAAAAAAAAAAAAAAGATTTTTTGAGACTGTGGAACTCGATGACTGACTTTATGGAGAAGACATGCCAAAAGCAGCTAAGGCAATTCTTCCAGGAGCAGAAATAAAAGAACTCACCAGATAGCAATATCATTCAAACAAAAACAAAAGGAGCAATGCATAACACACTTCTAATGTGTATAGAAAACAACAGAGATAGCCTTGCAAACCAAAAGGAAAAGTTAAGAATTATGAAATAAAAGTACTGAAACAACATATTATCCCCAAAAAACCCCAGAAAACAAAAACCAAATTAGTTTCTTCCTTCATACCACAAACAAAACATAATTATTAAAAACACATATATTAAAACAAAATTATAAAAAGGCAAAATTTTTATCATTTCTGAATTCTTATATAAGATCATTTAAAAAGTTACAGGTATAACTATAGAGAAAATTTTCTTGAGAACACCAAAAAGGAAACCTGCTTAATAACACCCCAAAAGCACCTACCCTAAGAGAACAGACTGATAAATTTGACTTCATTATTCTGTAAAACAAAAGATACCATAAACAAAGTAAAAAAGAGAAAGCATGCACAGAAAAAATATTTTCAAACTATACAGCCTGCAAAGAATTAGTGTCCAGAACGCATGAACTACAAAGAAACAGATGCATACGTCAAAGTCGTGGAGAACAAATTCACAGAAGAGAAATCTGAAATAACCAATAAAGGCATTAAGTAATCTGAGAACTGCAAATTAAAACAATAATGTGATCAATTCTAACCCATTAGAACAATAACATTTATGTCAATAACAAAGTGTTATTTAGCAAAGAGATTGATGGGGAGAGAACAATGGCATTAACAGGTGAGGATGTAAATTGGTAAACAATATTAGAGAGCAACTTGGCAGTATTTAATAAAGTTGGAGATGGGCATGCTCCATCATTCAAAAATTCTATTTCTAGGTATGTATATCCATATATGTCTAGAAAGGCACATACACATGACAACAAAGACATACAAAAACCTTCACGGTTTTCCTTATTATTAGCAAAAAAGCATAAGCCACTAAAAAACCTATCATTGGCATATTAAATAATTGTGATGTACCTTAGATCAAACAAAAGAATTAACTAGAGATGAACATATTAACATGCATAAGAATAAAAATATAATGGCAAGGGACAATTATACAACCACAACTATAGTGTGAAATCATTAATGTTAAAAGTGTAAAAAGCAACTGTTAAATGTACATAGTTGTAGACCAAGTTTGGGGGGGGGGGCTTATTAAGGAAAGGTTACACCCTTCTTGGTCTGATCAAGAAATAGAGGACCCAGAAGACTTACACATTATTGATAACTCCATATTTTCCCCAAAATGTGAGGCGAATATGGTACAATACTAAGATGTGGTTCAGCTGGGTGACTGGAATACAAATTATTTATGATATTTTCTGTATCTATATATTCTGTATGCTTAAAATAATATATGCCTTGTACCACAGATTTCCTGACACTGAATACACTTCATTCATAGGAAAGCCTCCCTCACAACCAATGCTATAGATCGTATTTTAATATATTTTTCTATCCTTGTACTTTTCAGATTCATTTCTGAGTAATGGCTCCAGTGAAAGAAGAGGGGAAGAAGAGAGAACATACAGGAAAATCTATGGTGTGTGCCAGAAGACCTGCAGCATTCTAGGCTCCATCAGTCTGAATCCAAGGTACAAACAATATGGAGCTGACTAAAGATGACAGTCGCACAGCCAGAACCAAACCTCAGTGGTGATGCGGCGTGAAGGAGTATAAGCCTTCACTCTTGCAAGATGCTGTGACTTTGGGGGTTTTGTTACCACAATATAACTAAGTCTAAATTGACAATCATGTTGGCTGCTAAGCCCACTGGGAAAATAAATGATACGGAATTTTATAACAAATGGATTAGGCTGATAAAACCTAAGTCACCTAATCAATCATAAGATCACAAAGAAAGACAACCTAACATGTGCCTCTTTCGCAGGATGCAGCAGCAATTTCTTTGAGAAAATATACAAAGAAACAAACTTAAACCTGACCTGATCAAGCCTCTAGATCCAATTACAGTACATCTCAATCATGTAAAATGGTATCACGGGGATGAAAACAGCCAAATATAGGATGTGGGAAATTCCATAGTACAAATCATCTGCTCAATTTCTTCAAAAAAAGGGGAAAAGTTTATAAAAAAGATGTAGAGAGAAATGACTCAAGCAATGTATCAAATGTACTACATGGACTTGTCTGTATCCTGGTCAAAACAAATTAAGTATTAACAAATTTACAAAATGAAGTAAATTTAGACATATTTTTGAACATACTATTTTTGTTAATCTTCAAATGTGTGAAAATGATATTACTGTTCTTTTAAGCATGGGATGCATATTAAGGTATTTACAGTAGTAATATGATACTAAAATTTGCTTTAAAATACAATGGTGAGAGGAATAAGTGAAGTAAGATTAACCAGATGCTGTGGAAGGTGCATAACTTTTTAGCAACATGAGAAACTTCTGCTCCTCTTAAGACATCATTAAGAAAATAAAAAGAAAAGTCACATGCTGAGGGAAAATATTCACAGTTCATACAGTCAGCAAGACTTACTATATAAGGGATAGATTATAAATCTTCATAACTCATTATTAAGAAGAAAAACAGAGCAAATAGAAATGGGGAAACTATAGGGACACTTTACATAAAAATACATGAATGACTGACCTATAAGCACGTAAGAGTTGAATAGTTATCAGCCCTAAGAACCACAGCGAGTCTATAAATGCAAAATAGAACTAAGATGAGATGACACTACAAGCCACTTGAATGGCTAAAATTAAAAGGACTGACAATCCCAAATGTTAGTGAGGCAAGTCTCATGGCAGTCAGGAGTATGAAATGGTACGACAACTTGGGAAAACTGCGGCTTTACAAGTAACAGTGAAAAGGGGAAAACGATGCAAACCCCTAATAAGAGAATGAAAACACAAGAAGTGGTGTTTCCTTATAATGGAATATTACTCAGCAACAAAAAGGACTAGACTACAGATGCTCCTACCAACACAGACAAATCTCAAAAACACTACTCTGTGTAAAAATGCACGATCAAAAAGAGTACATATTGTATGATGCCATTCAACTAACGGTCCAGAGTAGGCAAAAATAGATTACGGTGACAGAAAACAGATCATTGGTCATCTGGGGCTGGGGTTTGAGCAGATCTACTGCTAGAGAATAAAGGGCCCTTCTGAGGTGACAGAATGTTGACCATGCTGTCGGTCACATAGTGTGCATTTGTTGGAACTCACCAACTATACACGTATGACAACTATTATATATAGATTTTATCTCCAAGTTGACTTAAAAAAGCTATAATCAGATATATTTATGACAGATATAACTGTACCATTTTTATGAGGTCATATATTCTAAGGATAAATCACACAATGAAGTTAAACTAAGGATTCAAGCAGAAATCACTAAGGAGTAAATCAAATTGTCTTAATAACCTAAGATAGTGTACCATGCCCTAAATTTAGATAAGAACTTCAGAAAAGTGAGGATCTAAAGGAATAATAAGCTATTTTAGTCCTCATGTCTAAAAAAAGAACAGTTCCTAGGAAAAAGGTAAATGCTTTCCTCATACTAGAGCATGGACTGTATTTGCCACAAAATTATATTTTAGCAACAAACAAAAAGACCTAACTGTGCAAGAGAATGTAAAATGACTTTCATACTGATAATTCTTTGGTAATCTACATGCATATGGTAAATTCAGGCCATTATTTTTGAGAAGTCAGTAACATGTGTACTACATACTGTAAGAGTCTTTACCCACAATGTTCTTTTTAAATTTTTGTAAAGATATTTTAGTTTTTTAAGCAATCTCTACACCCAATGTGGGGCTTAAACTAACAACCCCAAGATCAAGAGTCACATGCTCTACTGACTGACCTAGCCAGGCACCCAATCTTTTTTAATTAAAATTTTCTTTTAAAAAACAGAGTGAAGATGAATCCCTTATAATTCTGAAAAACAGGCATTAGAAAAAATCTTTTCCTGGACATTAACATTTTCAGACTCTGTCTCAAGCTGGTGTAGAAATATCTCAGAGATTGAACAACAGCGCATCCTGTATATGTGAGGCTCATGGGAGCATAGCACGTCGTGCTGGTCCATCCAATATTCTTGCACTCTTTGAGAGGGTGTAGGAGGGAAATAACAGGTGTTTTTAAAAAGATAGCGATTGGAAGATTTGGAAAACAAATGTCACTTCAAACAATATTTTCTATGATTCACTCTCTAAGATGATCAAGTTTACACTCTCTTATCCGTACAGGTACATTGCTGGGAAAATTTGAGAAGAATTGTTCAATGCACATTGATTCAATGCACAAGGGATTTTATGAGACCAGCTAATAAATTAGCCAAATTTAATGAAAGCTTTAGACAGAAAGAGGGAGCTTTCTTCATTTTGTATTACTGCTAAAGGTATGGTAGAGCGTCACTTTCCTTATGACTAGTATCCCAGATCATGGCCAGCCAAATTACGTATCTTGACTTCATTTAATTTGAAGTTACTGAGTTATCTATCATCCCTAAAGCTCATAGTACATAAAAACATGATTTTCATAATGATTTTTTCTTTCTAAAATTTCAGCTACTTAAAATAAACTTGAGGTTTTAAATTTAAATTCCGTTATTGTAATTTGATTCTATACTTTTTTTAATTTTTATTTATTTATTTGCTAGACAGAGATCACAAGTAGGCTGAGAGGCAGGCAGAGAGAGAAGAGAAGCAGGCTTCCCGCTGAGCAGAGAGCCTGATGCAGGGCTCGATCCCAGGACCCTGGAATCATGACCTGAGCCGAAAGCAGAGGCTTTAACCCACTGAGCCACCGAGGCGCCCCAGATTCTATACACTTTTATTTTCTGCATTTTAGAATACAAATTCCCATGACTTAGGAAGGCACAATTAGGCAATGAGATAGGGCGTCCCACAGAGCAATACCTTATTCAGTACCTGTTGTGCCAATGCACTCTTTTGCTGCAAAAGTTGTCTGTGTTCTCTTCTGGCTTTTTTTTTCCCACTTGAATGATTGGGAAACTTTTTTACTTTACTAAAAGATATTATAAATATCGCTTGAGTTCAACCTCTCTGAATAATCAACAATTCTACATCAGTCAAGCCTAAATGAATATAATTTTACTGTACGTACTGTAATTTTTCAAATATTATCAAAAGTGAATTCCCACCTCTCATGGACAGCATTTAAATGCCAAATTTAAGTGCTTCGAAACTATCTGCAGCTATTTTGCAATCTATGAAGCATGGACAGTCTGCATTATGGGAGATGTAGTTCGCAGACCACATTTTCACATGAAGGCAGTTGTGTTTAGTATAAACATTTGGCTCAAATTCTGTGTGCCTAAAATATTTGATTTGGAGAACACATTCCAGAAAGTAATTTAAATTCATTAGGAACATATTACATAAAATGGAAAAGCATTTGCCACAGTTCCATACCAAGTACTTTCATTACTTACGCAATCCATATACTGGCATTTAAGTACTCTAAGCTTCTTTCCTTTAATGATTTTTCAGTTGGGGGTGGGGTGGGGAGAAACCCTACATAAAACCAACTTTTAAAAGATATAGACAGATTTCGGCTTTTGCATTAAATTTATGAAGTGTGATCAATAATAATTTGATGAAAGAGAAGTCTGGCCCTGGGAAAGAACAGATTCAGAAAGGAAGCATCATTCTCTTAAACATTTATCTTCTAAATCAAAATTAATCCTGACAATGTACTCACTTACCGATATTTTCTGTAGGCATGGAGACCCTCGTTGGTTCTACAAGATTGTCAGCCAGGACAAAAGCTCCTTCTTCCAATGTATCAAGTAACATTGTTGCTGTATGAGCTTGCTCAGAAGAATTCATGTGTTTCCAGGATTCCAAAGCTTCAGGTCTCAGAAGATTGTCCACTGTGTCCACAATTGCCTACATCCATTAGAAAACCACCATTAGTTCTGACTGCTTCTAGTACCAAGGTGATTTTCAATCACTGACTAGTGACAACTGTAGTATTTATCTGTCATGATGATTTACTCTTACTTCAAGATGGAAGAACACCTGAACAACATACACCTGGCTGATTAGGAACATATCTTACCATCTCAAAATAAAACTAACTGAAGATTAGTAGATTGCTATGTGATTATAAAGGGTAAATGTGAACAGATGGCTTGTGGATACTTACCTAACAATATCTCCATTGTCAAAGAGAAGCCCAACCAATGTCAACTCTTAACCTGAGGTATTACTGGTACATGCATGGTCACTCTTATTTATGACCTCAAGGTTTAAATGTTCTAGATAGAAACACTGATGTCTCTGGAATAGCCTTTTATTTATGCCTGAAAGTTACACCATACTGTTTTCTGGAACCTAAACTAAAGTAATAGCCAAAATTGTGCCTTAGAACATTGTCTACTTATTACGCCATTGGGGAAAAAACCAAGATGATTTCAAAGTTCATATATTATCTGTGAATATTTCACTTTTCCAATTCTCCATCCAGCTAGAAAACACTTGAGAGTACACCTTAGATGATAGACAATGATCTGTTTTTATAGAAGGATCAAGAGATCAAAACGTTTAAAGCCTATTTGAACAATTTAATGAAAACTAATAGTTTAATGAAAAATTTTAATGAACTATTAAGAAAAATAGAATAAGGTCTTCATAAACATCCAGGTTGTACATGTTCGTATTTGTAGGTTTTGTTTACTACCATGCAAAATAACAAATAAAAAGTAAGACCCAGTCAGCTAAGCAACTGAAGGCAGGCCTTTGTACTGATACTTAGTATAGCTATATACTGACCATGGCTTGAATACCTGAAACCACTAAGTTTACTTACTCTACCCCATGTACCCAGCCACAACATGTCATTAAGACCGTACATAAATTGTTTTAATCTATTGGTAATCACTGAGGGAAAAGAACATACATTGTGCAAAGAACAACAACAAAAATTGCTAGTTTGAGGTACGACATTGAAATAAGCAGGGGGAAAAGTTGTGTGAAGCTACTGTCAGAGTAAGAGTAATTAGCTTAATCCATCTTAATATCCTCGTTCTGTCTGCCTTGTGAGCCCCCATAACCTTCCTGGCAGGTGGAAGATACTTCCAAGTGGCGTTAAAGGCTTTCTTCCCTCTCTCTAATGGGAGACAGAATAGTCAAAATGCACACAGTGATACTGCCGCAGCCATTAACTAGAGTGGAACAAAAATTGGTCTGCCGAGGCCAGATTCATTAGTCACCAAGAAATACAGACTGGAGTCTCTAATCTAAGTTACAAATGAATCCTCTGTCACAAAGTGGGAACTCGCTTCATTTGCATAGTGTAAGTCAGCTTCTGATTTGTAATTTAAGAAGTTTTATTAGTCTTATCTGAGCAGAGAAGCTCATTTTGAGAGATACTGAAAATGACACTGGTCAGAAATTAAGGTCATGCTGAAACTTACTACATACACACATAACTCGCTGATGACATGCTTTTATTAATTTGAAACACTCTTTATTTATTACCATTTGTACTTTTCTAGCAGAATCAAAAACGATCATTAGCCTAATCATATTCCTTAAGTAGTCTCTCCCTGCCAAAGAGAAAAAGCTATTCTCTTGCCACTAAGATATATGTCCCGGGCAACATACCAATTATTACATTTCATACATTAACTAATACCTTAAAGGTGAACTGAAAATTTCAGTACGACAAATTCTATACACTTCAGCAGTTTTTTCTTTGCCCCCATTAAACAGGCTAAAAAGGACATTCAGAATATTACTACCTAAAAACGGACTTTCCCACCACTTTTCCTTGTCAGGTTCTCGAGTCCAACAATGTCTATTTGCAAACTAGGGACATGACTTCGTTCTTTTGTTCTTTTTTTCCTTCTAGATCTTGCTGACCGAAACTGGTAGTCATGGCTTTTGAATAACCTCTATTCCACAAAACTACAAGCTGCTTTTGTTTTGTCGTCATACTCATATGGGTTAGTTCTTAAGGTTTGATTTACTAAGGATATGGTCCTCAGATGAGTACGATTAGAAAATAACCATCACCCTAAAAGAAACATCTAAAATTCACATAATAAAACCAAATGCAAGCTGGTAATGTTATTCTGATCTATCACACAGAACTAGAATGGCATAGTCTACCGTCAGCCTCAGCATGCTTCCTATTACTTGGATATACCAGGGAGAAAAACCTGCTGGAGTGAACAAGGATTCTGAGCCAAACAGTGGCTTTCTGTTTCTATTAGCCTGATAAAAACCAACATAGAACATACATTGATAACTCTGTCACATTATGTATATTCCATTTCTAGTAACCCATCCCCATGTATCAACCTGATTCTAGAAATGACTCCTAAAAATTTCAGGACAAAGCCTATTTTATTTAAGAGTACACCACAGGGATAAGAAAGCAGTGACTTTTTCATGCACATACATTATGACTATACAGTCTTTGATATGATAAACTGCCAAGAATATATCATAGCTGTTTTAACTCAAGTTGTTCTTAAATCCACATAGATGACAACAGGAAACAAAGAGATTATAGGATTACTTTCCAATTCAGAGGATATTTCATTTAAATTCTTGTATGTTTGGATGAATGGAAAAAAAGCAAAAATTATAAAGGTAAATTATTTGCTTTTTCTGAGAGTAATATACCTGAGAAAAGTCAACATTTGTACAGCTGATATGGGGCACATTATATAATTATCAAAGACTGAAATACATTGGATCATGCAGCAAGATGATAAAGCGTGGCTGAAGAAGGGAGAAAGCAGGGTGACAGCACAGGAGAGATACCTTAAGGTAAGCCCTGCATGTCTTCTCTCGTTTTTGGAGCTTTTTAGTGAAAGAAAAGAAAATCAGAGGTTAGATTTTGTCTTTTGAAAAGGAGGAAAAAAAGAAATCCTCAAAACTTAGGCTGGTGTTCCTGATTTCAAAGTTTGTTATGCAAGGTGGTCCTCTGGATTTTTGTGAGTTTAACACTGATTGCCAAAACTGCATATTTATAGTTCATAGCTGCATTTTGTTAAGTGTACTAATCCAAAGTATCACGATAAAACCAGAACAAAAATGTCTGTTTTTTAACCCTATAACACCATATTACCCACAGATTTTGGCTTAATATGAATTTCCTATGCTTGTTGGGTAGTATGGTTAAAATAACTATCAATTTTTTGTTGTATTAGAAAAAATTAATGGCACTAATATACTATCCTCCTAGAGAGGGAAACGTGCCCTTCTCCCAAAACCTGCAATTGAAAGCAGTATTGTAGTGGATAACATTCCTCTGTGCATTACAATTTTAGTGCAACCACAAAAGCTGCATGTATTAGTGTACAGAGTATATGAGACGTAGAACACGCACTCTCTCCAAGTGCAGATAATGCATTCTTAAGTGGGAATACCGACCACAATCAGGCAATGTCTGCCACCAACTAAAATCTCCCTAGAAATTTTACCTTCCCCACCCCCCCATGTTGTTCCTTTTTCAACTGTAATTCTTTCTTGGGAAATTAACCATATCAGAAATTTTGTTTCTGAGTATATGTCAAGGGGGCCAGAGGTTTGGCAGTCCAGTGCTGGAGGAATCAAGAGCTGCCATATAAAATGTCTGATTAAATAACAGGAAATTCCTACCTACCTTGTTATAACTCCGTCCGGCGGAATCCTTTTCACTAGGTTTCAGTTCCTGCAGCTGTGCATCAAGAATGTCCACCAACTGCTCCATCAATCTCACTGAAGAACTCACATCCCCAGCAAACACCGGCCCTTTGGTATGTTTAGCCAGTTCATTGGCAAGACTAGCAGCATTTTCTCCACTTCTGATCTGAAATGACAATTTATATTATCTCAGTGTGATTTCTTGCTCTGTTTGCGGCTTCTTGTTCTTTTCCTGAGTATCTTTGTTGTGGTGAGAGAAATATTTGCAAATATGTCAAAATCTGCAACTAATTGAGGCCAATAACTTTCTCCTCATTTCATATGATTAAAGGTTCTTAGATCCTCAACACACAAAAGAAATTCTTAACCAGACCTTTAAAAGGAATGAAAGGAAAAAAAAAGAAAACCAGAAGTCTTTTTAAGTTTTTCAGATAGCTTTCTCATTTCACCGCCACCCATTTGTAAGCTGCTGTTTAAAAATCTTATTTATTTATTCCAATGATCCAGAAATTTAAATTAGAATGTAATCAGTATGATACTGGGAGTTATTATCTACTCTTCGCTTGCATTTCAGAAAGGTAAATGACAAAGAGGAAACTAAAATGCCACCGCATTGTGTTGTAATATTAAAGTTACTAATGCCTTTTAAAGTCGTTTTTACTTATTCTATCATAATCATCTGTGATATAAACATCTGCTTGCATTCTGTGGATTCAGTTGCAACCTTAATGGTATTTGATTTATTAGGCCGATGGGCTATTCATCTTACAAACATCAAAAGAAACAGAACAAACTGAATATAAATGAAATCAAGCAAGTATCTACTCATTAAAAAGCTTAACTTAGAAAACAGCATGCCCCAAAACATAAGTAACTTTGAATAAATAGTTTACAGACAAAACTATACATGATTTTCTTATTTTTCTACTGAACAAAGAACGATGAAGCCAGTTTCGACATACAAAGCTAAATTATTTATGCTAGACCTTAACACCCTTAATCATCAATGTGTATCATATTAAAAGGTTCCAACCAACCTTCTGAGCCAGCTGATTTACCCAGTGTGAGGTACAGTTGCTAAGATCGGGGCCCTTAGGGTTCCATGTTCCAGTGGAAACCATGCAGAGATAGGATGCAGTTCCTACAACAGATGTAGAAAACAGCAGTGAAATTGAAACTATTTTTCTGCATGCATTCAGGAAATCAGCTATGATGATACTACACTACATGTTAAATTTTGAATAAACACCAATGGAACTGGTTGACAGAAACTGACAAAGAGTAGGGTATAATGCAGATTATAAACAGTAAATATAAAGTCAGCATAGAAATATCAGCAGAGAGAGTCAATTATCATATGGTTTCACTTATTTGTGGAGCATAACAAATAGCATGGAGGACATGGGGACTTAGAGTGGAGAAGGGAGTTGGGGGAAATTGGAAGGGGAGGTGAACCATGAGAGACTATGGACTCTGAAAAACAATCTGAGGGTTTTGAAGGGACGGGGGGTGGGAGGTTGGGGTACCAGGTGGTGGGTATTATAGAGGGCACGGATTGCATGGAGCACGGGGTGTGGTGCAAAAATAATGAATACTGTTATGCTGGAAATAAAAAAAAAAAAAAAAAAAAAGAAATATCAGACGTTTATAGCAAACAAACAAAGAGCCCTTGATTTTCTTGGGACTTATCCAAAACGATACTTGCAATGAGAAAGGCAGCAGTAAGGAAGCCTCCCTGGAGTCCATGGGCAAAAAAATGTCAGGCTTGACCCCTCTAGGCCTTCAACAGGGAGAGAGGTAATTCGGGCCTGACCTTAAATAACTATGAGCCTGTAAGTTATCTACCAATGCTCTATTACCAAAGTTAACAAAAATAGTAAAAAAATAAGCTATCATAAACGTCTCTCTTTCCTCGAAATCACTTCAGTGTAATTCAGAACCTACTCACACTAAATTTAAAAATATAAGTTTGGCATTTTACAAGAACTACCTCTTGTTCCCTTGGGACATGGCCGTTCAACCATCATTCCCCTTTGTGTCTGAGGCCACTTTATCCCCCTCGCGTCTAATGCTTCGCAGAATCTCTCTGGCAGGGGAAAAATATTTGTTACAGGAGGAATTTTGGTTGTAGAAACTGCTGGAGGTGGTTTTGTCCCTTTGCTTCCTTCCTGTGATCCAGCTACAGTTGTGCTCATGGGGCCTTTCTGTGAAGTAGTGCTTGTGGTTGATACTGTGGTTTTGAACAGCTCAGCTGAAGAAGTTATTGTCACAGCTGTGGTAGGCACTACGGAAAAAAGATGAGTATGTTAATCTCACACACACTCGCACTCATATACAGGCACACACGTGAATGTGTATATGCACACACACAACACAAAACCCCTCCCAACCAACTATCCCAAAACCACTAAAATGAGAATTAGTGGGAACACCAGTTGGGAGGAGCAAGAATAAATCCCCTCATTTATTCCAATTTATTCATATTGTTGGCTAAGTAATGATAGTTTAGACTTTACTATGGATTTTTCTGTATGACTCTAATTGTCTTAAGTCTACTTCTAAATGAAATATTTGATAATACAGCTTAAGTATACTTCATCATTTATCATCCAACAGAAACTGAAGGACAGTTTTAGTGTCTAGACCAGGTATATGTCACTATGAAACAATATAGAAAAATTCTTTTTTTATATAAGCCCATACCCTGTAAGTAATCAAATTCAAAGCATCAATAAAAATCTGAGAATTACATATAATTAGGACAACAGAAAAATCAGTCACCCACTCTACATCTTGCAGGAAAATAAATACTGTGACATCTTTCCACCCAGCAGCCATTCTTGCTTGAGAGATTTTTGAGCATGCCTGATTAGATCCAAACAGAAGATAGGCTTGGCATGCTTGTGCTGTGTTAGTAAGGAAACATCTGAGGCTTCATTAAGCATATTTACATTTGAAAACGTAGGTAGAAAATGCAACCAACTAGTTCTGGTCAGAGGTTACGATGTAATCTCTTATCAGGATAACAGGTTAGATCAAATTATGCCTAATTTGAAACCAACCCTACATACCATACTGACAATACAGAGTGTAAAAGGAACTACAGTTACACATTTGAAATTATTTTAAAAGGTTATTTTTTATTTCCAGCATCACTTCCAAACTGTTTAATCTACCAGGTTTAAAAAAAAAAAAAAATGGAGCTTAATGTTTCCTTCATTGATTGCCATTTAATTAGTTTTAACAACTAAAATTCTGCCAGTAAAACTTTAATGCTACCACTTAAAATCTATTAGGTGATCACACTAAAGTTTCATCAACATTTGCAGATAACTGGCTCTCGAAACCTTATACATATGATGCTTCTAATAGAGTATAACAAGTTAAAAAACTATTTTTTAAACATTAACTTTTTTTATGCTTTCTCTATAATGTAAGAAACAAACCAGAATATTAAAACTTAAAAAACAAGTTCATCTTATCACTAATATGTTCATTATTTTAAGTTTTGGTTCAAAAGTAGTTGTTTATATAGTATGGATACTACTGACAGAATATTCTAAGTCCATCACAAAAAGTAGTGTGTACTTGTTTATAGTTCTTGAAGAGAGAGAAACTTCTTGTCAAAAAAGGCATAGACATTTCCTACACTTTTTTCCTTCTACCTCAAGAGAAATTTTTTAATCATGTGTTTTATTTCCAGGGCATAATTTATTGACCATATGAGAGATGCTGTGTCAAACATCATGTCTACCCAGCTGCTGCAGAAACCGATTCAAACCTGTCTATCTTTTTCTGTAAAGCACTTGCCTGACATCTTGTTAAACCTCTGTAATTTTCTTTTGATTACAATGCAGCCAGGCTTTCAGTGCTTTCTCAATTAACATTTGTCAAAAGCATCACCTTCTTTTACACAACTGTCAAATGACTGCCTCTGAATCAAATCTTAAGTAGTGGGAAATTGGAGCATAAACGAAAAGGACAGAGGAAAATGGTTTAGTGCCACACCACCTTATGTATCCCTTGACACTGCACTAATTACTATGTCTTTAGTCATGGAAATATGTCTTAACAATACTACAATTAGTGATCTGCTAGCTAAGCATCAGGAAAGCATCATGATAACTGAATCAAGGTAGGTAATAAAATGATCTCTGGTAAATGCACAAAATTTCTTGTAGCATGTGAAGTAGTGCTTGTGGTTGATACTGTGGTTTGCATGTGTTTTTGATAATAAATTTCATATATTTTCACCTTTTGTTCATCAAAAGTTTAAAGGAAATCAATCTTCTTCAAAGATAAATCAAAGAAATATTGGGACATCATGAAGAACCTAAAAGTAAACTTGTAAGTGGCAAAACTAAACCCTTTTGAAAGGCCATCAGAATTTCTGGAATTTTGCAAAGCTGAAGTTTTGCAACTGTACAGAAAGCAATTTTTTCTAATGATGAAGCCATAAGCACAGAGGTTGTTTCTAAAAATTAACATTTCTTCCATAAGTGAAGACAGGTCCCAACAGGGCATCTGATAGTGATAAAAGCCGGCACTTATTCAGATTTATGTACCAGATGCTATGTTAATCACCATTCATGGATCATCAGATCATCTTATTTAATCCTTACCACACAACCCCATGAAGTAGCCACTATGATCATCTTCCTTTTACAGATGAGAAAATTGAGCCATGGTGAAGGTTAGGCAATTTGCTTAAGGTCACCTGGACATACTCTTGAATGTTATGATCTTACTTTTCTAGGCAAAAGATTTTCATAGAATCTGGAAAAAGTATGGCATCCCACAAAGTAATCTGCCCTTATTCTGGAGCATCTAACTGATACTTTTCTGTGTAAATCTCTAAAACAAGAAAAGATGTAGGAAGATAATATAAAATACTAGAGCAACAGATGATAAAAAGTTTCGTAATGTAACTTCTATGGCAAAAGATTCAAAACTCAGGAATGTCCTATAAATAGTAATAGAAAACATGGCAATTCACAGCTGAATTGTATCTCAAATCTAAACCTTATTTTACAAAGTTCTGTCCCAGAGTTATCAGAGTGTCATATCAAGCAACCAGATTAAGTGACTTAGCACTCTGCTTAGTTTTGTCATTTGGGTATAGAGACCCAAAAACAGTACTAATAAAATGCTCATAAACATATTTAAGAACTGCCCTTGAAAATTTCAACAAACACATACAGAATGCCTCAATTTACTATTGAGCAATCATTATCAGTGGAGAGATGTTTCAAGAAGTATATATTCTATGCTAAACACTTCCTAAATAAATAAACCTAACTAGTTCTCTTGATAAAAATTTTTCCCTCATACTACTGAAGTGTCTTACTTCATAATTTCTCTAAGACAAATATTCAGGAACTGCCAAAACCCAAGACATAAAATCTTTTCAATATTTGGGAGGGACACCTGGGTGGCTCAGTCAGTTAAGTGTCTGTCTTTGGCTCAGGTCATGATTCCAGGGCCTTGGGCTTGGGCCCCAAGTCAGCTCTCTGCTCAGCGGGGAGCCTCCTTCTCCCTCTCTACTCCCCACAGCTTGTGTGCGTGCTCGCTCTCTCAAATAAATAAATAAAATCTTTAAGAAAAATAACATTTGGGACATCAAATTTGCAGACAAAGTAAATATAAAGCAATTCAGATTAAGAAACAGAGTTGAAATAGGACTGAAAGGGTTTTTCCTAAGCCCACTTTAGAGGGGGAGAAGGTAAAAGGAAATAAAGAGCTAGTCTAGAGAAATGGAGCAACTGAACTATGTAGAGATAACATAAGGATAAAAATTCAAAGGAAAAAAAAAACATGTATCTGAAAACCATGATTAGGGCAAAGAAATAATATACTTGCCCTGTTAGGAGAGAAAAGGCTTGCGTTTATAAAAGGGGAAAAGTTTTGAAGCTAACGGACTATGAAACAGTCCACAACAAAAATTGAAAGGAATGGTAATTTTACAGCATGCTGTATACCTTAGAAACATAAACAGTAGCAAATCTAGTACATAGGCTAAACTACAGCCAACCAGTCAATCATTGTTTTATGACGGCTAAAGATCTGAATTCTCTGACTGCTCTGTCCTATCAGTTTTGTGGATCTTGCTTCAGAAAAGCTGACAGTGGCTTATTGATTTGACCTAAACTGATGGGCCAGAATAGTTCTGCAAGGCCCCATTTACATGCATATAGATATCAGCCCATCTGAGAGAGACAGGAGTCTCTAAGAGCACATGAAGATAAATCACAAGAGAGAAAAGAGAATATGTTTCAATCAGGAGCAAGAGAGATTTAGGTCATATAAAACTTGGTATCACTAAGAGTTTAATACGGGGCCAATAAGAATTTTTACTTTCTGGGAATATTTATGAGTGGCTAATTATATTGGGTAACAAAACTCAGTTGTGGAAACACAACTACCAAATATGCCCGTTTCCCATTTTCAAAGCTGATAACTGGTTTTCAAAAAATATCTAAATTATTGAAGACTTTTTCATCTGAAATGGATCAAATTCTTTACTAGAATATAAGCCACATATGGAAAATCACATCAGTACTCATCTTGCATTCACAAAGTACTTTGTGACAAGTAGACAGGGCAATGACTCTTTGTTGAATTGAGTCTGTCCTCAATTTATTCACAGTCTTTCAGGTGTTGTCTGATTATGAATTTGCATTTTTAAAAGTATTTTATTTCTCTTTTTCCTAATGGAGGGGGAAGAGATTTATTGTTGCACCAAACAAATGTAACAGCTGTGTGTGAGTAACACAGGTTACAAAAAGATTAACGCAGCAATCAATATACAATGTCAGATTTTGTCAATTCCTGAATTCTGCCTTTGACAAACCTATAGGATAAAGGAGAAGAATGGTACTAGCTTTTAGAAAAACAGCCGAGACATTGGGGGCTATGGTGAGTGCTGTGAATTGTGTTAGACTGATGAATCACGGACCTGTACCCCTGAAACAAATAATACATTATATGTTAATAAAACAAGGAAAGAAAAAGAAAAACAGCTGAGATACAGAAAATGTTCCAAATTGCTGGCCTTATGAGAAAAAGACAGTCTGATTGAGTCTCTCTTCCTCTCCATCTCTGCCCTTTGGCTCATGTTCTCTCCCTCTCTCTCTCTCTAAAATAAATAAATAAATCTTTTAAAATATTTAAAAAAGTAAATGATGCTATGATATTATCCTTGAAGATTTAATTGCTGAAAATTTAACAATGGACATTACTACTATAAATTTAATGCAAAAACTTCCAGCCATACATGAATTAGAATAAAAGGGGTCTTGCGTTAAGTCAATTTGTCATTATTCTCTTACTTTTTAAAGAAAAAAAATAACATATTTTGGTATACTATAACGATTCAAATTAGAAAGTCAACTATAAAAAGTTGTGACTTTTGCTTTTAAGGTCCTTCCTGACCCTATTACAATATTTAGAACTTAGTAACAGTATATCTTAAAAAATGTTTAGGTACATGTAATTATGTTTAAGTGTGTAGAGTGTGAGTATTGCTTTGACAGAAAGATATACTAATTTCTTTTTCACCTTGTTGAAGAGATTGATTTAGTCACTCCAAAGAACTTCTTGGTTCCTAAAATTTTCAAGTAACTTAATACTTGGAAAATTCCAAATAACTGAGTATATTGAAATATTCAGATCTTTAAAGCACAAATATCACTGTTCAAATAGAAAAGACTTATAATTAGTATAAGCTCTGTAACAACGTATGAATAGGTTACTTTTATCATGAGTATAGGTAATCTTGTTTTAATGAAATATTCATTTAATTTACCCTCATAAATTGTTTCCCACAGAACTGAATTCAGTTGATCAACTAAAATATATTTCCCAAGATTTTACATTACTTTCTAAAGTAATGATCCTCCACAAAGATACCTAAAGAGAACACAAATCGAAAATGTTAGCTGATCCATCTTCATAAATCACCACGTGGGATCACTTAATGCTTAGTCTATGTGTGACAGTTGAAGTCAAAGAAATATTTACTTAAAACCATCACTAATTTATCAGGAAATAAAAATGTGTAATTTTACTAGGAGGATGTTGGATGACTCCCTCTCCTATCCCGACAGCAATACCAAAACTTCAGAACATTTATGCCTGACATTTTACATCAAGCCTAGCAATTCTCCTGGGACTTCCTAACACACATTTCCCTTAACCACTGGCGCCAAGAAGTTAAAAGGTCTACACATAGATTGTAATCAATTCAGAAGTCAGGTAGGAAAAAAACAAAACAAAACAAAACACAAAGCTAACAGGTTTGTAGCTGGTTATTATATTTTTAGCAATGAAAAACTGAACTGACCAATGATGCTACAATTTTCTGTCATCGACATTTAAATGAAAAAATTCAGTGAAAGAAAATAGGCCAAACTAAGGCTAAAATGTACCCGCTATGTGACGGCATGAAATACATTATCCTTTGAGCTTTGACTATGAAAAGGAGAAGGAAACAGACAGGAAAAAAAACTTTCAAGTCTTTTAAAAATAAGCTTAATGCCAAAAGCATTAGCAAGCAAACATTCTTACCTTGGGCAGGATCAGGTGGACCAAACTCCAGAGAATATCGTAAAATGAAGTTATTGTTCCACACGTAGAGTTGGTTATCTCTAGGATTGTAATCCACTGCAGCAATATACTGGTATTGGTTGGGGAAGGGAACATCTACATATTCTCCTCGGTTTAATCGGGTATTGTAAATGTAATCGATTGCATTCTTGCCTGTTTCACTCTCATTGTCTTGATAAACTGACCTGACCACATAGAGGACTCCGCAGATCATAAAAGCATTTGATGCAGCACGTTTGTCATACACAGTCTCCCACGTTGCTTCAAATCGAAGAGTATATGGATTTAGTTGGCTAATAACTATCATTCCATTGTTCTGTTCAGTGGCGTAAATGACCCATAAGCCATTTTCATCAACTGCTAGGTCGATATCAGTCTTCCCTCCCCATCTATATGGTGAGGTATCATGATAGTTGGCATAGTTAATTATGGCCTCTCCACTCTTAATTCTAGTCCTCAAGTCAAATTTCACAATGTTCCTGGTTCTCTCTTTGTTAAAGAAGACAGCACCATCATATACCACAAATCCAGTACCATCTACTCGATTTGGAAGTTTATATGTCGTTGTTTGGCGACTATTTTGGAAATCTTCTAAAGAAGCATATTCTATTAAAGTATCAGTACGATAGGGAGTCCAGGGCATGAAATAAATTTTATCTGCAGCCTGAAGAGGGTCCTTGCACCAAGCACCTGCCTTTTGTTCAGCTTCATATATACATGGTGAATCCACAATTGCTTTCAAGGTCCCAGGGCACACAAAAACTAACAGTCACAGAGAAAAGACAATAATTAAGCCAAGTTAGAAAATGAAACAGGCAAACACAAATTTTAATGATCATAAATCAGAAGAGAAAAAAAGTGTTTTATTAACATTAGATTTAACCAAAATTTATACTTAAAACAGTACCACCCTTCTTTCCTTAAGTTACAATAATCAATGTAGCAGCATACAAAGTGGCTGGGGTTTATTTTCACACATACAAGCCTAAGTTTAAGACCATTCATAACTGAGCTGACAACGTGCATTTTTGTTACGAGCTTTTAATCTTATAATCTGGTAATTAATATTTCAAAACTTTGAGCTTTGTGTGTAACAGCGTACAAAGTACTTTAATTTAGTCCCAACGGTGTCCCCTCCCTTCCCTACCCTACTTACAAACCCCCAAAAGCAAAACACTAAAATAAAGGAAATAAAACAAAAACCCAATGTGAAGGCTTATTTAGAACTTTTATAGAAGTCAGACTGAAAACAAAGGTGCTTCAATTGAAGAAACATAAATATTCAGGAAATGTAATTAGGAACGGAGAAAAGTAAATACAAGGAAAGCAGTGATGAAACAACCGGGAGACCCTGTAACCATGGCATGCTATGGAGAGGGTTCTGGAAGCCAGGCAGGATGACACGTTAATAATAAAATATCCAGGGGTGTCCGAAAAAAGAGATAAAGGGTAAAAAAGAAACCCAGAAAGGAGCAGCTCCCCCTCGCCGACTTCAGAATTTTTACCCCATCACCAGATTTAGCAGTCATGTAATTTCATCGTAAACAGTTGACTTCTTTATGAGGTGCATTTATGAGATCCTGCTGATTATTTTAATGTCAGGAGTGTTGTGGAGGGAGGGAAGGGAGGGGTGACATCCATAAGGCACATAACAGGGAGCTGGGGTTCAGACTGTATACGTTATTTACCTTTTTGCTCCACTTCTATTTTAAGCATCGGAAGAAAAACAAAAAAAAGTGCGAGGAAAAAAGAAAAAAGATTAAAATAAATTGACTATTAGTCTAAGACTGAATTCGTAATAGATGCTAAATATAGGAAGAATAAGAGCTGTACTACTTTGGATAAAGAGAAACACACAACAGGAAAACCTAGCAGGAGAAAGATTCTAAAGTTACATAAAGGAACATGGATCAATCATTTTAGTAGATTAAGGAGGCAATACAAATACGTTGGCATGTTGCTTCACTTAGTGTACCTGAATAAATAATGAAACTCTTCACTAATGCATGGTATATATACTCTTGCCTTTCTAAAGTCACTCAGCATTTTTATCCAGTTTTACTTTATATACTTATGCTACAGACACAAATGCATGCAAAGGTGTATCATCCCCATCTATCTTATTATTAAGCTCAATATTAAATTGACTAAAATCAGGTAAGCATAATAACAGGAAAATATATCATAAAAAAACGAAACTCAATTTTAGACCTTAGGTCAAAATTAATGAATATTGATACGGTTATATTTTAACACTCTCCCAAAGACATTTATGTAAGAATAAATATATAATTATGCATCTTAGTACTTTTTAATGTCTCTTTATTATTTTCTATTTCTAGAAAAATCCATCTTAATTATAAGAAAAAAAAATGCCTCCTTTGCAGGATATATAAATCTCTCCTGCTACCCCAATAAGGATTCTGAAGGGTGGGGTAACATAGTGTCTTTCTTTCCCACCAAGAATTAGTAAATTTGCTTATTTAGGTTTATATATACTTTACAAAATAAAATTCTTACTAAATTCCCTATATTACATATCTCAAACTCGTTATATTAAGTCTATTTTTTTTTAAAAAAAGTAAGCAAAAATACATACAAGGAAAAAGCAAGCACAGTAGGCAAGGAGAAAAAGGAAGAAAGAATTATGGTTAGCTTATTATGACATTGTCTACCATCATCAATTTACACAGAAAGCAAGCTGGCATGCAACGACAATCATACCAAGCATTCAAAGCAAATACCTTGACTCCACAGACCCCATAAGAGGTAAATGCTTTCATAAAACAAACCTGATTAGTACAGTTATATGAGAGAAAAAAATCCTCCCTCCAAGAAGTCTAAAGAAACGGATTATACAGTTAGGAAGGGTGCTATATAAGATTCTTGTTGGTAAATAGAAGTCTAATAATTACAAACCATAAAACACTATTTTGGATTGTATGTAGGCTCTGAAGTATGTTGCCTGAATTTCATAAAGTGACCAGATTAATGTCTGTGATTCTCCCTCTTTCCTTATTAAAATGCATTAGGGTGTGCTAATATTCTATCTCCAAACTGATTACTCAAAGACACTGTAGTTGCACATTTCATTAAGATGTCTTAGCTTGATTAATTTTTAAAAATTACAATAATTCATCAAGATTAAATACTGACCTCCGGAAATACCTCAGGGAGAAATGCCATACAAATATTTTGCTACAGGAATAGCATATAACCCTCTGCATTAAGCAATACCACCTCCCCATCCAACTTGGTCTATTTGACCACTTTCAGGAAACATACTTGCCCTATAATGTGTAATTCTGACTATATCCAGGAAAAGTAAGTTCAGCGTTACTGATATGAAACAGATCTTTTTTATAAACCAGTAGGCCTAAAACTACTCTTCAACGAAGAGCAATATTATACCTGTTTAGAATCAATAACGGAAGGGCGTGGTGGGAAAATGAGCATAAGAGAAATTATTAGTCTTGTGACTTCTCAGACTATATTTAAAAACAGCCATATTCTTTTTTTCTGGAAAGAATGATTTTACTGAGTGAATCAATTAAATGTAAAGGATGGGAATAATACATTTTAAAATATGTTACATATTTAAAACAGAACTTAAAACAAGTTCATTAAGGAATGTATAAAAATATATTGTTTCCCATTCATTGAAAATGGCTAGGCTTTATTATGTGATACACTAAAATGACCGTGCATTTGCTTAGCACAATACTAAATAGGGAAGTCTTCCTTTGTGATTTAACTAATCACTTGAAGAAACGAAAATGTATAGAAGTTGTACATAATTTAAAACTGATGAAAACAGAAGTAACAGCCAAATGTAAAAATAAAAAATAATTAAATAAAACTTTGATGATTGATGAATCATGTAAGATATGGATATTGAAAACAAAAGTCCTTACATTATGATTTTTATGAAAACCGAAAGGACAGAGATCTGTCAAACCAGCCAAAACTTCATCAACCCAGAAGAATATAAAAATACGATAAAATTAATGAAATTAGCATTCTTCATCACATGCCAAATGTATATTGCAACTTGTTTTAAAAGACTATGAATTAATTCATAACAATATATTTGCTATTCTATAGACCAAACATAAATACACAACTCACTAATATCAGTGGAGGACTAGATGGATATGCAAAAAACAAAATTGCCCCAAACAAACTTAAGCCTACATACTCTGTATCTGAAGTGACACACTATTTCATTTTGAATAATCTCACATAGATTCATTAAAAAATTTAATTAATAGTAATGGTTATTTTCTCAGACAAAACTTATAGCTAAAATTATAGTATAATTTGTATAATTTAATGATAATTTGAAAAATAGGGCACAAATAGCAAAACCAATCTTGCCTATAAGGTACGAAATTCTAATAATTATTTTCAGGCATTATCTGGGTAGGTATAAATGTCACATGTAGTATTACATGTGTCTGTCTATAAACATAAAAAGTAAAACAATCAATGACATTTCTAATAAATTCTGTTGGGTAAATTTATTATAAAATTTTCAAAAATCATAGAAAATTTCTGGATTTTTTTTTAAAAGGAGGTAAAGTATTTAGATGTGTAAACCGCTTGAGAATTTGCTCTGGATAGAAACTGGCATAAAGCCAGATGGTAAAAGACATATAATTAATGTTTTAGTGACAATTTTTATCAATTATATAAAGTTTGAAGGGGGTATGCAAATTATACGGGGTACTAAAACAAGGAGGAGGGGCATCTGGGTGGCTCAGTCAGTTAAGCATCTGCCTTGAGCTTAGGTCATGATCTCAGGATACTGGAATAGAGCCCCACATTGGGTTCCCTGCTCAGTGGGAAGCCTGCTTCTCTCTCGCCCACTCCCCCTGCTTGTGTTCCCTCTCTTGCTGTCTCTCTGTGTCAAATAAATAAATAGAATCTTTAAACAAACAAACAAAAAAACAAGGGAAAGGGGAAAATACGGGCTTAAAATAAAAGTATAAGGGATGGGTATAACAGAAACATAAAGAAACAAAAGGAGAAGAAAATAAGGAAAAGAGATAAGGAAATACAGAATCATACCTAATGTCAAAACAATTCAAATGATTCTTTGCATTAATTTCTGTATTAGTGAAAATCATGCAATAGATAGTGTGTCACTACTGTACAGTATATAGGAAATATAATTCTATTCTTTAGCATGGAATAATTTGGGGGAAAAAAAAAAAAGCCAGACTTATTTCTGCCTCGTGCAAACATCTAGAAAGGTAACAGCGAATTAATTACTGTTTTTTTTTTTAAAGGACACAAACTAAAAAGAACAAATACTTCTCTGAATATAGCTATTTGCAAGTTTAGTGCACAATATACAATACTTCTGGAGAACTGAAAAAGTAAAATTTTGAAAGTTAGATGTTCCAGAAGATATCCACATTTTCCTTTCTAAAACAGCACAAGAAATAACTTAAGAGTCTGAAAATAATATTTGCTTAACACTGTTCTTGGTCTATAGACTAGGTTACAGGAACTGGCTCCAGAAAGACAATTCTTGGCAGCTCTGACTGATTCCACTGTTTGGGAATGGATGCTGTATTCCTTTTCTAATTTGAGGACAGAAACCATAATAAATTCAAATGAAAGTGACTTTACAGAACAAAATTTTGGTTAGCTCAAAAGAATACAATATTCCTCTAGTGGCACAGGAGAATGATTATGTAAGCCACCAACACTACACACAAGAGAAATAATATAAAGATCAGTGCACTCAGTAGGCTTCCAATCCTACAAATGGTATAGAAAATACTGAAAACATAAAAAGCATCCATTTCACTGTAACACAGGAACACAGAGCGGGGATGAAAAGAAAAGATAATCTGTGTTTGGCCTTTAACTGATACCCACAAAAAAACAATTTATCGAAACTGTGGGCAGAGAGGAGAGAGCCCGCACCATTCACAGGACATGTTAGAATGTACTACTAGTATATTGGACATATATTTATCTGAATTCAGTCCTTTGGTTTTAAAAATATTGATAGTTTGGACATAGAAATCTATCAGGAATAGTGATCTAGCTTTTGAGGTTCTAGAAAAGGCAATTTCATTATTTAGTTCAAATCCACCTTTTTAAAAGAGGGAAGTGTATAAAACTTTCTCAGATCATTGCTGCTAAAGATAACTGCTGCTAAAAACTTCAATTCAAATGCCCATGAATCCAGGTTACAAGATACATTTTTTTTTATTTGAAAAAGTAAAGAAGAACACTATTAAACAAACTAGCTTATGAAAATTACCTAACATACTGAAACTTCTGGTCGTCTAAAATGCTTTTTTCTACTGAAAGGGCAGAACACAATTCAGCAGTATGAATTCTGAGGTTAGGAGGAAAACTACACAGAATTAGAGCGGGAGCTGAAGAGTACTTATGAAACTTCCACCTGAATTTTAAATATCCCTCTACAGGATCTAATGGATGTTGTCAAATTAAAAATAGACGCATATGCAAGGTTTTGTTCTATCTATTTTATTTACTCTTAAGATTTTAACACTGAATCTGGTAAAAGAAAGGCTCGTGTAAGGACAAGGAAACAAAAAAAGGAAAGCACTTGCCTCAGTTACTACAACGGTAGCTTTTACCGGGCACTAAAGTTACCACAACAGCAGGTAGCCATTCAAGTAGCTCACGATTAAAACCGAAGTCAATTCCTTCTTTAGAAAACTGTGAGCCAAACCAATTTGTCAGCAACTGGTATTGGGCAAAAGTACAGATTTCTATCTGCCCTAGTGAATAGCTAATTCAAGTTTGTTTTCTGGAAAAACACTAGTCTTAAAAGCCAAACACTTAAGAACACAGACAGACACTTGGCCAGCATCACACTGTGGCTTCCTTCCACACTTCATGAAGCTAATTGGAGGCCCGAGTCTGTTAGTGCTCTGCATGCATAATGGTTTTGTAGGCCATAAACATATGCTTCTTTCACATGTGTAGTCTTTCAGCATCAACGAGGAATGCTGGAGAAAGTGAACATCACAAACTTCATACTTACTGTAAGGGACACATTCATACTGGACTTCAAGATATTTGTATGTTCCAGGACAGGGATCAGGAAATACATCTGACCCAGTAACTACTATACACTGTGTTCGATTGTTGCACCTAGAAAACAAAACAAACCAAACTTGTGTAACGTAATCATTAGTTTGTTTTTAATAAAGAAATCTAAGACAGAACTGATTCATATTTTAAGCAACTAGTACCATAAAACAAAAAAATTCAACTGATATTAGGTTGCTCCACATTATTAAATACAGAGCCATAAAAATCTTATTTTATATTGTACTATTTCTTTATCACGGGCCACACTATATTTTCATTCAAAGCAAAAAGAAAGGAAGAGTTCTCTATTATTCTACTATACACCTAATTGGAATTTTTAGCATTTTCGACATGTACTAAGAAAAAAGTATATTTTGCATATTTAAGAACTAAAATAACAATTAAAAATGATACTATGGTTAAACAGAAACAGTCAGAAATTGAATAGCTTGGAAGTAAGTTCTGAGAACAATTAAAACAAAGAAGAAGCCAGGTTTTTAGGTTTATCCATTAAATCCAGTTTGTGTTACATTTTCTATTACAGGAACTTTCTGCACTCTTCCATAACAGATAGCAAGTTGACAGATCACACCTTCAGTGCTCTGGCTTGATCGATGACAGAACACATTTAGAGCAGTGAGCACAGTGCCTGGCACATATTGTGTCTAAGACTGTTCTTACTCCTGTCATGTTCATTGATTCCCCACATGCTTATACTAAATACAACATGACTATGAACCTAGGTTCTTTTAAATTAATACTCTCTGAAATAGAATGTTAAGGAGAAGAGCACTAACATGATGTCTAAGATGTCCTATTTATTATTTTATTTTTATGTTGTCACTTACTCATCAAGATTATTAGGATTAAGGCAGAATTTTAGGTAAGATGATACTTATTTAAGTTCTATGAATTTTTTCAAAATGATCTTTTTATAAGCTTTATAAAGGCAAGAACCATTTCCCTTTATAATTTGCCCTGATTACAACTCAACGGAATGTAATGTTTGCAGGATTTTATTATATTTTGAGATAGTGCATAAATTAAGAAGGCAAAGCAAGCAGAACAAGAGCATTATAACAAAATTTATTTAACAATCTGAATACCAAATATTCTTAGAGTGTGTAAAATAACTGGACTAAAAATGGCCGATAAAAAATGGAAAAAAAAAAAAACAACCCAGCTCCGTCTTTTTTTAGCATGACAACTAATGAAGACAGTGGAAGGAGATATGCATTAAAGAGGGGTAGGCATGCTAAGTCATGCAAACTTGCAGCCATTTCAACTCAAACCAGGCAGTTTCATCCTTGAAGAGCAGCAAGACCTGAAAACTCTTACAGGATCAAACAGGTAAGTTTCATAGGTCAAAGTATATTCAAAAACTTCAAACAAAAGTCCTAAATATTACATAAACTATAATACTGCTTGCACAGATATTAAACTAATAATAACTTTTATCACAATTCATCTAGAGTAGTGTATGCTATTTATTTTAAAAAACATACCACATAGAATAATTTTCAAAAGCACAGACAATGGAAATGGTGCAGTGTCACATTCTTAGGCAACATCATGTTTTACTTCCATTATCTGCATTTCTCTTAAACTGATTCAATCATTTGAAGAAATTTGTCAGTGGTTCTCCATTTAGTGTAAGTGAATTATTTTAACGTGAACCACATAACCAATTTCATATCTTAAAATTTTAAACAACTGATGAATTTAAGATTTGTCAATACATCAGTATCTAATGTTTCATATTTTCTTCTTTCTTAAATTTTACAACAATAAGAGAGTTCCCCACTTTGTTCTTGATCTTCCAGGAATCCTCACCCACTACCTGGTCCTTTCCTTCCTTATACTGACTTATACCTCCAAGGATCCTCCCGTTTTCTCACTCCCATACCTATCAGAAACAGGCAAATCTAAACTCCTGCGACTTAACATCCCTGTTATATATTCCCTTAGTGTGCCTTTTACAGCTACTCGACAAAACCCTGCCATGTTTTCGGGAAAACATGGCCAGAGTAAAGGAGCTGCACTCAAGGTTGAAATAGACCAAGACTGTGAAGGATTCTGGACCAGAGTGAAAGAGGGTATAGCCCAAAGGATTTAGGAATTCACATCATAGAATAAATAAATAAATAAATAAATAACCCATGCATGTGTTCTTTTTCTCTCTCTCTAAAATAAATAAATACATCTTTTAAAAAATAAAGAATATATCGACAATTATCCATCTCCCCCCTGATGATCAGATAAATAAATATGAATATAATATGGGATCAAAAATGTCTTTTATTTGGGGCACCTGGGTGCCTCAGTTGGTTGAGCATCTGCCTTTGGCTCAGGTCATGCCCTTTCCCCCTGTTCATGCTCTCTTTCTCTCTCATTCTCTCTCTGAAAAAAATTAAACTCTTTAAAAAATCTCTTTGGGGCGCCTGGGTGGCTCAGTTGGTTGAGCAACTGCCTTCGGCTCAGGTCACGGTCCTGGAGTCCTGGGATCGAGTCCCACATCGGGCTCCCAGCTCCATGGGGAGTCTGCTTCTCCCTCTGACCTTCTCGCCTCTCATGTTCTCTCTCACTGTCTCTCTCTCAAATAAATAAATAAAATCTTTAAAAAATATCTTTTATTTCATACATTTCAATGCCACAGGATGTCTGCAAGAGGTATACAAGGGGTAAGATTTCCTTCTTCCACTATATTTTAAGAGAGACCAACACCATAAAATGAAGAATAACTATTCATATTTACTTTCTCTGAACTTTTTTGCATTAGTCATCTGACCACAAATACAAGTTCAAATGAATGTCAAACGCAATTACCAAAGTTTATATCAACCATATGATTTTTATGTCTTTTAATAATCACACTGTACAAAACATTTATTTTATGAAAGCAGAAAGTGTTACAGGGTTATAATCTTAAGTAAAATGAAGGTAAGAAGACTTAACGGAGTTCCTGAAAAAAAAATTATAAAGATTTCTAGAATTCAAAGCTTCCCAAGATATCAAAAATATTCTTTTTATATATGGGAAATACTAGAACTTGATCTTGAGGAAAAAAAAAATGGAACTGGGGGCTAAAACAAGACCGGCAAGAGAAACGCAATTGTAAAAAGAATAAGACTATCAGATTTGCATACCAGTATCATGGGAAAGAATACCTAAGCTTTTGGAGAACAAAGTGATGGAAATAAAATACAATTATATACATTCATTTATGAATGAAGAAGTGAGAACCTGAAGTTTTCAAATTCAGTAAGTGTGGGGACACAAGGGGAAAGAAAATACCAAATAAGAGCTGTTAAGACTGAGAAAAATCTGAAAATTCCTTAGCCAGTATATGGTTAGTAAGATTGTAAAGCTATAAACGACTCTCATTTAAGAAGATAGGGAAAGAGAAAGCAATTAGCCACAGAAGCAAAGTAAATTCTCACCAACTGCTCTGCTTCAAGTTTTCATTCTAATGAAAATGAAAGGTACAACTAAGCCAAGAAAAGAAGGCCTTCAGTTGCTTGTGTTCTCAGTCCTGGGCATAGTTCCTGGCTTAATTTTCTCCCTCTTCCCCCACAGAAAAAGATTTATCTATTAATTGTTAGATTATCGGCATATTTTGGTAATATTATATGGATTCATTGTTAAAAATCTATACTTTTCTTAAACGTTAAGCATAAAAAATTAAGTATGAATGAAAACAAGGCAGAAGAATACGGTTTTTTAAATAGGTGCATCTCATTTACACTCATTTTTAATAACAGAAGGAAGATATAATCTTTTTCTAAATATTTGCTAGCTAATGAAAATTTCTAACACTAAATAAATCTGGATATAAAACTTTTGACAATCTGTGAAATTACACCATGCTTCCTAGGAGAATGTCATTAAAAATAGTAACAACAAAAAAGATCCACTCTAATCACTGTAAATTTTTCTATATTCAACCTATGACTTCTTTATTAAAACAAATTTTAATAAGGTGGTTCAACTACAGGAAGAAAATAATCGTTTTTAGAACTCGAGGGCATAAAGGCAACCCTTGCAAATAATGTCTAAGCAATCTCTGGGGTATAATGTATGCTTTAACACAAACTAGTAGATAAATGTTGACGTACCTAATAGGCACTCAGTCTCAAAGTCTAAGCATTTAATCATTTTTAATACTTAAGCACATTTCCAAAAATTTCCCAAAGCTGGCATGTACAGACAAAAGGCTTATTACTTCACATCACTGTGTTAAAACCACTATTAAAAAGATCACCTATATATTATTTCTACACATTATTTTAGGTTGTAACTTTCTATCATTTTAAATATTTTTTCTACTGATTTTCTTACTAATCTAAAATACACAGAGTACAACACTCATCCTGAGAATTCCACATGTTCACTAAAATAAATCCAATAATAAATGCTTTGTAACATTATCAAATTCAAACACCAGAAGAAAAGTATTATTTCTGATATTAATATTCGTAAAACTTACATTTTAATCATAAAACCCATCATCTACAATGATGAAAATCCTAAATCCTACTTTATAGGTCAAAAAGCTGCTTTAAATGGAGCAAAAAACCTGAATTTTAAAAATTAGCTTAAAACTAATTTATGCAAGTCTTTCTACTTTAAATGGAAAAAAATATTCTACTTAGGAATGAAACCAAATGTACATCTCAAGAGCTGATGAAAATAAAACTACATAATTTTGGAGATTAGTACCTATTGGTTTTACATCCTTTGCATAAGGGAATGACAATACCTTTGTTTCTCAGCAAAATTCAGAGTATGATATTTAAAGTCATTGATAATGTCTAGGTTTGTGCATAATATATAATAGAAAAATACTTTACAAAATATCTAATGACTCTCTTAACAATCACAATGAGCATACAGTAAAAGTTGAAAGTATTAAAGCTGTGTATCTATCTTCCAGATGCAATCAATATTCTCAGGTTTCAATATTAACTTTTAAGTCATCCACAGTCATTTTTGAAATTAAGTTAAACGTTGCCACCAAAATGTATAATTGATGAAAAGGCAATTTATAAATGTGTATTATCATTAATTTACATATGTATATGGAAATTACCTTAGAAATTGTCATGCACAAATTAGCAGTACTTTGAAGAAACATTATCTTTTTTTATTTTGGGGACGGTACTGATTCATCACTAATGAAATATTAATAATGCAAACAAACTATTAATATGTTGCTTTTCCTTCATCTTTTAAAAGTGTAAATGAAAGAAAGCTCAATGCACACATTACTTATAATCTGAAAATAAACTATATAAGAATAACAATATAGAGTACCATTTGACTTTGTTCAGAAGCAAAATCATTTGCTATTAGGGAAAATTAGTGTTTAAAAGCAGACAATTTAGAGTCAGAAAAAACTGGGGTTTCTATTCCAGTCTGTTTGTTGCCTTTACTAGGAGCCCCTACGTAATGTAGTAAAGCTTACAACCTTCTTTCGAAGTTTATCTCTAAGGTTAGATGGGATAATGCAGGCGAACTCTTTGCACAATGCAACAAAAATGAAATACCAAAAATATCAATAATAAGTACTCCCTTACATAAGGTGGACATAGATTTGCAAACCTGAGGGGGATCTGACTAGGGGCAGAATATGTTTTATTGTTCCAGAGTAGTTCCTATCCTGTGCATAAGATTTCCTATGTACAGTTTTAAAAACAGGCCAACTATTCATGCAAATTTGTTTCCTTTCCAATCCTAACCTTAGATTGTACAATGCCCAGCAAATTGCTTTTACTCTTCTTCTGATTATCTTATGCTCATTATTACACTTTACCAAGTGCAAAGTATGGAGATGAGATTCCATGTGTAATCTATTGTGAGAGGTGTTTTAATCAATAGTCTTGTTCTGCTGATTAAGCAGGGGCTTCTGTTTTGGGAAGATAACATTAGTTTTTCCAGTCATGCTCCAAAAACCATTGGGAATCTTCAGCAGATCATTAGATATGCTACAATAAAGCTTTGGTACATTCTCTTTTCTTCCTTAAATTACTTCTCCACTGTCCCATCATTCCCTGTCTCCATGGCACTGCATTATTATTGCATCTCCCCTGAAACTTGCACTACAGCTATGTCTCCAGGCCATAGGACGCCATTTTCAATTGAAGCTTCTGCTTGAAAATATAAATTAAGAAAATTTCATTATCTCCTGCCAGGGGCCATTATTCACCACAGTTCTAAGGAAGATTAAAAATGCAAAATCTACCGACTTGAACAAATACTCCAGCATTCAACAGAAAAGCTCATGACAGAAACTAAAAATTAATGTTTGCGTAAATTTGGAGTCACCCTCTAGAATTAGTCCAATTCTTTACTGAGCCTGTAGGTTCAGTGAAGATTGCTTCCACAATTTCAGTTTCTTCATGGCATCTGTTACTTTTAAAATTCAATTATAAAATACTAGCAATAACGGGTCTGTTTTCTTTCCTGAGTAATCTTCTACCTCAGTTAAAACTGCTCACTTTTTTGGAAACAAACAACATGTTTTCAAGGTACCAGGGTATAATGTAATGACACTCCTTTCCAAAGTGCCATATATAAGCAGAACATTCACAAGAGTACCCTGGAAGAGTTTAAACCACATACACATGGGGGATAATTTCTTCTTAATGAACCCAACATCTATAGTTGAATTACTGCAACTGAATCCATTCTCTCATAATAAATAGGAATGATATTAATTCCTGAGTCTCAATTACTAAAACCATAACAAAAACTAAACAAACCTATTGTATGTCTGTAAGTAAATTTTATTCTACTCAAATAAACCAGTTTAAAAAAAATTAGAAAAGTTACCTCAAAGGGCAAACATAAAAAGAAACAAAAGAAAAAGGATATTGTCAACCTCTACATTTTTATTGGAGGTGATTATATGCCTGGCACATAACAGAGATTCAGTAATTGTTTTTGAATGAATGAAATAAATGATGAGTAGTTAGCCTGGCTATTTCTGTTTATAAATAAACACAGTTAGTAGAAAATAAATACCAGACATCCAATTCTGCTTCAATCAGCTGTACCTGATTCTCAGAGAATTCTGTCAATTTGGACATAATTTTGTATCATGAAAGCCAATGATACAGCACTTAGGAGAGAGACTATTTAAAGACAGAGGAAAAAAGTACACTTTAAACTTCCAAATCACTTCAAACACTAACAATTCCAAATGACCAAGAACGAATGTACAGTACTCTAGGCACTAGAACTCTTGACCTTCTGAGTCCAAATTAAGAATAAATTTTTACACATATAGCAGGTGACCTTAAAATACGAATAGGTAAGATCTAATGAGAATAGATTTATTCAAGGAAAGTAATCAAACCGAGGGGATAAAAAGAAGCTATGTTCCAAGATAAAAGGCGACAATGAACAACACAAATCAAAGAGGGAAACTGAGGCGAATATCACATCAAACCTCTTCTTTTCTTATTGTATAATGCTTTTTTAGTATCTAAACTTCTATTCTGTAGAGCTAAGAAAAGTGGGTCCCGTTTTCTTTAAATATTTATTAATGATGATTTGTGAGCCTAACTAATTGCTAGGTAAACATAACATTAGGAAGCTAAATGGTGTGTAATTATTATGGAAAAAGAAGAGGTGTTCTGTAGTAATGTTCCCATTTGTCACATAACTATGTTCTCATAATTTATTTAGTAACTTGTGCATTCTTGTAGATTTCAATCCATCATATAGTATTTAATTGTTAGGCATGTTAAGACATTATACTCAAAGCATTACAGAATATGTGTTGGTTGAAGTATTTTGAAATCACTGAAACGAAGCTAAATTACAGAAAAAAAGTTACTAGTAGAATCTCTAGGAAAATATTCTTGAATATTGGTACACGACATGAATACATAATTTGGAAAAAATAACAATTTCTGTTCTGTTCAGTTTCCAATATGCTGGTGTTTTCAAAATTTTTAAATACCAATCTGATTCCCAAAAAACTAACCGTGATTACATCTCTGCAACTGTATTTAAAAGAAAAAGGTATAGAAAAAGGCAATTGATTAATTAAGTAACCAAGAGCAAAAACACAAAGTAAAGTTCTTTCAGTACTATCAATACATAAACGTAAACCTAGTTGGCTGTAAAAGTGTACAGTACACAACAGAAATAGAAAGTCAAAATAATTAAATATCAGATAACCCACAGCAAGTGAACAAAAGCTTTCACAGTCAAATCCTGTTTAAGCCCATGTCTAAAATATTTTCATTCCATTTTTCAGTATATTAAAAACAGGAATAACATAAAGGTGATACCTTCCACAATCATTTTGTGTCTGAATAAAATGTTAGGAATTATAACCAGTTTGCATACTTCATTATTTGCAAGTTAAATGTGCATCTGAGAAACTTAATAATCCTCAGAAATTCCACATTAATTACTAAAATAAGCATTTGAAATGGCAATGCTGATTTGCTTAAAAACAACTTACTATGTTTTAGAAACCTCTGAAATTCCTTGCAGTTTTTACTGGACCTTGGGGTCAGTTTAATGCAAATTAGGCTTGACTCATTCAGAGCCTTATTAATCCAGTACAAAATCTCTTGTTTGCAGAAATGCACATTCAACATAAATGTGCTTGCTTTTATTAGCAAAATAAGAAGTATTTATTTACAAAGCATGCCACTGAGACTAAGTTTCATTCACAGGGTCATCAGGTCTAACTACTTAATGAAAAGAGTAAGATAATTTAAGTCAGGATAAACTATAAAATTTTGGAATACTTAAAAAATATAGCTTCTGTGTCCAAATTTTCAAGACCTCTGCTTTTAATAATTCAAAAAATTATTATGACCTGTATCAATTAAGAACAATTATTTATAAAAATGTTAACCTACTACAGTTTGCATTTGCAGAAACTATCACATTTTTAACAAGGGAAATGGGAAATCACTTTGGGATGCCCTAGTTAGATTAAATTAGCAAGAAACTTGTTACCAGACCATATAAAAGACACAGCGTAATAAGACATGACCTTGCTGAGCCTTGGAGCCAATCTGTGATGTTTTTCCTTTCTATAACCCTTGCTAATTATCTGCAAAGTTGCAGACCCTTTTGTCGTGGGTTATTTTTCTTCAAATTGTGAGGGGATTTTTGGTTTCTAAATATTTAATTAGTCTTGTTATGATACGAGAATTGTTGTACATGCCAAGCATTTTGATTTTCATACTCTATTCCTTCTAATTATCCTCAGATTTAGATTGGTCATCCCAAATCTTTTTCTTTTGTAATTATTTACTTCTTAAAGATCATTCGGTGAAGAAATATTTCCACCCTTATGGCTCTTCTTTTTCACAAATGGCTTTTCTGGTCCGTTAATTACCCGCTCAGAGGATTAGAGTTTGAAATAATGCAAAAGAACCTGCAACTAAAAGGAGTTTTAGAGGACAACACTGAGTAAACTAGATTTTTGTCTTTGCAATTTTAAATTCACCTTAAAAGATTATTCCCTTGGTTTGGATGTGATTTTGAAAAACAAGAAAATTATGCCATAAATACATTTTTCTGCCTCCCAAGATGTTTGATGGGGCATCATTTGGTCAGCATTGTAGATCTCTGCATATAGAATAAAGGAGTATCTAATCTAATTGATGGCTAATATAATTTCGGCTTTTACAGACCTCACTTTGATTACAGCACAGCCAACAAATGTTCACAGAACTCCTATACAAATCAAACGGCAAGCAAAGAAATAAAATCACAAGACTTGATAGCATGACTTTTAAAAAATTTCCATCTATAAAAAACTTAAGACTAAATACAACTTTTTGCTGAAGTATTTAAATGACTCAGAAGTATTTCATTTTTTATTAAAATGACCATATTCTACTCTACATGCCTGGGTTTTGTTTTTTGATCAAGAGGCAAGAAAGCACTGCTATTCTTTACCCGAAGTGAATTCTTTTGGCATAAAATCTTTTTCATATTTCACTACTATTATTTTCTCATAAAAAATCTTCAATTAAATATACTTTTCTTGTATAGTTTTTATATTAATTTATTTTCCTCATGCAACTTATGGAATATTTAGTAATAAAATATGTGGCATAGTTTATAAACAAAAATATAGGAGGGCCTTGCATAAAAGGGGATGCAAAAGCATGAGTGAGCAGTGTCTTAATAATAGGATTTGAATCAATAAATCAATAAATTAATAAACGAATGAATTAATTCAGGGAAAATGCTTCGTCAACATTTCCCCAAAGGGTCAAGAAAGTGAAAACACTCATTCCAAAAATAAAGTGCTACATAATTAATCTAAAAGTTATGAACATGCTTCTATTAGTTATCTTTTTAATTTTGCACCCATAAAAACTGTTATCTGTGTTTTCTTTATGTTGTTCTTGTTCATCTAGAAAGATGCATCAGAACAGAATTCTCACAAAAATAACTATCTGTATATACTTCTTTGAACTATTTTCTTCTTAACAAGAAGACCATTGGAAAGACCTTAAGTCTCTGAGGTAGAACATTTCTAGAACTGAGGACAATAGGCTACTAGTTTGCTAAACTTTTGTTTTCCATCTTTCAGTCGTGCCTCTATGCAAGTCGTTGCCATGTACTTCAGTGTGAGGGAGACACACACATTTGCAGGAAGTATCTAAGAAGTATCTAAGGTGGAGGTGTAAAGAAAGCCAGCACATCAACGATGCAGGTCAACAGTATTATATTCATCCCTGATTAACGGCACCTGAAGTGATCTTTGTCTCTCTCCCTATAGCAGGAATGGTCTATGTAACTAATTTGGCAATTAATCACATTCTGCTTTGTGGCATCTCTTGTATATTTTGCATTTTAGCTTTTATTTAACTCAGCAAGTACCTTGCATGTTTCGAATTAACTGGTAAACTTCTCAAGTTCTTGTTTACATTCTTTCCCAAATACCCCCTAAGAGTGCCAGGCACTTATTTGCATCAGGTTTCCAGGTCTCATTCAATGCCCTATTATTAGCTCTCCAGCTTCTTTTAAATCCATCAGAATGCCTAGTCCTGTTAACAGCAGAAAGTACTCACTCAATAAATACTTTCTATATCAGAATTCTCGTTCCTCTATTATTTTATGAAGGGTTTATTTTTTTTAAATCAAAGAGACAACTCAAAATATTCCTGTTGATAGATACCACTTGTCATTTCTTTAATAAAAAGGTAGGAATTTTGTATAGATGTTTACTTAACTTTCTGTAAGACAAGAGATGAAAATTAATACAGACAAAAAGCTGGAACCATAGAATCTTGGGTTAGTCTCAGCAGTAGAGCAGGTGTAGAAAGCTAAAAACAATGCTTAATATCTATAATCTGAATATAAATAATCAAATTCATTAGAGGCTCTTTATAAAGAGGTGGATACTGTGTGGTTCATACACTCTCTAAATTAATGCAGTCTCACCTGACTGATAAAAAATATGGCAAATTTCACTGGCTTACTTATGATAAATCAGAAGTAATCTTTAATCATGACAAAATATTCATAATCTAATCCTTTTATCAAATTGACTATCACTGCAGGAGTCTCATGTGTTTGCACAATTAAAAACCCCATGTTAGCTGTATATAATAAGGCATTACATTTGATGCAAATCCTTTTCTATTGAAATAAGTGCCAAGCTGACAGCAGGAAGTAGCTGATAAGAAAGCAACAAGGCATTGCTCATGGCATTCTCGATAACTGAACACCTACTCATAAGCATTCAGTCTTCAGCATATTAACCCAAGTGCTCTTAAAAAAAAAAAGCGCACAGATCAAGGGAAGTGTCCTCTTACTACATCTCAGTCTCAAAGGCAAGAAATTATCAAACAATAAACAAATGACAGATAGGTAGAGATAGAAAGTAGACAAATAGGAAGGAAGGAATGGAGGGAGGGAGAGAGAAGGGGAGGAAGGAAATGAAAATTTTATATCCACCTGTGATTCTGGCACTAGAAACAGCAATGTAAGACATATGCTGCTATAGTCTAGATATAGAAATACCTACAATTTTAAAAGTATAGAAATACCCTAAATATACCACATCCAAACAATATGCAGAAGGAAATTAACAATGAATATGAAATTATGCATTATAGTTCTCTGCCATAAAAAGGGTGAACTCACTTGCTGAATTAATAAAGGATCTAAAGCCCTAGTGTCATTTTCCATATTCACATTACAAGGTTAAAAATAATTTTTAAAATATATTTTATAGAATTTTGAGAAACATGAAGAACACAATCTTTGAAAGATCCTTCCTTCCTTAGCCTAAGTACAAGAAAAGAATTTACAGTGCCCCAAAAGAAGAAAGCTATGAGATGCTCCATGGTATAGGAAGTTTGAAAGGGTGAGGTCAGAAGTTGAATAACTCCCTAAAACAGACCTTATTCAGCATTCCCTCAACATATAGCACATCTTCCTACCTCAGGACATTACTCATCACTTTCCCTTCTCCATCAGTTTTTAGTAGTCTATTGTACTGAGAGATTTGGTATCATACTTATTTCTGCACACATCTCATCTTCATCACCAGACTACATCTTTGAGGGGCTCATGCCTGCTTTAAGAATCTCTGACAACATGCAGTGCATAATGCTGTGACTTATTCCACAATTTATTAACTCCATAAACATCTGTCTGTAGACTTACAAATATATATCCTTATCAGTTGTTCATAAATACCATTACAGAGTTTGGCACATTCGCTTGTATATCATATAGCTCAGGAATTATCTGGGAGCATCAGTCAATGAATGAAAGATAAAATATAATTTTCAGAAGTATAGTTCCATACGCATATGACAGAAACCAAATTAAAACTTTCCTGATTTACATGGTTTGTGTAGGTTTTTAAAAACAAAGAAGGCAGACGCTTCCATTCCATGTTATACTCCTAGCCCGAATTAGCTTCATATCAGTAACTTGTCTGAAAGGCTCAGTTCATCGTGACCTATAAAATGTTAGACTCAAGAGCTTTTAATACCACTAACACCATGTACAGGCTTGGGAGTACAGGGCTGTGTGCTGTGAAGCAGCAACATCACTCCTCTGAAAGCGGACATGCCGTCTTAGGCCACAGATATAAACAGGGGAGCATAGTCAATAATGAATGTCTAGGAAACCATCTTTATCACTGCAGACTAAAGACACAATGTATACCTTATTACATTGTACATATTAAGATCTATGAAGCTATTTAAAATTTGTTACAAATCTTATAAAAGTTATAGAGATATGTAATATTATCTTAATTTAGTAAACTGCATTTGAGGTTGTGTAATTCATAGCTAGGGAGTGTTAGAATTATTTTTATTTGCAAAAAAAAATTCTAATCCTTAAAGTTCTACACTTAACACATAACATTACAGATTTTATGTTAGGAATCATAGTCAATTTACTAAGTGTATTTGATATCACTATTAAGAAAAAGAAACACTAGAAAAGCTTGCTACTATTCTTATCTTTGACCCTTCAACTTTTCCATTTCAATAACCTCATTAATGTCAAAATGCCATGAGAATGTTGGCCCACTTTTAAATCTCTACAGCCTGGGCAAGGCAAAATCTTTTGAGTTCAATCAGGAGTGCTTTCTTTCTGCATTCAGCTAAAAAGCATAATAATACCACAAAGGTCAGAATATTACCTTTATTAAAGAAAAAGGATCACATGACAAAGATAAAATGCCATCTGTAGACCTGAATTGGGTAATGGGGGGGGGGGGGGTTTACAGGGGTTGTGGGGAGTAAAACTATTTTAGTTTTTAATTGCTGTATTCCTACAATGTGTGTACCCAGTCCCACTGACAGGACTTGTTTTTATATTTATTAGTAGTACCTTTCTTAGGTTAGGTAACATGGGAAGCACAATCGGAGGTGGAGATCTCTGGAAGGCTTACTGTACTCTTGGAACTATCAGGGAAGCAGAATTGGATAGAGTCTAATGTGGCTGCAACAAAGGCGCCACAAATTCCTTAGGGAGGGAGCTCTGGAGTTAGGAAAGTGCCCTTCAGAGCTGTCTCAAAATGAAGCAAAGGATGAGGAGGCCAAGCCTTTGTACTTTGGCAATCAGTGAGGGCTGTCTCCGGGGAGAAGGGTTTCAGATCCCTTTAGCCCAAGGCAGTCTTGGACGGGGACTCACTGGGAGTCCAACAGCAGGCTGGGGGAAAGATTGGCCGGTCCTGAATGGGGAATCTGAGGGCACACCACAACATCCACTACCACACCGTTATTGTAAAGAGTTTAATGAACTGTTTTCAAAAACAGTTCTTTTAATGATACTTCTCATTTTCACAGATTTTATTGCATTTCATCTTCTTGTACACCCTGACATGTCAATCCTGTTTACTAAGCGATATTCAATGGGTTTCCTATAGAGCAATGAACCTTAACAGGCAGCTTTTAATTGGCCCACATAGGCAACCGCATTACTATTAATTCCACAGCTACCGCAAAAATAAAACCATTGCTTCTCAAACTCTAGAGCAATTAGACCTCTCGGCTATTTGGCTAACTCTGCTTCATGATACCCAATGCAGTTAATTATATTTTTTGATGTTAATAGTCTCTGTCAGTTTCAAGCATAACTTCTCTTTGATGAATATTTAAATTATATTTGAATAAAAAAATAATCTTGGTTACATTTCATATTCAGTAATCATCACAGCTTAATAAAGGTCTACTCGTCAAGGGTTGAAATAAATGGCAATGCACATATAAAGGTCTCAAATCAACTTATCGGATAATGTATTTGTAATGACCACTATTTATCTTTCTGTCTAACATACCTGTTTATACACATTTTCAAATAGCATAGTCTCATTCACCTAACAACCCACTAACAGATTTCAAAAGTTACTTATAAACATTTTTAAAATTATATCTACAGAAATCCATGGATTAACAATGAGAACAACTTAGGACTGTCATAATATAATATAATGTAGGGAAAAAACCCCACAAATTATAACATATCCTAGCAAAATCGGCATACTTTCTCTTGCCTCTTCTTACTACATTGTTTTCGCAAGTTTCAAGACTAAGAAAAATAAAAAGGTTTGATTTACTAAAACGTTTTTTGATTATGGATCTTATAGAAACCCATGAAATAATTACTAAAGAAAAGTAACTTAAAAATATATTTTTTTTTCTCCATATAAAGGCTATAATAGGACTGTGGGATGAGGGCAAAGGAAACTTCCAGAATTGGGGAATGGGGAGAATGGAGAAAAGTATAAAAGCAAAGCCTATTAGTACAATTTCTTAAAAATTTGTTTAAACCACATTTAGTTTAAAACTCTCTTCATTTAGGGACGCCTGGGTGGCTCAGTTGGTTAAGCAGCTGCCTTCGGTTCAGGTCATGATCCCAGCGTCCTGGGATCGAGTCCCACATCGGGCTCCTTGCTCCGCAGGGAACCTGCTTCTCCCTCTGACTCTGCCTGCCACTCTGTCTGCCTGTGCTCGCTCTCGCTCGCTCTCTCTCTGACAAATAAATAAATAAAATCTTTAAAAAAAAAAAAACAACTCTCTTCGTTTAGCCTACATCATAATAGAAAGGTTTTATATAAAACATTTATTATCTTATCTACTTAATATCCCTTAATAAATTTATTTGTTTTTAATTTTTCACATTTTCATCCCAAATTCTAAATCTTTAGCCTATAATGTAGACACAATGAAATAAAATAAAAAAGATACAATGAAATGTCCTGAAATGCATACATCAAGCTGTGAATGTCAAGTAGAACACTGCCAATTTCTCAAAATCAACATATTATAAATAAAAATGGTAGGGGTAGATTCAAGTTTTGTGAGGTCCAAAGCTCAAATTAAGGTGTACCACTTTAACGAAATAAACAAACAGAAAAATTACACGTAGAAAATTAGGTACCAAAGTGAATAGTTATTTAGGAAAAGAAAAAAATCACAAAACAACCGTGTATCACAAGCAACAAAATCCAGAGACCTGAAATAACATTTTGATAAATTAATTGCCGGCATTCCTTTATGACATTTTCCTTAGTAATTTTTTTTTTTTAAAAGGATCTTTTTTTTTTTTTTTTAAAGATTTTATTTATTTATTTGACAGAGAGAGATCACAAGTAGGCAGAGAGGCAGGCTGAGAGAGAGAGAGAGAGAGGAGGAAACAGGCTCCCCGCTGAGCAGAGAGCCCGATGCGGGACTCGATCCCAGGACCCCGAGATCATGACCTGAGCCGAAGGCAGCGGCTTAACCCACTGAGCCACCCAGGCGCCCTCCTTAGTAATTTTTTAACCACAAATCCTACCATTGTCTCATACATAACAATTTCACAAATTCACTTTCTATAATTTTGGTTTTCCTCTAGAACAGCTGCTCAGAATTTGTTATTTATTACTGATGATTTGGATACATAAAGTGAATGAATGCCTACAAGGTCACGGGGGCTTGTGTTTGTTGAACTGCTACAGCCTATGCCCCATGAATACTGGTATCCTGGTAAATTCTATTTTATCTGATACTCACTGAAAAACAGAACAATATGTTGTCTTTATAATTTTAAGTGCTATACCTGAAATGGTGTCCATGTACTCCCCCAAGAATACATAGGAGAGAACTTCTGTTTTGATTAGTTATATATAAGAACCAAATCCCCCACTTACTGTTTAACACAATTAATAACTGAAAAGATTCCACAGACTAGCTTCTGGCTCCCTACATTTCAAACATTATTTCTTCTCCACTTGCCACATATTTCAGGTGCCATAGGACACATTCAAATTGTAATATGACATCTGGCCTTGCACATTTATGTCACAATCAGTAAGGCAATATAATGAATAATAGGAGTAATTCTAGAGGCCATTTCTTCTCCAGAACAGCTAGCAATAACTAAACTGTACATGAGTGTCTGCAGAAACATAAAAATACCTCACTGAATCCAAACTGAATTTATCACCAACTGAACCTCGACTTAACAGAATCCTGGTAGCTTTTGGCTACTCCTAAGTGACCATAAATGAGGAGAAGTGTAACAGAGAAGAAGTCAGAGAATGAAACCAAACCCTTAAAAGATTGTGTTTAAATATCATACTTCAGCAAACTTTACAAAAACATACGATCCTTTGAGCACACTGGTAGGGGCCCCAGCAGTGTCTTAGAAGAGCCTGGCAACTGAACGGCTCTAACATTTAAGATTCTTTAGCTTCATGGTAAATCCAATTTTAGGAACAGTAGTATTTTCACAAATTACAGGCGAGCTCAATAACAATGACAGATCTCTGGTCTGAAAGAAATGAACAGAAAGACCACTGCTTGGGCACCAGGGTGGCTCAGTTGGTTGAGCGTCCAGCTCTTGGTTTCAGCTCAAGTCAGAATCCTGGGGTTGTGGGATCTAGCCCTAAGTCAGGCTCTGCACTCAGAGAGGAGTATGCCCGTTCCTCTCGCTCTCAAACAAATAAATAAATCTTAAAAAATAAATAAATAAATAAAATAAAAGACCACTGCTATAATCTCAAGACAGCTTATACAGAGTAACTATCATTTCAGACACTCTAAGGCCTGGGGAGTGTTGTTTATGTGAGTTCTAAAATCATGTCTGTGTTGGCTGTATATGACGTGAAGAATATTGGGAAAACGGGGAAATGCATTAAACAATAAACTTGACTGATTTATATGAAATTTATCAAGACTACAGAATCGTTCACTTCATTTCTTCAAAACCTGATTTTTCCTAGAAACACCAGAAATATTAGGTCCAAACCTACTGTGGAATAGCAAGCAGCATTAAGAACTATAACTAAATTGCTTTATTTGTAAAAGTAAAAAGTAAAAAGAACAGGTCTTTAAAACCTCTAAGACAGATAAATCTGTAATGCTATCAGAAACCTAATTAACCACAATAATTTTCTTTAGACTACATACAGAGTAGTATATTGATACCAGTGTTTTTTGTTACCGCTGCTATTGTTAATATGGTCCAGGTATAATTTCATTATATGATATATAGAAAAATTAGTAAGCCCATAATAAATGACAGCTGAGCTCTTTTGAAATAATTCAATATCAAATATTTTTCTCTATATATTTGATAAAATTAGCCATTAGAATATATTATAAATGATATTGATTCACAATTGCTACCTGCTTTTGAGTGGCAAAGCAGAATTCCTCATCTCCTACTAAGAAAATAAAGTAAGGATTTGGAATAAAACAAAGACTAAGGATTTTTTTTCTCTACCAAATAACATGTAAGTTTTTCTCTTTTTCTTACTTAGGAATTTCAATAAAATAAAAAAGAAAGTTAGAATGGAAGATTCTCATTTTCACTCAAAATTGTATTTTATTCTCATTTATTGCATAATAAAATATATTAAATAATCAACAGTGTATTTTCAGGCAGTGAATTTTTGTCAAAGTCTTTATGAATACATGTATTAATTTCCTGGTAATAAACATGCTGTTAAGAAGTTGCACTACATACAAAAAACAACTCCAAATTCTTAAGTGAAGTTAAAATTCGCAGTTTATTTTTATAATGGTAGAAAATACATATTACATTGCACTTCAGTAGCATTTTGCTATGACATTTTGGTGGGGAGTGGTAAGAGAAAGCCAAAAAAAAAGAAAAAACAGTGACTATGTATTGATTTGAAAATCTACTAAAATATCATTTCTATTCTCTATAATTGACCAAGTATCTATTTTTTGTTTAAAGTATGGCTTTTTTAAAAAAGACGCTATATGACACTAGTAATATGCCATCAGAGAACAGCTATACACTAAAAAAAAAAATCACACCGTACAAAACAAAGTACTCATCGGGTATTTGAAGCTAGTCTAATGTAAGCAGATACAGTGTGCTTTCATTTAGTTATTTAACATTGATTATGTAGTACATTTAGGTAATATAACACTAAACTGGACTTCGTTTCTGTCAATTAACATAATTAATGTTTAAACTGACTTTGTAAATAGAAACCGATATTTTAGTGTGATGAAGTCAGGAATGTTCTGAGTAAAAACTACAAGGTATATGACATTGTATGTGCTATTGAGATACCATTGTAAACTCATCAGAAACATCTTTCAAATGAGAAAGCAGGAGTAAATAATACTTAAAACTATGAAAAGCATTATGAACAGATTATTTACAATGATAGTGAAATTTGTATGTCTAAACAATGTTCACATTTGCTCTTATTTTATTTCTTTACCTCTCCACTTTGGTTTCACAAAATAAAGACAACTTCTAAAAATAAAAACTGAAGCAAAATTAGCAATTGAAATGTGATGTCTTTCCTTTTGAGAACTAACTTCAACTAACTTCCCTTTTCTCTCATCTGACCAGAATCCGAAACAAAAATCAAATTCAAACTTTTAAAGTATTATTCAGACCTCTTATTTCACTGAATAAGCCTTAGGAAATACTGAGGTTAGTAATGTTTAGTCCTAAGGAAAACTGGTCCTGGCTTCCTTGACCAAAAGACATAAGATAAAAGGTTAAAAAAACCCTCATATTAGCTAGAAGTGGGCAATTCACACTTATTCTCTCAGTCCTCATTAACCAGTAGAATTGTTTCACTAATTTTCATTTTAAAAGGAGAAACAAAGGACCCTGTAGGGCAGAATCTTTGATGTGACATTGTTTCTTTCTTCCACATTTGATAAGCAGGGTCGTAAGGGATATTTAGATTATTTGTCTTCTAAGCCATTTTACAATTTATTAGTCTTTCTTGCACAGTAAATGTGAATGTTTAATATGTTTCATGTTTATTACTGCCAACAGTCTCCCCTTCCTACAATGAATGCTTTGGTTTAAATACCCATCAGTAAGTGACATGCAAAGTGTGTGTCCAATTAGATAGACCAATTAGAGCTTTAACGGTTATTTATTCCTATACTAAGGTTCAAGAGTCTATACTAGTAACCTCCCAATCCTTGGCCAAAGAGAGATGCTTGTAATTCAGTTAGCAGTCTTAAAGCAGCTTGGCCAAGAGTAAAAGAATTAGTGGAAATGCATCACCTAACAGAAAATAACCTAATATATTGCACAGAGATGATGAGTTAGTAGCATCTGAGTTATTCATTTTCCCCAGATACATTTCATCTTAATGGACAAATGGCTGATAAATCTGACACCACAGATAGATAAAAGCACTTGAGATAAACAGTACAAAGGTAAGAATGTAGTTCTTCAGAAATGGCAGGCTTAAATCCTATGAGAAGGAATAGGTTCAATGAAAAAATACACTAAACAAGAGAAAAGTATCCCTGACCAGTATTTACAATAATGCAAGAAGAAAATATACAAAACCCCCAAATATTACAAACTATGAAATTAGGGGGAAAGGCAGATTGGCTTATTTTTTTCTTCTAAAAAAGTTCCATTAATAAAAAAAGGGATATGAATATTTAGAAGCACAGGTTTTAAATGTATTGATAACTATAAAGAGAGACCAGGAAACAGGAAAAATAATTAAACTCTCATACAGCTCTGACTTGGATACAAAGCTTCTTTATAAAGGCTGAATGATCAATATAAAAGTTGAGAGGGTTGTATGTGAAGGAAAATAAACCCATACCGAAATCTATAATCATGAAGTCTCCCAGAGAATACTGGCAGAACTGTGACTGCATTCTAATGGATTTTCTTGGTTAAATTGTGAGAAGCTTCCAATCTCCATCAGTTCTCATAGGAAAATTTGTATATATATGTGTGTATTTAAGTATCTCTTTTAAATATTTTACAGATACTTAATATCTTACCAGTGTACTTGAAAATAGCAGAAACAAGTTTTTAAAACCTAGGTAACAGAATTATTATTTAAGACTAGTTATCACTAATAATAAATTTTCATGCCATTAAGATACTAGCTAATAAGATTCCAGGTATAGACGAATTGAAGTTTCAGTTCCTATTGTAAATCACTCAACCTTTCTGAAGGTTCATAAAGTGAAAAGAGGGATATCATGTTGTCACACCTTCCCAAGTATATTTTTAAAGCAAGTGAGGAGAAAATACATGCTGCAGTGTGGACAAAATGTACTGAATGCAATGACAGTTGATTCCCTGATGTAATGAAAGGGAACTAGAATATGATGAGTCCCAAGTTCCTCAGCAGTTCTAACAATGTTATTCAATAGCTCTCTTAAAATAGAAACAATCACATATGTCCCCACCACTGACCCGCACAGAGGGTCCCTCGTTATGTGCCCTGACTGGTAGCAAGAATGGGAGGTAGAAAGGCAGAGGAAAGATTCTTGTGCTTATTCCGTACTAAGGTATGCTGGTCCTTTCCATGGAGCCTTCTAACTACATGCTGAGAATACGCACTACATTTCCGAAACTCACTCTTCATCACTACAATGGAACGAGGCATGGAACAGAATAGGTAATGCACCTACATATATAATAGCATGTTCCTTCGAATCCTCATACACGCAAGGAACTGTCACCACTTGAGTTGCTGTTGGGTTGACATGTTAAATAAAATGTAATTATGCTCGGTGATAATAGGCTGGGACACTGATAGGTTTAAAAAAGGGAAATTCGAGGATACAAAAGTTACTGAATGGGATACAGGACGGGAAGGGATTACCTGGTTCCTAGATATTTGAGCTCATCTTCATCACCCCAACCAATATGGAAAAGATCTAGGCTCTGAAATAAGTTTTGTCATCTACATATTTAGCTTCATTTAATGAAATTGTACCCAAGTTCGAGAAGCAGATCCTTTCCCTTTAAGACAAAAGTCCCTGTACTGTACCCCTACTTTAAGAATCTAGGTCATGTATTTATTCATTGGGGGCTCTGTGACTTCTAGTCTAGGCAAGGCTAAGTGCCATTTTCTTGATTTCTATTCTCAAACTCTACCATGAAAACCCTATGTATTCTTTTATATGCGCTGTCTAGATAAAATAAAGATCTTCAACACCAATAAGAAAAAAGTGTACACCTTGGCAGGGCACCTGGGTGGCTCAGATGGTTGAGCGTCTGCCTTTGGCTCAGGTCATGATCCCAGGGTCTGGGCATCAAGCCCTGCATCGGGCTCCCTGCTCAGCGGAGAGCCTGTTTTGCCCTTTCCCTCTGCTGCTCCCCCTGCTTGTGCTCTCTTGCTCTCTTCTGTCAAATAAATAAATAAAATCTTAAAAAAAGAAAAAGTGTACATCTTTTATACTTTACTATTATTATTTTACTATTGCTATGACTATTAACTTTGCTATTGGCTCTATGAGACATTACCTTCTTGTGCCTGTCCTGGTTCCTTTGATGGCAACTTTACCTCCGTCCCTTACATTCAGGTGTTCTCTAGAGTTTTTGCATGCTTTAACTATAGAACCTCTGTGCATGACATCATCCTTTCACCAACAACTGTCAACTTTGCGTTTGTTTGCTTCATCTATATGTTCTTTCACTAGTCTTGTGAGTGCCAATTCTGTATAAACAACTGCTTGCTGAACTATTCATTTATATGCAAAATTGCTCCCAAAAGAAACTTAAATGGGTAGCACAACCAAAAATACACTGACCTTTATTTAATAAGAAACGTCATGCAGTTATGCTATAAGGTTCTAGCCAGTTGGGTCTACATGTGGGCTAAAATTTTGGCCAGAAGTTTAAAGGAGCCAGACTAGTTCTCCATGTCTAGGACAGTCCTTTATTCTCCTTGGGCAATTCCAAAATGACAACAGCCTATTTTTTAATCAATTACACAACATAAACCTTTCCTACAGTAAGAAAAAAACTGAGGCATGTATCCTTTCTATCTTCTTGAGGGGAACACATATTAATTTCAGAACCTCTTTGCATTGATAGAAGTACAATGACGCATGTCTGGTAGCATGAGTTAAATCTGTAACTCATCTGATGTAAAAACCTCACCTACCCATGCCCATTCAACTAACATTAAATATTGAAAAAAGTACATATTTACTTTCAGATCTCTAAACCAAAGTGCTAAAAACTTAAGGGCACATTATAAAGCATCGTTTAAGGCAGCAAACTCCCTTGATCAGAATGGGCAGGCTCTCAGAGTGAAGAACATGAAGAGAGAAACAGCCATAAATGACAATGGAAGATGATCGCAGATACAATTCAGCACATCACTTTAAAAACTAGATTGTACCTGAAGGCTGCAGAAACCCGATTTTATTGGGAAATTCTAATTTCCTTATTAATCAAATACTTCAGAACAGTAGTAAAGTTTTTTGTTTCTGTCGTTTTAATGAAAGCAAAGAGCGGAAACTGTTGTACAATTTTTTAAGGTATCTCACGATAATTATCTTCAAAAAGTGCTAATAACTTTATCTTTAATGGTCATTATTTTATTATTTTTTAAAGATTTTATTTATTTGTCAGAGAGAGAGAGAGGCAGAGACAGAGAGAAAGAAAGCACAAGCAAGGGACAAACAGGTAGAGGGAGAAGCAGACTCCCCACTGAGCAGGGAGCCCCATGCAGCGACTCAATCCCAGGACTCTGGCATCATGACTTGAGTTGAAGGCAGATACTCAACCGACTAAGCCACCCAAGGCGTCCCTTTTTTTTTAATTAAGATTTTATTTATTTATTTGTCAGAGAGAGAAAGCACATGCTGATTTTTAATGAATTTATTAAGTTTATTAAAATACATAGCATTTTAGGGACGAATTTCATTTCTCACTTGTTCAGATGAGCCATTTGTTGTACTTATAAGACAAATGTACTATCAGTTTCATATAGAGCCTTGGTTTCACACTTTTGAGTGAATAGGAAATAAAAAGCGAAAGATGAAGCACAATTATTAATATTTTTACCACCACTACAGCCAAAATTGTAAGTGTCTTTATTTACTTGGCTTTCAACTGTTGGAAGTGATGACAATGGAGAAAGTACCTCCATTTTACCCTCCATTCAGGGGTGAAAAAACCTTGAAATACAATACAAACATATTTTAATTTCAGTAGTATTGAAATTAGTGTTTATCTCCATCATTATAGTTTAGAAATTTAATAGAAAACTTCAAGTGGTTTTTATTAGAGCTTTCTAGAGGAATTTATCTTATCTCAGAGCAAAAAATGTCTCTTTCCTATATTATCAAATATCACATTTTCTGATAATTATAAATAGAAAATTTGCTAAATTATTAGGAATTTGCTAAAAATAACTCTTACTTTTTATCTGTAAACACTGAAAGTATTTTTCAATAAAAAAAAAACAACAGGGATATACTTAAACAATGGGGTGCCTGTCTGGCTCAGTTGGTGATGTGTAAGACTCTTGATGTCCAGGTTGTAAGTATAAAGCTTACTTAAAAAACAAAAATAAAAACAAAAACCCCAGGGCACTCAATTATTATTCAGTAATAATTCAGCTGCAAAAATGTTGTCTGCATATTTTATTACAGTTTTTTGTAACTTCATACTGGTCAAGTATGGTAGACTGAAGGTTTATATTCTGACAAAGGCAGAATGAAGTACTTACAAGCTACTACTATGAAACTCTTTTTTAAGTTCACTTAACATCGTCTTCCTCACTAAAGTGTTCTTGTTTAAACTGTTATTGTGCTGACTAAATAATTATAAGCCACCAGTATAATACAACAATGTAAAAATGGGGGTCCTACAGCTAGTTTTGGAATTAACCCCTTATTTGCACTAGTACATCATAAATTGTTCGAAACTTTTGATAATAAGGGTACAGTGAACAACTGTATGCTTCCAAAGAAATTAAATACTCCCAAAACTCTAGTTCCTTTTAAAGTATTATAAAAAATGCAGCCCTGCTTTTATAACATGATGAAACAATAAAAATAACTTAGCTTCTACATGTTCTATAAAATGTAATTATATTTACTAGATACAAATATGATGTAGACCTACACATTTTGTTAGATATTGAACTGTGTATTTAACTGTAGACATCCACAAACAACGATAAGTTACCTACAATGTACAGTCCCCTCAAGGCCAACTCTTCCAAACCTTCTCTTTGTACCAACTCCTCTGATCTTTGTTTGTCAATTTTGTAAAAACAGAGAGTTGCACATATTTCTCTACTTCCCACTTCTCTCTGGCCTACTTCTAAATGCTCATCTAATACCAATTAAATTAAATTGTTCAATTATATTTTTTTAAAGATTTTATTTATTTATTTGACAGAGAGAGATCACAAGTAGGCAGAGAGGCAGGAGAGAGAGAGAGGAGGAAGCAGGCTCCCTGCTGAGCAGAGAGCCCAATGTGGGACTCGATCCCAGGACCCTGAGATCATGACCTGAGCCGAAGGCAGCGGCTTAACCCACTGAGCCACCCAGGCGCCCAAATTGTTCAAATATTAAACAGCTCAACATGTAAAGAATGGATAAATGGTCCATTATTAGTGGCTGCCTTTACTGTCTCTCCAGTATGGACGGTTCCCAAAATTTTGAAATACTATGTGCAAATTGTTCTATTACAATTTACTGGAGCACAGAATCCATTCTTCCAAAGAAGGTGAGTTATTTTTTACAGTTTATTTCACAGACCAGATTCCAAATGGTACACAATAGTGAACTTCTGTTTTAAATTTGAAAAACCTTTCTCAAGTACCATTTATGCAAATAAGATTTTGTCTTAACTATTTAATAATGAGACCTTAAGAACTAAAAATAAAACAATTTTTTAAAAAGATCTTATTTTTTTCAAGTAATCTGTACATCCAATGTAGGGCTCCAACTCACAATCTTGACATCAAGAGTCACATGTTCTACTGACTGAGCCAGCCAGATGTCCCCAGAATTAAATCATTTTGTTGGAAAATCTTTGGTTATGATGGAAACCAAAATAAAAATCTGATGAAATCTGTTCTCTGGTTTCTTAAAAAAATCTTGACCAGTATTAACACTAAAGAAAAATTACTTATAATGTGCTACTTATAATATGGCCAATACCTATTCTCTATGAAATCAAAGATTTTACAGCAATTTGTACCCATATTCTTATGACATGGGTTTTTTTTTTTAAGATTTTATTTATTTATTTTACAGACAGAAATCACAAGAAGGCAGAAAGACAGGCAGAGAGAGAGGAAGGGAAGCAGGCTCCCTGCGGAGCAGAGAGCCCGATGCAGGGCTTGATCCCAGAACCCTGGGATCATGACCTGAGCCTAAGGCAGAGGCTTTAACCCATTGAGCCACCCAGGTGCTCCTCTCATGGATTTTTTAAAAAACAGTTTTTCTACTTTTTTTTTCTTCATTGCCTCTTAGCACCTTCTGATGTTTTCATTTTGCTTATACTAACCAGACCCCAGTCTAGAAATTTTGCTATTCTACTTTAAGGTACACTAAGAAATAAGCTAGAAAGTTAGACAAAATATTGTGTCCAGTGGGGGAAAAGAAGCAGGAGAAAAGGGTGAAGGCTTTGAAGGGAAAGATGAAGGGTTTTCCTAGTAAACAAAATACAAAAGCAATAATGTATAATAAACTCTGTGATATTTAAATGTTCCTTCAGAGAGTTTCTGTGTTCCAAATAACTACAACTGCAGGATATTATTGTATCGGTTGACCATAACTAACCACAATTTTAATATCTTATATATAAGAAAATTTTAATTAAGATGCCAAGTGTAGCAAAATTGAGAAAAGAGAAAAATATAAGGCCAGGAGTTAGGTGCTCTGTAGTAAGGCCGAGAAAAAGCAATATCCATTCTCAGCAGTTTTTCTGGTATTCTATCTATATGTAGGAAGGTAATTATCTCCTTAAGAGATATCATTTATATATTTTAAATTTTATAACACACCTTCCAACACACATCATTTTCAGAAATCTTTTTTTGTTTTTAAAGATTTATTTAAGAGAGAGAGAGAGGGTAACAGGAGGGGCAGAGGGAGAGGGAGAGAGCTCAGAACCAGACTCCGGGCTTGATCTCACATCCCTGAGATCATGGCCTGAGCTGAAAACAAGTCAAGACACTCAACTTATGGAGCCACTCCAACACACCATTTTAAAAAACATAATATTAATCAATGAGATAAATATATGGAAGGAGAGTTAGACAGAAAGCACACTATTTGTTTTCTTAACCCGAACTTGCTGTTTTTTTTTTTTTTTTTTAAAGCTGTTTTGAGAGAATGAGAAGACAACAAACCACAGGCTGATAGGAAATATTTGCCAACAACCCTATCTGATAAAGAATTGTTACCCAAAATATATAAAGAACTCTTAAATGAACAATTGACTAAAAAATGGACAAAAGACCCGAATAGACAACTCACCAATGAAGATATATGATGGCAAGTAAGCATATTAAAAAATGGTCAATATGACATGTCACTGGGAATGCAAATCAAAGCTATGACACATCACCATACACCTATTAAAAGGGCAAAACTACGTTGTACGATACTACAATGATGGACACAGGCCATCATAAATTTGTCACAACCCATAGAATACTCAACACTAAGGATAAACCTTCACGTAAACTATGGACTTTAGATGATAATAAGGCATCAGTGTGGGATCATCTATTCTAACAACTGAGCCACCCCAACACAGGGCGTCAGTAACTGGGGAGGTTGTGTCTATGTAGCAACAGAAGTATGATAACTCTACTTTCTCTGCTCATTTTTGTTGTAAGAAATATAACTCTAGCAACAGAAGTATGATAACTCTACTTTCTCTGCTCATTTTTGTTGTACGAAATATTAATCAAAAAATTAAGGACTGGGGTGCCCTGGTGGGCCAGCCAGTTAAGCGACCGACTCTTGATTTTGGTTCAGGTGTTGATCTCACTATTGTGAGATCGAGCCCCATGCTCAGCAGGGACTAAGGTTGAGGATTCTTTCTTTCCCTTTGATCCGGCCCCTCCCTGTTCTAAAATAATAAATAAAAATTTTTTTTAAACATTTTATTTATTTATGTGAGAGAAAAAGAAAGTGTGAGCAGGACAATATGAACGGGGGGAAGGCAAAGGCAGAGGGAGAAGCAGACTCCACTGAATAGGGAGTCTGATGAGGGACTCTGTCCCAGGACTGGGGATCATGACCTGCACTGAAAGGCAAACATTTACCCAACTGAGCCACCCATATGACCCTAAATAATCCTTTTTAAAAAATTAAGGATGAGGGCGCATGGGCGGCTCAGTCAGTTAAGCGGATTGCCTTCAGCCCAGGTATGATCCTAGAGTCCCGGGATTGAGTCCCACATCAGCTTCCCTGCTCAGCAGGGAGTTGACTCCTCCCGCTGACCTCTCTCTTCTCATTCTCTCTTTCTCAAATAAAAAAATAAAATCTTTAAAAAAAAAATTAAGGACCAATTATGCCAAAGACCCAGAGAGTTATATATTTTTAATGTTACAAAAAAATTCCAAAATCCTGAAGACCTAAAAAAAGATTACATTTGGAATATTATTCTTACTCTGTATTTTATGATATATAAAAATCAAAGAAAGTTATTACATATTCCTTCTGATATGTCAAACTATATAAAAATGATATTGAGATTTAAATATTGAAAGCTTAAAAGGAGAAATCAACATTAGTAGGTAAAAGCCTCATTCAGTTTAATAAATGGGCTGAGATATGGACTCTATTCATCTACTTTGGAATTATTATAATTTTACCAGTTTGGATGCAGTAGCTAAAATGGGATATTAACACATAGGTATTTACCTTTGAGTCATAATTTTGAAGGCATCTGGGAGGTAGCAGTCTGTATTCTCCATCTGAAATGGGTCAGCATCGCAAATCTTGTCATCCGTCCGACCATAGTTAGCGCTCTCAATCATGATGACATCACTGCCTGGACATCGCAGATCTATAGAATAACCTTCACAGGATAATTCTCGCCTAACTAGCCCGAATGGTAAAGCTGCTCTGCTGAAACCTTAAAAATAAAAGAAAGAAAAAAGAAATTAAAATCAACACATTTATGAAATATATTATTTTTTTTTAAAGATTTTATTTATTTATTTGACAGACAGAAATCACAAGTAGGCAGAGAGAAATGAGAAAGCAGGCTCCCTGCTGAGCAGAGAGCCCGATGCAGGGCTCGATCCCAGGACCCTGGGATCATGACCTGAGCCGAAGGCAGAGTAAGCTTTAACCCACTGAGCCTCCCAGGCGCCCCTGAAATATATTATTTTAACAAGGCATTTCAAGTAATATGATTCATGTCTACATTCAAGAGGTGTCACAAAAAGTATGTTTTTTAAGTCACCCATTCACACATTAAATAATTCTTTGACTCCTTATGTTAAGAGTTTTTTATCTTTTTAAATATGTATCTTTAGCTGAACTATTCACCTGCATAATTTAAAATTACACAATCAAAATATTTTCTGTATAATCTAATCACAAGCAGAAACTAAACGACTCTTTTGAGTCAATCCAAAGAAAAATGACCAATTTAATCAATGGATTTATAAATAATGATGTTTTACAAATACAGAATGGAACAACTAATCAAGAAACAATCTTCATTTAGGCAGTGGATAAAATCTCTGTATATAATGACTTGACTTTCTCATTTAATGTAGACATATTAATTGCTGTTAGTAGCATTATCTTAAAAAATACTTTTGTCTTAGCAGTTTTGCACCCCTCCAAGAAAAAAAACCAAAGATACAATGACAACAACATATTATGGCATATTAGCTTATGTCAATTTATAGACACTTTATTTAAAAGTGGCATCAATGGACGCATGCAGCAGCTAGGCATTCAAAGGCGTCAACACCCCCTGTCTGACAAGCTGAAAAAACCCAGGAAGGGCAAAATTTGTCTAAGAGTCACTTTTGTCATCTACAGAACGGAGATGAAACACCTGTGATGTGACTTTTCCTACCTGGATGACTCTAAGATAAGATCATGTACATAACCGTGCTCAATTAAAAATGCTATATGAATGTAAGTGTGGTGTATTAGAAAGAGTGCAGACACCTTCTGTTCATGAGTGCTGAAAAAAATCTGCAGATGGAATAAAAGATTAGGATTTTAAATTACCAACCAGGGACCCATGAAGTAGCAACACAGCGTAGGACAAAGATAAGTGAGTGAAGTCCATCTTCACTGTGCTGGTGTTCTACCCATGCATGGTTAGCTACCAGTATCAAAAACTTCTCCAGCATTGCCTCAATTTTGTATTTCAATTTTCTAACCTGTCACCATCTCAAACATTCCTGTTATAAAAGACTAGCAATAATTTTAGTATTTTTTCTTATCTCTATCCTTTTAATTACTCTGCATCACGTAAGTTATCCTTTATGTCCCCTTTTTGTAGGAAAAAAACCTGACCTTCAGAAGTAAATGGTTCCAAGTTATGAACTTCAAGTTCAAAACTAGGTTATGGAGGCACCTGGGTGGCTCAGTGGGTTAAAACCTCTGCCTTCGGCTCAGGTCATGGTCCCAGGGTCCTGGGATCGAGCCCCAAGTCGGGCAATGGCAAAAGCTTTGTGGAAATTCAAAAAAGCAACATACAAAATTTTGAAACACAAAGTATTTTAAAGATATCTATTTTGTAATGATAACTCCTTAATAAATGAGAATAAATCATATTACTAGAAAGTACCGTGAATTTTAGAACACATTAGAAGACTGGCTAGGAGCCATAATTCACAACTTTCACTACTTGTCAAAAATATAGGATTGACTATGAAGCATTGTGGTTTTTAAAATAAGCCCTTAATTTTTGTTGCTGTTGATAGTATGCAGGATTACAGTTATTAAGGTTCTAAGTTAATTTTTCTCTGCTTTTGAAAGATATTTAAGAAATTGCATTGTTGAGTGTCCTGCTGTTTCGGTAATTCGGTGAGAGGATTTTTAAACCTTAGCTATAGTCATCCAAACAGGTAAAGTAAGGAAGAAAAGAAAAAAAAAAAAAAACAAGGGAAAGGGACAGAAAGATCTGTATACTTTAATAATTTCGATTTCTAATGTAGAATCTTCTGGAGAAGAGAGATCATGGTGCTTACGCTTTGCAGAGAACTAAATGAGTTCTTAATAGTGAATATTGCTTTATTAAATGCCACAATGTCTATTGTTTTGAATCACAAGTGTTCTTTACAAATTCTTGCTCTCTCCCCTGTTTCCATTGAACTTTATACTTCTTCATGAAAGTGCTTATTGTTACCACACAGTACTATGCATATTCATTTTTAATTTATATCTTCCCTGCTAGACTATGATGATAGAGTTCTTATAATTCCAATGCCTAGGTGGGTACGTGACACGTAATTCCAACAAGTATTATCAAACCAAAGCTAAATCGAGCTGGTGTTTGTTAAAACCATAAATAATTACAATCTTTCCCCTCTGTAATACCTATTTCCTTTGGTCATGGAAATAAAAACAGTTAGCATTTAGAAACAGATAAATCACTTATAATCAGTGAAAATGATATGCCATCCTCAAAAAAGAAAAAAAATTCTGCCAATTATTTTCTAGGTACTGCTGGGGTTCATTAATGTTTAACATAAAGACAGGTGAGTAATTTGTTTGTGAGCTTTCATTTACTTAAACCCTGTTTTTCCAATCAGAAACACAGAAGTTCAAATAGGAACACAGAAAACTTGTTATAATAGCTAACATTTACAACACTAATTATTATGTTCTGGCACTGTGCTAAATGCTTTATATGGATCCCTTTTTTAATGCTAACCAACATCAAGATCAACAACGGAGTAAGTTACTATTATAATACCAGTTTTACAGAGTATGAAACTAAGGCATAAAGTTCGGCATCTCAAGGATTACTACAGGCTTGTCTATAATGTACACAGGTTCTCAGACTTCTGAGCTCACGCTCTTCTTAGTGGCAATAAACAGAAGAGTATTGTGTGACTTCTCAAGCCACCTTACTGATAATAATTTTATAAATTTTCACACAATCTGAAAATCTACCAATGAATATTAGTAAATTTGACAGGACAAAATTATGGGAAAGGTTCACAGAACATATAGATAATAATGAAAATTCTATTTTTGGAAATGTAGTGTAGTATGCCATAAATATAAAGAGAGCACAGCCTACACTCTTCAAATAAATATACATGGCAAGAACATGGGATACTAAAGCACGTGTGTCTGGGTGAGGCTTGTGGGTTTGGCAAAAACATTTTATATTCCTGGGTTATAATTTCTTTTTCTGAAGAATTAAAGTCATTTCAAATTTGCATCAAATTTCATCAATCTGTGATTCTAAGTAGGCAAGTTCCTTTTGATCAGGTAACACATGCTATTCTAACATTCTCAAGCAGTAACTGAGTAATAAATTACTCGCTGTTTTCTTTAAAATATAAACATACATGAGAAGGCTAACATGGATGTGTCATGGCACAACTGTGTAGCTTACTACTGTCTGTGTAGCTTACTACTACAGCTTACTACTGTACTTACTACTGTAGCTTACTACTGTCAAGGTAATTCTCCAAAGCATATGTGATGACTAGGCAGCCAGGGTTCACACAAATCATAAGCAGACATCATTCTGGATTAACTATTTTAATCAAGGACAGTCAAAGGGATAAAATAAACATAGGCCAACATGGGATCACAAGAAAAATTCACATTAATTTCTTAGTAAAATGTAAATGGCTGTGCCTTCTTCAGCCACTTCACACTATTTTTCCTAAAAACTTCAAGGAGTGGGTTCAGTCTCTTCAACAATGGTACACAGGAGAAGCTTTGGAAAGGTCTTAAATAAAACTGTTGCCATTGATATTAATTTTTTTAATTCAACATTTTCACTAAGAAAATGTGATGGGGAAAAAAAAAAAAAACAGAACAGATCTTATTCCCAAATACATTAATTTACTCCTTTATTTACAACACGTTAATGACTTACTATATTGAGTCACAGAAATAAAACATTACAGGTATGGCTACTATTTCTTAACCACACTTTCTTCCTTTGTATATGATGTAACTCTTAAGTGTTTAAAGTGGGTATTTTTAGGACTTTTTTTTAAGTCACTTGCCAGGACTATATAAGTCATTCCCAAACATGATTTTGCATCAGAGTCAACTGGTAAATGTTTTCAAAAAGATCTTCAAGCCCTAATTCAGACCTACTGAATCACAATTTCTGGGTTCAGATAAAGCTGGGTATCTGTATTAGGGAAGGAAAATGTTAATTTATTTGCAACACAATGATATAATAACTAATATGTGCCAAGAATTTCTCCAAGGCCTTTTTAAATTAGTTTTTATTTCTCTATTGAGATTACATACTTATTAAGTCATTGCCATCATATTTCCTCTTAATTTTCTAATATAGATGTAGTTTTACTTTAATCTTTGAACATATTCATAATAGCCACTTTGAAATTTTTATCTGCTAAATCTAACATCTGGGCCTACATCAGACACAGTTTCTACTCAATGCTTTTTCTCCCGAGTATGGGTCAATTTCCTTGTTTCTCTGCAAATCTTGTAAATTTTTTGTTGTTAGAAACTAGACATTTTAAAAAATATTCTGTTAGCAACTGCAGATCCAGATTTTCTTCCCCAGAGAATTGCTGCTACTGTAATTATTTTCTCTTTAGAATCTTGACTGATTTAAGCTACAGAATCTGTCCCCTCCATCTTCTTCCGCTGCTGTCTCTGCTCACTATTGTTATTTTAATTCTTATTTTCATTTTCTAGCCTGGCTTCCTAGGGATCATTCCTGTCTCTGCATAGCTTAGTGATGGGCCAATGATTGGGCAGAGTCTTTACCTTAAACACCATGAACACATAACAAGGTCTGTACCCTCTGCTGACTGATCTGAGTGTGTGTTAGGGAGAGTGTGCAAGGTTCAGGCAGTTTCCAAGTCAGCCTCAGTTATTTACTTTCTGCCAACTCCTCTCACATCTCTTTGGCATGTGTGTGTAGCTTCCCACTTAGTCAAGAATGCATAGAGAACTTTGGCTCTTTTCATTTCAAAGATTCCCTGGGTTTGTTTCAGACTGGCCCTCCAGTCTCCCCAATAGGGACTACAACCTCAGGCTAGCAGAGCTGAGTCTTTCCCATCTGTTTTCCGCAGTGTTTACTACTTTCATTGGCAACACTGCTGGGCACGGGTTTCCATCCTCCACTCCAAATCAAGCCAACTCTCTCTGGCAGCAGTCACTGACTTTCAAGGCCAGCCTTGCCCTAATGAAACTAGCACAAAGACTTAGTAAGGAGTGGAGGGTAGGAGCAGCCCCAGGCTAGAAGGCTTTGAACTTCCATTGTTCATTCCAGAAGTTGTATATCTTTTCATAAATAAATGCTTCCCAATTTCTTATTTGGCTCTAGTTCATTTCCACAGCCTTAAATTGTTGTGGTTCACAATTCTGTACAGATTTATACTTGTTTTGGGAGAGGATTTGCCACCTTCTTCATCCCCAACATCTGAAGAAGCTCCTCAAAGGACTTTATGAATATTTACAAGTAAAATGCTCAAAACTGTATGGGGTAGGTGATATTACCATTATCACCATTTTAAAGAGGAAGAAACTGAGGCACAGAAAAATTACTTTTTCCATCATCATATCATCCAGTAAGAATGAAATCAAGGTTTGAGATACATTAATGCAGATACATTAAGTTCATATCCTTAAATGTTACTTTAATGCCTCTTAGAAGCAGGTCTGCAGACCCTGGGCAGGGGAATTAGTTAGTAGGATGTACTGGGTGCTTTCCAGTCTTAGGGGAAGAAGAGCAGGAAAGGAAATAATAGTGTGTTTGATTGTTAAGCTTACTATGAAACTGTCCAATCAACATAATCAACATAAAGAAATTCCCAAATTAAAGCCCTTTAATTATACTATTACTATGACATTTATTCTAAGTCGTATTTTCAATCTATTTCTATTTCAACAAAGTGGGGTGGGGGAGGGGGAGCCTCCCAGCAAACAAAGTATAATCCAATCCATCGTGCAACCCTGACAATCAAAGAAAAAAACTTGTGGGAGACCCTGTGAGCAAAAAAATCAATATTGCAGCTTTGTGCTGTGCAAATGTGAATATCCCCAAATAGTGGTGCTTAGAGTAAAATGAACTATTTTGCTCCATTTTCTCCACTCTGAACAAATGATTTTGAAAAGACGGGTTTTTTTTTCCCCCCAAGCTATAAAATGTCAAGCAATAATTCTCTGTGCTTTAGGCTAGTGATTGGAATAAATATCTCCCAGCAACAGGTGTGGTGACTTAGGACTGAATCATTCACATTCAGAGGATAACTCCTAATAAACAGATGCACTTCTTTGAGATGTGAATTTGTAAGATCGGAATTGGAACTGTCATTGGATTTTGCATCATATAAGCATTTTTGCAAGAATAGATGCTACTCTGGTGACAGTATACTCTGCCATAAGCTTACACTTGTGATAAACTTTAGGCACTTGATTATAAAAACTTTACTTTTCTGACATTGTCTCCATTCATTTTGCTCTTTATATAGATTTCTGCAAAATCATACATTCCTATATAAGTCTTATTAAGCTATAATATAAAAACATCAACTTTTCTGGAACCGTTTTTTCTTAATTACTTTGAACTAAACCCTGTCATGGATGCTACTGCTCTTGCTGTCTGGGGTCCTGGTAAGCACCATGTCTTCTGATTATCAGGGACCTTTATGGAACTGAGGCTGTGACTTCAAGCTCTACTGAAACATTAACGCAAGTCACAGTCTACTACCAGTGCTGGCATATTGAAATCTGATTTATTTCTGTTTATATATGTTAATGATTTTTCCCCCTAAAATGGAAATGAGAAAACTACTTAATAGGTGGGGACATGGTTTCAACCAGGCTGACCTACAGCCTACAAGCTTCCAGAAAACTTTTTTCCATTCCATTTTCGTTCAGATGAAAAGAAAATGTTAAAAATAAGCGTAAAAGATCATTTATTTCACTAATGGTTCAACATTTTTATTTCTTTCTGAATATTCATGATGTCATCAAGACAATGTTAAAATTCAAGGATGTATAAAAAAAGCTTTTGTTGGTAGGGGAACATGATTGGCTCAATTGGTAGAACATGTGACTCTTGATCTCAGGGTCATAAGTTCAAGCTTGATGTTGGGTGGAGAGCTTACTTACACTCATTATTAAATCACAAGTGCCACTAAAATACAGCAACTTAGTGATATAATACTATCAGTTTAATATTAATTCTCAATATTAATTAATTAACTAATATTAATTCTTTTAGAAAAGAAAAATTCCTGGGCGCCTGGGTGGCTCAGTGGGCTAAGCCGCTGCCTTTGGCTCAGGTCATGATCTCAGGGTCCTGGGATCGAGTCCCGCATCGGGCTCTCTGCTCAGCAGGGAGCCTGCTTCCTCCTCTCTCTCTCTCTGCCTGCCTCTCTGCCTACTTGTGATCTCTCTCTGTCAAATAAATAAATAAATAAAATCTTTTAAATTAAAAAAAAAAAAAAGAAAAGAAAAATTCCTGATAAGCATGTCTACTGAAATATTACATGCAACTTGAAGAGGTGCTTTTAATTGCTTCAGTAAAAGCTATAACTTCTTCAAAGTTCAGAAATGTAGGATACTTTAATTCTGATCTACTTCTAAAAGAAATTAGTAAATTTTGTATTAAGCCTCAATATTTCCCTGCCTATGTTTAAACTGTGCCCTCTGTGTAGAATATTCTACTCATTTTTCTCTTAGGCAACAATTACTCTCCAAATCCTGTCAAGCCTTCTCTACACAAAGAGGAAAAGAATCTGAGCTCAGGTTTTGGGTCATCTATTTTTTTTTTTCTTCCAATAATATTTACTGCCCCCCTACTATGTGTCTAGCACTTTTCTAGGCGCACAGGTTAACAGTGAACAAACATGACAATGATCCCTGCGCCTAGGTAATTTACATGGGTAGTGAGTTCTCCTTGAGAAAAGGTATCACATCTATCTAGTTCACCATTACAAGGCCAAAACCTAACAGTTAGCTGACAGGGCTCTCTTCATAGAAGGCATGAAATAAAGATATATTAAATAAATGGATGTGCAAAAGAACTAAGTGAATGAACAATTATGAGCTCCTCTGGCAGAGGAGGCAACATGCTTCTAAGAGTCTCCTTACTTAATATTCCTCCCCTGCTGAACTCTGAGCTACTCAACAGAAAAAAGTGAATCCTATTTACTTTTGTATCCTTGGTTTCCGGCACAATGCATAATGCACAATAGGCATTCAATTTTTACTTAATTTTATTTAGTGCTGTATTTTATACCTTAATTCCTTATACAAAAAGATGTCAAATACACCCAGGAACATAAAATGAAGATGTTTTTACAAGGGAAAAAAACAAAACCACAATTCTATATTAAAATGTTTTAAAACTTAAAATAAAATCCAGATATCAGGAAATAAAGAATACAAATGTAACAAAGATGACATCTTCACCGGAGTCCCCAAATCAGTGGGTCTCAGCAATGAAATGCACCCCTAAATGACCAACCATCTGCTGGACTTCACAATCATCCAGGAATCCATGTAAAAACATTACAAAAACCAGAATAACAACTTTACCCTGTTTTCCCTACCCCACTAAATAGGAAACACTCTTTACATTTATTATTTCTTAAAACTAGTTAAAACCAGTTTAACATTATGAAGTTACTATCAGAAATGCAATTTCTCAAGTCAGTCACATTGGATTATCCAATTTAAAGTCTTAACTAATTCTGTATAATTTATTCATTGACATCAAAAAACCCAGAGGTAACAATCACAGAATAAGTAACAAAACAACAATTCCATCATCTCCTCAGGTACAACAATTTATTTCTACTTCCACATTGATTAACACAACTTTCTAACGATTTTCTTTCTTTTACTGTTCTGTTATAAATTCCATTAACAACTCCCAATCCCAACCAGGTCGAGTGTTTGTTCTCAAAAGAAGTTAAACAAAAAGCAAAAATGGAAAATTGTGATTTGTTCCCTCATCCATTGACTTACCCCAAAACATACTAGCTAAAAGATTCTATTCCTTTCCTGTCACTGTATTATTAGTCTGACTAATAAAACTAGTTAGAGGCAGAGCCCTCATTTAAAGTACTCCCCAGATAGGTCTCCCAGGTCAAAGAGAGTCAAAATTTGGATTCTGAGTCTTTTTCTTAGTGCCATGTGTATTTAAAATAACCAATATTTTTTAAATGCCCCCCAAAACCCCCCAAAAACTGCTAGGCATTATTTCATTCTTCAAAACGTACATTTAAGTAGACTCAAAAAGGGAAAACAATGTACATGAATTTAAGATTTCCAGGTCAATTACATTTATTTGACAACAATTAACTCTCTATAAAAAGTCGTAAAGAAGTTACCTGTGTAACAACTGGGTTCCTCATTAAAGGTATCTAATAAAGGGGCCAAATTAATACTAATTCTAAAACTTATTTGAGTTAACTACATTGAAACTGCACTGAAACCACCCACTCATTTCTCTCAATCCCAAACAGCAATCCAAAGGTAATCGCATTCAACGACAGTGACTCACAAAGTGTCCTAGAAGGAAAAGACATTATATCTCCATATACATTTCTATGAAGTATTTATTTCTCACTTCAGGTAGGAAAGATTAATGTAGCCTGAAACCAGTCTCAACTGTTACCCTGACTTTTCACAAACTGTCACGTACACTAACACTTCGATCATTTAAATAAAAAGTGTCAGCCATTTAACCTTTTTCCTACTGAAGAAGGGAGAAATTTCATGTCTTTCCTCTACATGCTGTAAAAGGTACTCTTCTTTCCCTAAAACCTCAAAGGACTCCTGAAAGTTAGTTTTTTGTTCTGGGTTTTTGTTTGTTTGTTTGTTTGTTTACTCACAGTAATACTACGGAAGATGACAGAAAGGCTTTTCTGTTACAGGAGTGAGAAAGCATCTTCCAATAAGATTCTAGGGAGAAAAATGCTTACGGGAGTACTGTCCCATCTCAAAAAAGCTATTCAGGACACCAAAGTTGATTTTTAAAATTTCCTACCTTTTTTCTCTTAAATAATGCTTAAAATTTGATTCTAAATTATGCTATATACATGAATTTCTTTTTTCAAAAGAAATTTATTTTATTTTAGAGAGAGAGAATGCACTCACACATGGGGAAGGAGCAGAAGGAGAAGCACAAGCTGACTCCCTCTGATGCAGGGTTTGATCCCAGGACCCTGAAATCATGACCTGAGCCAAAATCCAGTCACACGCTTAACCGACTGAGCATCCAGGTGCCCCTACATGAATTTTTTTCTAGCCCAAACTCTGGACTATCATTCCTAACATGTAAAACTTCCTTTAAAGCTGAAGGTTATTTTTATCCCATGAAAAATTTGGAAAGATAAATTTCTAAATGATACATGGAGCTATGGAAATAACTAATCACGTGACTAATACCATCTACAGGAAACAAAATTACTCCACTGTACTATTATGCTATTACTTTTTTCAATGAATATTCCTGGGCAAATTAAAAACTGCAAAATGACAAAATGAGTGAAACTAAACACAGCAGTGAGCCCATTTTGTGAACTTTACTTCAAAATACAAACTCAAAATAACCCAAACCACCACTAAATGAAAATAGCATCTGTAATGTTATCTCTTACTAACATCTTTGTCAGCCTCACCCCAACACTTTATTGCTCATTCATCCATCCGTCCATTATGTACTTGTCTCTGTAGCACATTCGAATTCCTCCATCAGGCTATTTTGGAATAAGCCAAAGAAACTAACAACTCTCAGGTTGGAAGCCATTTCATTACTTCTCCAAGCTACAGAAAGCCCACACAGTGGTAAAAATCCTCCCTGCAGTAAAGAGATGACTTACAGAAGTACTCACTCCTCTACTAACTGTGATAGTGTGAGTTAAAACAGAAACAGCTTCCCAAAATGCTATGAAGGTTGTCAAATAATTCCTTAAACGACCGTATCACCCAGTTCATGGTTAGTTTTGCTGTTATTATTTTTGTGTTGGGCTGTTGAGGGTTGTTCCATTTTTAATGAAAGATGAGATTTCCAAGAACACACAAACTATTCTCAAATATGTGTCACCAGAACATTCTGGGAGGGAAGCAAAGAGAAGAAGAGAGGGAGAGAGAGAGAGAGAATAAGAGAAAGAAATAAGTTTAGCCTGACATTGTAAAGTTACAAAATGCTGCCTTAAAAAAGAAATACCACTACTTTTCTGCAGAGTTAAAAATTATATCCTCTCTCATATTTAACTGCCAAACTAAATATCAAGGGAACTAAGAAACAGCATGGTAGCAGATCCAAAAGCACAGGCCCTGCCCCTACATATATAGCCCATTGTTGTCTTTCATACTCGCTCCCTACAGGTACCAACAGTGCAGAGACAAAAGAGCAGTTCCAACTTCTGGACTCAGACATTCTAAGGAATGGCAGGAAAAAGGCTCTAAGAAATCCTGTTTGAACCAGTGTTGCTATGTCCTAGTGTACTACTCTAATGCCACTTCCCTGGTACTTAAAATGTTTATTTCCCTTGGGGCCACCTGGGTGGCTCAGTCGGTTAAGTGTGTCTGACTTCAGCTCAGGTCATGATCTCCGGATCCTGGAATGGAGTCCCCCGCCTTTCCCCCCGCCAGCGATGGGCTCCACACTTAGTGGGGAGTCTGTCTGCTTCTCCCTCTCCCTCTACCCCTCCCTCTGCCTGTGCTCTGTCTCTCAAATAAACTCTAAAAAAAAGAAAAATGTTTCTTTACCTTTGCAACCTTAAATACTGTTATTTCACCATTATGAAGCTGAAGTTTTACCATATTAAAAAAACCTCCCTTACTGTTCATGGCAAAAAACAAAAACAAAAACAAAAAAAACTTGAAAGAATCTCAAAAACAAGCAGTGTTTCTTATCAGAAAATGAGTGTAAATTTAAGTGAATCTGATTTATAATGACAACAGGAATGTTTCAGAAGATTACATATCCCAAGATAAACTGTCTAAACAAATAATCAAAGGTTAAATACTTTATATAAGCAGTGCTTACAAATCCTGGTATTAATTTCAAAGTAGGTAAAGAAAAATAAAAGAAAATGAAATAAAATATAAGTAACAAATAAATATACACAATGCTCAGTTTAACTGGTAAGAACAAAAAGAAGGCAAAAAATAAAAATTTGGTCAAATCTTCTCCTATAAATTACCAAAAATTTATTGGGAGTATTATAAAACAAACAGCCTCATATTATTTCTGAGGCTTTACAAATTAGTACAATCTTTCTAAAATAACCTTATCAAATTCCTTCTGTAAGTATACATTCTAAAAAGAAGCCAAAAATTTGCCAAATATTTGAATATTTGTAACAATGAAAATTTTGAGACAAACTCAAGATCCCAATTAGGGAAATGATTTAAAAGTAGACTGACAAAATAGAATATGATACAAACCTAATCAACAATATAGTAAATATTATAAATAATAATGACTTGGGAATGTATTCCCAGAGAATTGTACAAAAGAATTACATGTGGGGGCGCCTGGGTGGCTCAGTGGGTTAAAGCCTCTGTCTTTGGCTCAGGTCATGATCCCAGGGTCCTGGGATCGAGCCCCACATCTGGCTCTCTGCTCAGCGGGGAGCCTGCTTCCTCCTCTCTCTCTGCCTGCTTCTCTGCCTACTTGTGATCTCTGTCTGTCAAATAAATAAATAAAATCTTTAAAAGAAAAAAAAAAAGAATTACATATGTACTTCAATACAGACAGATAGATAGATAGATAGACAGACAGATACCTAGAGGAAAAAAAATCCAGAAGTGGAAACTCTTTTTGGCATAGCAGTGACCACTATGGTAACCAGCTGGGAGCTGAAGAAAACTAGCCACCAACCCTGAGATACCAAGAAACAGTACTCAGGTTAAAGTGAACAAGTGAATGAAAAAACATTCAGTCTGGGAAGATAAGAGAAATCCTGTTTTCCTTTCCAGGAACAATCTGAAAATAAACCATATCTCAGCTTGAGAATGAGGGTGCTTCCCTGACTTTCCAGGTTCTGAGTTCCAGCCTTTGTGTAACAGATGCCTAGGTGGACATGGGAGATCCTGGTGGTTTTTCCAAAGCTACATAGATCCGTCCTCCCTACATCACAATTCCCTCACTGCAACTGGGATACATATTTCTTGGATAATCTATGCCGAAACACACTTACTCCATAAGAAATATTTTGCTCATGCAGGGGCCTGTCTCCTACAGACTCCATGGGTTTTTCCTATTGCCCATCCCTCCCAGCTCATACTTTCTTCTCACTGTTTGCTCCAAATTTCCTGCCACTTAATCCAGACTTCCTCCAAATACATCCCAGGGTGGCAACTTTGTTGTTGTTTGCGTTAACTTTTACATGCTGAAAGGTAGATGAATAATCTATTTTTATGGAATTAACTATTTATGTAAAAGAAAGAAGCAAATGGTACTTGAGACATCAGGTGTTATGCAGAAAATTCTAATTTATGTATTCCTTATATAATGTATTAAAATGTACAAAGCTAATCTGTTTACACTATGGAATTGAGTCTTAAATAATTTATTCATCTAAAATCTAGTATATGCATTCCTGACTTTGTAATTTTTTTCATACAACTCCCCTTGCTTGGAATTCCTTCCTATATGCTCAGTTTCCCGGCCACCCCCTCGTTTCCCTCTTCTAAAAGCCTAGGAGAAGATACAAAATAAAACCTTCAGAAGCGAACAGAAGGTACACTTGATTCAGAGATGGGATAGTAAGTTTTGCATTTATAACAATTATAATCACAAGACTCCCCCAAATCACACTAATAAATGGTAGGTTTTTCAAAGAGAATTTATTGCCAAAGGAACAAGAGCGTTAAAGGAGGGGTCACCGGCTATCACAGTGACCCACATTCACCACTCTGTACAGAGAGTCTTACTGAGAAGTTGAAGAGTACAGCCAGCACATCCATATTCCTCAGGATTCCCCAAGAATGCAGAGACAAAGAACCAATACTCCCCTTTAGTGAGATGCTCTCTCTAGCTACCCTGATGATGGAGAATTTTGACTTCCAGTTTCAGCTTTGCAACAGTATTCTGCAAGCTTGTCAGCCATATTATCTTGTAGGAAAAGTATCCACTTATATTCCATAATCTAATTTGCTTGTTTCCTATGTGCCTTGAAACCTAGTTATTGGTTGCACATTTATCTTGAAAATCTTAGTCTTCTGGCACAAGAATGCTTATTTCTAGGACCTTCTTAATCACATGCTATTTTTCAGATGAACACTGTCCAGCAGAGACCGTCTAGATTTGAACCTAGGCTCCTCTGTTTATTAGCTAAGTGATGTTATTCAGATGGAAAAGTCTGTACTTCAGTCTCCCTATCTGTAAAATTGAGATAATAATAGCTCTTATGCCTCATAGGGTTTTGTGCTGACTAAATAAGTTACTACATGTAAAGTATTGAAAAACAGTGCATGGCAATTCTAAGTGCTCAATTTTGCCAACAGACTTTTAAGTGATTCACGCATGATATCTAGTCATAGGTTCTAGGTTCCACCTCCAATAAACTAAGGAAACAGCATAACTGGTAAATTACAAACCAGATATAATTGAATAACTCATTACATGTAGATAATTTGCAGATTATATTTAATTATAGGTAATTAGAAATAAGCTGGACTGTGTCGTTCCCATTTCTCTTCCCAATAGTTTCTTTGAGGGCACAAAGTTCACTTGCTAATTGGGTCTGTGTGTGCATGTGCGGGTTCAACTGCATGTGTGACCAACTCTATGTGCACACAGAGTACACTGGTAGACAGGTCAGGAAAAAGGCGAGACACAGAGTACATTATCTCACTTAATTATCACAATAACCCTGGCTGCATCCACAGAATATACTGCCTGCATAGTGCATTTTTACTCATACTTTTTAACATTAGAGATCGGAGAAATCTATTCTGACCATCTAACCATGCTATCCCATTCATCTCCTAAAATGTAACATAATCTGACCAAGCATCCATGGTCATTCTCTGTAATTATCACATGGCTTCAAGGTTATCTAGTCATGTGTTACCCCTTTAAGACTAAAACTTCCTTGAAGGCAGGAATACTTACTCCTATTTTAACCCAAGCATCTAGCAGATTGCCTGGTTATAGTAAACACTTAATATAGATATGATATTAACTTTAGAGCTAAGAAAATGGAGGCTCTGGGGTATTGATCTATGGTCACATTACTGCAAAGGAAATCTGAAGACTGGCTTTAAGGCTCCTCTCACTATATACCATCATACCTTGTCAAGTCCAACTGTCAATACTTACTTTCTGAGATTCCAAACCACTCTCTTTCAACACTCTTTTAACCTATTTTACCATGGGCATCATTGCAATCCTAAGAAGTTTCTCAAAATCTTTCCCAGACTTTTAAATTAAATCCGTCAAATACACATTAAAGGGACATACTGATACTTTTTTTTTTTTCAGATTTTCCAAAGGTTATATTAAAGCTGTTCTGTAAACTGTGTTTGAATATATAATTCTCTCACCTAGTAACACTTTTGTGTATTATACAAGTAGAATATTTATTTGGAAATCTGATAAGCAAAATCTCAAAGCCATCCAAACGTTAGTAACAAACATTATAATGATGAAAACTTCATAACACATAACATTACTACCATTTTTTTTCTGAGCATTCAGATGCTAGGATCTCTTATTACCCAAACCAAATGATCAAAGAGCATAAAAACTCTATAGGATTCAAAGGAAATAGACTAAGAGGTTCTATATATCTTGGTCTATTGCCTTGGTCACCTTTGCTTTCATGGTGTCTAGCACAAAGTCAGTTTGTTGAATAAATTAATCATCTTACTAAAAACCCATTTCATTATTTCTGAGGAAATATGCTTGCCTACACATTACTTTGTAGAAAGTATATATTTAAAGTCTATAAAGATGCACCCTCTGTGGATATGAAAAAGAAAGAGATCATTCTATACAGGAAGCCCAGATAAGTTTTCCTAAGCCATAGAGAGCTTTAAGAGGAGTATGCTTTCTGGAACTGGAAAATATGTGCTTATATTATAATAGAGGCATTGTCATCGTGCCTCAATCCCATTCTCAATCTCCAATTTCACTAACAATTTTACCTGAACCAAAATAATCATATGGCACTCCCTATTCCTGAAGAGTCTTACCATTCACTTTTTCAGACTTAATATGTTAAACGTGAACATGGTCTGCAAAAACAGTCGATACTGTGGTGATAAACGTCTAATGTCAGTAACTGCTACAACAGAAATTATAGAACTACCTTTAATAAGCAACTCCACTATTTTCTCAAGTATAATTAGGAATTTTTTATGACATTTTCTCAGTGTCCATCATGCTGTAATTTGCATTCACATGCTCTCTGACTAAAGATGAAAAGGCCAGTCTACAGGAATGTATATACAGTTTCTGTTCCATTCAATCATAATCACAGCACCTGTAAGGTGGGTGGGTGGATACTTAATAAATCCATGTTAACATGCCAACAGCAACCATCATATGTCCAAATGTTATCAGACCAAATTTTAAAGTTTAATTCCTTGAGATAATTCTATTTTTTTTTTTTAGATTTTTATTTATTTATTTGACAAAGAGATCACAAGTAGGCAGAGAGGCAGGGCGGCGGGGGAGGGGAGAGGAAGGCTCCCTACCGAGCAGAGAGCCCGAAGTGGGGCTCGATCCCAGTACCCTAAGATCATGACGGAGCTGAAGGCAGAGGCTCAACCCACTGTGCCACCCAGGCTCCCCAAGATAATTCTATTTTTAATCTTTTAAACTCAATGCCCTATTTATTCCCTTAATTTTATTGCATATTTCAGTTTTGGTAGCTCATTCACATTTACAGAGTGGTCACCATATACACGTACATAAATGTGGTACATATAATATACCATACACGTGAGACACAATATACTAAAATGAATTTTGCAGTTTCTAGTTTTAAGCAGCTCAGTCTAAAAAGTACGAAGCAGGAGTACATACAGTGAGGGGAAGGTGAATGACTTCATAAAAGAGAACCGTCTTGACAGAAGGGACATCAGGGAAAGTTCCTCAGGGAAAACAATGTTTTAAAAACCCCAGTATCAACTATATGCAAACTCAAACAGGTAAGGGTCTAGCCAGAAATGAAATGAGAGAAAGACCACATCAAGTTCATTTTCAACCTATTAATACTAAGTTTTTCTCACTGCATTTTTTGTTTAATTAACAAAGGTGGTCATTTGTCACTCAAGATTTCATGTTTGCTTGGGTATTTTGCAAAAGTATAGAAAACTGCTCCAGTATTTTCAAAATACTAAAATAAAACTCGGGCACCTAGGGGACTCAGTGGGTTAAGCGTCTGCCTTCAGCTCAAATCATGATCCCAGTGTCCCTGTCCAGTGGGAAGCCTGCTTCTCCCTCTGCCTTTGCTCCTTCCCCTGTTCATGTTCTCTCTCTCAAATAAATAAATAAAAACTTTAAAAATAAATAAAATAAAACTCAATGTGTTGGGAAACTCAATATAATCAATTAGTGTATTGTATAAGGACTAAAATTAATCAATTTTATTGTTTATCAGAAAAGGAGTTTCTCACTGTCTACAGCCCCCACCCTCGTCAATTCAAGAATGGCCCTTCTGAAATTCTCCTACAGCTCATCATCTCTACACTTTGATCTTTCTCTACTTCGGTTCAACCACCACTCTGCTACCTTTTTCTTTCTTAAAAGCAGATCTAATTCTAGCAGGCTTAATAGGTTTGGCGCTCTCCCTGGTCTTCACAATAAACTTCACATGCCTAAGTATGGCATGCAATGCCTCTTGACTTTCTAGCCACATTCAAAGTGTCCAGACTCATCTCTCTCAATTTTCTATCTAAAATGAATCTAATCATACTCATCTTTCAAGGATATACTCTAATGTCATGAAGTATTTTCTGAGCCTGACAATCACAACTAATCACTTGTTCTTTATGCTCTTATAGCTTTCATACAGGCCTAAATTATCGCACTTAGAAATTAGGAATAATTACAACTTACATAAGTTTTACTCTTTCAGAATATCAACTGTTTTATCTTATCTTTTTATTCCTAGAAGTATCTGCTTGTGGTAAGATTTATTTTTAAAAAATGCAGTCTCATAAAACACTAGGTGGCTCAGTCGGTTAGGTGTCTGCCTTTGGCTCAGGTCAGGATCCCAGTATCCTGGGATTGAGTCCCACCTTGGACTCCTTGCTCAGTGGGGAGCCTGCTTCTCCCTCTGCCTGCTGCTCCCCCTTCTGCTTTCTCTCTCACACACAAAATAAATAAATAAGATCTAAAAAAACAAAAATAAAAATGCAATCCCAGGAAAGCCTAAATAACTAAAATTTCATTTGGGGATGCTGGAACTGGGACAGACCTTTGGAACTACTCAGCCCAGTATTTCTTCATATGTATACATTGATAGTATCAAGACGTAATATATTTATGTTCACATACAAAGTTACATATTTCATGAAAAATATTCTTCATATATAATGTATTCTATTTACTATTCTCTTTCACTCAAGTGCTGATCATACCCACTAAATACTATATTCACAGTCTGTTATTCAACGGCAACCTACAACCTGAAAAGCACTGATCTAGTCTAAATTCTTAAATTAAGAAATGAAACTCTGAGTTGTTATATGAATTCCCTGAGGTTCCTGAACCAGTTAATATTAGACATTATATTCTAAGATACTGGTCATACTAACCTAGGCAACTATTCTGTATATTCTTAGTATGCATATCTGTGTATTCCATCAATTGGTTCAGTAAGAAATCTGAGGCTTCCAATGAATACTTAAAGCTCTACTCTGACATAGTAATGATTCTCTTCTAATCATATTTTATAGCAGTTATAAATTTACTTATAACAATCCCTATTGAACATACAACAGTATATACTCACAATGTCTATCTCTGGCTAATTACACTAGGGGGCACTTTTCAAAATCTCTAGACTTTAGGACTAAGTGCATCTTTCTGAGAAAGTGTGTCACATTCCTGGAATTTCAGAGCTTTGGTCTTTTAATCCATTACCAGTTTTCTATCAAGGGATTACCATCTTGTTTTTCTTACATTAATTATATATAGAATCCTCAGGCAGAAATTCTGACAGAAAGAATGTAAACGAGCTAAGCAGATGCTATTTTAATTAAAAAGAGTACATGCAAATATTTCATTTTGCATAGGAATTCAATGAAGGTTTAAAATTATTTTTATTTGGCAGGTTTTGTTGTTTAAATAAAAACCACATGTTAAAAAGCTTATCGCATTTGATTATTAATGATGCAGAATAAGTAGTCAACTAAGAGCTTCATCCGCAAAGATAATAAGGAATATTTGGGAATCTAAGGAATATTTGGGAAATGGAAAATTATCTATGGTTAACTTGTTCTAAGAAGCTGAACTTCTGCTTTCTGGTGAAAAATCATCTGATGACTATCAAATTAAAAAACCTGCAATTTGAACAATATGAAAGGTGTATAATTATAATTGTAACAGCAAAGAAGTAATGTGTAGTTTACCTTTAAAATGATATACTGAAATACAAATCATGTACAAACTATGTAAAACTGCTTTCAAGAAAAAAAAAAAAGATAAAATTCACTTGTTGCAACCATGCTGCACTGAATATTTCCAGGGAGGTCATTACTAAGTTATTAATGAATGTTGATTAACATCAACTAATATAAGATGCATTTAATTTCAGTTAACTGTTATCTAAGTGACCTGCCTAGATTTTCATAAAGCTACAGGCTAAGCCTAATTTGCCCCTGTTTCAGAGTAACAACAATTTGGAATTGTCTCAATGTACATTTTAACTATAGTAACAGGATATTCAAATTTGGAAAAGACAGAATTTATGGAAATCCCAATGCTTAATTAAATCACAGAATGAGGTTTTGAAGTAGTAAATAATAAATCACAATGAATCCTCAATCTGGTTGTCAAGGAAACTACTTTGCCTCTGCCATAATTGCTGTGATCCCCATCTTGCCCTTTCTGACACCAAGCCTTATCATGCATTCTGGTCAGAGACTGAGAAAGTAGCTTTTCTATTCCTTTTAGGCAATCATGTAACATGCATTGAGCTTGACTGAACAGGGCCATGCGACCATACAAACGCTGAATTCAAGGCCTTTCCTTTTCTATTTAGAGACAGTAATTAACTAGTGAGCAGCAGTATATTTCTATCAAGCTTTAGATAGGAAATGGGACCAAGGCGCCTTGGCAGGTCTTAACAGCTGTGTTTACAGGAAGTTTTCACTAATTTACTAATTTATTATCAGAAGACCTGTTTGTGAACCAGCAATCATTAATATCTTAAAGTTAAATATCATTTTTTGATTGCTCTGAAAATAAAGATCAGATTATAGCTCTGAAAGAGATGTATGTAAAATAAACACAAATACACAAACAGTACATTTAATAATGGTAAACCAAATACTTTTAGAAAGCAGTAGAAACAGTGCCAAATAGGTATTGCCAGCTCAGAATGGTTTCCTTAACTCATCTCTCTTATTTTCTTTTATACTGGTCATGTTTCAAAAAATAACTATTTTAAAATAAAATCCTAAAGTAAATTGGCAGTTTTATGCCCCTAAAACCATACACTGCTTCCATGGTTTTCTATTATTTTTACTTCCTTAAAAGTATTTGTTTTCTAATACAATTCTATTCATTTTCAAATTTTGAGTTCTCTCTACTCATTTCAACCACTAAATAGTAAAAAGCAATATTACCATTCTATCTTCAGATTCTATCAGTCTACAATGAAAATCAAAATCATCTTCACCAGGAGGACAACTACCATGATTCAGTGTCCTCAATCTTTCTTCTTATTTACTTAAACTCAGTTTGTTTCTCTAAAGCTCATTACTTACCCAGCAATAAAGCTAATAAAACTATCTCATAAGTCTTAAAAAGTTTCTGAGTGTTATATGAAAGAACGCATACATAGTGTTTAATTCTGCTCAATGCCTGTTTAGTCAGAAAGCATTCAATAAATTTTAGCTTCCAACATCAATAGGAATTCTTCCATTTTCAGTTCAAAACTAAAATACCCGACAGGTAGAGGTACCTGGTTGGCTCAACTGGTAAAGCATTCTACTCTCATCTTGAGGTTGTAAGTTCGAACCCCATATTGGGTATAGAGATTATTTAAAAATAAGATCTTAAAAAAGGAAAAAAAAAAGAGAGAGAGCGAGAAAGAGAGGGAGGGAGGGAGAAAGAGAGAGATGGAGGGAGGAAGAAAGAAGAGGGGGGGAGAGAGAGAAAAAGAAAGAGAGAAAAAAAAGAACGGAAGAAAGAAAACCTTGTCTTGCCTAAGCATGGAAAGTAACTAGTTAAATAAAACTAATAAATTGTAATAATTTTGGGAACTCAGGCAGAGCTTTAGAAATGGAAAAATAATAAAGTTAAAATAGCTAATACCTGGAAGAAAAGGATCTGGAATCAGAGTTTGGTACAGTATCAAGAGAAATGCAGGGCAAATAGCCAGGATGTAAAAAAAAAAAAAAAAACACACACACACAGTATGAAACTTAATGCTTAAATATTTTCTCCCCATTTTTATCTTATTTCAAATTAATGGATTTACTTATTTTCTTTTAGAATTAGTAACTATAAAATGTCCTTGAAAAGAGGAGGAGCAAGAGGGTATCTACATTTCTTCCAAAATGTGCATCAAAGTAATATAATCAAAGCTTAATTAATCATGCAACTAGATGCAAAAAGAACATGATCCCACACATTCCTATTGGCTCCACCATGTTAATTCAATGATACACTGAATACTGGTACTTGATTTTCTTGATGCAGCTGATAAACTTAAAATAAGTACTTTCTATAGTACTTAAGTACTCAAGTAGTGTTAGAATGCTACATATGATTCTTATTCTCTGCTTAAGTTCTCTCATATAAAATACACCATCCCGAAAATGAACTGCATAACATCTCAGACTAAAGCAACATACCCTATGAAATCCTCTGTCCCACGGAAACACACCATACCTTAACTGAATCAGTTAATTACGTGCTTTGGTTTCACAAACAAACTGCTGTTGCCAGCTGTATTCTAAATAAAAGTAAACAGAGACAGTCTGAGCTGTCAACAAAAGACATAATTAAATCGAAAAAATGCTGTCAATAAGACATGGCTACAACATTTAAAACTTTTAAAACAAGTAAGGTCAACCGGATTTGGAATAGACCATCCAACAATACATCTTAACCACTAATTAGATGGGTCAGATAAAAATAATCTAGAGGGGAAAAGCTCAAAGAAACATATTTGTGGGGAAATATTTTATGTAAAAGAAGGTTAACAGAGATTTTTAAAACTTTTTTTTTAGCTTTTCTCAGCTAGGATTCCACAAGAGAATAAAGCCCTACCTAAAATGATTGAGAGTCTTATCCCCCAATTTTGCTATTCTAAATACATTGGAAAGAAGTTGATTCATTACATATGAAGGATGTGTTAGATCTTAATTAGCTACAAGAACAGACTGAAAGGTGTAAATAGAGAATCTCCTTAAAGCCTATAAAAACAGACTCCATATTTTTATTTTTAAGTTTAAAAGATGCTACGATTACAAAAAGCTACAGTTAACTTTTCCTTCAGGGGTATCTTCTAACCATAAAGCTAGTTTGTATGTTTACAATGTTCTAATTTTCTAACTGCTTTCCCATTTGTTTACTATATCATTACCCATATAAACAACTCTAGTTATTTGAACATGTTTTTACAGGAAGCTTAAATTCATATTGTTTAAAAAAAAATTACTGTAATTTATTTTAGATAAAATTAACTTCCATTCTGATAAATACTGAAAGGGCCAAGAAAATATGTAGAACATTTTAATTATTGGTAGTATATTTGGCATAATCAAAGTCCTTCCATAGATTTGCTAAAAAGCAATCTCTTTTTCCTATATGATAGAAACCAGGAAACTCACAAACCGCAAGGATTATGGGGGAAAAACCATCTCCACCTATTTAGCACCAACCTAATTTTTGGTTGCTTGATCACCTTTCTCATTTCTAGTTAGAATCATTTTTCCTAATACCTAAAATCAGAAAACAAACTGCACAAAATCTGTATAACCTCAAGGCTTCTACAGTACATCTATCTATGTCGCCGTATCAGAGAAGCAGGGAAGTCAGTTCTAATGGCAGACTCAGGAAAAAGGGGGTAGGTCTCTAAACAATTCTCACCATCACTGAAAGAAAATATGCATCAATCAAGTATCCACTGACTGCCACTTAGCTGCTTTAGCACAGGGTCTGAGGCAGATTTAAGGCAAGATTAAGATAAGACATTGTCTTCACCTTGGATAACTTGGGGAGCAAAGAAACAGATCTATACAAAGAATATATATATATATATATCTCCATTCAATTATGCAGCACAGACTGTACGGTGTAAAAATTGGAAGTAAAGAAATATTAATGAGCACTAGTACGGTGAAATAAGATGTTATGAAGAAAGGGAAATCTCTTTTTAACCTTCAAGGATGAGCGGAGAGACAATATAGAAAGGATGACAACCAGAAGTTAAGAACAATCTTAAGAGTAGGTTCCTTCCTGGGGCGCCTGGGTGGCTCAGTGGGTTAAGCCTCTGCCCTTGCATGACCTCAGGGTCCTGGGATCCTGCCCCACAAAAGGCTCTCTGATCAGCAGGGGGCCAGCTTCTGCCTGCCTCTCTGTCTACTTGTGATCTCTCTCTGTGTCAAAGAAATGAATATAATCTTAAAAAAAAAAAAAAAAGTAGGTTCCTCCCTTCCTTCCTGCGTTCCCCCCTCCCTCTTATTCTTACGTCTGTCTATCTTTCTTATGTGCTGTTTATAACAACATGAAAATAACAAATGTGATTTGACAGGAACAATGTAAACATTAGCATGGGATTAATATTTAAAATACAGAGGAATTAATACCTTGCCAAAAAAAGTTCTATTACTCATTATTTTGAGTGCCATATTCATCAATCCCCATACAGTTTCATAACAATCTAATTTTACACTTAACATATAAACCTATTTAATCCCATAATATAGAATTTGAATACACTGGTATTTCAAAGAAATATATGAAGAAATGAAGCTGGGGGCCTAGGGGAGTCATACCACCACAATGTTAAAAACTGAAAGATGCTATTGGTTCAATTCAGGGTTTGAAGGGGTAAGACTAAGAGATTTTAAAATTGTTTTCTACAAAAAAACTTTCAACGCCAAGAGAACTTAATCTTCTATCTAAAACAATCAGAAAAGGTTGTTTCATGTCCTTTGCTCAGAGGGACAGGAAATGTCCAAGTACTTGAGAAAAAAAACTGCCCTGACAGTATCTGAGGTTTAAGTAATAAGACCGAAAGCATTCTAACAAGGGTGCCCACAATATGTGCAAGTGATCACGCTTTGAAAAAGGGAAAAAAAAAAAAAATCAAGGAATTTCTTTAAAAGAAGACACAGTGAGGCAAACTAAAGTATAATTTTTTTTTTTAACCTGCAGTATTATTATCTTCAGTATTCAGAAGAGGAAACAAATCTCAGCACATTTAAAGGGCTATTTTTGTTCACAGTACTAGAAATTAGAACTGGAAATCAAATTCAGTTGTTTTATATTTTAGCTTCCATAACATTTGATTTTTTTTTACCACAAGTGTGAAGAACAATCACTAGAAGAGTTCCATTTCATTGCATTTCAGTTACATTTCATTGCAATACATTGAGATACACCTTTCTCACTTGGGCAAATTCATTTTAAATATTTTATTTTGGTTGAGTAAATAATCACCAATCAAGTAGTTATAAAGCTTTAAAAAAACATGTCTAATCCAACTGGTCTTGTTCCAGATAAGAAAACGATAGTCCATAAATAATAAGTCTCTGCCCAAGGATATGTTTAGTGGCAGATTAGTGGCAGGGAAAGGTCAAAACAAATGATTTACTTTCAACTGTGATGATTCTAGCTTTTCAAACAGTTATAAGTATTTTGAGATTTTTCCCAAGCCTCTTCAATGATAACTCTATGTTTTAAGAACAGTCTGTTTCCCCAGATATTTTCTAATCACACAGACTCTGAATCTACTTATCCATATGATGCATTTCTAACTCCTGAGTGCTAGATTCCCACAGTGTGGTTCTACACTGGAAATGACTCAACGGCTTCAAAGTCAAGTAGACATACAGATCATTCCCGGAAAGTGTCCAGTGAGTGTAAAAGGAAGAAACAGAAAAATTACTTTAATATTTTATGTCATTGTTAGGTTAACACATTCTTTTTTTTGCTTTTTTTTTTTTTAAAGATTTTATTTATTTATTTGACAGACAGAGATCACAAGTAGGCAGAGAGGCAGTCAGAGACAGAGAGTTGAAGGGAAGCAGGCTCTCCGAAGAATGAAGAGCCCTTTGCAGGGCTCGATCCCAGGACCCTGAGATCATGACCTGAGCCAAAGGCAGAAGCTTTATCCCACTGAGGCACCCAGGCTCCTCAACAAATTTGTTTTAATTAAATGGTTTTAGGGGAAGTACTGTCTTTCAGAATTTTTTTTTTAAGGTTTATTTATTTCTTTATTTGACAGAGAGATCACAAGTAGGCAGAGAGGCAGGCAGAGGGAGAGGAAGGGAAGCAGGCTCCCCACTGAGCAGAGAGCCCGACGCAGGACTCGATCCCAGGACCCTGAGATCATGACCTGAGCCAAAGGCAGAGGCTTTAACCCACTGAGCTACCCAGGCGCTCCATCAGAATGTGTATTTATTTATATTTTAAAACTGCTAATTTTTATATAAATCAATTATAGTCTATAACATGCTATCTTTTTAAGAAAATACATCCTAGTGTGTTCATGAATACAACTATAAGCTGTATTTATTTCAAGTTGCCCATGGTGCCATTTACTCTAGTTTTTAGCCTTTTATGTGACATTCAGCCAGTTCATGATTATAAAAGAGTTGGAAAGAATAAGCTGTTAATTTAAAAGGGACACATTACAACATCTCTCTCTGGTATTACAATATTTTAATTTCTTTTTTGAAGACAAACTCCTTGGAAAGATACCATCTGCTAGTGTGTTAGTACTACTCAGCAAAGTAATGAATAAATGTCCTCCTCTGCTGTGAGAAGGGGACCATTAAAATGAAATACAGAAAAAGAAGTATGACTAACAGACTGATTCAGTGCCATGTAAAAAGCATTTTTCATTATTTAGTTTCTAAACAAAAGAATGATTTTTAAATGCATGCTTTAATAAAAAGTATAAATAAATCTCCCAAAATCTATTTTTTACACTAAGTAAAGAATATATTAACAAAGTAAACAACTAAAAATCAAGTTTCCTATCATTTCTTTTCATGTGATATCTTCACCATCTATTTATACATAGTTAGGCTCTGTCCCCAACATAAATATAATTTTAAAAACATACACATAATAACTTAGATTTTATATGTTGCTACATTTTCATGTATTTTGAAACATTTTCCAAAATTGTGTCATCAGTATTCAATGAGTGGAATAAAGTAATGTCTATTTATAAATAATTGTAAGAATATCAAATCAATTAATAACTACACTTCTGATCTCTATTACAGTAATTTCTATGTATGTGTGATATGGTACCTGTGTACCTTATGAGAAACTGCGTCATCTCAGGTTACGTTAGGGAAGAAGAGCAGGGCAGGTCACTGTCTAGTCTTCCTATGCCTAATGGATTGCCTTTGAACACAAGAGATTTACTCACTTAGAAAACTATGGATCCCCTGAATCCCTATGGAAGCTTACCAGAGGAGAATAAACCTCACCCATTACTGTAGTACAATTTCAGGACCAAAAAGTATAAATGCTTATTCATTAAAACTACATAATACTCTAATATAGTAAAACAAATGGAAAATTATAGATTTTTATAAACACTCCCACGTAGCTTTTTTTTAAATCTGTAAACATGATTTACAGAGATTTTTCTTTCTTTCAAACACAATTAAACTTCCTTTGTCAAGTCTGACTCATGATTAAAACCTGGTAAACATTTCAAATGGTTCTGATGGTTATTAAGTAGCTACACTGTACTCAGTAACTTCTAAGGGCAAGGTATCCTGTTGGCTATCTGTTTAAGCTGGTGGCAAAATTTCTTTTAAGATCCATCTCAAACCTCTTTTCCCAAAATACCAAGTTTTCGTTTTAAAACAAAGTGTCTTAGTGCTTTATAAATATTCATTTCTTGAATCCTCCTAACAGTGCTATTGTAATCAACCCTCATGTAAAGATAAGTAAAACCAGACATCAAGAGGTTAAGTAAGCAGCCCAAGGTCATGTGCAGGAGAGTACTCCTATTTAAGACTGAACAGGCTGATTCCAGACCCAGACTATGCTCTTAAGCGCTGTGTCATGCCACCTTAGTCATGTCAATTACAGCAATAAATTCTGATGCACAGCGATAAAGGCAAACACTTTTTAGTTTGAAAGTCAGTCTGGAGAATCCACATCATCTTAAAGTGAGAATAACTATCACAACAAATGTTGTTACTTCACTGGCACTCAAAAAAAAAACAAATAAGAACTATAAAAAAGGCTGATTAGGGAGACAGGCATAGGAATTAAGACTCAATATTGTAGAATGAGGGGCTGAGCAGGAGTGGTTATGAGGAGCACGGGGGGGGGGGGGGGCTGAGTGGCTCAGTGGGTTAAAGCATCTGCCTTAAGCTCAGGGCATGATCCCAGGGGCCTGGGATCTAACCCGCATCAGGCTCTCTGCTCAGCAGGGAGCCTGCTTCCTGCCTCTCTGCCTACTTGTGACCTCTGTCAAATAAATAAATAAAATCTTTAAAAAAAAAAAAAAAAAAAAAAAAAGATGAGCACCCAGGGAATCTTGTTTCAGAAAAGGAATCAACTCGACTTTCCATTCTACTACAGAAGAAACTGAGCTTGCTGATACATAACCTCAGCAGTCCACAGTTTAGAAACTGTGGCTGGGAGTTTTTGAAGCTGAGCTTTCATCAGTAGATTTAGCTGGTAAAAACCAAGGCAGAGAAGAACAATGGAAGTCAAGAATTTTTAAATATTTTTTTTTCTCTCAGTCTGAGGGTTTGAGTCACCTTGAATCTGCTACTAACTTACTGCTATCTTGAACAAATATCAACTCAAAAAATATTTCTCAAGTAAAAATGAAGGGGTTGGATTTAAATTATCTCTGAAGTCCTTTTTAAATTCCACAGTCTTTATCTTTGTCATTCAAGTTAAACAAGCATTTATTGATAGTCAGGTGACTCCACTTGTTTTTACATGAATGGTCTGTTAAATGTAAATCAAGGATTTCTTTTGTGGTCCAAAATGGTCTAACAGAATCAATGGAAAAAACTCACTTTGTAGTACATCTGCATTAGTGCAAAAGATCACATGTTGTCCATTTTAGTATCATTAAGAGCTTTGTAACGAAATAATGGAAAACAATATACAAAGGTATAGCCTTAACAAATGTTGGAATTCTTAAATTTTATTTTAAGGTAGAATACGAAGTTATGACAGGAGTAAATGAGAAAAGAACCTGTATCTGCTTTAAAAGAGATTTCAAGATCACATACAAAGCATATGATAAAACCATCCTCAATTTCTCTTTGGCCAGGCATTAAAACTTTTTATACTTTTGATTTCACTTATATTGTATACAATCATATGTGAAAAGCATTTTGATAGTTTAGCTTTCAATATTTTAAAAATTAGCTCAAATATGCTAATTTTTGAAAATGTCAACTTTTTAAACTACCTACGCCATTCAGTGAAAGACACGCAGATGTGAAAATTTTCAAGGTCTAGATTCTTATTCAAATGAATAAAGACTTATTTCACAAGCCCTTGATATACAGTATTCTCCTTTATGTACTTTAAAAAGTTGAACTACTATCACAAATACATAATTGATTTATGAGGGAGAAGTTCAAGTGAAGGACATATTACTAACTGTGCATTAAAGAGGCAGGGTGGAAGAAAACGTACCTCTCTGGAACATTTTAAAAGCAATATTTTAAAAATGCAAATGCTGGATACAGGCAAAGCTCTCCATTTCACATCAACACGTAAGTCACAATAAAACCAAAGTCCCCCTCCAAAAGTAGTAACAAAAAGGGAAAGTATGTATCAGGACACAAATAAAAGGCAAATCTTTTTCCATGTGAACATGGTAGGAAGGGTGCTGCAGCACTCAATTACTCTTTTAAGGAATAAGATTTAACTGTTGTTCCAAGTTTATAAAGTACATCAAGGATCTAATCACAACATGGTACAATACTAAAGATTCAAATGTGTCATAGTTCAAATGCTATGTAACAAGAAACAATGCAATTAAAAGTCTATGGAATGGGATGTATTCACAATGTTTCTGTCACTCAAAAGCATTATACAGGTGCTTTAATAAATTTTACTCCATAATTCTCTATTTTTTTTTAAAGGATAGAAATGGATCTTTATTTTCTTATCCATTTTCACCCCATCCCCTTAAGAAAAACTACTTAAGTCAGTGACTTTTTCAACCAAACAGTAAAAGATAATTATTATTAGGGAAGTGGGCTGGCAGTTGGACAGTTGTTCACTCTGCCTGTCACATCCCTTTAATGCAACTCTGATTTGCCTTTGTTCTGATGGTAGCAAACAGCTGCTTGTAAATGAGCCACTATCCTCGGGCTGCCTCCCATTATTCCCCACTTTTGTTTGACAAGGTCACTTGCTGAAGGTATTTTGTGAAGAAAGGATGTGCTACCTATAGAATTAAGAGTTTAGGACATAAGCAAGCCAGGTATTTTTCTTTTGGTAGCATGAGCAAATCACAACCACAGGGAACGTTTTCTGGCCATCGAGGAGGTCAAACATTTCTCCTTTAATACTAATTTCAAAAACCTAAAGTTATATCACAATTTAAGACTTTTCTCTAAGTTCTCTTTCCTTTAAATCTACATGACAGTTGTATAAAAGACAGACAATCACAAAATAATATTTACAAGCACGTTAATAAATGCTAAGATGTTACTCCTCTGCTATTTTATAATGGGAGTTCATCTGGAAAACAGCAGCTGGAGAAATATTTATGGAAAACTGGAGAATATAAACCTATACTTTTTTGTATTTCAAATTTCAATAAAAATTTCATTTATGACTAATTTCATTAAAAGAAATAAGGAAAGACCTCCAGGATCAAAAGTTTCAGTTTCATTCCATGTTGATTGTTACCTTTAATGAACTTTACACATTATATAAATTAATCCACACTGAAACTGATTATTAAAATGTTTGATCAATATTCTACCAATGTTCAAAAAGGTGTAATTGACACTATATAGCAAGGCTCACCTTTAATTTTCATCTTGACCTATGATCTTCAGAAGGACTTAAAGATACATTATGACACTCTCGTACAATTAAGTTGTTTCCAAAGAGAAGCATGCAGAAAGAGTGGAATGGCAGGTTTTTGATGTCATGGATGAGTATAAAGGGCATGTTGGAGCAGCCACTCATCCAAAATGAATCATGGTTTTGTGGTTTTGAAAGTCTATGAGTGGGAAAAGATCTAGGAAAGCCTTTATGGATTCTTAAGATAAAACCACCCAAATGTCTCACAGAAACCTGGAGATAAAGAATTATTCACAGGGGCGCCTGGGTGGCTCAGTGGGTTAAGCCGCTGCCTTCGGCTCAGGTCATGATCTCAGGGTCCTGGGATCGAGTCCCGCATCGGGCTCTCTGCTCAGCAGGGAGCCTGCTTCCCTCTCTCTCTCTCTGCCTGCCTCTCCATCTACTTGTGATTTCTCTCTGTCAAATAAATAAATAAAATCTTTAAAAAAAAAAAAAAAACTTCTAAAAAAAAAAAAGAATTATTCACAAATATGACTTCTCACTATTCCATCTTTTTACCTATATCTAAAATTAGACAGCTTTGTACATTTTTCTCATCTTAATATATAACCATCAGAAGGAATGAGAACCTACAGTAAACTTTATCAATCAATAACTAAAACTGAAATTCTTTTCAGCAATACCAGCACACTTTGGATGTGTTCACTGGTGAAAATGAGGTATTTCCAGGGCGCCTGGGTGGCTCAGTGGGTTAAAGCCTCTGCCTTTGGCTTGGGTTGTGATCCCGGAGTCCTGGGATCAAGCCCCACAAAGGGCTCTCCGCTCGGCAGGGAGCCTGCTTCCCCTCTCTCTCTGCCTGCCTCTCTGCCTACTTGTGACCTCTGTCTGTCAGATAAATAAATAAAATCTTAAAAAAAAAATAGGTATTTCCATATCAAGGAGAAAATCAAGAATCATAATCATGTGATTATCTCAAGTTCCTTCATTCTCTACTCAAGTATTACAATACTATTCATAGAATATACTATAGAAGTTTTCAAAAAATTCCCAGCCTCCTGCCATTTAATATACTCAGCGAATTTTACCAGTCTTGTTTCATGTGGAAGGCACCTGAACTCTAAAAGTATTTTTACTACCTTAGCTAGGCTGACTTTGTATACCTCGTAAAGGCTACTCCTCCTCATTCTTAGCCGTAACTCTGATCTATCATTTATGGTATTTGAATAAAATGTTTTTTCCTACATTTCAGTCAGAATATGTCAAAGCACCTTCACCAAGTACCATATTTAAAGACATATTAAAGAGTATTATAACCAAAATATATTTGATTATCCAGTGTTAACAAGTATTCGCATAATAAAAAAAAGAGCTAATGGTAATCCCTTATAACAGCCTTCACTATTGCACAAAGATTTGAACAGCCTAGTAGTTCACTACCGAGAGCACAGGACAGAAGATTTTCAGCTTCATTTATATTCAGAGGCAGGCAAATCACCCAAACTCATTTACATCCCTCCGTTTTCCTTACAGTGTGTTAACAGCAGGTGTTCTATCCATACCATCTCAGAAATAGGTAGGTGGCTTAAAATGCCTTTACATTTCAGTCAAGACCCTGAATTAAAAATAAACTTGAGCTTTAACTTCATTATTTTCTCTACAAGATGCAGTAATACAGAATAAACGCAGTACAGTTTGTTCTTATTTTAATCTACATTTCACATTCTGGTTTCATACCATACATTTGCTCATTTTAATCCTTCACGTTCCCCAAAGAGTTAAGCATTTAAGCTAACAAAACAAATAAAATGATCTAGTAATAAATTACAAGTGCTTCTGATAGTCTTATTTTATTTTATTTATTTTTGTACTCTATAGACTTGCCAGCATTCCTTTTTACTGATGAACACTAAAAATAAATAAATAAATAAAAATAATAAAATAAAATAAAATAAAATGGGGGGGGGTGCCTGGGGTAGCTCAGTCAGTTAAGCATCTGACTTAGGCTCAGGTCATGCTGGGGGTTCCCTGCTAAGCAGGGAGTCTGCCTGTCCCTCTCCTTCTGCCCCTCACCCCACTCATGCGCTCTCCCTCTTGCTCTCTCAAAAATCTTAAAACAAAACAAAACAAAACTGTAAAACATTTTTTTTAAATAAAAAACTATTTTGACACCAACACAATAGGAAAATCATGATTATATAGACTATGTACTACTCCTAAGATATCCAGAATATACCTACATAGGTATTTATAAAAATATTTTCGTGTCATCTATTGGCAATGATTTTTCAGAAACAAAGTACAAAACATTTAATAAAATTTCTAAAGACATATGCCTCCTTCTTCTTAATCTGAAATGAGTATTAGGAGAGCCAGATTAAAACACAAAAATCTGTTAGTATCAGTACTTAACGGTAAATAAATAAATCTTTGTGAGAAGAATATGTCAATACAAAAAGGTTACAGGGAACATTCAAATCATTAGCATCAGAAGGACCTTCAAAATAAAAATATGAGGGGCTCCTGGGTGGCTCAGTGGGTTAAAGCCTCTGTCTTGGGCTCCATTCATGATCTCAGGGTCCTGGGATCCAGCCTCTCTGCATCGGGCTCTCTGCTCAGCATGGAGCTTGCTTCCCTCTCTCTCTCTCTGCCTGCCTCTCTGACTACTTGTGATCTTCGTCTGTCAAATAAATAAGTAAAATCTTTTAAATAAATAAATAAATAAATATGAAAGATTTAAACTACACAGTGGAAAAATTGGTAAGAATCCTTCGAGGCAAGGGAGGTGATTCTACTACTTGAAGTTTTTCACACTAGAGTCAAGATTTCTAAGAAACTGTCTCCATATCCATGAAAACTTACAACTCAGAAAGTTGTGGCCTGACTTTCAAGATTTTCATTACTACTTTGGTCCTGTGCATTTCCTTGAGAATACAAAATAGGTAGGGAGCAAATCAATCTAAATCCCCACCTTTTAAGAAAGATGTCAAGGCGTGCCTCAATGGCTCAGTCCTTGGGCATCTGCCTTCGGCTCAGCTCATGAACCCAAGGTGCTGGGATGGAGGCCGTCATCGGGGTCCCTGCTCAGCAGGAAGTCTGCTTCTCCCTCTCCCTCTGCCCCGGCTTGTGTTTCCTCTCTCGCTATCTCTCTCTCTCTCTCTCTCTCTCTAACAAAAATAAATAAATTAAATTAAATTAAAAATTAATAAATAAAATAAAAAAGATGCTAGATTTGATTTCTAAACAATTTTAATCTCTCTGCCTATCCATGTCTAGTGACAAATACTTAAAATCAACAATAAATGAAGTAAGACTTATTTAAACACTTGACCTGAAAAGTAGTTTTACTTTTCATATTCCACCAATAACATAGTCACTTAAAATTATGTATATAGTTCAGAACCAGACAATAAAAGTATTGTCTCCAAAAGAGGCAAAAAAGATTATCATTTACTAATGATTAGGTAATAACTTTAGGTAAAATGGAACAACTTGTTTTTCAAAAGTAGTTTCATATAAGTACCAATGAATGTAAGCCTATGAAAGTATTCTCGAACAGAAAAATAGAAAACCTACCAAAAAAATAAAAAGTATGGTTATGGGTGTTTTAACTATGCTAACATGTAAATGAATATACTATAAATCGAAACTATTTTTGACATATAACATCGATAAAAACCAGAACCTTGATTCTTCATAATATTGCCTGCAAATGTAAAAATGTTTCCATTAGGACTAGCTATTCCAACAACTTAAAATGTAGTTTATATTCCTATATCTTTAAAATAATTTCATAGCCCAATTAAATTATCATTATGGGTACTTTCAAAATGCGAGACCATTACTTGAAATTGACAAAGAGAAAGTCCCTATGCCTACCTGTTTTACCTGAAAACTGATTCTTGCAATTAGAATGTTACCTTATAAAGTGTTACTTTGTGTTAATATATATGAAGATGTTGCAAGAAAGGATAAACAGAGTATTTACTTTTTATTAGAGAATTTCAAGTACTAATGGGAAAAGAACACTGGTAATTTCTTGTTTTTAGACTAAGTTAGATGTACTAAATAAGATCAAAGGAACCTAATTATTCCAATTTAGGTAATTAAAGTTAAAAAAGTTTTTGTACAAGTCATAAGCTTCAACAAATGTTAGGTTATCAAAAAACGTATTTTTAATAAATTAACCACATTTTATTCTCCTTTCATAAAAACTCTCATGAATATGTATAAAAAGTTTTATGTGCAGATACACAATATGTATGAAATTAACTCTGAATAATTGTCTGGCACAAACCAAGTCTTTTAATTTCATACAACTCTCATAATGAATGTTACCAATTTTGTGTTTTTGCTCCATATAGGAAAATGTGCATTTCCTACTGTTCAATTTCAACATGATGAAACACTACAGTTTTCAAGATTAGTAGCTATAATATTTGCCAGTGTAGCTCAAATGACTAACAAGTTGTCATACAAAGATACGGACACTTAATAAATAAATACAAAAGAATTCAAAATTAAATGTGACCTTTCTACACAACAGTGAGAAATTATACTTCTTTATAAACTGTTGAGAGAATAGTTGAAGTATTGAAAGAATACCTATATGTTAGTGATTTTCTATTATAGTACTTTTATATGTATGCTCAAGTGTATTTACCATGGTTGGAAGTCATTATACAGAGCAATCTAATACTACTTCTACAGTCTTTGAAAATACTGGAAAACATATCTTGAAGAGGAAAATGAAAGAAAAAAGAGACCTGGAGAAAAACACAAGAAACAGATTTGTACCTGTACCTGGACAACAATGTGGTCTTCTTGTATCTCAGTCAAAAACACCCACATAGGTTGCACAAGCCAGAAACCCAAGAATCCACCTGACACCAGCTTTCCCGCCTCAAACTCTGGCTGGTTTTAATGTTTTATTTATTTATTTTTTCATGCCTTTCCTTTTCTTTGTCTCTACTTTCAGCAAGATAATCCACTTACTGATCTTTTGATTCCTGAGCTCTCATAACATCTTCTCAAATCTCCCGCATACATTTTAGTTCCACCCCCTTTCCTCACAGCAACAATGACCTTTCCAAACACAATCTAATCAGGCCAAGCTCCTGGTTATGACCAGCTCTTAGCATAAAGATGAAAATCCTGAACAGGGGCCATAGGGTCCCACTTGATCTGAACACAAGATCTCTCAGCTCACACAGTACATTTTACTTCCATTAGTCAAATGTGTCAAGCACCTTTCAATTCTCCACAGAAGAATAACACGGCTCCCCTAACTCGGTCAAATATTCCCACCTACATTCCAACTCTTCTTTTTATTTATTAAAGGATGAGAGCATACTATGTACAAGGAGCTGGCTAATACAAAGATAGGATTCCCTGCCACATGGAGCCAAAGTTAGTGCAAATAGTGGGTACCTATCTACCTCTCAAAAGATGTAAAATAAACACACATTCATGCTGCAGAAGGTACTAATAAAGAAATAGATGTTGTATGTCTGGAGGATGTAGGAGAAGAGGATATTTAACTGGGCAGGTAGCTTCTCTGAGATAAGAATAGTTGAATTTTAATCTAAAAGTAGGGGAGGGGAAATTGTCAATAGGGGAGGCGAAAAGAATTCTGAGCAAAGAAACCACAGGTGTAAAGGCCTTCAGAGGTTTATAGGAACTAAAATAAGACTGGTAAGCCTGAAGACAAGGCAGTCTATCCAAGAGTGGCTTCATGGAAAGCCAGAGAGGAAAAACATAAGTTACATCATGGAGGGGTGTACACCAATTGAGGACATAAAGGAATTTTGAATATGGAAAGAAAGTGACTCAAATTATGTTTTATAGAGCTCATTTTTGCTAACCTGTGGAGAATAAACGGAGAAAGAGCAGGGGAAAGGGAGTCAGATGAAAGTGAGGACTCAGATGAAAGTGGCCACTACACCAAGAAACCATCATTGTAGAACCTAGCCCATTTGTAATTTACTTAGTTAATGTGGTCTCCCCCAGATTTTAACTAAGTGTAAGTTAAAACTTGTCTGGTTTTTCTTCAACAATATCACCAATGTATGGGATAAAGCAAGTGGCAAAGATGGATATAATCAAGGAAAGCCTTAAAGACAAAAAGAAAAGGTCAGTAAAATTTTTATAACACACACACACACACACACATCTACTCAAAGTGGAACTTCATTATTAAGTAGATTTTAAGGGTATAATACTTTGTGTCTGTGTGAATCTTCTTATTTACCTGGGAGTTGTTGTCCAGCTTTTAGCATATTCTCCAGGGGGGTCTATAAGCTCCAAAATTTTAAGTGCCACTGAAGCCTATATCTCACCATAAATCTAGAAGGTAGAGTTGTCATAGGACTAGAATAATCTAAAATAAAACAGTGAATAGAATCTAAGTTCTTCACAGATGCATAAATTAATATCTGATACTCAAATGAAGTGCAGATACCATACGAATTAAATTTTTTAAAAACATTACTTTCTTCGGTGCCTGGGTGGCTCAGTGGGTTAAGCCGCTGCCTTCGGCTCGGGTCATGATCTCAGGGTCTTGGGATCGAGTCCCGCATTGGGCTCTCTGCTCAGCAGGGAGCCTGCTTCCCTCTCTCTTTCTCTCTCTCTGCCTGCCTCTCTGCCTACTTGTGATCTCTCTGTCAAATAAATAAATGAAATCTTAAAAAAAAAAAAAATGACATTACTTTCTTGACTCAGCAATTAATTATTTGGTTTTCCTTTATAATTGTATTTCATTTTGGAACTTCATTTATTAGCAATCCCAAGGAAGGAAAAGCAGTGCACAATCACACTTTTTTTTAATGTTTGTGTATAAGTATTAATCTATAGATAATCAGATATTGTTTTACAGTTATTTAACAAGTTTCTTTCAAGTACAGAATTAAATACAAAACTCACTCACCAGCCTCAATTTTGTTTTCTCTCTTGTATATTAGTAGAGATACCTCCTAATCTCTGACTTTCTGGTACATATCTAAAAAGAGCTAAATGGCACAGGCCCATGTGCCCATAGCAAAGGAAGTCAGAACGCTCCAGGGAAGGAGTTTGGTTTGTTTTTATAGACACCCAAAATAGCATTCCCCTCTTCCCATGGGGCTTAGCAACAACACTACCTTGTCCACTCTAGTTTCACAAAACACTATGATATCCAAGCTATGTTTTGTTATTTTTGGGAAGTAGACATTTCAAAACATTGAGATTGGGGCAATCACCAAACAGTAATCATAATAGTAGTCTTCTGTCAAAATCAAGTAAGATGCATAAGAATTTTGAGATATGAAAATATTGTAATTTTTAAAGCAGAATCATTGGCTACTATAAGATCACTAGAAATATTTTACAAGGTTAATCTCTCATTTATCTTGTCTAATTAGACTAGAAAGGAATCACTCCTATTAAATTTACTTAAGAAAAACTACTTAAATTAGTGGAGTTTTTTTTTCCTATTCTCCATAGTTTAAAAAGAAATCACTATTCTATGTAACAAAGATTTCAAATTCTTTTGTCTAGAAGCACAATGCAGTCCTTAAATAGCTTAGTATACTTTATTTGTAACCAAAGGTAGCAACTTGCATTCTAGCAATGAAAGCATTTACTTGCCACTTACCATTTTGAGCTCACCTTTGGTTAATGTTTGTTAAGACTTGTGTAAGATTCTCCAGAGTACCTATTTCATGCAAAAACTGAAATCACATAAATCCCAAATATCCATGAAAGATTACTTTCTTTTGTGTAAGATATACAATCAAGTTAACAGCTCAGTAATTAAAATACACTTGCAGAAGTGGATCTTGTGTGGAAAATGAATGCAAGATTACAAAATGTCTTATATCAGTAAAACATAGCTTCAGTAAGAATTTCCAATAATTTTCATGGAAATTTACATATAGGTTATTATTTCTTTAAAATATCTTCCCTTAAAAAAAAAGATTTATTTATTTGACAGAGATCACAAGTAGACTGAGAGGCAGGCAGAGAGAGGGGGGAAGCAGGCTCCCTGCTGAGCAGAGAGTCCCACGCGTGGGGTGCCATCCCAGGACCCTGAGATCATGACCTGAGCTGAAGGCAGAGGCTTAACCCACTGAGCCACCCAGGCACCCCTAAAATATCTTCTGACTACCACAGTAACAACTGGAAATTAACACTGAAGTGCAGTTTTAATGATTTCTTTAAAACTTTGAGAAAATAGGACTTCTTTATCTCTACGTATTTAAAAGGGAACAAGATATATAAACAGCTGTATTTGTTCACTGAACCAACAGCTACTGAACATGCTAATGCAAGCCAAGTACTGTTATGCGAAATAAAACTTGAGCAAACAAAAGCGAAAAATGACAGATCCTTGTCCTCATAGAGCTTATAGTGGGACAGACAAATAAAAGTACTTACAGATACTAGAACTGTTAAAGAAGAAAATAAATAGGATGATGTAACTTGGGAGGTGCTTTCCATAAGATAGTTATGAATAGTCTCTCTGGGGGTTGACATTAATTAGAGCCAAGACCTAAAGGATGAGAAAAAATCAGTGATGTGACAACCCAAGGAATGAGTTCCAGGCGCAAGAAAAAGTCTGGCATGTTCCAGAAACAGAAGGAAGGCAAGTGTACGAAAATGTTAACATTTCTTCCCTATTCCTCTAAGTTCAGCGTGATTTAACAGTAAGAACATGGACTCTGGAGCAAAGTTTGGATCTGAATCTCAGTTGTACTAACTTAAAAATTATGTGATCTTGGACAGTAAATTACAAAAATACTTAGACCATTTATCCCTAATCTACACAGTACAGAAAATAAGATCCATATTTTATGACCATTAACATAAAAAATCTTCCGGAAACAAAAAATACCCAATAAACTATTCCTTTTTCCAAAAGTGGCATCACTTTTATCTTTCTGAACTTTAAACAATTTTTTTTTAATTTCACAATCTGTACAGAACATTTTTTTTTTGTACAGAACATTTTAAATAAATATATTTCAAACAAATTTTTCAATGCCCTTCAAAATAATTAAGTTTTCATGGAAAGTGATGATGTAAACCTTTCTCCCTCCCTTTAGGGTGAGGAACTATCTCCCTGGGAGTTCTGTTCTCAGCACTGCCTGTGGGGCATACAACAAAGGTTACTTACAAAGGCCACTACACTTCCCTGGGTATTTCTTAGAAGAAACAAACTACTGGCTCAAAGCCAATAGCTAAAACAACTTATCCCACATTTGAGGAATCTAAGAAGCTAGGAAGAATTAGGGATCATTTCCTAGAACAGGTAGTTCCTAATCTACAGTGTTCAGAGTAAAGTGATCTCTTTATATTGGAAGGAAGGAAGGAAAATTGAATAAATTATAATCATTAAAGTAGATACGATGAGAACGTTCATATTCCCAAATAAAAGTGATAAAAAATAGCTGCAATGTAGTGAGGCTGATAAAATGTTTCCAATTTCAATACTTCACATTTATCTTTGTATTAGTAAAAGTCTAATTAGGGAATGATTGGGCTGACTCACCAATATCATTGTATTTTAGCTAGTAAGTCAGAACTGAAACATGGCAAGAAAGTAACTGAAAAAAAAAAAATGTCCCGTGCTTCACAACTGGGTTTGTCTAACCAGCTGAAATTAAGTTAAATTTTCGATAAACAAAAAAGGTTACAGTTTTAGAAATATATCCAGGAAGCTGAAAGACAATGGAGCATTTAATCTAAATTATTCCTTTAAGGTAGTTAAGCCTCTTTGTTTAGAGTGATAGTAAATAGAGAAAAAGGGTGGAGATAGCACATATGGAGAATTTGCTACCTGTAAAGCAGTATATGTGAGTTTTCTCAAGTTTTAGAAATGAAGTAAAATGGATGGTCAAATCCAGGGAGATGCGAAAATCTTATTTTCCTACTTCATTGTAAATATACTTATAGTGACTGAGACTTTCATACTAACAAAAATGCAAATGAGACTGTCAAATTAAATAGAAAACATGCAATAATCATATAACTATATATACACATATGTAATTTTAATCATAATAAGCCACTTGCCAATTCATTCACTTGTGCAATATGGTATCTATGTCAATGGCTGCTATTTGGAGGAAAAGGAAAAAGAATTCTTCGAAGCATTGTCTCAATGCTATAGCAAACACACTGATTTTTTTCCAAATCAGAAGGAGGTCCTCACTAAATATGTACACATTTGCCAAGTGATACGCTGCCTTCAGACTCATCACTTGGCAATTCATTTTGTATGAATACTCTGAGTACTTTACTGTTAGAAGGATATATGGAATTAAGCCATGAAATATATGTGATGAGTTACTATTTTGGAATGCATGTGACCGTTGCCATATTGTTGTTGACCCATACTCAGTAAAGTATGACTCATACTTACAGTAAATAAGTGCATACTAAAGTATGAAATTAAAAGTCCCGAAATGCTAAAAATGTAAGTTTTCACAGTTTTAGTGACATTTAATAAAGAAAAACTTAATTCCAGAATTTTTAGTTCTTCCTCCACGATAGATTGCTACATATATCAGAAAATTACAATGGCTTTCTAACATTTTTTTCTATAAATACCTAAAGCAGTTTAAAAACAAAGTATCTGATGCTATCCAGATAAATTCAATTCCCAGTACTAAGGGACTACAAAAGTCTGGAGGTGATATAATACTTGTGACACATAATTCAATAAGTTTGGGTCAAATATATTAACTTCTAATTTTTTCAGACAACATCATTATTTTATATACAATGTATATAATACTACCTCCAATCTTTTTGTGTGAGAAAACGTGCTCCTTCATTCTTTATCAGGCTCTCAATATATGATACCAGGTTTCTTGGGTTTCCCCATTAACTAGCTCTAATATAAACAATTAAATCTCACTTTACACTAAATCAAATGTAAATAACAGCAAGAGACTGAGATACCCCCACCCCACCCAAACAGCTATCTTTTCTTCTGTTCATTACAATCCACTACTGGCAACTTAAGAATCATCACAGGAGAGAGCCACTGTTGTTTAGGGTGAAGTGTCACATTCTTCAAAGGGGTGGTGGGACAGGCACCAGTGAAGGAAAAGGATTGTCAAACAGGGTTTTAGATGGTTTTTTTTCAGTTTCTAGGAGAAGATTCTTCCTGGGATTATCATTTAAAACCCCAGGCTCCTCGGGAACAAAACATTAGAAGACAACAGGAAAATACTATGACTGAGCAACCCTGAGTCACATTCAATGGGTACTGTGGGGTGGCTACTTCGAAAGCATGCAATACAATATGAAGACCAACATGAGCTGTCCATCTAAAATTCAAATCAACAGGGCCTAAAGCCATAATGGAAACAACCCTACAAAGCAAAGATCAATAGCCCAAGAATCATATAAACCAACTTCTAATTCTTGTTCTGACACCATTTATCTCTAACTGGTCACAAACAAATCACCTAAATTAACTGCACTGTTAAACTCCCATAAAATGGAGGCCCCTTGCTTTTGTAAAATCTATACAGAACAGTATCTATGAGAAAGTATAAATATGACACTAAAAATCATATTCCCAGTCTTCCAGTGCTTGCTTATGTTTCTCTGTGACTGCGTACTTACAAACCAGAATAGTTTTTATGTCATCTGGGTTCATGGAAAGTTTTTTTCCACCAAAACAAGGTCTGATCTTTTCTGTCTTTCTTTCTCTCCTCTCTCCTTTTTTTTTTTTCTTCCCCATTTCGACAATAGTGTAAATAGAGAAGGGATTATTCATTTACTCATTCTACCAAAAAATATTTATTGAGTATCTTCTCTAGGTCATACACTGCTTTGGCTGCACAGTAGATATCAGTAGATGTGAGAAGTGACAGGTGCACTTTCTTGGTCAAAGAATAAAGGATGAAAAACTGTTATCTTTTCTCTAGAGTTTATAAAATGTGAATCCAGTCCAGAAAAAGGCTTACTCAGCTCTGTTAATATAATCATTCATTCATTCATTCATCTAGTCATTCATTCACCAAATATTTATTCATTTAAAATGTATTTGTTGTGACTTGCCCTTTCCTGAGGTCTGAAAATCACACCAGCAAAAGACATGATTCCTGCCTTCCCATAGAAGAAAGCTAAGTAAAACTACCCTTCAATCTAGATCTATTTATCACATGAAAAGACTGCAGTTACCTCATTACTGTCAGAGAGGAACAGTAAAGTACAGAGGAAGATTAAAAAAAAATGATAGGAGCTACTAGGTGGCTAAAAGAAAGTTAAAAAATTAGTGACAAACTAGAAGGGAAGCAGGAGTTATTAAAGGTGTTGGTTCACTATGGTTTTTTCTAGTGCATTTACTGACAGGATAGTGTAAAAACATGGTTAATGTATTCTAAAAAAAAATCTACTTTTCAAAACTTAAGTTCTTTTCTCTTCATCCCCTCAGACTCCTTCTTTAACAATAAAATTCCTTGATACTATAGTATGATGAGTACATATTAATTTTCTCATAATTTACAAACTTTGCTAGTTTTAACTTTGGCAAGTGAAATAAAGTTTGAGGAAAAATATAGGATTTCTTTGTTCACAAACTGACTTCTGCTATGACAAAACTGTACATAAACACACTGATATAACACAAAAATACTAAATCCTTTTATGACAAAATACCACACAGAATATGTTCAAGGTCTATAGTAAACACATTCATGGATTTGTTAATAAAGAACAATATCAAATGTTAAAAGTATTTTTGAAGTGATACTGACAGAGTCCATAAAATATAATATATAACATATAAATCAGTGAAATTTATATTTCTCTGGTCAATAGTGCATAGCAGCACCTTTAAGCCAACATGCAGAACTGGCCATGACACTCTTTTTGTCTTGTTTTTTGTTTTTGTTTGTTTTTTTTTTTAAGATTTTATTTATTTATTTGACACAGAGAGAGAGAGAGAGAGACAACGAGAGAGGGAACACAAGCAGGGGGAGTGGGAGAGGGAGAAGCAGTGCTGCCCCCCCAGCCCCCACCCCCCTGAGGACCCTGGGCTGGGATCATGACCTGAGCTGAAGGCAGATGCTTAACATGTAACCACCCAGGGGCCCCCTGGCCATGACATTCTAACATCTCTTAACGAATGGTAGAGAAGTTTCTTAACTGATTTAATATTACTGAAAACATTAAAATCTTTGCAAAATTAACTATGACAAAATACTTTATCATCCTATTAAAATGTCAGTCAAATGTGCACATGTTCTAAAATTAATGAGGCAGCACGATTTTAAAGTTAAAAAGAAATATATTGCTCCAGTAGACTTAACTTTATTTCAAAGTTTAGAGTCAGCATAGATACTGGCCCCCTCCCAATTTAATTTCATAACTTTTGGTATTAAGAAATTTGGACCAGAGAAATTGTTTAACTACACTCCAAGTTAGACCAAGAACCAAAATTTTGGATTCCCAGACACTTTTTTTTTCCTCTAAAGCATCTCTTGTGTCATGTTACTATGGGACATTCTTCCAGCTAACACAGAGACCTATGTAACTGAAACCATAAAATATGTGATTATAAAATTTGCTAGAGATAGCTATACATTTAACATGTTAATGTACACTAAAAAAAATCTAAGGTAAGAACATATCATTTTGTTTTTTTTAAATATAGAAAACTGAAGTATATGGGGGAACCTGTGTGACTCAGTCAGTTAAGCATCTGCCTTCTGCTCAGGTGACAACCCCAGGGTCCTGGGATCAAGCCCCAGGTCAGGCTCAGTGAGGAGTCTGCTTCTCCCTCTCCCTCTGCTGCTCTCCCCTTGCTTGTGTTCTCTCTCTCTCTCTCTCTCTCTCTCTGTGTCAAATAAATAAATAAAATATTTTTAAAAAAGAAAAAGAAGGGTTTTTTAGTGCCTTTTTTTTTTTAAGATTTTATTTATTTATTTGACACTGAGAGAGAGACAGCGAGAGAGGGAACACAACAGGAGGAGTAGGAGGAGGGAGAAGCAGGCCTCCCGCCTAGCAGGGACCACAACCCTGAGAAGGGTCTCAGAACCCTGGGATCATGACCTGAGCCCAAGGCAGACGCTTAACAACTGAGCCACCCAGGGGCCCCAACAAGTTTTTTGTGTTTTGTTGTTTTTTTTTTTTTTTAACTTAAAAAAATTCACCAACATGTTTCAAGAAAACATCAGTTTGTTGATATCAGGATTTCAAATCCTTTTTTTTTTTTTTTTTAATATTTTATTTATTTGACACACAGAGAGAAATCACAAGTAGGCAGAGAGGCAGGCAGAGAGAGGGGAGAAAGCAGGTTCCCTGCGGAGCAGAGAGCCTGACGTGGGGCTCGATCCCAGGACCCTGGGATCATGACCTGAGCTGAAGGCAGAGGCTTTAACCCACTGAGCCACCCAGGTGCCCCTCAAATCCTTTTTATCCCTACTTTTTTATGACATCTAAATTTGCTTAAAATACTTAAAAATATTAAAATATCTCAAATATTTTAAATATTAAAAAATATCAAAATACTTCATATTTTTAAAAAGCCTCACACAGTATGACAGACCAAAAAAACAAAAAATAAAAAACCTCATACACACATATGCCCCACACAAAAGTGAGCATTTATCAAATAATATTTCAAAGAATATTTAAATTATTTTTTGGTCATTTTTACTTAAGAGAATTTCAAATCACGTAGAGGCTGAAGAATGAAACATTTAAAAAATACTACACAGTACAAATAAAAGTAATACTATTGAATTGACTCAAATGATTTCAACAACACAATTTCTTTCATAAAAATTAAAGAACATTTATACACAATCATATCAGAATTAGAGTGGCAAATGTTTTAAAATCATACAATGCTCAAATCATTAAAATATTATAAAACTCAGTTACTTTAATTTACTTCCCATCTTAAACTATGCCAGTTATTTAGAGCTTGTATTGGTAGTATGTTCTCAATCCTTCTCAATTATTATTAAAATATGAATGTTCATAGTTACTGAAATTCTGCACAATTAACTTCATAGAGATACCCAGCAAAACTATTTATTCAGTCAACATTTTCCAATGTTAGAGAAACAAATGGCAATACACATTATAGGACTATGAAGTCCATGGCATGTTAAAATAAAAACTCCATAGCAGGCTGAAAGTCACCCATATTCAATAGAAAATAAGCATTCTAAATTACAAACACCACACTTACTATTTATTATGTGGGGATGATGTGTATACAGTTCATTTCATGTGTCTTAGGTTTTGTAAATGATTTTTCTTTAGGACTTTCTCCATTTGCTATCATTGTTAAATTTTAATCTGGCCCTCATCTAAGTAATCATCCTAAATTCTTATAATCTGGGAAGTAAAATGCTAACTCAAATACTGACCCTGTTCTAATTCAAGCTGAATCTCTAAAGAGGTGAGAACATGCCCTGCTTCAAAAGACAACAAAGATAAGATCAGGAAAATCCTGCATTTGGTCTTAGCTCTAAATAGTTTCATAATACGTTTGTTTTTGCCTTAAGAGAAAGTTTATGGGAATAGGTAAAATGATGTTCATTCTTTTTGGTTTCAGTTCCTCACACCACCAACTGCAAAAAAACCTGCACACAGGGGTGCCTGGGTGGCTCAGTGGGTTAGGCCTCTGCCTTCGGCTCAGGTCATATCTCAGAGGTCCTGGGATCGAGCCCCACATCGGGCTCTCTGCTCAGCAGGGAGCCTGCTTCCCCCCTCTCTCTGCCTGCCTCTCTGCCTACTTGTGATCTCTCTGTCGGATAAATAAATAAAATCTTAAAAAAAAAAAAAAAAACCTGCACACAGTAAGACTCAATAAATGTATCATTTGCTGAATGATCTGACAAATGACTCCAGGAATAAATACAGTCAAGGAGAAGTAGTACTATTGGCTCAATGGCATTAGCTCTGTCCTAAATGTCATTGGGTCTGGCTTTCTCCTGTCTCACGTGCCATGTATAGACTTTCAGACTTTCTACATGTAGCCTCATTTAAACCAAGACTGCCCGAACCTAGGAGAGTAACTGCAGGTTTCAATGGCAAGAAACTCACTGCTTATACCTCAGAGAGTTAGAGTATTATAATATTCAACTTTCATCCTCCCTGATCCAGTCTCATCTCTATAAGTCCAAATGTAGTCAATCTTTATCTTTACATTTCCTTATTTCCCTAGTGCAAACTAACAGCTAATTTTAATTTTCCATTGGAGATCAAATGTTTTACCATTCCTGTACATTTTCAAGGGCCACTTCTCAAACTATCACAGTAAAGATTTAAATGACAGTTCTGAGAGTAAAGATTAACTGCTATATAAGCACAAAAATAATTTTTCTAAGAGGTCCATAAATGGTTCTATCAATGGTACACAGCCAATAATATTCTATCTAAAGTGATAAAAGGGTTTTAAAAATTGCATTGCTTTTTTTCAATTACTTATTTAAATCCTATACCAAGAACCCACAAATTTAAAATTTAAAAAATAGTGTTACATTCAAATCACAACATAATCACCCAATTGCGTATTTATTGATGAGGAACAGACCCCTCTCTGAATAGAAGCTGTCAATGGATGGTGCATTTGAGAGAACTGCCACCAGAAGGAACCATCTGTGGGCTGATAGAGGCTTTTCTACTGATGTGTCAACACAATGCCAAAATATGTAGTCAACGAAGTAAAAAAATAAAGCTAAGTAGGATGTCTGACACCAGAGACAAAAAGCATATGTTGAATGCCTACATATTCCACTTTCTCAATAGGCTTTCTGGTGTCCAACAGACGTAGCCTGAGTCTGAACAGTGCATGTACATCAATGAACCTTTTAAAAGCCATTTCCTTTTTATCCATATGCATTGCTTAAAATACAAATGGCTTAATTGTAAGCACCACACAATATACATCTAGAAACATTCCAAAACTGAAAATGAAAGTGGATTTTCATGAAAACGCAAATTAAAAATCATCAAGAACGTGGTGTCTCACAGTCTCGGGACAATGCATCTCCTCTCTGCATTTATTATTGATATAATGCTGCCTAACTCGCCTATCTGTGAGTTTCCTCACGGACAAAATTGAGAAAATAACACAAACCCCACAGAGCTATTGAAAACATTATCCAGCACAATGAAGAAAAGAATCTTGTAGTCTCTGATATCTAGTAGGATCCCAGGACAGTCCTTGTTTTTAGATTTAAATTAAAAGCACAAACTAGAGAAATTAAAAACTAGTTGTCTCTGTATACTTAGAATAAAAGTTTCAAAACTTTATTCATATTTATTATTTAATGAATAAGGCAAGTTTCATATTATATGATTATAAATCGTGGAATATTAAGACGCTAGTAATATATTTTTAATTCAGTATGTACGCCCCACTTACACATTTGTCTGAGTCTGAACTTACTCTTATTACGCTTCTAATGGTAGCAACTGATTTAGGAAAGATGTTAGGGTTCGAAGCCTATGGCCAAGAAAGAATTCTTGACACCTTTGGTGCAAAAAGGTGGTTTTATTAAAGCACAAGGGGCAGAAAGCTGCACTGGGGTCATGAGAAGTGGCCCATTACATACTTTCCATTTGGGAGGGATTATGGATAGTGTACACCTCCCAGGTATTTTGGAAACAGGCTTCCAGGACCTTGAGGGGGTTAGCTATTGTTAGGAAAAGGTCATTTGTTACTGTTATGTATATCAGTGGGTCACATGCTTGGAGGATAATTACCAACATGCATTTTGGGGGACAGAGATAAAGGAAGTTTCTGAAGGAATTTTTATATGTTAAAGTAGTTTTACAGGATCCTGGGGGTCGGGCCTTTTGCCCTTAGCAAGTTTTAATATCGAGGCAGCTAAGTTCCTAGAGGAATGTCACTCTAGGATTTATCAATGGGTTGTAAGTAGTAAAGACATTTAATAATTTTTCTTCTGCCTTTGTTTCCCACATCAGGAACTTCATTAAACTGACCACACAAATTACCCATCAAATCCACTTCTCTTTTTATATTTCTCATCTTAGTGAATTCACGATTCAATGTGACTCCCCACATTCATCACTTACCATATCTAAATATTAACTGCCATTCTTGCCAGCACTCAGTTCATTTTAACTAAAAATGCTCTGCTTACTATAAGCACTGCCGAGAAGACAAAGCCAATCTGACTATGAGATCCTATCAGCAACCAGACACAGCTGATTGAAAAAGAAGATTCCTCAATGCAGGAACAGTTGGTAATCTCAACAGAAATGTATGTGACTTCATACAAAAGGAGTGAGGCCCATGGACTTCTCTCTTTCTCAAGAATCTCGATTAGGAAAACTGGGCCAATTCCAAAATTAAAAGAATTAAAAGAAAGCGCTTAAGCTAGGGAGAGGGTGGCTGGGTGATGGACACTGGGGAGGGTATGTGCTATGAAATGTGTAAGCCTGATGACTCACAGACCTGTACCACAGGGGCAAATAATACATTATATGTCAATAAAAATAAATTTAAAAAAATTTTAAAAAGAAAGAAAGAGCTAAAGCTGTCAAGGTGGAACAAGGCTGGGTGGAGTATACTGAAGTCATCCCAAGATAAAACTGTGAGAGAGGAGAAATCATACGTAAGGCAAAGGGGGGGAAAGATAAGAAGAAGACAGAAGAGAAAAAGAAAAGCCAACTGGAATCCTGGATTCCGGAAGAAGAGTAAGTGGATGCCAAGGGAACCCACAGCAAGTAAAGAGAGTCCCCCAAACCCCTGCTGCTCCTGATCTTGGATAGGTGCTGGATATGACCAGTTTCCTTACATCTTTCAACCACCACAGGACAAACCAGGCAGTATGACTCCCTGGGAGAGTCCAGTTTATTTTACTCCCCCCATTAATTTCACATCCTTACTACCAATAAACTTGAATAAATCACCTTATCCCTCATCAATGATTTAGCAAGTCAATTCAACTTTTTATTCTACCTCTGAAATCTCATGTATTCATTCCTTTTTATCTAATCTCACGCAACTTTTTCTCATTCTTTCTCACCTAGATTACTACAAAAGTCTTAAGAAAAAGAGTTTAAATGGGCAGACAACAGGATGATGCCTACTCACAGGCACCCCCACCATATTTGAATTTGTGTTTTGAATTACCTGCCAATGTTTCAAACTGTGGAAACACATCTTTCAAAATTAATTTCTGGGGTGCCTGTCTGGCTCAGTCAAAAGAGCGGAGGAGACTCTTGATCTCAGGACACAGGTTTGAGCCCCATGATGGGTGTAGAAATTACTTAAAAATAAAATCTTACCAAAAAATCAGTTTCTGACTTCTGTTGGGGAAAATAAATCAGATCAACTGACAACATGCACCGAAAATAATCACCTGGAGCTGAGTAGCAATTGTCTACTTTAGACAAGCATGCATTTCTCCAGTTTTGTTCATTTCTTTATACTCTGCCTGTTTCACTTTTCTATATTAATTGCCTGACCCCACAGGAACCCATTCAACATTCTCTCTCTATGCTTTCAATAGTCAATCCCATCCAATGCAAACAAATGCATCCAGAATAAAAATCTATAATCACCTTTGAAATTATACAATAATTATCCTGTCACTTACAAGATAAAACCTTAAACTCTTTCATATGACCTGTCCTATATTCTCCATCCAGTGCTATCTTTTGTCACCGCCCCCTGTCCCCCACCCCTGCCACCTTACACATGCATTTGACCACCCACAATTCCCTCCAGTTTTTAGTGGCAATGTTTTTGCATACTCTAGTTTCTCTCCTGGAATGCCTCATTCTTCTTCAGCTGCCCAGTTCTTACTCATTCAGGTATCTCTGCCAGAAAGTGTTTCTTGACATATCTAGTTTCAGCTGGCTTTGACACCTATGCACGTCTCCCTGGTTCCTTGTAGGTGTTGTTATGTACCATAATTACTGTTAAATTCATTAAAGGCAGAACCCGTGCCTATCACACAGCACAGTCCTAGCACTTGGCAGGTGTTCAATAATTACTGATGAATAAATGATTTTTTAAACATCTCATTTCTAAGCATCAACAGTTCTAAAAAGTAGGCATTTTCCCAACTTTATAGTAAATAAGAAAATGCAGACTCAAGTTAAATAATTTGCACAAGTTCCCACAGCTGGTAAGAGTCAGAATATGAACCAATGGACTTTATACCAAAAGTTGCCGCCTTTGACTATATACTCTTTTTCACTCCCATGGGAAACTCTGGTATAAATGTAATTTCACTACAGGATATGTCAGTGAAAGGAAACAGAGACCAAGTCAATACAAAAGACAATAATGTTTAATCCTAAACCAAAGCTGACAGGATAAATCCTGTGAAATGTTCAGCAGTATCACTGAAATGTGACTGGCTGTCAAAATGCCATGACAACTTTCACAGTCCTAGGCAAACTAGAGGAAACTTCATAAAATCTTCATACTTTGAGCACTTAGCACTTCATTATCTTACCATAATGGAAAAATGATTAGAAAAAAAGAAAATGAAAAAGCAATCTACAATGGAGAAGAAAACTCAATGCCCACAGGACAGGCAAAAGATAGATCACAAACTCTTAAGAAAAATGTTTATGACAGTCAAGAAAACACAATTAACAGAACTAATTAAAGGGTAGTTTTGTGATTGAAGTTATTAAATTTCAAAAAAAGTAACTATTATAAACGCTTCAAGCACAAATTAATTTGAGCAATATTAGCAACAACTTGTGATATAAATTCATAAAGCATAATAATTCTAAATTTTGTTTTGAAATATCATAGTAATATATTGCACAAGAATTTCTTTGAAAAAGATAGGGAAAAAAGACAATTACACCATGTAATAGTGAAGTAAGATAAAAAAGTTTGAAGGAACAAAAAAATCATCTTTAATATTCCTTAACAGTTGTTTTGCCTTCCTTTTTTTAAAATCTTTGAAAATTCCACTGCTCATCCACATAGGTTGCATATCATGAAGTTTGGTTTTTTGTTTTTTGTTTTTAAAGAGACTCAAAATAAAGCCTAATTAAATGTTCTAGCATTCCTAAAAACACTAACTCCCATGTTTTTCCCCACACAGTATCTCAGGGCCAACAAAGTACTGACAACTATTGTTTTCAGTACATTAGAGAGTAAAACCCTTGAAAGCAATAATCTTTTCCACACAGATGGATATAGATGTTTTCAGTGTTCTGTATGGCATCTTCTTGCCACATAAGCACCTGCAGTCTTGCATTGTCCTGCTAGGCATTCCTAAAAACACCTGGGCAAGCTGTTTACTAAAAAAACTAGACATTGGAAAAGATGAGGGATAATTAGCAAATAGAACTATTCCTGGCACTCTCTCGACATTAGTGCAGAATGGAGCTTCAAGCCGGCACCTGGTGAAGGGAACTGCTAGATGTGATAATTCCAATTTACACATTCAGCACAACATTCTGTCTGCCTGTCAATTTGAAACAGTTTCCTATTCAGTGATAACAGATACCCCAAAAGAATGCAGTGTCGAAATGCTGACATGAATTTTTTGTGCACCAACTAGACCCTCTCTCCTCTGGACCAGCTGCATCTGCCTTCTTCACTCTCGGAATGGACTGACAGTTGGGTACTTTTTAAAGTACACCAACAACAAAAAATTGAAATTTAGAGAGTAAATTTAAAGTATCAGATCTTCATGCAGAAAAAAAATACCAATAAAACGTCCTTAAGTATAGTTAAGAAAAATAACTTAAATGAAGTTGTAAAAAAATTCACTGGGTAAGTATATCCTAATTTATTTATTTATTTATTTAAAGATTTATTTATTTATTTATTGGACAGAGAGATCACAAGTAGACAGAGAGGCAGGCAGAGAGAGAGAAAGAGAGAGGGAAGCAGGCTCCCTGCTGAGCAGAGAGCCCAATGCGGGACTCGATCCCAAGACCCTGAGATCATGACCTGAGCCTAAGGCAGCGGCTTAACCCACTGAGCCACCCAGGCGCCCAGTATATCCTAATTTATATAGTGCAGTATTATTGCTCAGCTGCCAAAAAACATGAAAGTACATATTTCTACTAAATACACAATGTACTTTTTTTCACAGTATCTTTTGTGAAAGATACACAATACTTTCTTACACAGTATCTTTTTTTCTAAATTGACATAAAGAGAACAAAAGCAAGCAAGAAAGACACACAGAGACAGCATGGTAATCGAATACTTATCTGCAAATGCTAAATAAAAAATAAAGAGAAATTAGAACCTAAATGCATGCAGGTTTATTTTCCAGATACTTTCATATGATCATAGTTTGAAAAATGACTATATAAAGATAATGAAGTCAATTGTTATATTCAGGAAATTATAAATTTTAGACTTTTTATTCTCTTCATATTTAAAAGGCAAACACATGAACTATACCTTTAAAGTACTACTATTTGTGGGGCGCCTGGGTGGCTCAGTGGGTTAAAGCCTCTGCCTTCGGCTCAGGTCATGATCCCAGGGTCTTGGGATCGAGCCCCGCATCGGGCTCTCTGCTCAGCAGTGAGCCTGCTTCTCTTCCTCTCTCTCTGCCTGCCTCTCTGCCTACTTGTGATCTCTCTGTCGAATAAATAAATAAAATATTAAATAAATAAATAAATAAATAAATAAATAAAGTACTACTATTTGTGTTTTTTTCCCATACGTATACAAGATAATATTAAAAAAATCTCTCCCCGTAATATGAAAAAATATCTCTCCATAATAAGTCACCTGGAGGTTTATTCATTTGTTCTATTATCATAGCCATGGCTCAACAATTTCTGGAACTCTCCTCTTACACCTGCTGTATGAAATGGCAACACATTCTTTTCAATTATTTTCAGTGATACCAAATACCCATTTTAAGAATGAACTGACTTGCTAAAATAAATATAAATCATGCAGAAATGAAGCTAATAAAATAATGCTTCGATCTGAGAGACACCATTACTGTTATAAAGCAAGAAGTGGTAATGAACTATTAGATGTGGGGCTTATAAACCAGCACTCCAGAAACCTCAAATCAATGCTGAGCACGTTAATGAAACTTCTTAAGTTCTCTGAGTAAAGCTTTTAATTACAAAGTGTTTAAGGCTAGAATAGTTAGAAGTCCAGAATAAAGTATTTTTTAAATCACCAATATAAGTGAAATATTTTCTTCTGCAAAAGTTGCACTGTGCATTTAGCTGCTGGAGAATTTGTCATTTTCCTACATTAGAGACAAATAGGTAGACAGAAACAGACAGCATGTTAAATCAAACATCCATTTGCAAATGCTATTTAAATAAAGAGAATAAGAAATGTTGGTAATGTACAACACTGATGACTATAGCTAACACTACTGTATAATACATAGAGAAGTTGTTGAGAGTAAATCCTAAGAGTTTTCATCACAATTTTTTTTTCCTTTTTCTTTTTCTTTTCTGTTCTTTATAAAACCACCTATATGAGAAGATGGGTGTTAACTAAAACTATTGTGGAAATCATTTCACAACATATGGTAATCAAACCACCAAGCTGTACCCCTTAAACTTGTAAGCAACATATATCAATTATTTTTCAATAAAATTGGAAAAAAATTTAAAAAGAAATTTGAATGACGGTATACATATGCACACACACATATATATATATGCACATGTGTATATATATCTATAAAGATATACATCCACATATATACATAAATATGTGTATATTATATACATATATGTTTAAGGCATTTTATGAATCTTTCCTCAGCAAAGCCATCAATTCTAATATTATAAACTATAAACACTTTAATAATAGTCATTACAAACATATTAAACAAAATAGTAATAATTTTCAAATGTGATATATAAGTTTATGTAAAATGTCATTATACTTAAAGGCTATTATCTATTATAAAAATAAAACTCCCTCTGTCTTAAAGCTAAGCTAAAATTAAGGAATTTTCTAATTGCTAAAAGAAGAAATTCACAAGCTAAGATCACAAGAATTTCCTAAATGACTACATTACTCATCATTTTTAAGCTGATGCCTTCATAACTACTTATCCTCTAAAGCATTTTCTCAAACCATCGAAAGCAAATGGCAGCATCAGCTGAGTTCATCATTAGATTTCAAGAAAGAAGCCCTATTAGGGAACAGAAATCAACACTAGCTCACTTAGATGTAGGTTATTACCATCCAGATAATTTAAAGACCTATCAAAATCATGTACAAACTGAGGCTGCAGTCAGCAACTAGGGTTGCTACTATTACATCTAAAAGTATATTTAAACTCAGCTGTTAATCCCAAAGACTCCATTCCTTCAAGCTACATACTATGTAAACAGCTACATTTGCTTTTGAAATTCACAAACACAACACACTGCTTTCACTGATAGTGAAACTCCTCTACCATTAATGAAGTATATATTTAAACCACTGCTTTGGTACTAACACACCTTAATGCATTTCTCAACTAACTGAAATGTTTTTCTAAGCACCACAGCACAATGAAAAGTATAGAAATAAGTAAACCATTTTCCCTGACCTCAAGGAATTCACGAAGACATATAAAAGGCAATAGCTGACCCAAAAAAAGGGGTGGGGGTCAAGTGAACAAAGAAAACTAAAGTGCCTACAAACTGTTCTGTCCATTACTGTAGCTACTAGCCATTGTGGCTACTTAAATGTAAAATAATTAATATAAAATTAAAATGTACGTATTCAATCATATTCGCCATAGTTCAAGTGCTCCATAACCACTGGGGACTAGTGACTGACTCTACTGTACTGCTGCTATGTAAATTCAAATGATTCCTGTTTATATGAGAAAAAGCTTCGCAAAGGTACTAGCTTTTGAAAAGGATCCTAAGGGACAAATAGGAACTGAACAGGTGGGAGGGTAGATTTCTTGGCATTTGTTTTTCCTTCTTCTTTTTTTAATTTATTTTTTAAATTTAAATTCAACTAATTAACATATACTATATTAATTGTTTCAGGGGTTACAGGACTGTGATTCATCACTCTTACATAACACCAAATGCTCATTACAACACATACCCTCTCCAATACCTATCACCCCATCACCCCATGCCCCATCCCCTTGCCCTCTAGCAACCCTCAGTTTATTTCCTACCCATAAGCTTGGCATTGTTTTTAAGGAACACATAGTAAACAAAGCGTGGCTGGAGCGATGGGAGGAAAACCTCACTTTGAAATCAAAGTTCAGGTCTTTGAATTTTATGCTATGCCTTTTAGATTTGGTTTTATTCAGTGGAAAACTCATAGAATTGACATGATTAAAGGAAATAATGCATATATAAAAGACTTAGTGTTAAAGTTGTAAAAATGGTCAGGAGAGAGGAAGAGGACAAAGAGGACCAAAATTGGTCCTTTCTAATAAGAAAGAGAACAGAACTGCACACTTTTAACTTCGTTCACTGTGTTAAACTAGTATTAAACAGCTATAAGACTGCACTGAAATCTTACAGTTAAGTCTCAGAATGGTCTACTGATGCCTACAAGTGTTTCTTTTATACTTTGCTCCAGCACACAGATTGGTAAGGAACCAAAGTGGCATCCACCACACACAGCCATGAAGAAAGTTTACTTTGGTAAAGGTGTTCAAAATTAGGGTGGAATCTTGTAGTGCGGAGAAAGAGTATTTAAGAAGGTTGTGTTAAATTTCGATTTGTCTACTGACTGTGGCACAGGGTCACCCTATCATGTGTCCTTGGGCTTATTGGTATATAGCTTATTGGTATCAAATCTATAAATGAGTCTCTGGTTTGTGTTCAACTGAAATGCATTCCAAAACACAGAAGTGCTAGTCATTCAAATTATTAATTTATCTTTCTCTTCTAAAGCTACGTATTTGAAGTTGTCAAAAACCATGTATCAAGATTTATAAAGCAGACATTGCTTAAAAAGGTTTCCACTGTGACAAATTTGTCTTTAATGTTTTACTACTCTATTAAAACACGTGATCTTAAGACACATTTATGTATTTATCAATATCATCAGGAAGTCAATCTTCCCAAAAGACCAAAATATTATTTAAAATTAAACTCAGTTCAATCCTTTTTTTTTTTCCTTTTAAAGCAAAATTACTAGAAACATTTGTTTGGACCTTGTCAGAAGGGTTTCAATTTTACATCATTACGTTTTAACTTGCCTAATCAGTTGAACAAAAGTACTTTATGTAAAATGATTCTTTTAGTTGCCTTAGCTACAAATCCCTGCAGGATACTATAATTGAAATCTACTCACGTAAGTTAGGAATAATTAGGGCCCCAAATTAAGCCAAACACAAAGTTAATTCAAACAGTCAGCTGCTGTCATTTAAATGGTTACGGAGTTTTATTGTTGCTTAACATTTCTGAGTGCTTTTAAATGTACTTTGTTCTTCTAGTCTATATTTAGTATTTTAGTACAAATAGAAATGGGATCAAGAAGCAACGATTCACCAGCCTTGAGACTGGAGTAACACCTATACCCAGTCTTCGTCACTAACGGTTTTCCACACAATTTTCGCTATCAGTCAATTAACAACACGGATGAAAGAAGAGAGTGACAGCTCTCAAAGACAAGCTTTCTGGTAAATAAAGAGAGATCACAGAATGTACCCTGAGTGCCATTAATGCAGGAAAAGTAAGAGCTTTTGAAAGCTAACAAGGATGGTCTCTATTTGCCTAAACTCTAAAACAAAGCAAAGGATTAAATCAACTTCCTGTTGTAAGCAAAGAAAAGAAAAAGGATAATGTCTAAACCCCATACGCGAAGGAGGGGCTCCAAAGGCTTGCCTTCAACTATTTTAATGGTGACTGCTAGTAAGTGTGAACTGATAAATTAAATACAGTAAAATAAAAATTACTGAGGCATATTTCAGTTTTCCAGCGTTGCGGCAGTAAATCCTTCTTAGCAATAGTTTGTACTTTCAAAGAAAAACTGATTTTTGAAAAAAATACATGCCTTATGGCTGTATAACTTCTCAAGATCATTGGAAACTTGCAGAGTTAGCTAATACTTTTTTTAATCTGCAATGGTAATGTTTAAGAAAACTGAAATAGAGGATTTTTTTCGATCACAACCATTAAGTTAAACAATGTTAAGCAATATACTTTAAAGTATATCTTAAATACTCCTGAGTGACAGCCTCATGAGGTAGGAAAATATACCAATGACCTGAGGCTATTTATCAGCTTCTCCAGAAAGAAAAAGGGACTGGCAGTAAATTGAGCTTAGCAGAGGGTTGAGCTCTGCAGACGTTTCTTAGTTTCTTCATCCATAAACTGAAAACTTCTAACTACTAATCTCAAATTGTAGTATTACGTCTATAATTCTTCAATCTATCCCCCAAAACAAAACAAAACAAAACAATTTTGACCTCTAAGATACCCACGTAAAACTCTTTGTTTAAAATTTGCTTTTTAATTACTCTTCAGATGGCTTTAAAAAGTGGAAGAATCTAATAAACTTCATGACGAAATAAATGTAATTTGTGATTTGTATTATCATAAATCTAAAGTAAATAATTATAGTGATCTATATCTCTGACAGGAAAAGTAGAGGGAGATTATGTCCACTACCAAAAATGAATAAAATCCTTGATTATGTATAAAAAAGTAGAAAAATCATTAAATAATCTTAAGCAAATAAAAAACCTTTAAGCTGTTTTTGATAACCAGTTTACATTCCAGTACTCATCCTCACTCTCTTACGGGGCCAACATGTCAGGGTGTTAATACTGAAGTGAAAGGGACAATTCTTAGTTGTTGTTGTTTTTTTTTTTTAAATACATGGACTTTGAGTAATTAGTAAAATATAAACTTTTTCCAGATAGGTTAAGAAAATACACAACCTGCACTATATGATTTTATAATGTTACTTTAAGTAATAATGCATTTATAGTAAAATGTTATTAAAAATAACGCTTCCACATAACACAGAATGAAAATAGGACAGATCAACGGGGAATAGAAGGAAATATTAGGGGGTAAGGGTCAGGCTGCATTGTTACTCAGGGATCTTTAAAACAAATCATCAGATAAAAGGTCAATAGAAAGCATATAAAATTGGGTTACAAGTGCAACAAAATGTAAAAATGTTCAGTAATTTTCAAAATAGCTTAGTTCCTTTTTAAAATAAAATGAATTACAAAACTGAAAGTGATATTTTTTCTGTATTTTAACTATGCTATTAAGGTTAGAAAAAAACTTGATTTGCACTGGTAGAAATCACTGTCAAACAAAATCTGATTTTCTAGACTAAACATTTTAATAACCAAACTCTGATACAGATGTCCTCTCACAGACCAGAAACCTCAGCATCACCTGGGAGCTTATTAGAAATGCAGACTCTGGAGGCCCATCCTGGATTATTGAGTCAGAATCTACATTTTAACAAGATCCCCAAGTGATTTATGTGTGCATTAAATTTTGAGGGGCATTGTTCTAGATAAACAAGAAGATTAAAAGCATCCAGCATGTCTGTCTTAAATTTCTTTTTCTCACATACACATCTCTTCCTGACTTTTCCCCTCCTTGGATCATCATACATATTCTCTCTTCCTAGATGAGGAGTCTTTCTGTCTTTGCACTGGATCCCATTTCCTTTCTGCCTGGAAATAAATTCAGGTACCCAACCTATCTACTAAAAACAACTAAAAAAGAAAACTGTAAAAAGTACTTTCCTTAAACAATGGAGTATACTGAAATACCACCTGTCTCCTTTACTTTAGAGAATCCCCTGCCACCATCACCTCTGCACAGCATTCTGTCATGTAAATGTGGTTCTCTTAAAATCCCAGACAGCTCTCTCCCCACTAACCCCAGCAACAACCCAGTCATCCTTCCTATGGTGTTTGACTATTATGTTTGACTAAGTTACGAAGTCCCTGACTCATAAGCATATTGTCTCTAATCAAAACCTAAATATTAGTTATGTCTACCACATGGTTTGGATTTTAATACCACAAAGAAAAAATAAAGAGGAGAAAGAGCTAATGATTAACACACATACATATACGTAAACACACACAAAGAGACAGGAGTAAGTAGCATTCTATAAATAACCAGCAAAATGAATGAGAATTTTACTTGATCTCTTTTAGATTAAACCTCGATGCCAAACAAAACTCTGCTATCTCCGAATTTCTCTATTTTTTTCCAGAAATTTCCTGTGTTTCTTGACACTCCAGAATTCCTAAAATGCAAACTCTATTTTTATTATGAGGTGTTTTAATTACTGTTGTCATGCTTTTTATTCATTCTTCTCACTCACACAAAAAATTTCTCTGTTAAAAATAAAATTTATTAAACAGACTAGATAAAAAAAAATTTAAGCAGAGAAGAGCACTATTACTGAAATCAGAACAGTAACATTTCATCCATAATTCAATCTGTATAGATATAAAATTGTGTTCATTGCTTTTTCTTTTTTTTTTATTATCCATTATCCTTTTTTTATATGGATAATGTCCCAATTTTATCTACTTTTGTTAGTTAAAATCTGATTCACACCAAAACTTCATTTCAAATCAACTGAATGAGAGCTGAGAGCTCTCACCTAGTAACAAAGTTAACTCCTAATGGATTAAAAATTAAAAATATTTAAGAGCTACAGGAAAATGGAAGTGAATAAATATTTAACCAATCTCAAGATAAGAACTTTTAAGATAAAAATAATGGAAGATCTCACAAAAGAAGAGAGCAATACATCAAAAAGCAAGAAAAGAAAAAGACAAATAAGAGCAAATGAAAAGTTGATAATTTTAAATCTGTGATTGTTGTTATTTTATAAATTTTTCTTATTTGAAATTTTCGTTACAAAATTAAACAGAATGGAGCGCCTGGGTGGCTCAGTGGGTTAAAGCCTCTGCCTTGGGCTCAGGTCATGATCTCAGGGTCCTGGGATGGAGCCCCCACATTGGGCTCTATGCTCAGCGGGGAGCCTGTTTCCTCCTCTCTCTCTGCCTGCCTCTCTGCTTACTTGTGATCTCTGTCTGTCAAATAAATAAATAAAATCTTAAAAAAAATTTTTTTTTAATTAAACAGAATGAAATGAATTATAAGGCAAATAAATGAGGATTTTCACAACAAAAAATGACATAAAGATATTACCAAAGTTTAAAAACAAGAAAAGCTAAACAGAAAAGTTGACAAAGGCAGTGCACAAAAAAATTCACATTAAAATTACAACTAACCAATAAATAAATCCATGAAAACTAATTTTTTCCTCACTATTAGCCCAGAAATTATAAATTTAACTTACAGATACCCTTTTTCTCCTATCAAAGTGTCACTTCTTCTAAAATTTAAAATCAATGATAGAAAAGTATGTAAGATCGATACTTTCAGACACTGGAGATCAAAATGAACAGTGGTATAATCATTCAGAAAAACCAGTCTGGAAGACGTCCACATCATCTAGACATTTACAACATCAGAATTTTAGAGTTCCAATCTCAGGAAATAATGAGATATGAAGAAAAAACAGTTATATATATATTTAATTTTACTTATACTTGAAAGAAATTAAATTCAAATGGTCAACAATTACAGACCGAGGATTTTATATCATTTTTGACATACAAATGATAAATAACCATGCAGGTGTTAAAATCCATTATCTAAATATATAATGACATGGTAATACAAGTTATGATAATATAAATGAAAAATCAGAATATAAAAGTATATGGAAATGAAAAACCTAATTTTGCTTCACACATTATAATTTTGTTTTAGCTGTAATATCAAGCAAGTTGGTGGGGTACCTAGGGGCTCAATCGGTTAAGCCATCTGCCTTGGGCTGAGGCCATAATCCCAGGGTTCTGGGACCAAGCTCCACATCAGGCTCCCTGCTCAACTGGAAGCCGGCTTCTCCCTCTCCCTCTGCCCCCTCCTTCCCTGGCTCATTCTCCCTTTCTCTCTCTCTTGTGTGTGTGTAGGCGTTTGAGATATTTCTCAAATAAATAATTTTTTTTTTTTTAATCAGGTATGTTGTGAAAGAAAAAGAAACGTGCCGTGGTTATGTCAAAGTCCTACAATTATGAATATTTTTAAATGCTTATTTCAACTTCCTAATTTTTTATCTTTTCTCATGAGAATGTATTACATTCAAAATCAGAAGGGGGAAAAAGTACTTTCAGGGGAAAAAAAAAGCCCTTCAAACAAGAATAATGGCAGACATAAAAGTCAAACTCAGTAGAGTCCCATGCTGATAAGGAGGGATTATAAATGTTGTTTTTGCTTCCTGAAGCTCTGATATGGAATTCCCTTCTCAGCCTTACATTTTAGCCAAGAGATCCCAGGACCGGCACTAGGTATTCTCCTGAAATCACTCCTGTCAAGTTGACAAAAGGAGTTCAACAATAGGGTTGAAAGATGTCATGAGATATTCACTAATCCACATTGATGTCTAATACATGTAGACCGCACGGCTGTCATATGTCATTCTCTGTCATGCAAGAGGTGAAAAGAAAATAAAGAGTACCATAGGGTACCAAGCATATGTTTCAGTAAAACACTCCCTTAGTAATGCGGCAGATAAATCGGTTCTTGGAGACATACCAGTTCTACATTAATACTCCGAAGTGCTCAGTCATTTGTATTATCGTATTCTTTAATACCATAACCTAAGTATATAACATATAAAGAAGTGAAAAGCTATATTAATTCAGAAAATGAAACAAAAGATTCATCAAAACTGAAATTACTCAGTAAGGAGTAATTAACACAATTACTGTTTGGCAAAATTAAGATGCGTTACATGCTTCCTATGCTTTTAATTAATTTAATTAAGCTACCTTTAATAACACTGTTCTTTCAAAAAATATAACAACTGTGATAAATTCCCAATATGGATGTAAAATCAATACTTCAAATATTTACTCTGATATGGACAAGTTCATAACCTCTTTACTTTTAGCAAAGTATTGTTTCATAACAACAGATTTATTTACTTAGCATTTAATGCAGTCTTTTCTGTCAGAAAACGGAGACTTGTAAAAATTGAACAGCCACACAATACACTGTTATTGAGGTCTGCTGGGCGGCTGTTGTGTGTGACACACTGATTTATAACACTTTTCCACCAGCAACAGACCTACCTGTGAATCAACATAGAGTGTGGATAAACAAACCTTTTCTAACATGGGAAGAGGACAAAAGAGCATGAAATAGGGTAGAGGATGGGAAGAAAGTGGGAAATCAAACACTGGAATTTAATCTTCAATATATGAAATATGGCATATTTTGACACTGAATATTGGCACATAAGATGATAAATGTATATTCTAAACTAACTTTTTAAAAGATGCTCGTGTCTCCCAGTAAGTTTAGTCTTAATTTTTTTCAATTTTGAGTCATATTCTGAACAAATAAACCTTATTCTTAAATCTTGGTAGTAATATAATAATGCATTTGGGTTTTTACAAGATAAGAAGCAACATTATATAATTTGTAAATGGCATTAATATTTATATGTTTAAAACTGAATTACATCTCTACCTATACAGAGGAAAGCTGCTGCAATCAAATTACATTACACTCATATAATACAATAAAATGTCCTAAGAGCAATATAGTTGGGTACTTTCTCAAGGAGTTAAATCACATTGATCTGCACTAAACATATAAATAAAATCATTATTTTAAAAAATGCATTGTTTTAAACCAGTGTTAATTTACATAATTTGTGAATTTAAAAAATAAGGTTACATTTGCTATGCAGCCAACATAGATACGCTGTACGATTCCTATTAATTTAATGAGAGTTGTGACTCCCATTAAGTTTAATAGGAGTCATACGGCCAAATCTCCAAATACCTTGCTGAAAATTTACTTGCTAGCTTTCAACTAATCAAAAATATACTGAAATGAACAAAAGTAGTCAATTTTGCTAGATTGGGAAATCTAAAGTCCCTACAGTAAGTCAATTCAGCATTTTCACAGCAACGGCCATATAGTTATTCCCAACAAGAAAAAGAACAAGGTTATCACAATGAAGAGACAAATTGAAGAAAGGGTTTAGGAGCTCTGGAAATGTAACAATTTCCCTTAACAGAAAATATGTCCTGTTTTTTATAATCTGGAGCCAAGTTTTCCATTTTTTTTTTCCTTCTCCATACATTGTCAAGAAAGAGGGGGGAAAATCCCATTTTAGAGCCTAAAATTATAACCAAGAAGCATGATCAGAGGAGTAAAACATCATATGAAAAGATACAGATAGTAACTCCTAGTAATCAACTGGTTACTATACTGGGATCACAGTGAATTAAATCACAATTTCTTTTCAAAAACACTTTCAAAAAAGTAACGTTATATCCATATCCATCATCTCTACACCTCAGCTCAACTACCCACACACATACAATACTATAATGGTCAAGTGTGATGCTGAGGGACATCAGTGTTATCCCTCAAATCTGTCAGAAATACAATGCTTAGGCCCCACCCTAGGCCTTCTAGGCAATTCTGATGCTCTAAGAATCACTACAGTGTTTTTATTCCACACCATGCTGTTCTGTCTTTTGACTTTTTTGTCTCCATCCCCATGCTCACCACTGCCTTTACATAGCTTGGTCAACTCATACTGAGTCAGCTCAAGTATCATGATCACCTCAGCTGGAAACCTTTACTGATATATATCCAGCCACCTCCTCCCCTTCATCCCAATGAGTATCATCATCATGGCACTTACTACCCTGGTATTACAACTGTTTATTAACCTCTCAAAAATTTCGGGTTTTTTATGTGATGGATATAAAATGAGTACTTACTATAAGCCAGGCATTGTTCTAGGCACTTGGACACACTGATGAAATAAAAAACAAAAACAACTGCTGCCCTGTGATGCTGACATAGTGTGTGTATGAATATATATTTTATACATTTTCTTATATGTGTATGTAAATAAAAGAAAGAATGAATACAGACAGGTCTGAATTATCGTAATCCTTAAGTTTAACCTTGGATAAAAAGCTACTACTCCTGGGGCGCCTGGGTGGCTCAGTGGGTTAAAGACTCTGCCTTCGGCTCAGGTCATGATCTCAGGGTCTTGGGATTAAGCCCTACATTGGGCTCTCTGCTCAGCAGGGAGCCTGCTTCCCTTCCTCTCTCTGCCTGCCTCTCTGCCTACTTGTGATCTCTCTCTGTCAAATAAATAAATAAAATCTTTAAAAAAAAAAATGCTACTACTCCTTCCAAATTATGGACCAGTCTGAAGAAAATATTTATATGACTAAAACAGTTTTTTAACTCATACTTAATGCCTAGATCTACTTTTTTCTGTCACTCAACTAGCAAAAAGACCCTACAGCCAAACATCATTTTTGATGTAAGATATCATTAATACAGTAAGATATCATTAATACAAAAGTTATTGTAAAATATGCTTAGAGAATTTAGAAGTACATTTAAAATTGGTTAAGACACTTTCTACACCGATATTCTTAAAATTTCTGGATGTATATAAAACTAAAAGGTAAAGCTGTATCTTGCATAGCTGGCATTTATATGGACATAACATTTTTTTTGGAAATATGGATAAACAACAATGTAATTTGAACTAATTAAAATTTTGACTAATGAAATCTAATTAAATACTCACTGCATAAAGAAGTCAACCTGAAACCCATTTAAAAACCGACTTTGCTGAAGAATTGCTATTATTTGTAACTTGTCACTTGAGCAAGCCTTCACATGTCTGACTTATGCTTGCCAGGGCTCCATTATATAGCATAATTTAATTCTCTAGGACACAAAAATTCAATTTACTTTCTTACTTACTGATACATGATACCACAGTGGTTACTCTGCTTATAAAAACTGGCCAAAAAAATCAAAGCACACCAGTTTCTCAACAAAACTGATTTTTGAAGGGCTTGAGATTAGTTCTGTAGGAATAAAATCAATTCGAAGAAAAACTTACAAAGTATTTTGAAAGTCTGATCTTTCATAATCATTTTTATTTGGAAATTCTAAACAACTTTCCAAAATACACAGGGGAAAAGAGACTAAGAATAAATAAAACATTGTTCTTATTTTGCAAAAACAAGTAAATTTAAGGGGTGAGACTTGATTGTTCAATACTAGATGACAAAGTTAGAGATAAAGGGAGAGAAGCTAATTCTAACAATTAAATCTTTATGTAATTAGATTTTACTGTGGTTAAAAACTTAAAAAAACTGTTTCGTAGTTTGCTCTTTACTGTGTACCCAAAACATGACATATTTATAATATTCACCTGAACATAAAACAGGTAAGTCCTTGCAAATGTGGAAATTTACCTCTCACAAGTATAGATGTAAAATAACTCTAAAATTATGTTTGGCCTATTTTAAAATAATATACTAAAGTGAAACACTACTGCAAAAAGGAGGAAAAATAAAAGCTCTGAAAAAGGCAAGTCCATCACTAAATATAATATATGCTTGTTCTATTTTGATCTTAATTAGCTAATACTATTTAAAATCCACATTTGATTTCCACATAAAAATCAGAAGATTGGCAAAACCAGGCTAAATTCTGGCATGGCAATCACGGGTCCTCTGGCAAGTATTTCCCTGCCTACTGCAGACCTTCACTGGCCTGCTGCCCTGAAGTTAACTTCGCCTGCTTGGCAGCAGTAAGTACCTGAGGTTTCTGCCCCTGCACAGGACTGTGAACTCCTCAAGAAGCAGAAACTGTGCCTTGTGCATTTCAGAATCCTAAGCACCTGGCTCAGTTTAGTCACTCAGTAAATGAGAAAGGAAGAAACCACCTAGGAAACTTTATCTAAGTCATAACTGTAAGAATCCAGAAACTAATACAAAAAGTGCTCATCTCTGTGAGATTTGAAAAGGTAACCATCATGCAAGGGCTCTGAAGAAACTTAATGGGCTGAATGGTTAAATTTATAACTCCTTTCCTGTGTTCTCACACCTAACTTTGATTGGTTTTCTCTATAGGTGTTCACAGAACATTATCTGCTTTCTGGCAATAAAGGACGATCATGTCATGTAAAACTTTACTAAGACAAAACCACGTGATGCTGGATCAGTATTCTAACAGTGTGCATTAACTGTGTCTACTCTCACAGCCAGCAGTGTGGATTCCTCCCAGGTTCTTTTTACCCGTAGGAGGGAGCTGCTTCAAAAGCAACACCCCCTGGCCTGATGCGCCAAAAATGAAATTTCTCTTAACAGCAATATGAATCCTGACCTGATAGGTGACACTAGAAATAAAACTGCAGTATCTCATGAAAAAGTCTCTGTTTGCTAGCCCCCCCGCTGAGTTAAGCTACTGTGCCAGCAAAGTGGTCTCTATCTTGATTGGAAATTTTTTCATTATGTGGACTAATGAGCCATTGGTCCACACCTGGAATCTTTTTTAAATGTATAAAAACATTCAAACATAACAGCAGGAATTCAGTTAGTTTCCACCCCCCCCAAAAAAAACAGATGCAAAATTATAGACTATACACAAGATTTTCTGAACAATCCAACCCAGAGATTCATATTCTTAAACTATGTTTCTGCTTGTTTTTTATAATTATGGTACTATTCATTCAGACATGCTGCATTTTACTGTTAGAGATTTGATATATCTTTCAGTTCTGATGCGAAGAGCATTATCTTCTAAAAACAGAATATCAACCCATTTGTAACTTTCAAGCTTGACTTAAATCCAAGTGAACATTATTTACTTTCTAAATACAGAATTTATTTTAAAAATATTCCTAAATTTGTCATTTATTTGAATTATTAAGTTATGTCAATACTGAAAGGAGGGGACTGGGAAGGTAAGAAGATTATGATGAAATATAATTTGGGGACAGCAATTCAAATAAAATTCTTTCAGCAAAATAAAATGTTAACACTGAAGCTTATTACAAAGATACTGGAATAATAAGCTTTTCTTAGTAGAGAGCTGCCTCTAACCCCCACCTATCATTTTGTTACTAGGTATAAATAGGATCACTTAAAAATACATATAAAATCAATTTTAAAATTCTAAAGTATTTTCTTTAAGAATATTTAATTGGGACAAATAAAATCCATGCGTTTCTCAGAGATTTTGTATTCTCCACAGATTTTACAAGATTAATATAGTTTCACGCTGAATACATAACTACCACTATCAAGTAGCTATAAAATTAACATATCTTAGCTCCACATTAACTTCTGACCTGCTCTATAAAAAGCACCTGAAAGGGTGTTATTTTCACATGGAAATAATATGTAAAACTAAACAAATAAGATACTAAAAAAATCATATAGTAATTATTAAATGATGGTTTCTATTATTTCACTAAGCCTCAAAAGTATTTATTTCTTTAAAAGTCATGTCCATCTTCAAAACGATATAAATGACATTCAAAAGGAAGCACTACAAATTAAAAAAAAAAAACCAATATTTTCCAGAAGATATGAAAAAACTTTATTTAGGAGTTTTAGAACTAAACTATGACTCCACTTAAGAAGCAAGCAAACTAAAGAAGTAAAAACACTGACATGAAATACTTTTGATTTTACTGGAATAAATTTAGTCGCTAAGTGTAAAATATTTACCAAAGCAAAGTTTTCATTTACTTCTCTCAGGATATTAACAATAATATTTTACAAATTTACGTGAAACATAAATTCAGATTTCTAGCACTTTCTTCACTACTATAGTTGTGTGTAATGAAAATAAATTCAACCACCAAAAAAAGAATTTGACAGTCGGGAAATCTTCTTAACAGCTACTTTTTAAAATAAAACTCATTCTAGCCACTTCTGTATAGAGAATACTGCACAGTTTAAACCAAGTTCACCCAGATTTTAAAAATAAAATTTAAATTGCATCTTACCTTCTGTATTCGGTAAGAAGCTGATTATAATGACAAACCACAGACTTCGCATTCTGCAACCAGAAGACACCATTATTGATCCCTTTAAATATTTTCTTTGTATTCCTTAATGAATCTAGTTATAAATGCCCAGCTTCATCGAACCCAGCAGTCTGCATCATTGATCCTCATATCTGAAAAACAAACAGATCCATCATTTACTCTTATGGTCCTGTTACGTCACAAAAGAAATGCAAAAATAATAAGTCTCTCTCTCCTTCCCTGCCTCAAGCCATCTCCTAAGTATAAAATTTTATTTTAAAACAGTATGTATTTTGACTCTATATCCAATATGGGAGCTGCACCTGCATACTGGATATCTGAGCCTTAAAATAATATAAAGAAAACAATCAAAGCTCGAAAAACATTTATAGATAACCATGACCTATGAATTCGTAGAACAGCTATATAAATCCCTAACGATTTTTTTCTTTGAAAAGCTTAGGAAGTCATTCGAGAACAATACATCTCTCTATGCCATACATCAGTCTTTTAATCAAATTACTAGCTTTAGTATAGGTTAAATACATATATGTAATATATATTATATATAGAATTAAAAAATTTATTAATACCTGTAATTTTTTTTGTTTGTTTCTAGTGATGTTAACAGTAATATTATCTACTATTTTATCCTGTTATCTTGCAGGACAGATGAGAGATAAATTAAGCAGTTTATTTTTCTATACAAGGATGTACAATTGTTGACACACGGGTGCACGTAATTTATATAATAATGACATTCTAAAAATATCACATTCTTAAACACCATATATCAAATTGCTATTATTACGGTTATTCATAGACAGAGAAGTTTAATAAAGGGTCTCTTAACTACTTCATTTTAAAGTTTCAGATTTTCATATATTGGGTTTTTTTTTATAGCAAAGTATAACTTAGTAAGATTAAACCTGTATCCTTGAGCAGGTTGGTCCATCCCCTAGACCCAAATAAAACCCCAAGACTATGATGATTGCTTCTCCAAGGTTGTAACACTATTTTTCTAAAAACTGGGAGAAGAGTAAAGAATATAAAACCTGGAGCCAAGTCTAATTCTGACTAGCCCTTAAGAATCCAGTTCTTCAACTGGAGAGGCTACAAAAACTTCAGAAGCATGACTTAATCAGAATTCTCAGTTCCTAGGGCATAAGACCAGGTTATTCTCTGGGTTGTACTGAAGTGTTGCACTTCTTCCTAGGTTTACATGAGGAATCAGAGTAAATACTAGCCCTACAATACACATAAATGCAGACAATTCTCAGGCGTCTGGGTGGCTCAATGGGTTGGGCCGCTGCCTTTGGCTCGGGTCATGATCTCAGGGTCCTGGGATCGAGTCCCGCATCGGGCTCTCTGCTCGGTGGGGAGCCTGCTTCCCTCTCTCTCTCTCTCTCTGCCCGCCTCTCTGTCTACTTGTGATCTCTCTCTGTCAAATAAATAAATAAAATCTTAAAAAAAAAATGCAGACAATTCTCAAATACATCCAGCCTCCTGGTCTAGCCTTGAGGATAGAAAATTAACAAAATTTTCCTTTAAAGGGATATCTTAACAGTTTCTTCATACCAACTTCTGAAATTTTCTTCTAAATAATACTCCTACCAAGTTCTCTCAATCTACCCTTAATCTGCTGCAGATAAAGAGTTTCTTAAAGTGGGGGAGTGAGGGGAATATCTCCCATTCTGAAGCTATATCTATAAAAAGGAACTCATATAATTTAGATCTTGACACAAAAGCATAAAAACTTTTAGAAAAAAGTTCCTAGATAGCCCTGTAGTTCTTTCACATTATCTGAGCTATTCTGCATTTGCTACATGCTTCATATATCATGTGAGTCTATTAGTAGTTTACTATATCCTATTATTAGTTCACTATATTATATTATCAGTTGACTATGATGTAACTTCAATGGAAAAGCAGTGAGATTCTAAATGGTTTGGAACACTTATTACCCTACAAAGTCGCTATCTTGCTTCACCAACAACCACACCAAAAAGAATATAAAAAATTAATCTGAAGCTATTATCCGGTGTTTAAATATAAAGATCCATAAAAATCACAGATGAAACTAGCAAGATATTTCCATAATACGCAGTTTGTTTTAGCATGCCTATAGTTTCAGAGATGAAACTGCTTCCCTATACATCCCTCCATGACCCAGAACAGCCCAATTTTAGCTGTCTCGGAAACTACTGAAGACATCTAGGTATCATGATGAAAGGAGTCAGAAATGTTACTACCCAGTTCTGAGAACATTTCAGATGATTCTGTGCCCAGAGAAATAAGACAAAAAGAGCAGACTTCCTCTCCTGAATACCAAAAATATTCAAAAAATGATATATCAAAAATTAATCTGATGGGGAAACATGGCACAAAAACCTTGTAAAATGGGCAATCTCTATTCTTTTTTCACACTGAACTCCCAAAGACCATTCAAAAGACAAAACGCAAACGAACCTGCAGTTTATGAGCGCTGTGGTCAAGTACTTGCCTTAAAACTGCGAGCTATTTTATATAAAGCATAAAGAGAAGTCCAATAATTTCATGACCTGTCAAGACTGAAAAGGCTAATCAAGAAACAACTTTTTTAAAAAAAGATTTTATTTATTCATTTGACAGAGACAGACGCAGCCAGAGAGAGAGCACAGCACAAGCAGGAGGAATAGAGGAGGCAGAAGCAGGCTTCCCACCCAGCAGGGAGCCCTATTCGGAGCTTGATCCCAGCACCCCTGGGATCATGACCTGAGCAGAAGGCAGACACTTAATGACTGAGCCACCCAAGCGCCCCAAGAAACAACTTCTTATATCCTCTATGTTGTTCAAAGATCTGACCAAGCAATCAGAATAATTTTAATGTTATGGATGAGGCACATTAATTAGTACACATGAAATTAAATCAGCCTCTGGACTGCTCCTGATTTGAGCAAGTCCAAGTTCTGCTTGTAAGGAGTATTTCATTTCAATGACATGAATACAGGCTGCCTGCCCACATGCACACAACTCTTGAACACATTTCTACATTCTTAAAGCAATCCAAGTTTAGTCTGTCTTCGGTCATCTGTTATTTGAAAGAGTCCTTGTTTGTGGGGAGAAAGGGAAGGAAGAAATCAGAGACTGATGACTGCTTTGTAGGAAACAGCTGCCAAGATAGGAAAACCTCTGTTAGTAAAGGGAAAATGAGGAGGAAACCGCACAACCAAGACCTCTTTTGTGGTCGTTGGCCAAGGCAGATATTTCATGAGCTGATTCTAACTATACTAAAAATTTAAGTGTATTCTTAAGAATCTTAATGTGAAGCACAATTTTAAGGTTTGAGAATGTGAAACACAATTTTAAAATTACACCGTAGTCAATTATGACACTTAGTATAGACGATTATTTCTAACAAATAGAAACAAGTTCTGGAATGTAATAAAATCATGGTTTTCTTTATGCAAATAAAGCTTACGTCCATCTGTGCAATAAGTAAAAAGAATATCAAATTTATTTTTCTCACCCTACAATCTATATCCAATCATCTTTAGATCAAACAGAACTATTCATGAAAATTCAAGCTTTAAATGCAATTTTGAAAACTAAAGTCCAAAGATTTTATCGCTGTGATCCAAATGAAGAACAACCTTCCATTAAAAAAAGTCAATGAAAACTGAAATACTTAACCACAATCAGTTAAAGACAGAATGAATAAATAATCAAACATGGTGAAACTAATCTTAGGAAAACATTGCTCCTAACCAAAGTGGAGCCAAAGGACACTTCCAGGCATAAATGTAGCTAGCTAACGGACGCCTCCAAACATTTTACCTGCAAAATGAAGCTCAGCAAAATCTTCTCATAATGCAAAACAAAAACAAGGAAGAGATCAGAAAAGAAGCTATTAAATTTCCTTTCAATGAACAGAAAAGATTAAGTAACTCTCCATACTAATAACCAGTTTGTCCTTAAATTTTGGAAAACCTCTTTCCAAAAACTTTGGTGAGGAAAGAACTGTGACTATAAAGGCACAGGAGACAGATCAAACTCCTCTTAATGCTAAGTAAAGTTTCATTTCTTAATAAAATCAGAAACACTTCTACTTAAACTATAAATGACCATGGTTTTTAAAATCCCAACCCACTTCTAATGCACAACCTTGTTTTCATCCTTCAAATAAGAAGATAAAATTCAAACAATTTTTTTAAAAGATTTTATTTATTTATTTGACAGACAGAGATCACAAGTAGGCAGAGAGGCAGGCAGAGAGAGAGAGAAGGAAGCAGGCTCCCCGCTGAGCAGAGAGCCCGATGTGGGGCTGGATCCCAACACCCTGAGATCATGACCTGGGCTGAAGGCAGAGGCTTTAACCCAGTGAACCACCCAAGCTAAAACAAGGATAAAAACAATTTTATCCTAGTCTTAGTTCTACCAAACCTCAGTCAAGATTTTTTTTTTAGCTCTACACAGCTTACGACACTGTCATGTAGAAAGTGAATTAATGCATCCTTACTACTAAATCTTCCAAAGCTGAAAAATGACTTCCAGGAATACACCTCAGCACTGCTTATACCCCTCGATATTTTATACACTACTTACAATGTACAGTCAGGTGTAGTCCTTCAAACAGTAACCTGCTTATATTTATCAGTTGCATAAAACATCCCATGCTTTAAACTGTCAGTAAAATTAGGAAAGTATTACTAACCAGTTTTAGCATTCAGGTGTTTATGTTACATTACCAGGAAATCACATTTAACCTCATATGCAACATGCCTGTTCAGCAAAAATAGGAAACAAAACAAAACAAAACAAAAAACCAAAAAAAAACAAAAAACAAAAAACACCACCTGCTTGTTTTTAAGTATCAATGAAACAGGCACACTAGACCATGCTTCAAATTAATAAAAGGAAAAGATAATTTAAGGTTTTCTATCACAGCTTAACTAAGGCTGATATTCTATTAGGAGTAAAGCCAACATAAAGATTCATATACAAAGCTTTGTCTTTGACTTCTACTTACAGACACTGAGGTACTAAGACCACTAGATGATAAACCCAAAAATAACTAAAAGCATAAGAACAGGGAAAGAAAAGCACCATCTAAGTATGAGACCTATCAAAGTCACCCATCCTTGTTATTATACACTAATGCTGTGTAAAAGGAAACATCAATGCTTATTCTATGCCCTAAATGTATGTCAGCACTAAATGAAAGCCAAAGAAGCTATGTACAAAATCAGTCTTTCTAATCTTATTTGCACTATAAAATTGTAATTATGAAATGGAACTTACTAGCAAAAGAGAGCTGCTATTCTATATTTTGCCCATACAAACAACAAAAATGGATAATACTAACCCCATTATGCCCCCAAGCAAAGTCTTAGAAAATGAAAAATAAATTAGTTTAATTTCAATCTAAATCTCATTCGGGATGTTCACTTTCCAGAAATATCTTATGTGTGGGCTTGACAGGCCAGAACTCCCCCTTCTTGTTAACATCGTAGAAAACACTGATACTCTTGGGAGTTTTCTTTCAGTAAGTTGTCTAAGTAAAACCCTTGCTATTGGTAATCAGTGAGCTTATTTTAGCTCCAGACATTCAACGTTCTTTTGTGTTTCAGTTTATTTTCTTCCCTTTCACAAAGATAGTATGAGGCTGGGAATGCTGATAGAGATTTGAAAACCACATGGCAAACCACAAGTTGCCACCCTCTTTCTCCATTTCATTTCTGTGGACACTGGTATCAAGTCCAGAGTACTTTAATTAAACTATTTATGCCTAAGTCCCCTTAACATTCATTACTGGTCTTACCCTTTACTGAAATTTCTGCACTGCGAGGGAATAAATTCTTCTAGGTCTTAGAGCAGAGAGGGGAAGAGCTCAAGAATGCTCCGAGAAAATTACATCAGCAATCTGCTATAACATCTACCAGCCATGCTGAGCATTCAAGAGAGCCTTGTAGCTGTGGACACTGGAGGCACAATGCAGGGCAGTCTGCCATTCTCTTCATTAAAATCCTTCCAGTTGAAATAATAAAAACAAGTTGCTGTCATTTTCAAATCAATGTAGGGGACATTTTATGACTGAAAATAAACTTGCAAATTAAGTCTCAAAAGAAAAAAACAAACAAACAAAAAGGAAGTTATATGCGCAGTTCAAAATATCACCTATATCATAAAAAGTTGATGCCTTCCTCAACTCTTCTACCAAAAAAAAAAAAAAAAAAATCATTAAATCTGTTTGTTGAAGATATTTTGTATTTATTATTAAATTATAATCCACTTACACAAGAAGTTAGTTTTTTCCCCATTTGGGGGAAAGGGAAAGGTATTTTTATCTTTATTCTTTTTTAATTTTATTTATTAATTTGACAGACAGAGAGCACCAACAGGGGGCGATGCAGGCTCCCAACTGAGCAGGAAGCCCCATGCAGGGCTCAGTCCCCGGACCACGACCCCAGCCACAGGCAGACACCGGACCACTGAGCCACCCAGGCACCCTGGGAAAGGTATTTTTAAATGGCAGTCCTCTCCAACTTTAAGACATTCTATTTCCTCATAACTTTCTAATAGTCCAGAATTCTTAGAAAAATTTTTTAGTAAATACAAATTATGGGTACTACAGCCTAAAATTATTTCCTGGATGCCTACTATGAGCAAAACACTATATTATATATCATATATTCATGAAGAATATGTATTCTTCATGAGATCAATATTATAAAGATCAGAAATCTGAGACTCAAAGAGGAAAAGTTTAACTCGATTAAAGTTATTCAGCTAGCAAGTAGCAGAGCTTGAATTCTAATTAAGGCTAATTAGAAATCCATTCTTTCTGCTAGTCACTACATTATTCATTCAACAAATATTTACTGAGCACCTATGATGTGGTAGGTACTAAGGAACAAAAGAGATAAAACTCCTTACTCTTGGGAGATTACATTCCAGCTCAAAAATAAACCTTCCCCAAAAAAAGTTGTAAGTGCCTGGTACACAATTAGTGTAGGTCTAAATAGTTTATTCACAAGACTTCATGAAATCTTCACAACTTGAAGAAATAGATATTTTGCTGAAATTAATCACATAATCTGTTCAAGGACAGTAAGTAAATACCAGTGCTAGGATATAAACCCATGTTCTAAAACCATTATTGCCACTAATTAAGTAGTTCAGATAAACTTACTTAATGTTTTATCATCTTTCCCTTTAGAATAAAAAAATGGAAGTAAAACAAAGGCATTTTGGGATTGGGAAAATGAAAAAATACCAAAAGAATAATGAGTTGATTTTCAAAATGTTTACATTTGTAAAACTAACATCCCTTAGGTAATGATAGCTAAATGTTAACTTAATTTTTATTATTTCTAGTCAAGCTATCTTAATTTCATTCATTTATAGTGCTATTTAAATTAACAAACTATTCTTAACTAGTAAGTCTTATCAGCCAAAATACCTGTAAAGTTGCTTACAAGTCAAATAATAAACTTAAGTATTTCCAACAATTATAATTAATAATAAATCCTAACAGTACTGGAAAGAATGTTTTCACATTAACATCTATAATATTATGGACTAATCATTCATTGTTCAGACAAACAAAAAGGAAAAAAATCTAATGTTGCTCATGAGATTCAATCTTATGTTTGGTTTACTGCACTGGATCCTTTGTTCATAAATCATTGTTACTAGTCATTCCCTAAATCAATAATCAGATTCCCTCTTGGTCTATATATATAACCACTAAATGAAATAATAATGACCCAGGATCTGTTGTATATTAGATCATCAATATCACCATCAGAGGTTTCTTAGAGATAATTAGGTAATCTGAGTAAAGTATGTCAAATGATCTTAAAAATAAATATGAAAAATTATTATGAACACAGAGTAAGAAGCTGAAGAAAATTTTGTGAAGTATAGCACATTGCCTTATGTAATCAATAAACAATACAACTCATTTGCAAGCTATGTCAATATATAGTGTCATATAAACTTACAATTTTCACTTCTAAAATAAAGTAGATTATATTAACAATATAATCACATGTTCATCAGTTTAGGTCAATGAATATCTAGTAATTACATTCTAGATATTTCTGAATTGAGTACTGGAAGGAATGTTACTTATTTGTTAATTATTTTTACCTTATATATTATTAGTTGGTCCTGTGTTAGGTTCAAAAGGAATTATAATACAGAATAAGATATGGTTGCCACCTTCAAAAAGTTAATAATCTTCTAAGGAGAATTAGAAACTGAAGAAAATACCTAAGACCCAAACTATGTATTAGTTAATAATTGTTATAATTCCCCAAAAATCTATGGTAATAAATGTATTTCATACCAAAATAGTGAGAGAGAAGAGAAATAAAAGGATTTTCTGGACCTGTGTTTCTCCTGAGATGTGCACCTAGATCAACCAACATCATCTAGACAGCAAGAATCCAAAATTGAGATCAGGAGCAAACTCTGGAATCCAGACTTAACCTACCACTGTGAAAGTTAATACAATTCACAAACATGTAGTCCCAAAGTCCACCAACTATATATGAGTGTAGGAATAGACAATAAATCTACTATCTCATTATTTTCCCAATTATTCCAATTATACATTTATGGTCCTGATTCCACTTTAAGTAATCTTAGAGAAGAATTTTAGGGGTTATTGCAATATGTTTGACTAAGGACTTGTCCCATCTCTCAAAATATGTCTCAGCAATTATTCTAATAATTCACATTCTAAAAATATCTAAAGGAGTTGCTATTTCAGAAAAACATTTTTTGAAACCTACTTATACATGATCACATTGGCAGCCATAATAATAATAACCTAAGTTACTCAGCTCACATATTTCACACTCTGACTTCATTGGAAAACTACACATGATCAAAAAGCAAGATGACATCTTGCTTTTCTTCCAGAAAAAGCAAATTTTTTGGCTTAGCCAGGGTTGCTTTCCATCAAACCCTATGTTCCATACCATTTAATGTGTGTGTACAAGTAAAACTCAAGACAATAGCATTTTACTGAGTTGTAAAAATATATATATCAATTATTTCTGAAAATTAATTAACACTATTCAAGTTGTAGCCTAAGTGTAAGAATAGAATAGACTCTTACTTTATTGTTAAACACATTCTGTATAGTTGGTATGGCTGACTCCTCTAAAAAACATTAGGACTTAGATGGGAAGGCAAGAAAAATCATCATGGACCAACTATTAAGAAGTAGTAATGGACTGGGTTATTCTAAATGGTTGTTAAACACACACACACACACACACACACACACACACACAAAATAAAAACTCTAGTTCATTAAAAAGTTGAAATCAGGTTGTATGTGCTAGTGCTTCTTAACTACTCAATCATGGAGTAGGGGGAGGTATGTGGTTTTTAGAAAAGGGATTTGCAACTTTAAAATATAATTTTACAGCCTCTATTAAAATTTAAAATATTAAAGTGGTAATAAAAGAATTGTTGTTTAATAAAAAATATAGGTTATAAACAGCTGAGAAAAACTGACTAGAAGCTTGAATTAACTTGCTAACACTCTTTTTTTTTTTTTAGATTTTATTTATTTATTTGAGAGAGAAAGCACAAGTTGGGGGGGGGGCGGAGAGTAATCAGGAAGCAGAGGGAGAAGCAGACTACCCACTGAGCAGGAAGCCCAATGCACAGGACTCCATCCCAGGACCCTGAGATCATGACCTGAGACAAAGGTAGATGGCTTAACTGATTGAGCCACCCAGGTGCCCCAAGACTCTCTTAGTTAATAAATAACTAATGTATTTCATAATATTTCAACAAATTTTTTAAAATCTCCAATTCAGAAAACTTTGAGGAAAATATATTGTTATTAGGCCATATATAAAGAATAGCAAAAGGCTGTACTTAATAACTACCACTGATAACTAGTGAGTCTTCAAATCTCATAAGCAAAAACTTATCAATAGTATCCCATTATGTTTGTAAAGATTAGAAGCAAGGGATTGTGTAGACTGATATGACAGAGCAGGTATCAGGAAACATTTTTTACAAATGACCAAATGGTAAATATTGTAGGCTTTAAGGACTCTATAGTCTCTGCCATTATAGCATGAAACCTGCCATAGACAATACGTAATAATGAATGAGCATGGCTGTGGGCCAATAAACTACCACAAAAAACAGTCACCCAGCAACGGTTTGCCAAACCCAGCTGTAGATGAACTGGCAGGAAGAAGATAACTAAATGCAGTTCAGTCAAGTAATGAATTGACCAGTAACTATCAATGTCTGCCAACATAACCAAACCAATTTTAGTCTGTTATTTCAAGAAATTAATTTAAATGTTAATGTAAAGGTAAATTAAGCATGCTGGAATAAGAAAAATAAAACAAAGCAACGTTATACTGACCAAAACAAATGAGTGTTTCACTGTGTGTGTATAACAAAGCCATTATGTACAGCTTACAGTGTCTGGGGAGAAACTCCAGAAAAGAAAATAAAGGACATTACCACAGTAACATATCTTGCTACTTTGTTTGGCAGAAGAGAATGTAAAACCAATCAAAACAGTAAGTAATGGAAGACTGAAAAATAATGAGGTTTGGACAAGACCCCTGAGGTATTCTACCATTAGCATGATGGTTTCAAATAGCTGTTGGTAAAAGTGGCTTCAGACTCCTGAAATTTCTGTCACCATTGCTACTCACCCATATGAAATACTGGATATACCCCAGTTCCACATTGTATTCAACAGGAAACTGCTAAATTCTAATTTGCTGATTTTCTGCTAGAAAGTTAAAAATTCTACAAGGCCAGAATCACCAATCTTAATTCCAAAAAATTATTAAGTCACAATGAATACACACACTTCTTTTGGAACATAAGCATTTTTACTGCTTTCTAATTCCCTGTATCTAGATTCTCCCCAGTAAATATATTTTAAGTGTTACTAATACAATAAATATTTTTATTTTCTGCTATCTAATATATCTTAAAATTGAATAACCATCCTATGACATATCATAAGAGTAAGAATAACATTTCTAAGCTACAATTAATAGGTATCATTAAAATACATGAAGGCTAAACTTTTCTGCAAATATTATATATAAGACAAAAGAGTGGAAAAGGTTACAAATTTTTAATAAGAGCATTATATTATGGTAGTAATAATCTAGGTGTTTTACTGAAAGTGAAGTGGATTACTGTAAATGAAATTTTAAAATGTCCTTTCCATTCTACAGATAACACAAAATGACTTTTTTTCATGTCTCTAGCGATAAGGATAAATTTGCCACACATTTAAATGGTGCCTTCACCCTTTCCACTCTGGCTCATGAATTAATAATTCAGTGACATTAATACAAGAAGATAAATGATAAAAAGGTTAAGGCGCATGGGCCAACCATACACACATACTTCTTTTAGCACAGTTAATACTTCTCTGCCAATTATAGCTAAAACTTTTTAACAGTTTTCAATAGCGTTTTTACAATCTAAGTAGCAGCTTATGCACACACAATTTCACACAATTCAGGCTTAATAAATCTCCTGCTGGTACCAAACAATCATTCTAGGGGATTAAAGTGCAACATCTGTTAACATTAATAATGTTTTATATAGTCATATGTATTAAAGAAGCCTCTACTCCATTATTAGTCTCCTAAAAAACCTTCTAGACCAATATACTGATTTAGTATGAATTATACATATATCCCTCAATTGGTGACTTATAACAACAAAGAAATGCATTAGTATGAAATGGTAAAAGAAAAAATTGCATTCTCTGTGAAGTAACGGGGTTTTTTTGAACCCAACTTAACTAAATGTATTTGAGTGTACATGTGCAGATATACACACAAATGAAATTAGCTCAGTCTCTAATAGTTTTTAAAACCAAAAACCCTCGGTAACATTACTCATTATAAATTTCAGTAAGCCAATGTTCTGTAAATATAAAAGGTACTTCAATGTAAGGTGGCACACATTCACTCACAGCTGACTCTGAAACGTCTTAATCCCCTCTCACTGATTTCATTCCCAGGGCCCTAACACCTTCTCTCTAAACTTGTGTAAAAACCTCATAGGTGATTCTTCACCCTCCATCCAACTTGCTAATCTCCACTGGAGTAATCTTCCTAATTTCACTCAACAACATAAAAATGTGTAAAACTGGAACCAATCCCAGAGATCACTTCATACATATGACAAAGAAAAGACTTGGGGTTTTGAGTTGACAAAGGCAGATCGCAGAACTTCTGTTTTTTAAATTTCCCGTTAAGTTACATATATTGTCTTGCTGTAATTCAATTATCACAACAAATCTAGTATCTCTATTTTAACAGGGAAAGTACAACTGGGGGCTGAAGGAGTAGTAAATGGAAAGTTTAATAAAAAGTGGCAAAAAGCAGAACTAGGAATAGAATCCAAATAGATCTGATTTCAAAAATACTTAAATGCTCTGCTTCTGTCAAATTTATTTGCTCAGTAATTCTGAATATGCCCTTGGAACTGATTTTTACCAAGATGCTCATATACAAAGCATCACCCTCCTTTCCACCTAAGGAAATTTATACGGATTTCATAAGTTTAAAAACCACCTAAACCATAAAGCCAACCTGACCGCCTCAAGATGGAAAAATCTTTCCTTCCACAAATTCCTATAGTCATCATCTTTATCATTTGTATGGTAGGGGATCTTGGGTTATCTTAGGACTCCCCTTCAATTAAGCTTTTAAACTATTTTTAAAAACCTCTTTTGTCCAAATTTCTCATATTTATCTTTCTTCAATATAAAGTCTCTTCAAACCAAACCAGAAAGTTTGGTTTCCAACATACATACTTTGTTCAAAACACTGAGGCTGATACTACAAGCAATACAAGGATACAGGAGATCAGGAAATGAAACAAATAACTACAAATTACTTCAATGTAATTAAGAAAAGTGGTCCTCGTTTTAATCGAGTCTGATATGTAGCATAATATCCTGGTGATCAACAGTGAATATACAATAAATTAAACAGGCTTCTGGAAATCACTATTTTTTAATGGATTTCCTTTTTTAGCTAACATCTAAGCTTGAGAATGACCATCATTCATTCATTTCCCGTTCTTCCTCTTTAAAAATTAGGGAGATTCAGTTTTTGAACCAAAGGAGGCTTGCCCTCACCTCTGTACCTTTCCTGGCATACTTATGGTGTTCCTTCTGCCCAAAATGCCCTCTGCCACTTGTTCCCCTGGCCCACGACTATTCTTTTTCCAATACTCAGTGTAGACCATGACTAAACTAACTCCCTCCTTCCCCTAAACCTTAGCACAAACAAAAGGGCACTACCATTTGTATCCATAGCACAACCTGCTATATCACAAAATATCATCTCAAATTATTGTAAGTTAACTGAAAACAGAACCAATGGCTTTCGCATCTATAATCTCAGTGCTAGGCAGCCTTGCCTAATGCTTGGCAAATAGCACATAACAAATGCTCTTGACAGAAAGGAAAACAGGGAAGAAAGGAGAAAGCTGTGAATGAATAAACTGAACTACCGATGCAAAGGAAAGACCATGAATGGTGGAAAGAATAAAGAAAAGTGAATGGAATCCAGAAACTAATGTGTGAAAGAAACATAATATTTTAAAAGTAGAAACAAATGGAAAATCTCCTAGAATAGGGTTTTTCAAGGATTTTTCTTCCTCTACAAGACTATTTTTAATTAAATGTTTAATTAAATACTGAGAAAGCTTATTTAAAATACAAAATACAAAATGAATGTTTTTCAGAAAGCTTAATTTGCCATTGTTTGACATAAAATATTTTAACATTTTAATCCCTTATAGAAGCCAAATAAAATGAGCCTCCTAATTATAAAAGCAAAACAGGAAGGTCACAATTAATGGGGAAACTAAACCTACACATCAGCTCTAACCAAAACCAAACTACAGAAAAATAATCTCCTGATGGAAGTTTTCCTTTAAAATACTTGAAAATCTGAGGTGCCTATGTGGTGCAGTCAGTTAAGCATCTAACTCTTGGTTTCAGCTCAGGGTCCTGGGATCAAGCCCTGCGTCTGGCTCCGTGCTCAGCAGACAGTCTGCTTGAGACTCTCTCCTCTTCCTTCTGCCCTTCCCGGCAACTCCCTGTTCTCTTTCTCGCTTTCTAAAATAAAAATCTTTATGTAAAATAAAATACTTGAAAATTTAATAGATCTATGAAAACAATTTGTAATTTTAAATATTTTAAGTAATTTAAAACTTCAAGTATTAGGAAATATGAAGCTCCATGAAATTATGTTAGAAATGCCTGATAAATAAGCTTTTAAATAAAAATAGACTGGGTATACTAAAAAAATAGACACTGATTTTCAAAGTACACCAAAAAATACAAGAAATTTTTTTCTTGCAAAACTTTTTGACAAGGTAGGCTTCACATCTACACATTGGCCCAGCAATAAATAAATTCCAAATACTTTTGGAATTTAGAAAAATGCTATTTCTGTATCAATAATTTTTTTTTAACTGTAAAAGTTCCCTTAAAAGTGAAAGCTTTTAAATAGAGAGAGCAACACATGGATACCACACACTTTTATCACCATTCAGAACAAAGAATGGACAAATTAAAATCCACACCTCTTTTCTCTCCCAAAATTATGAGACTGACCTTAGCACTCCAATTCAATGCCAATTTGAGGGCTTATACCTCACCTCTAAATGAAAAGACAATACATTTCACAATGGGAATTACACTTCAGCCTTACTCTGCAATTAAGTTACCTGATATTACCTATAAAGCATGCGGCATTGTAGGTTATTTCTTTTTGGTATTATGTTTTGCTGAGGCTGTTGAAAAACTACAGCGATTTCCAAATCCTAACTTTCCACCCTTCCTCAAACCAAAATTTGCGATTTAATCAACTTTAATTATATGAATCAAGCACTGATAATAAATCTAAGCAGCTTGTTTGCAGAAAGATATCTGAATATTAAATATGAAATTTAACAGGTTTTAATAATTAGACTCTGTATTTTGTATAATATATATATGTCTGTCCTAATTTGGGAAGATGCACTTCTCACATAACACTCATCAAACTGAATATAAGAAATTGCTCTGGCATTTCACTAAATTAAAATCTTGAAACCCTACAGCTACAATGTGCAAATTTAGAATTTATTAATACTTTAAATCAAATCATAGTTATTATTCAGTTTCATATAATGCAATTTCTAGTAGTCTTCTATTGTAAGTGCCAGAACACAATCAGATTTTAATCAGAATCTACTGTTAGTCACTAACACACATTTTGGAAGGTAACAACCACCATGACCAACCTCCAGAAACACTATCATTTAACAGTTAAAAGATAAAAATTATCCACCTGTGATACCCACGGAGTAAAGGAATTGAGGAAGAATGGCTCCTTACATACCAGAAAATGTTTCTAAACCTCAGATTTAGGCTACCCTTACTAGAACTTCCATGAGATATTAAATGCTGTTTTTTCATGGTTTGCTAAATGCCTAGATGGATTTGTTAAAATACTTTGTCACAATTTTTCTTGATATATTTTATCTCATGACCATTAAAATATCTTTTTAAACATTTCTATTATTCTTACAGTTTCCTTTAACAATTAAAAAACTAAAATTCACACTAGAATATCAATACCCACGTTTAGTTAATCTCCTTTTATTTCCTGTTGATTACCTTATGCAAATCTATCTTCAGCATAACTGGTCAACCAGGAGAAAAAAGAAGTCAGCCTTCATACCACGGCACAGTTCTGACAAGCAGGCTCTACTGACTTCCTTTTAAAACTATTAATACATGGGAGGATCCTAATCTTTGCGATGATTTGGGGGCAGGGATTTTGAAACTGTGATTGTAGGTCAGGGGGAAGAACTACAAAAAAAGAGTCCTACTTGCATATTTTCCACATGGTAATTCAATCAGATATCAGATTATAATAAAATGAGGAAAATTATCCATCTTTTTTTCTTTAATCACACAGTAAAAGTGGAAGCAGATGTTTTTAGGTGGGTGGGTAGGCATCAACATTTGTTTTCAGTCTCAGAACATCAATTTTGATAAAGGCAAATCAGGTCAATCACTAATTTATCACCTACAGAAAACTCTGAGCAGAACTTAAAAAGGAGGAAGAGAGAATCTCCCAACAAAAATGAGGGAAAAAATAAAATAAATCTAAAGAGTGAAAATGGATCCCAAACAACAGGAGCCACTGTGAACTAAATATGGGAACCAAATTTAATCCACATCAATAATGATAATAGTAAGTATTTACTATGAGTTTTCCATGTATGAAGCTCTATTAAACTCTGATAAGTGCATCACACATTTTTTTCTCTATTATATGTAAGTAAGAATATGTTCAGATCACCACTGAGAAATCAGTACTAACTCTTGTATTACTACCATTATCACTCTTACATCTGTGACAGGAATCTGAAACTGGTTAGATTCTAGCCCAGTTTACTGTGATCTTTATTATCATAAATGACAACTATTTATTCAAAAACATATTGAGAGCCTACTCTGAATTAATAACTGATGGTAGGTGCTGATAGGGGCTTATGGTTGTTGTTCAGCCTTGTCACCCATAATTAACCAGCTATAAAACACCAAAGTTATTACTGGGTCTAAAGAATTGAAAAGCTATTGAGGAAATAATTGCATTGTTCTTAATAATGAATAAGATGTAGCTAGGAAATTTTCTAGGTGCCAAAAGAATAAATAAGTAAGTTCATGCTAATAAAAAGAGAAAGCCACAATAAATTGTAATGAATTACCAAAAAAGATCTTTGAAGGCATAGAAATTCCTAAAGCTTTCCAAAAAGGGACAAGACTTGCATCTAAGGAAACCTAAGAATATCAAATTAGTTTGTGAAAGAGCTGTTAAGAATGTTAATAAAATGGCCCTCAACAAAGCCAAAAGTATTCTTTCACAAAATAAAAGATTTCTCTCTAACCAGATTTTAATAACTGACTTTTGTAAGTCTTGATTACCTTAGAAGAAACCTCACACAAAATACAAATAAACCAAAAACCTACATCTTACAGCCTTAAATCCACATAATAAAATTTTTCATTTTAATCAGCACTTGAAGAAACTTGAGTATCATTTAAAACATATATAGGTACATACTCAAGAATATCTCTAGGAACATCTGTAAAGGAAGCATAATTACTATTTTTTCACAAATATAACATTTAAAATATGCATATCAACTTAAAGCAATTTTTTTCGACAACTGGTATTATTTAGGCATAATGCATGCCCCTCAAAGTCCAGGCAAGAAAATGGACTCGTTCTTTCTCCTTGCTCTCAAGCAAGCTAATGGCAAGAATGAACGATGTTTTGAACTTGGGTTTGATTTCTAGCTCTCTTTCTACCCCACATTCAATTACCAAATTCTACCCCATCATTACAAATGTTTTCCCATCTATAAGCATTGCTTTCGCACCTGGACTGTCATCCACACCTTCTAAAGTTCTATTTCCTCCATTATTTCCCTGTTCTAGTTCACTGCTTACACCATCTTGAGAGTTAGCAATTAAAAAATATAACACATTCTCAATCAAAAATATTAACAGCTTTTTATGGCCCACATGTAAAGTCTAATTTTAGTGGAGTAGGCTCTTTAAAATCAGGTCCCAAACTAACATATCATTTTCATCTCCTTCCATTTTCTGTACGACTCATACCCTACATACACATTCTCCTGAAGGTAACATATTTCTTCGTTTTCCAGTGCCTTTACCTCTGACCTGTCCACCTCTCAAAAAAAAAAAAAAAAAAAGCCTGAACCTGCTAAAATCATCTTCTGCCTTCGAGTCTACCTCAATGGAGTCTCTTTTTTCCATACTTCTCATTTTGAATTAACCCCACCCTACATCCCGCAGACTTTACTCTTCATTTTGACATGTGGCTACAGTATGCGTTATATTATAATTATTTGTTGAACTACCTGTTTCTCTCACAAGATTATAAGTGCCTTTTATAGAGCAGTCCTTAACACAGTAAATTTTTCTAGGCAGGACCTTAATAAATGGCTGTTGTCTCAAAATGAATAAAATTAAAGCCCAAAAGTTGGTGGATAATTAGATGAAATGCACTTATAGATAAAACTGTTCTTGTAAAGGATAAAATACAATCAATATTGTAAAACACAGACTTTAAGACCAATTCAAGCAAATGCATACTTTTGGTCTGGCAATTTTGGCGAACTCAGTAGTAGGAGTTCTCACATTTTTAAAACCACATGTGCTGCCATAATAACCTCTGTGGCACTGCAGAAAACCAAAAATAACATCTTGAAAGTAAAATCCAAAGCATTATAAATACTGTGAATTATTAAAGTAAATCCAAGCCCTCATCTGTCACTTACACACATGCAACATTATCAAGAATGACTGCTCTGAACTACAGAAGCATAAGGCACTTTAAGAGAATGTACCCACTTGGGGCGCCTGGGTGGCTCAGTGGGTTAAAGCCTCTGCCTTCGGCTCAGGTCATGATCCCAGGGTCCTAGGATCGAGCCCCGAATCGGGCTCTCTGCTCAGCAGGGAGCCTGCTTCCTCCTCTCTCTGACTGCCTCTCTGCCTACTTATAATCTCTGTCTGTCAAATAAATAAATAAGAATTTAAAAAAAAAAGAAAAGAGAATGTACCCACTTATGAAATATCAGACTTTTCAAAGGGTAATTTGGGTTTGACTTTTATTTTAATTGGACTCTTAAAAAATTTTTATATAGTAAGTAATCTCTAGTACTGTGCATCTTAATACTACTTAATTTAATCAATATTGGGACTGAAAAGTAAGACAGTGGCAACAATTTAACCACTCTGGCTTGGTAAAACCCTCTGGCCTTGAGAAAACTATAAATTGCACAACATAGAAGGGTGACAAGGCCGCCAAAAATGAAGATTTACCTCATCAAATTTACCTTTATGATCTTAGCAATAGCCTTATAAATGTCCCTATAAATGAAAAGTTGACTTAAGGAGTTTTAATTTAGATGAATATAGTCCTGAATACAATTCCAAAGATGGAAAATCTGCCTTTCACCTAAACAGCTAAATATACCAAATGCACTATATTCTGAAAGATAAAAATGAAATTCTACAATATTTAGAACTAAGAGCAATTTTCAATTTTTTAAAAATTTGTCATATTTACATACATTAAACCAAAAACTGCTATTCTAGATTATTCAATTCTTTATCTGTTGCATAAAATCAATAAAACTCAAAGTCCAAATAAAGAAAGCTTACTACTAGAGACAGGGAGCTTTTAATTTGTACTGAATTATTCATTAAAATATTTTTCAACCTATTTACAAATTTTGCAATAATAAAAAAAAAAAAACGGACTTAAGTCCTACTTTTAAAGCAGTTTCTATACCACCATGACAGGTGATTTCAAAACATTTTAACCTGGATGTTAAACACTTCAATTTCAACAACTTTTGATTGTATGTTAAAATGATGTAAAATATTAGAGTTTTAATGAGTACTCAGCATTAAGAAGTCAATTTAATAAGTAAGGAATTAATTTTCAAATAGATAAGCAGAGCTTTATAAATTCTGAATGGTATAGTTGTGAATTCTGTTCAAAAGCTAACCTTTATAAGCAATGTTAATGAAAATCTTAACTATTTAGTCAAAATTATATATTGTTTCCTGGAATCTTTCCTAAGATTTTTAGTTTAGCTTTCTAACTACTTGAATTATTCCTCCGTGTTATATATAGTTCCTTATCTAAACACCTACCCTTATAGAGGGTTTCTTAGGTTCTAACAGGAGAAAATTAATAGATACTTAGGTCTTAGATATAATGCAAAAATGTTTAAGTTTAGAGAACACACAGCCTACTCTTCAGCCAAAAGTGAGATCAAGAAAATGCTGAATCCTTGGCCACTAACATAAACATATTTGCCTTACTATATTTTGGTTGAAGCAATAAAAATAAAAATAAAGTACAATGGCAGGCCAATCAAAGACATCAATTCCCACACAAATCCTTCTTTATACAAACATTTTTTTTCTTTTAAAATCATTTTTTGGGGGCAGCTGGGTGGCTCAGTGGGTTAAAGCCTCTGCCTTCGGCTTGGGTCTTCATCTCAAGATCCTGGGATCAAGCCCTGCATCAGGCTTTCTGCTCAACAGGGAGCCTGCTTCCTCCTCTCTCTCTTTGCCTGCCTCTCTGCCTACTTGTGATCTTTGTCTGTCAAATAAAGAAATAAAATCTTTTAAAAATAATAAAATAAAATCATTTTATTCATAACACAAATTAAAGAATGGCAAAATATATACGTTCTTCAAACTGTCATTTAAGATGCTTCAATAAAAATTTTCATTATTTTCTTTGAGTAAAAATACATGGATTGTAATTTTTATTTTGTAGGTTGAACAATAAGCAAGTATTAAAATACACTCATATATCATTACAAAAGATGGATTATCAGAACAAAGATTAAAAGAATATTTTACAGGAGTTAAATAATGCCAAAAATGAGGTATGTATGTGTGTATATACAAACATACACATACACATTCAGTCATATAGAAACAATCTGAAGACCATTACCACATAATTCCACATTAAATAAAAACTTATATATTAATACTAATCACTAAATTTACACCTTGGTCTTTTTCAGAGGTAAAACAGCATTTACTTGGGAAGTCAAATGAATAAAAATGTGATTTAATTTTTTTAAAAAAGAAATGAGACCCTCAGCCATCAATTCAGAAATGAATATCAAATTATTAAGGATGAAAACATTCTATCAGAGGAAATACCAAAACACAGTACACAAAACACAAAGAAGTGTTAAACATAAAAACATCAGAAAAGGGGCGCCTGGGTGGCTCTGTGGGTTAAAGCCTCTGCCTTCGGCTCAGGTCATGATCCCAGGGTCCTGGAATCGGGCATCGGGCTCTCTACTCAGCAGGGAGCCTGCTTTCTCCTCTCTCTCTGCCTGCCTCTGTGGTACTTGTGGTCTCTATCAAATAAATAAATAAAATCTTAAAAAAAAAACTATTTTAAAAAAATCAGAAAATAGCAATTTTACAAATACACAGGAGTTGGTGATTTATTCTTCATAAACAGACAAAATCAATTTTAATAAAATTGGTAATGTTCTTGATTTTCCCAGATTTAACAGGCAATACAGAGAATGAGATTATTAGTGTACATAATCTATAAAATTCTCAATATTCTTCAAATACTTAAGCAATAGTTGTACTAAAGGCTATTCAATTTAGTATTGTTCTAAAGCGTTCTTATTCTAATTTTTTAAGAACACTCTTAAGCTATTAAAAATCAAATCTAAATTTTTTTTAAAAAAAGCCAACTCTGGAAAATGTGAATTCTAAGATACCTAAGATTTGTTCTTCAATTTTTTAATCATGTAATATTAGCGACTGAATAATAAATGCTTTGAAAAATATCTTTTCTCATGTAATGAAACCAATTATAGGTTTCAGGCTGAAATGTCAAGGGAACTTTGCACTTAACATATCAGGAACACAATATAAGAATATTAGTAAAAAAACAACAGCAAAACAAATGGGAGGTGTGAGAGAGTGACTACACTATTAAAATAGACTACACTATTAAAAGTTATGTTTGACCATCAAGTTCATTATAATTTTATGTCACCATAATTCGACAAAATATTTTATAAGCACTAATCAACCCAAAATTCCTACGAAGAGGACAAAGAAAAGTGCTTTTAGAGTGTACTCTTAAATACCTTAACATATTGCAGCTGTTATCTGAGTCCCATGTAGCAAAGATCTAAAACAAAGATTTTCCTGAATGTAATTCAAATAATTTCAGAGGTCCAGGTACTTATTTTTGCATCTGCCAACAGCTACAACAGGCCAGTAATTACTACTAAGAGATAACAAAGCATCCCTTATGATGCTCTGACAAGTAATAAAATACTAGGCTAAGCTATTTCCTTGAAACTTCAGGCCTCTGATATGAGTAATAACAACTACTTTTCTGCTTCGACTGGTATTTGGTCAAAACAAAAATGTCTTTCAAATCAGTATTCTGAATTAAAGAGCATTGAATATAAACTAATTTTTAAAGAACATTACATATAACATTACATATTATATAAAAATAAAAATTCAATGAGTAAATGGCTTCCTTAGTTATGTCCCAAAAAGATTATTTAAATTTATATTAAAATCGTATTTGTATTAAAGTAAGAAAACCAATCAAATATGAGATAAGATTATTCATGAATAGAAAGTATCAATATTTTTATTTTGAATTCCAGTTATATCCATAGGTCTTGTGTTTATTCTTATATATAGGTAATGCAATCATGTTTAAATTACTGGAGAAAAAGATATACTATCTTATAATTGATTCTTTTTAAAAATGAATAGAATTTTGATATTCTAAGATTTTAACATTTTCACTCTTCAGTGCAGCTTTGAATTAGCAATAAACTATGAATGCCATAGAATCATATACATAAAATGTACATAGTAAAAAGTAGTCTTTTAAATCTTTGTTAGATTTCAACTTGGTGAAATCTATGCTTTTGAAAAATTTAAAAGGAAAAAGGAACTAATATTATTTATCTATTATTATAATTAAAATGAAAGTCTTTAAATTTTAAATTAATTCTATTAATAAGGCAATATAAAATATATTTTTCAACAGTTATTAAAACATGGAGATTCTTAGTTTTGAATTCCAGACTCTTCATATAGGTATACATAAATTTTTAATAAATATTATTTAGGGTTTTTTTTACATGTTTTATTAACTTCCATTTAAAATTTAACCTGTTAAAATATTTGACTTGGTTCAAAGAGAATAAAACATAGCAAGTTTTTTAACAGAAACTTTCACTTTTATAAGATGTATATTAAAAAAGATTATTTCAAGTAAACATTCATAACATATACTACTCTTATCTCGAGAATTATTCCTCATATTTTATTTTACTCATAATACAGCTTATTTTTTTCAAAATGCCAATCGGCTTAAACAGGTATAGAAACAATTTAATACATACACATTCATTCAACATATATACAAATGACCAGAAGATATTATATCATAATTAATATTTTATTATTCATTCAAGAATATTTGACTTTGTTAACTTACAAAGAATGTCAGTTATTTTAAACTGAAGACCACTGCCAATTAACTTCCTTGTCATAACATCCCCAGTATAATACCAATAACTTTTACAATAACTTAATTAACTTGTCAACAAAACAGTTTTTTGCAATGGATTCAAATTTCACTGCTTTAAAAAACACTCAGTAGTTAACCTCCAAATTTAAGACAAAACATGTAGAACTTACCCTAGCTGTGCCTTTCCAATAACCTCAAAGAAGTTATGCACTCTGTGACAGTTACTGTTCCTCACGTAACAATTTTCCTGGAATGAATTCTCTAGTAACCCTTACCTCTCTGTGAAGGGAGATGTGATATTCAAGGGAAAAGGGTAATGAACTGTAATATCAGATTCTATTTTCCAGTGCTGATCATAGTTAGCATCAACAATGATAAGAAATCTTTTTAATCATATTATTCAAGACAATGAAGTTGGCAGTACAGGATGCCTATCAATAATTTTACCGAAAAGGAGCATTTGTATACTTGCGTAAAAACATACCATCATAATCCTATTGAAGTGTAATTGCTGTTGCTAATATTCTTACCCTGGTATGAAAATGCTCTGCATAAATGTAGCATAGACTTGTTAAGATAATACATGACCATGCTGAGAGGTTAATACTTATATAAAAGCCCATGCCAGTACCATAAATCTCTTTATTAGACAACAGTTTCCTTACTCAGAGGGTCATTCTGTGTAACAGTAACAATCTGATTTTTCACATTAGTGAAGCTTAGCTAATAAAACAGTAAATCTACAACAACGAATTTCATTAAGAAACAAGGCCTCTTAAAATACAAAATAAGTTATTTTTACTTGTCATATCATTCCTTGGTAAACTAAAGGAAAGAAAATGAACTACTATATCTCTTTTCAAGGATGCATTAAAGGATAAACTTTCTTTTCTTTAATTTTTTTTTCCAACAAGCAAATCCTGAATAACATTTTTATACTAAAATGTAAAAATAAAAATAAAAAGGTTCATCTTTAGTATAATTTAATATAACATCTTACCCTAAATTTCCTGGCACAATTACGCATATGATGTGAAAATTTTAGCTAAGTGAAAAGAACCAAATGCTCCTAAAGGCTTTTAACAATGATTACCAAAATACCTGAACGGAAAACTCTCAAATATTTCTGAGTATCTGGCTTATAATTTCTTAGAAATTTAGCTGACACAGTGTTCATAAATATAATCCCATTTTTTAATTAAGTACTGCCTATCTTACCTGCATTCGTGTTTTTCCAAGTCACTCAGCAATTTTCTAAACCATTTAATATTAGATCTTTGCTGGTGGTTTCCCTGTTTTTAAGTGTCACTGCACTAATCAGTCCGTTATTGCAAGCAAAAGTCATTAATCCAAAGTGATCATTTTTGTTTTTAGAAAAGAGCATATGCAACTCACCTACTTTGATCTATTAATTAAATATAGAAGAATGTAATGTACTACTTATTGTTCAGTGATCACTTTATAATATTTCACATAATCTGGAAAATTTTATAAAAAATCCGACCTCTCTTTTAACAATTATTCGATATTTAAACAAGACACAGTTCTAGTCATCCAGAGTGTTGGCTGATCATAAAAATAGCTAGCATCTCAAAATAAAACTGATTCATTATCTTCATTACCTTTCAACTTATTTTCACTAATTAAGGAAAGGTAAAAGGCACATTCGTAAGCTGTGAATACATGAAATGATAAATACTTGGACACTTAGTATATTAAATTTCACTATAATTTGGCTAATCCCAAATGCCTTATATTCCTTAGAACAATTTTTCTCAAACAAAATTTAAAAATACATTAAAAAATACAATTTTCAAAAATGCAATTCCAATTGATATTGCCTTGATTATTTTATCTCATATACAAAGCTCCCTCTGCAGGTAATAACAAGGGTTAGCAAAAATATCTGAAACATGTAGGCAGTTGCCTGGTAAAGATGCAGGTCACCATTGTATGAAAATACTATTATCTAGAGTCTCCTCCTTACCAATTATCCGATTAAAATAACTGCTTTTGAAAATTTGCGGTTCAACATGATTATTCTTGTCCTTCAGCTTGGTTAAGAATGTGGCTTGAGTAGGCAGAATAGACAAACTTTTCAAAGTCACCCAAGAGCCACTCTTACAAAGTGTCTTTCAAGGAAAAGAAAACATTACCTTGCTTACACAGCACCAGCCTGAAATGATAGACCACCCAAAACAAAGCTGTTCTACCCGTTTATCTGATGCATCTTCTGATCCCAAAGTACACAATCAAAGATGGTATTTTAGGATCGACTTATGGTGAAAAATAAAAGATGAATTTCAAATAAATGCAGTAACTACCATATTTTCTTATTTAAAAAAATTCTGAAATGTGAACCTGGAAGTATTTACTTCTGAACAATAAATTTATTTTCACTAATTCAATACGAAAAGAAAAACTGATTTGATTTACAAAATGCCCTTTACCCCTCCATCATATTTTTTTCAGAATCAGTTTTAGATTTGTGTTTGCACACTCTCCTCACCATATTCCTTTCTCCGTGTACACACAGATACAAGGTGCATCTCTGACAAGGGTGCAGGGGAATAAAAGGCCAAGTTAAGAGAATTTTCAAGCTCTTGGGGGCAATGTGTTACTAGAAATTATTACTGGGTAATTTGATGTCCCCCTGATTTTCCCCTTCAAACATGTATGCACCACCTTATAGCATATAAGCAGTGACTAGAAATTTGAGGCATTCCATTTGACTCAGCTATAAATGAACTGACAGGCTTAGAAAGTGATTTTTTTTAAACTAAGATCTTTATTAAACACCTATAAATTATAAAAGATTTGCTCACTTTCATGCTAAACATACAAAAATGTCATACAGAGATAACCAGTTAAATTTTTCTACTTGAACAAAGAAAACAAGGTTAAGGGTAAAGGCAACTTGTAATAAGCAGCACTTGTAGTGAGTTTTTCACTTTAGAGAAAGATAAAATTTTGTTTCACTTATATTTTTAAATATTCAGGCTGCAGACCTAGTTTAAAACCAATGATAATATGAACAGTGACTTCCATGAAGGCTGTGAGTATCACAGCATTCCCAGCAGAAAAAACAAAGATGGGGAGACATCTCTATTGCTCATCTATAGAGCTATCCAGAGGAAGCAACCAATATCCCAATACGACCTTTCTCATGACATTCACGGAACTTTGTAAGGACAGAAACAGTTAAACATCCTTAATAAAAATGAAATGTCTAGACCATCAAATTTTAGTATAATTTTAATCTGTTGATGTATGAAATGAAATGAAACATTTCAGAATTAGATTAACCTTTTTTTGAATGTAAGACAAGATACATAAAGTGTTTCAATTCTTCATTTAATACATTAAAGCTTTGTCAAATTCTGTACAAATATGCATAATCACTGGGATGCAGATGTGTAAACCTACAACACCAAAATGAATGTTTCCCAAACTGTCTTGGACATTAACCGTAGGAAGAAGAGGAATTTTAAGAATTAAAATACCATAAGCATCACAAGATTAAGAACACAAAAATGAGTGGAGAAAATATTGTATAAAAACATGTGTTCTGTAAGTTCTAATCAATAACCACAGTAATAACCACTGAAAAAATGGTTGGCTTTTAAGGCAGAGGAATAAAATTTCTGTATGGAAAGTGCCTGCAGAATAAAGAAATAATAATTCCAAATAGAAATAATTTGTTTCAAAGTAGAGAAAAGGAAATAATTTTCGACATGTCGACATGATTTTTTTATGTAAATTGTAGTTGAGAACCAATTAAGTAAATATATCTACATAAGAGAGAAATATATCAACTAAAGACCTTTTCTAAAATTTTGTAATGATTCCCTCATTATATGAAGAACTGCTGTCACAGTATTCTATTTTAACAATAAATGATTAAAATTAGAACTTACTTTATGAACAAACCAGAATTCTCTTTTGTTCTCTTTATCGACACTATTTACTGTACTCTACAAAAGAAAGCATTAGTCAAAAGCAAGGTCCCCGAGCCCACCCTTAGCAGCCTAGAATCATTTTCTACAATAATTGGGGTTAGATTATTTTATCATCTAAATACAAGGCAACAATTTGTTTGAGGCATGGGCTGATGTCAAGTACCTACATAATGTTGCAAAGCATGGGTAGTACAAGCATTTTGTGATCCAAAAGTAGTAAAGACCTTTGAGAACGAAAGAGAGATTAACTAAGCCATATCATTTTCAAAATCAGTTTAAAAAGCTATTTCAATCGTAGATATTTTACATTTTAAACTTATATTTGCAAAAATTTTTGGTCAATTAAAGTCATAAATATTGATATATACAAAGGAACAGAATATAAATTCCATGCTTATGTATGTACAGGTGTGTATATATTTATTTGATCAAGAAAGGAGCTAAAGAGAATTACCTAATAATTGAAAGAGCAAAACTAATCTTTCTTCTTTTATGAGGAACTTCATGGTGCATTTTTCACTGCTATAATGGCTAAAGATTTTATTACTCATCTAGAAATAGATCTATCCGGTTTTGTTCTAACAAAATAACAAGTCTTTGAACTGATCTAGGTCTAAAGTTAACCATCTTTTCAACTTCTTTCATCTGTCCTGGTCAAGAACTAATAGTTCATTTTTATCTCTTTCTTTTTTCTAGTATCAGATTTATTAAAACAACAACAACAACAAAAACAGACACATTTTTGAAGTTACTTAATGCATCTTGAACAAAATTAAGTCATTATTTAGGATGTTAACTTCTGCTTAACCTGCCTGCTTTTTAATATTTCTATTTTTATGAAAATATTGAATTTATCCTCACAAAACGCCTGCCAAAGATTTTTTTTTTGTTTTAGCTTTAAGTAGGCTTCTTTTAAAGCAACTAATTTCAATACTGAAATTCAGAGATTAAGGTGTAATCCCTGTGTGTGAATTTTAATGTTTATAATGTATTCCTCACAGACTGGAAAAATCAATGACAAGACCAACAGGGGCCCGTTTTGCTCAGCATAGGTTTTCTTGTCAGGTAGTGATTAATACTGTGCTCTGTAGAGGGAGACATTACATCCGGGCTAAAACAGACCTAAAATTTACCCTCAGGCAGAAATCTGATTTAAACATCTCTATTTAAAGTGACATTTGTCCTCCCTTTTCAACTGGTTTCCCCAGAAATTCCAGAAAGTTGACTTCATGACCTAAAAACAGCTGGGTGGCTGTGAGCAGCAGTTGTGGCCTGTTCTTGCACTTCGGTAAATCTGGGTGCCAGAATCAATCAAGGTGGTAATAAAACAGGTGCCCGGCTATCCGCTATGATGAATCCCATGTCACCTTATTGCTACAAGAATTTAAGACTTAAAATTCCTTATAACTCTAGAGTCAGTAGTAAAAATTTCTAAAATATGTTTCTGTTGTTGATAATAACCTAGCTATCTATACTGATGGGCTAGATCTCTTTTGATGCCTAAAATATTTCACTACATTCATCTGAAATATCAGCAGATTACAAATACCATGAACCCAGAAAAGCAATTACAAAAAGCATATCTCTAAAAAAATTAGAATATGCAAGTGGAAATGGCTTCTTGCATGAAATATAACAGCTTCCAAAAAAATGGAAAACAAAAAGAAAAAAAGTTTACATAGCAGAAGTCACCAAGTAAACAAGATATACGCATACTAAAACAGGCACAATATCCTTATAGTGTGAAACATGGTAGCTTTTGATATTATTAAGCAATTTAAACATTGCTGGCAAAGTCCTACTAACCAAGGTAATCTAATTTCTGTTGCTTTTCAATGTAAATTGATTTTTTTTTTCTTTTAGCCATTCTGGTAATTGAACAAATTTATACAACTGTGATGGGATTTTACTTACCACCACACAATGCATAAAATTCTCTATGAAGACAAACTATATTACTTCATAAAACTACATTTTTGTTGTAATTAAACAAATTGTATTTAAACTTGCTCTGTGCTTCAAAACAATCAATAGTGTTTTGCTGTAAGCTGCACTTTACTTGCAGGTGTTAAGCGCTAGATTCCTTCACTCGACCTACCTTTTTTAAAGATAATTTTTATTGGCAATACATGGGAGGTTATTTTCTTCTTAAGAAATAACTTTTTAAAAATCACTGCATAAGACTATATTAGAAAATGTCTGCAAATTATTGCTTACATATAGTCTATCAGATAAGTGATGTAAAAAGATTTTTAAGTATTTTTTGTTTGATTAAGACCTTTTATGACACAGTGATCCACTTTAAAAAATACCCACTCATGTCAAAACACCACTAAGAGATTTTCATTGTTTATAACATACATATAACAAAATCTATAAAAGTCAAAATGCCACACTGACGTCCCGAATAAAATTCAGAAATTACAGACCTCCAGTTATATAGTTTCTCCTTTAAAAGATATTCACACTTAGGTCAAGAAAAATGTCACCATTTCAGGATTCTAATTTCCCAATTCCAATCATTAACTATCTCTATATTCACCCATTTCCTAAGCGTTTTTCTTAAAGCATTAAAAAAAATCACTACTTGACCAATCTTTAGTGGCAAAAAGATTTCAGAGAATAGTCTCAATTTTTCTGATAACATCAAGTCTAATTACAGTAATCGGGGTGATTAAATACTTTTCAACCTTTCAACCTTCAATCAAGAATTATTTGAAGAGATGAATATTTAGGTGGGGCTAAAGACTAATTAGTATTATGTCAGAGAGACTTTAACTAAGCTATGATTTTAATCTTTAAAATAGAAATGTTTTAAACTTTCTTGAAAATAGTTACAGAACAGTTATCTATTTAGGTAATATGAACTGATATTTAAACAAATTACCTGAAGAACTGATATGACCAAAACATAAGTAGGATTTCAAGGCCTTTTCAGGACTAGGAGCTAAAGTTGTTATTTTTAACACTTGATCAAAACCATTAATTTGCAAAAATTTTTAGCTAAGTATTCTTGCAAATAATTTGATGAACATTTCTAAATAATCATGCACTTTATTTCTAGAATTTATTAGTTTGAAAATAATTCCACCTTAATTTTACAGGAACCTTTTCCATAAAAAAGCAGAGAGATGTCAAATGTGTTCCTCTCCAACACTCAAAATCAGATACAGTGGACGTGAAGAGGCAAAGTGTACAGTCTTTGAGATTTTTCGTAAAAACAGCAATCCTGAATTCTTCAATCACTGAATTCTTAAAATTTCCAAGACTGTATTTCATTCCTAATCTAAATACAGTTAATCTGCGCTCTTAAATATTAGCAGTTGAGCAAGTGGTATGGATTCTTATTAAAACGAGAACAGATTTCTCTCAGGTAAGTTTAGTGTGTATAGCCCATACCTAAATTGTAATGCTCTCTTCATCTCATACTACTTCTGTCAATAAACTAAGCATGATTTGAGTATTTATGCACAAAAGTTAGGTCAAATAAATATTTTGATAGAAAATACAGCAAAAACATTTTATTACTATGGTGTACAGATTTCCAGTTACCTCCTGACCTTCCCAACTTCTCAATCTTAGCTCACATATTCCTATAGTACTTAAGACATTAAAATACTATGTCAGATTTTTTGCTAAAACACAAAAGGCTTCAATAATGATCAAATAAAGATCCCACCTTAAGTAAACCTTGGTTTTAAAGCTCTCCTCTTGCTTATTTTAAGGAAGGAAACGCCCAGAAGCTTGGTGTTAACGTTTCTGCTGATTGTGAAAATTGCAGCAATAAAAACTCCAACTGCTTGTCTTAAATTAAGACCTATAGTACTACTCCATGTGAGATCCGTATATTTAATATTAGTTTTTATAACATTTGGAAGTTTTGTTGTCTGCTTTGATGTTAGTCCATTAATAGAGCAGAATCAAAGCCTTAAAAAATTATATTTATTGGAAATTCTCAAATCAAAACCAGAAGTAATGTTTGTTTTACCTCACATTACTTAATATTCTGATTCTCCAGCTACCTGGTCCCAGAACTATCTGTATTTCTAAATTCATTTTTTGTTGCCAACACATAGTAACCCACAATGATTGGAAATGGCAGCTGAAGTGCTTCTACAACACATTAATTTTTCTCTAAGTAGTCCAATTTTGTCATTGAGATGTTGAAAAATCTTTTCACTGCATTTTACACCTTCAGAGATTTGCTGAATTCAGGCTCACCATCATATAAAATGAAGAACAATGTTTTCAAGACAATTTTTAGATTATCACTAATAGCTCTAAAGGATAATGTTTTCTTTATACCACTCTGCATTCAAAGCAGACTAGTTAACAGCAACTTAAGTGCGATAATAGCAATTACATCAATGTGGGCATTTTTACCTCAGAAGTACTTCTTAGATAACCGAAGGGACCAGATAAATAAACTATAATAAAATGATTTCAGGGGAATGATATACAATAGGAATGCCACTAAAAAGAAATCTTCTCAATCTAAATAAAGTATCTTATTAAACGAGAAACTAAAAATGTTAGGCAATTAATGTAATGATATTTATCCCTCCAAAACTGAGTTAAGTTTCAATATTAGAATAAAACCAAGGAATTGCGAACATTAGTTTATTTAAAAAAAGAAAAGTCCTCTTCTAATGAAAGAATATAAGCTTCTGTTCAAAATCAACTAACCATCAAAGGTAAAACTATTAAAAATATAGGTTCCAAAATCTTCTCTGAGGTTTGTTTTCATCTTAAAACTAGGTTTTAGGAAATCTTAAGCTAAATAAATAAAACCAACACTTCCCCAGAAGTTGATAAAAAAAGTTCTCCCTTGACCCATCTGCTTGCCATGAAATGACCCAAATGACCCAAGTACTTGTTCTTATTTCTCCACTAATGGATATTGAGTTGTTAAAAGGAATTCAAAGAACTTCTCTCTCTGCAAATGTAAAAAAGGCATTAACAAATATGCTATAAATATTAGGAAAAATAAACCAAATGTAAGCTGAATTCTCCAGCTTACGGTGTGTAGAAAATACAAAACTTTTGAGACAAAACAATCAATATTCAGAAAGAATTACTACTAAATAGAATTCACAAATAATCTGAGTATCACCTATTACCCTTTTTCAAATTTACACCTACAAAAGTTACATTAACAACGTTCATGCTGAGTTTTTAATATTCAAACCCTCCTTTGATTTTTCCCCCTTAATTTAGCAAGTGTATTAAAAATAAGTTTCCTAGGTGTAAAAATGAGTGTCCCTTAATCACAAGATTTCTATTGTTTTATACTCTAATTAAAAGTCTTCCCTACCCATTTTAATAATATAACAAAGTGTAGGCCCTAGAAAAGTATGAAGTTGGAAGGAAAAGCTTTCTCACTCTCTTCCACTGAAGGGACCCCAAAAGACAGGCAACAGTGACTATCATAAAATAAAAGGTCACCCTTTTTCTAGGAACAAACCATTTATCAATAGAAAATAATTGTCTTGCCATTTGCAAGGGCTCCACAGCATAGACAATGTTTTTCGCTCACATAATTACAAAACAGTGAAAGTTCAGAAACACAGCCTGAATCCACCTCCCTATTTTTACCCTTTACAATTCTCATTGCCCTTTGGGCCTCTGCTTGGAAGCAAATGGAAGACAGGCTGAAGTTTTCTCAATTGAGCTGAAGCTAAGAAACCTTTGATATGCTAATAGTCCCCTTCAAACGGTAAGAATTCACACTTGCATTAATTCAAACAATTTGTGCAGAATGATGTGAAATGGCACCTCTTTTAGAGGCAAGCAACAAAAGGAGAGAATCGGAATGTCTGAAGGAACTAAACAACAGAACATTTGTTCTGCAGTATTCTCTCTATCATGCATAAATTTCCTAGAGGGCGGAGGGAGGGACAACAAAAAGTTCCACAACACACCTGAACAGAAGTAGATTTTCTTATATAACGTTTTCCAAATATTAGAAACATACTAAATTTAAAGTTACCAAGTTACCTTTAGTTACCTCTTAGGTCAAGAGTCCCATAACAACTTTTCTAAACTACTAAACACACCACACAAACTATTCTATTTTTTCTGCTGTGGACGCACATTGCCTCCTTAGTACCCAATTTTTAAGGTTTGCCCAAGATCTAACTTGATTTAGTAAGAGACATCCCGACAGGAAATTATTTACCAAACGGATGTGACTTTTCTTCATCGTGCAACTCGAGTTGAGCAAAGAGCAAACTCGGTGGGGCCCGTTGCAGACACAAACACTGACAGGGAAATGAATGAAACAGCGTCCGTTAAATCTACGCCCCTGGAAAGGGGACGAGAGAAGTACACATACTGTAAAGGCTGCAGAAGAAAATTTAAGAATTGGGGCGGGGGCAGGGAGGAGAGTGCCTTAGAACCGGGCCTTTTGTAACGGGAACCATATGGTTGGTGGCTGCGGCTCAGACGCTCTCAGGCTGCTTGGAGGAGCTGCTAACCAGCCTGACACCTTTCAAGAAACAGGAGGAAAACATTTCCTCGGTCTGAATCCGAGACAACACAGTTTGCATCAGGAAGAACGGAATGAGAGGGCCCGGGAAGGGGGGAATGATGAAGGGGGAGGAGTCCGTAAAAGACGAGGAAAGACTTTTTTTTTTCCCCCCTCCAACTACGTTTTTAGAGGACGGAATGAAAAGAAGATAAATATAGAGAGAGGAGACAGAGAGAGAGAGAGAGATTGAGGGGAAAAAAAAAATATATATATATATATATGTATGTATATATGGCATACGTTCCTTAGCCTCCGATCAGCGACACTTTGGGCACAACGTAAAGCTTCCAGCGATTTCCCCTACGCTAAGCCCCGTAGTTTGGCGAAAGGAACAAACTTTACTGATCCCAAGTGAAGCAGTCCTGCAAGCGTGCCTCCCCACTGCTAAGACGCTTTTTGTCGCTTCGCCCGCCCTCGCCTCCCCACCGGAGGGGTCGGTTCGCCCCAGCCAATCAAGGAGCCTACGCTCGGTTAGCCCGGGGGTCTCGCCTTTCCTCGCGCTCCTCCCACGCCTTTTCCTCCCCGTGGATCCTCACCCGGCACCCCCATCCTACAAACCAGACTTCCCAAGGTTCCCAGCCCCACAGCCACCCCAGGAGCCCACGGTTGGTAACTTCTCCCGCAGGCCCAGCGCGGCCCGCTGCTGCCCTCTCACTGCGGGTCCGGGAGGCTCTCTACCCTCCCCAGGGCCCGCCGGGTGCCCGGCTCCGCCGCCAGCTCGCCCCGTGGGGCCGCCCCTAATCGTTGCCAGCCCCCGCGCCGGCCTGGCCACATCTGGCTGCGCTTTGCTGTCATCCTTGCCACTCCACACCACCTAACCACCGACAAGAAAAAACAACAACCCGCAACAACTCACCCAAGCCCCCCAAACCGCCCACTTCCCCCGAACTCGCTCCCAGAGCCCGGCCTCCCTGCTCCACTTGCAGCCCGGGACAGGTCTGCAGAGGGGGGCGGGAGGGGCCCCGCACCCCAAGCAGAGCGGTCCCACGGAGGGCGCGCCTCACATCGCCCTCCCCAGACGGGCTCTAAGAGGGAGACCGACACCTTCCGACCCAAGCTTTCAGAAAATCAAAAAACGCTAACCCAAACGTACTCCCCCACGCCCCCCTGCAAACAGACTGATGCCTAGAGAGCGTTACAACCGCTCCCCGAGAAAAGGAGAAGCTGGCTGGACGGGACTGGAGTTCTGCGTATCGATTTCTGAGCAGAGGAGGTGGGGGGAGGGGGCGCAGCAAGAGCCAGCGCGGGTCTCTCCCTCGGCCGGGCCGAACATAAACAAACAGGCGAGCCCCAACTCACCCGCGGCTCCCTCCACCTCCAGCATCCACCCCCGGGCAGGAGGCGCAAAGCAAACAGGTCTCCGAAGCCCGGCACAGAGGCACATTGTTCGCTCCTGCGGATCTTACCTCGGTCTGCGAGCGCGCCCCGGGGGCGGGCCGTCTGGCGCGAGGGCCGCGCGGGGAGAGGAGCAGAGGAGCAGCGGCGACCCGGGCCGGTGAGGGCCGAGGCCGGCCGCACGCGGCTCGCCGGCCGCCGAGTCCGCGCCGGAGGCAGCGCCGCGGCTCGCCGGCGGGACACGGCGCCGCTGCTCGGCGCGTCCTCCTGCTCGGCCGCCGCCGCCGCCGCCTCCTCCAGCCAAGCAGCCAGCGCCGGGCGGCTCCTGGGGTTAGGTCAACATTGTCCCGCAGTTTCCCACACGCCGCTCCGGAGAGGGGTCTTTTATACACGCGCGCACACCCCCAGACCTCACGCTCCCTTAGAAAAATCAAAATTTCGGGAATCAGAGCGAAAGGGGTGGCGGAGGTAAAAGCCCGACAGAGGTGCGCAGACTTGGGAGTCCCCTCGGAGCGGCGGCCGCGGGAGGGGCGGGCAGACGCCGGCGGCGCGAGGCCAACTCAGTTTGTCAGGCGAAGCCCCTCAGCCCGCGGTCTGCGCCGGCCGGACTGGCATCCCTCGCGCCGACCCTGCGGCCTGGGGCGGGAGACAGCGGCGCCCCCTCCTCACATTTCGGGGCTCCGGCCCGAGGCTGAGCGGTGGCCGCTGCCCCACGAAAGGCTGAAGGCGAGGACTCTGGCTCGGGGAAGCTGGGAGGTGCACGGAAGAGCCACGCCACGCACAGCTACGGAGGGGAGATGCCCCCCAACAATCCCAAGGAATTCTCCGGTAAGCTCCCGATTTCGCTCCGGCACCTCTGCGAGTGTGTGTGTGAGCGGAGAGAGAGTGAGAGGGAGAGAGGGAGAGAGAGAGGGAGAGAGGGAGAGAGATGGGGGAGTGCGAAGTCCTGACACAGACTCTCGGCGAGGTCTGAACTGGAGTCACCTCCAGCCTCCTCCTCCTCCTCCTCCTCCTCCCCAAATCCCCACCTACCCACCCCCCTTCCCGAGTTCGACTAATCATATAAACATATTAGCGTGTACAGCGGCAAAGGACAAATCTCTCCCTCCTGATTTTTCCAGCAAGGGGCTCAGGCAAACTCAAAAGAAGATTACAGGCAGCTAAGTACAAAACGTGGAGCAGATAATCTATAACTCATTGCCGCCCAATGGCCATTTTCCACTCCATTTGAGCAGCTGCGGCGGCGGTGCGCCCGAGCAGGGGGGAGGGGAGCGAAAGGAGACACTTACGGGCTTGAGCAGTTCGAGTGGCGGTGGCGGTGGCCGAGCTACCGCCCTAGGACAGGCCGGCCCCGGCTCCGCCGGCGGGGCGGCCGCAGGGCTGTCCGGGCAGCGGCGGCGAGGGATGCGCGCGCTCGGCCTCGGAACGCGCCCCGGAGGCGGCCTGCGGCGGCTGGCGCCCCTCCTCTGCCTCTCTGTCGGCTCGCCACCCCCTGTCTCCCCCCTCCCACCATCAACACACGCCTTCCACCCCGACCCCCACCCCCAAACTCCACTCACTGCGCGCGAGGTCCTCCGCGCGCTCCTCCGGCGCGCGCTCTCCATCCTGTCCACACACACGCACTTTAAAAACATTTATTTTATTTCTGGAACGGGGTGAAGGGTATTTGGGAGAGCACGGCGGAGTGCGGTGCTCGGGCCTCCGAGGCGGGGCGCAGGGGACTGGCCAGCGGCTCGGGTTGGCGGGGGGGGGGGGGCCTCCCCTCTTCCTTCCAGGCCCGGGAGCTTTCTCCTTGCCTGCACTTCGGAGAGGCGCCCAGGATGCGTCTTTTACCCACCCCGTCTCCAGGTTTTCTCTTTTCTCCACGCAGCGAGCCAGAGGCTCCGAAACTTTTAGTTTCCGCAGCCCTCCTTTTGTGTGACTGCTCCGAGGAGAAAAGAACGTCTGTTCGCCGCGGTCGCCTCCGTCCGGCTGCGGCGCGCGGGGGACGCTCCAGGGTTAATGCGTCTTTGATACCTGAGATTTCCGGCGCGCTCGTTAATGAAAGTTACATTTTTTAAAATTGCGGTGACTTTTTCTTTGTAGTTACAGAGACCTCGCCAAACTTTGACTTTATTGACTATATTTCACAAGAGCGTTTTGTTTGTTTTTGATTAAACCCACCAGGATAAGCAAAGGAAGGAAAGGAGACTACAAGGCTCTCTTTACTCGCAAGTGCATTCATCGTGCTGTTAGGTCTGTTTCCCTCATTTCCTTACATTGAAACTGCTTTTGCTCTTGTCCTCTGACCACACTTCCTTGCCACCTCTCTGATGGTAGGGTCAGTAAACAGCCAGGCAGCGCCAGCGATGAACCTGAGCTGAAGAGAGCAGACCACGACGGGACAAATTACGCTTGAAAAATATTTTAAAGCCAGTTTAAGTGTCCTCTGTATACGAGGAAGGTCAAAACTGGATTTTTTTTTTTAATTTTATTACAAAATCTCTAAGCTGAAATTCCCTAAATTTTCAGACGTATTTCTCAATCACTAATACTACTAATGAACGCTGCCCTCAATTAAAGAAGCATGTATGCATTGGTTTTCAAGAAAAACCGATTCATCAAGGTTTAAAACCTTTAGAAAATAGGATGAAACTTGAGCTGCTTTGCTTTCAGAAACTCTGCGCTTTTTGTTGCTGCGGGTTTGTTGTAGTCATCATACTTCAGGAATCATTTCAAACAACAATGTTATTAAAATGTCAACAGCAGACTGTTAAAAGACTTGAAGCCTCTAAATACCTATCAGTATTTTGTCACAGAGCCAGGCATTTGTAGTATTAAAGTAAATCCAGCTATTGGTCAAGTTTGTTCTCAACTTGTAAAAAAATCACAAGTTAAAAGTACACATGTGCAAATAACCAAAACCTACTCTTTCGGTTGATCCATTATACTTCTCAAATCAAGAATCCTTGATGATCAGATTTCCTTGTACTTAATGTATTGATGTATTAATATTCTCACCATTCCAAAAGATAAGAGGAGCCACTCAGAACATTTGTGTTTTAAACTACATAAACACTTCCATTTGGAATTTCATAGATAACATAATTCAAATATTATCGATAGAGGACACAAGCCTCATCTGGGAAAAAAAAAAAAAAACACGTATGCAGAGGTGGTATGAAACCTTACTATGTACCTAAGGTTTTTAAATCTGTCAAAATTACACATACAACAGATCTACCTAGGAAAATTAAATCAGGCTTCTTTAGTTGAAAAGAGGTAAAATTATGAGATTCTTAGACCTCAGAGGTTATTTGTATCTTGGTCTCTTCTAGAATTCAAAATTGTTTTATTCAAGATTATAAACCAAAATATGTCAAATAATAATCTACATTTACTGAAAAATTTTAGCCCTTTCCTTTGTTCATCTTTGAAGGTTTTTCACTCATCCGGGCATGATTCACAAGAAGCCCCAATGAGTGCATAGATCAGTCTAATCCTATTTTCTTTTGGGAGGCAAAACCTGGGCTGAAGTTTTTATTTAGTGAGCTTAGTAAGTAATCAATAGAAATTTTTGACTGAATTAAGCAGGCCATATGTTGGCTCATTTACTTATTTATTTAACTCTCAGAAAGAATCTCTGGAAGAGCCCACTGTCTACATTTCATAGGTCTGACATTCTTTGATGCTCTGGACCTAAGTAAGTCACTCTCCACTATGTTCCTGAAAAGAGTTGTCAGAAGTGGGTTAAAACTATAGGGAGTGGAAAATGCGTCATACAAGTTTTTAATTTTAATTCAATAGGATGTGTATTTTATAGAGTTCAAAGCATTCAAAGCTTTTTTGCAAATGATATAATAAGCTTGCTGTGTTTTTAAAATTACAGCTAAATGTATTCCTTCTCTAGGATGTTTTAAATATTAAAGAATTTTTAATTCTTTCCTTGCACTTTACCCATAATAATGGTTCAACCTTCTCTGTGTCCACAAAAAGGAATTGAAAAGAGCTTTTAATTGCATTGATATATTAAAGATTAAGCTGTTAGCCACAAACCTGCCATTACAAAGGAACCTTTAAATGACATACACACCAGAAAACATAATTTGCCTGACACTTCATGACAATTCAAAACATAATTTATAACAATACAGGTGTTATGGCAGGGAAAAAAATGAAATGAGAAGCTTAATAATGTCTGCAGATGTTAGCAAGTTAAGGGGAGTTGGAGTATATTATGCATTCCCTAAAATCCAATCAAATTAACTACTCAATCTGTATTATTATTTAAGTAATGGCAAAATCATTGACTTATTCGTAATACTTGCTAATTGTTTTTAAAAATAAATTCTGCAAAGGACAAAGGAAACACCCATTTCCATTTGTTTTATGTTAAATCAACATCTAACCACTCGTGATTTCATTCAAAGAAAACAGAAGGTACTCGTTAGCTTACGTGGTTAGAGAGATTGATGGGCTTCAAACATTTTAACCATATATGTTTTTTCCAACTCTAGAAACTCATGTTTTTAATTTAAGCAACTTTAGGAAACTAGATTATCTTATTCTGTGGGTTCACATATTTCTGATACAGAAATTATGCTAATTTTTGAAGCTATTACCATCTAAGCACCTTTGTTTAAAGGAAAGTGATGAGGTACTTGTCAAAATACAAGTATGAATAACAATAGTTTGGGTACCAAATTAAAGAATCTGAAGAGGTAGGAAAATGGGCATTAAAATATTATGATTAGTACAAGCCAGTAGAACAGTAAGTAACTTCTCCACTGTCCCACTCTGCCAAACTCGGATATAGATAAGACAGTTCTAAAAGGGGCTACATGGAGGTGGGCTGGGGTGGAGTGGGGAGATTTGGGACTTGATACTGGGCCAAAAATTCTAAGTTTGAGCTATGCAGCTGTAGAGAACTGTTAAGGAGAGTAGGCTGTATTCATTATGGGGAGTATATTTTTGCCTGTGATGAGAGTGATGTGAGTTCTAAAATAAAACAGACAAGTAAACAAATAACAGGTGAAACTGGTCTGGTTTCTAATACACAAACAGAAATAAAATTCGCTACATTTCACCCTAAAGTTAACCAGTTCCCATTTCTTCATCTTTACTATTCAGTGATGCTTAGTGCTGAAACTAGCTTTCCCTACTCTAGAAAGTAAGTGTTATAAAGCTCTGGAGCAGATCAAAGCAATGTGTGAATACCAAACTTAACTAGAACTGGTTGAAAGTTGCTAGCTTTGTTTTTCATTTTAGCTTTGCCATGCATGGAGGCTGAGAAGAAATCAAAACTCATTTTCCATGAGAGTAGAAACATATGAAAGCATTTGGCAAAGCCAATAAATTTAACTATTCTCCCAGCTCTCTTCAGGCAGAGTAAATCTTTGTCCAAGAAAGCCAAACTCCATCTAAAATGTAGAGATGCAGTCTCCAAAAGTAATGACATTTAAACAACAGTATACATATAATTATGGTGAACTGTGCTTAATGATATTGTTTAGAAGTATATAATCACCACATATATTATTATTATTATATACCTATCATTTTTTAATTAATACTTTTTTAAAAAATTCACCAATACAACTGGTAGCATGACTGTGCACTTAGAGTGTTTATATGTATAAATATATATAAAAGATTATAAAAATTTTATACCATTGCCATTATGATTCTCAAAAGTAAGCAAATTAAATAAGATGTTCTACGTAATCATTGTTCCACTGAGTCTTATACAACTCTAAATTAGTCTTTCTTTCCCATAGATTGTTCCCATAACTCTTGTTAATCTCTGCACTTTGAGGATTTTCTATAATTGGGTCTTATAGATCTTTTACTATCAATGTTTCTGTCAAACCATGAAGTATAACTATAATAACCCTTATTTTATACAAAGCTGTCTATAACTTCTTATAGTAATTTTTTGTTCATTGTACTCACATCCAAATATTTTATTAAAGTCCATAGTTTAAAAATAGGTCTCCTCATGCCTTTTTAAAATATTCAGAAAACCTGTATCACAATAGAGATAAAATTTCCTTAATTTTTTAAAAAAATATTGAAGCTAAACTAAGAGTATCCTAAATCACAACTCTTTGTTTTAAATATAAAATATTTGGATGGGCAATTCTTCGTAAAGCAAACATGTATATCTTAGATGAGAACAAAAGCAAGTCATTGGTTCATAGTAGAGGCAACTCCACTCTATTGAGTTATCAAAGATTACCAAAGACCAATTTCAGAGAAGTCCAAATAGAATTTTTAGTGTCTCTGTGAATGATTTTGATTATTCATGTCATTGTTCATTATAGCACAGCAAACTTGCAAAAGGCTTTTAAAAGTAAGAAAACAAACTGACAAAAAGCCTCCTGCACCTTAGATAGTGAGTCAAAGGTACAATTATATAACATTTTCATATTAGAAAATGTTATGATTTTTTTAATGATAGGCATGAAATAATAAAATCATAATTGTAATCTATGATCTCAGTATTTTTTCAACAAAAAATGATTTCGTTGCAGTTTTGAAAATATAGTGTACAACTGTATAAAGCGAGATGTTTGACCTTGGCTTTGGTTGATCCTTTTGATCAGATAAATAACCTATTGCTAACACTTTTCACTATTTTGTTCTCTAATATGAGAGTTATTTTTAACTCCACTTAACTACTTTATTTTCTAAAGGCCTTTCTTTGTTATGTATATTTCAGTAACCATAAATTTGTCTGAGCATGTGGAAAATAGAATAGCAATTTGCAAAGATTTTTCTCCTAAGCCTAGCTCTCATCATAGTTTCTTGATAAGATAATAGAATGTTGCCATCTCTATTTTCAAGAATAATTTAAATCTTTATAATTAAGTTTCAACTTATTGCAGCTCATTACAGTGCATTCTTAAGGTCACTATGAAATCAATCACTAGGACCTAGACCAAACAATGATGTAATGGGCATATGTTTTTTGATAAGTAAAAGTGCATTAGAAAAGAATTTGTTTTCTTTAAAATAAGCATCCAAATTTCTAATCATGCTACAATGTCATTTATATCTCAAAGGACTACTGAAATGATTTGGAAATGATAAGGTTTTGTGGAACTACGTTCAATGAAAAATTTTTGTTTTAGGTTAAAAAATAAAAACACATAACCTCTTCAGCTACTCTACATTAAAAAAGAAGTTGCTGAACTGTCACTTGAACAATATATTCTTTGAAAGGTTTTGTTTCAGTGGTGGAGATGTGTTACACTGAACCATCCACCCTCTTATCCAGCTGTCCTGGTTACCAAAATCACGTATCTACAAATAACTCTTTCAGTGCATTAAAAGAGTGCCCCCCTTCATTATGGGAATGTAATTTATGACACCAATTTAATTAGAATTATGTCCTTACTACCTGAATTAATGACCCAAATTCAAACCACATATATTTCATTGTTCAGACAATGCAGAATACACTACAAGAAAAACTAATTTCCTGTTTATTATCTAATGATAATTGAAACACAATAATTCATTATAATACTGGATTACATCTATATATGAAGTAACATGTCTCAAAGAAATGGGTCATGGAGATAAGATGAAAAATATTTTAAAATAAAATAAAATTTTAGAAATATTGAGTAAGAATATTAGGTATAAAATGTAAATATTTGAGTATTCAAGAATATAAACTATTTTTAAATGATATGGATCCCCAGAAGACAATCATTTATCATTAAAAAAAAAAACTATAGGTAATCAAATAAAGAATCTGAAAAATATTTAAAAGAATGAATTTTGACATTTCATATAATTACTCAATATTTACTTTCTGTCCAATACCTTATTGCAAAGATATGATATATATAAATCAAAGTGTTTTATACAGGTGTTGATTTGAGATGATAATGCTAGCCTATTTGTTTATAATGAATATTTCTATACAGGAGGGAATCATGTAATGTCAAAAATAAATATTAGATTGAATATTTAGAAAACTACCTTTAACAACTTAGGTAAGTTTACAGCTTATCAAAATTTGTAGATAAAATATTACAACTTATAACTAAGAAAAGTCTATCTTTGCCTCAGTTTTCCAGTTAATGAAAGAAGTGTTTAAATACTCTATAGTTAGATTATTAACTTCTACAAAACTGAAACAGATGTGTTTCTTAGTATGCCATTAAATTTATGATTTACATAGAACCCTTACATAGAGCTGAGCAGAGGCCAGCGATTCTAATTTGCTCTAGATTTATAATAACCTGATCTGGGTTTTGTAAGTATTGAAACACTTTAAACAAAATTAGAAAGCAGTTTTGCTTTGTGTGATTAAAGATGCAATTCTCTTTGGAGTAATGAGAAAAGTTAGAACATGTTTCTTTCTTTATGGATGTTTCTATTATAAACATGAATACTATACATTATATAATTTTGTTACTATGATTTCCTTGTTTTTAATTATAAAATAAACCAGTTGAATTTCACTAGAGTCTCAGATTGAAACTGTGCCAAAATTTGGCTGAAGAATGTGTACTGAGCTTCATAAAAATCCTTAAAACTTTTTTCCCAGGGTCTTAAGCTCTTGTTATACAAATAGTAGTTCACCATAATTTTCTAGAGCAAAGCATCTTTTTGATGAAGACCTGTGCAGCAAAAGGGCGTAAGTGCTAAATAAATTCCAAACCCTAGAAAATGACATATATAAAATTGTTCAGGATTAATGACTCATATAAATTACATATAGAAAAAAAAAAGCCTATTTTATCTCATTACACAGATTATAACATTTATAGCACTATTATTTAAACCTTCTTCTACTTAACTTGGTGAATTATAATCCATCAGCTCCTAAAAATCAGATCTATAAAAACCCTTTATTTTCAAAACTCTGAATACTATTTCCTTAAAAGTCAGTTAAAAATGTTGATATAAATATCATTGTAAGCATCCATGTGTATATTTATGTATATAGAAAATAAGTACATGCAAAAGTATTAATTCATTAAAAGTTTATCTCTCATAAAACCTTTATTAGCCCTTGAAGTCTTTGCCACTTCATATAAAATGATTTATCTTTTGAATAACAAGGTTCCATTAATCTGTTTGACAAAGGAATTTTTAAATCATTTAAATAATTTATTTGAATGAATTATTTAAATTCTGTAAAATATATATGCACATGTATATGTATATATCTGTGACTATATATTTGTGTTCTGGCACAATATCACAGAAGAAATACGAAATAGAAATTCAGAATACATTGTCCTTGACACCACCAGTGTGACTTGTTATTTCTGCAAAGTGTTCTTTGATCACCCACTGCTTGCATAGGACCCCTGTTAGAGGGCCATTTGTGCTACATTTGGCACAACAGGGTGGTTTAATGTCAGAGAAATGTGCACATTATTTCTTATACTCATTTTTAATTTTGCATTTTTACTGAGATTGCAGGCTGACATATATTTTCCAAAATGTAAGAATAAGAAAAACAATTACTCAACACTCATAGAAAACTTGCTTTCCTCAATTCAGGGCTCTAGGTGCTAGTGGGAAGTGGTAAACACTCCTTCCCCAGAGAAATAAATCATGTGTGGAAGCAAAGGGCAAATATGCATGGAAAATAAGTAAGAATATACCCAAAAATTTATAAACAAATACACAAAACTAACTAGGACATAAAAATTTATATGATATGCTTAATGTGCATGGCATTTAGGAATTTTAGTTATATACTATTTCTTCACAGACTATTACTTCACAAAATTTGCTCTCAAATAGGTCTTATTGTTCTTTTTTCCCTGAAGATCCATTTTTACTTATAAAAATAATGAAAATGATGAAATATTTCCCCAGTTTTGGTAAGGTTATAGAATACATTTATGAAAGGTTCTCCCCAATTTTAGTTTTAAACATGCAGGAAAATAAGCTTTCACCTAAGTATCTCCTACAAGGAGATAGATAGATAGATGGATAGATAGATAGATAAATAGATAGATGGATGTTGTGTTTTTACTTTATTTCGGAAATTCCATCCAGTTTTTCCTTTGTGATGCTATACCCCTGTCCATTCAATTAAGTTTTGATGGGTTCATTCAGGTTTTATTTGAATTTTGTGACCCATCCTTTCAACAAATTCATTTTAGCTTGATATACCAGAGAGGTCCTAATTTTATGCATATTAAAATCTCAATCTATGTTTGTGACAATTAGTAAAATTTTGAAGCTTCTATTTTCTCCAGTCCTTTTCTCCCTTACCCAACAATCCATAAACCCAGTTATTACACAATATGGTTTTATACCCGTTACCCACAATACTCAAACCTTAGTAAGCAGGTATAAGAAGCTCTCAGTGGACTGATACAACTATTAAAGGTGCTTGTTATACCAATGTAGCATCATGAACTCGTGGGGAGACAACAGTTTTTCAAAAATTCATTACATGCCTAAAACTCCTATTTGGAGCTTTCTCTCTAAAACCACAAGTACACACCAATCGTGTGAAGTAATTTTTTCAACACTTTATCTACTCTCAGATTTTTTTTTAAGATTTTATTTATTTATTTGACAGACAGAGATCACAAGTAAGCAGAGAGGCAGATAGAGAGAGGAGGAAACAGGCTCCCCGCCGAGTAGAGAGCCCGATGTGGGGCTCAATCCCAGGACCACAGGATCATGAACTGAGCTGAAGGCAGAAGCCTTAACCCACTGAGTCACCCAGGCACCCCCTCCTCTCAGATTTTTGAAAAATAGTGGCCCCTTTAGTGTCTAGCAAAGGACCTGAGCTATAGTTGGTTATTGAAAAGTATTTATAGAATATATGAGTCAGAAGCCTATAATCATGAATACTACTATATTATTTAGTTCAATAATAAGGCTACTTCTTATCCAAATATTGTAGCATTGCTTTGCTGATATGGATATTACAAGTCAAATAACCTAGAAATCTTATACAAACATACTTATCACAAGTGTACATATAAACACACATACATAAATTTACTTAACACATTTGTTTAGTCAATTTATTGAAATATTTCTATAGACCATCTGTAAATATTTTACTATCTTTACAAATTGGTGATTACAATGAAAATTTGAATGTTTTCCTAAAAATTAATTTAATGACAATATTTGTGTGTGAGTGTGCTTGTAAGTAAAGAGAATCATAAATACAGACAAAATTGTTCAGGGAGTATATAGCACTATTATTTTCGTGTGTGTGTATGTATGTGTGTTGGAGAGGTGGGAAATAGTTCAAGGAAGGCAGGAATTAATATGTTTGAGTTTTTTAATTCAGAGAAGTTGAAAAGTTGGCTGTCTGTTCCATATTACCTAGAACAAGCTTTCTCCCTTCTACTGTTCTCTCCCAACAATTTATATAATGTAACGATGTATCTAAGGAACTTCAGAAATTACAATCAATAAGACTTAGATGAAGCATTTCAAGGGTTTTATATTGTACCCTAGTACTTGTACCCTAGTACTTTTATTCAAACACAAAACATCTGATATTTTATGCATTATGGTAAAAGTATCATATTTCCATCTTTGTTCATTTATGATTATTAAGTAAGGACTGGAACCCTACATCCAAGACCCAAAAAACATTTTAACTTTTTTTTTTCCTGCCAAATCACTTGTAAATTCTATTAATGTTATTTTAAGGAGTAAATTAATTAAAATTTCCAAAGAAGATCTCATTTTCTGCTGACACTTTGCATTCTATTTCTTTTTGTTTATATTCCTAGTTTTTAAAAAATCTTTTCAAAATATATTAGTATAGTACTTTGCTATCTAAGAAAATCATAGTGAATATTATTTTTATCTTTCTTTGATGACATGCAATTTTTGAGTGTTGCAGAACCATAAAAATGAAAATTGATTATCATAGCTCTTATTACACATCATTGTATTTATTGATTTACTCCTCTTGCACTAAACAGTTAGCTCCTTAAAATCTCACTAAACTCTCTATGCCAGCTCTTAGCACAGCATACAACAGAGGTCATGAACTGCTGCCCTATATAAAATCTAGCCAACAAATGTAACTTATTGGCTCCATAGATCTTGGATTACATAGTATTTTGTTTGTTTGTTTTTAAACAGTTATTTGTCAAGTTTTAAAAAATAAGGAGGTTTTGATCAAAACATGGATTTCCAGCTTCTGGGAAAAAAAAAAAAAAAAAGGAAAGGTCTAATAACATTGGGTGGATGTTAGTTCATAGTAACATTCAGCAGGAGAGGCCTTCCTTTTTTTTTTTTTTTAAGATTTTATTTATTTGATAGAGACACAGAGAGAGGGAACACGTGCAGAGGGAGTGGGAGAGGGAAAAGCAGGCCTCCCACTGAGCAAGGAGCCCAATGCAGTCTCTATCCCAGGACTCTAGGTCACAACCTGAGCCAAAGGCAGATGCTTAACAACTGAGCCATCCAAGTGCCCTAAAGCCTTCCCTTTTAATGAAAACATGTCTCCACCATTCCCTATGACATCCTTAAAATTAAGGCAAAGTATCTTGTGCCCAGGTGCCTGGGTGGCTCAGTTGTTAAAGCCTCTGCCTTTGGCTTAGGTCGTGATCCCAGGATCCTGGGATTGAGCCAGGTACCCACCAGGCTCCCTGCTCAGCAGGAAGCCTGCTTCTCCCTCTCCCACTTACCCTGCTCATGTTCCCTCACTGTGTCTCTCTCTGTCAAATAAGTAAAATTTTTTAAAAAAGTATCTTATACCATGAATCATCTAATCATTGATAATGTTTTGTGTTCTACTTTAAGTGTCATTAAAAGAAAGTGAAATATATCTTCACCCACATCTTTGTTTTTGTTTTGTTTTTTAATTAACTTATTTATTTAAGTAATTTCTACACCCAACATGGGGCTTGAACCCATGAACCCAAGATCAAGAGCCCAATATTTCTCCAACTGAACTAGCTGGACCTGCCTTCACCCATATCTTTGGAAAGTGAGAAATAACAAGATAGATCTAGAGAACTATATGTTTAACCTAACTGCCCTTCTCTCACTTTTTCTTTCTTATTCCTATAAACATTTTAATTTTTTAGCTCCAGTGGTCAAAAACTTATATGTGAGTGAATGCATGAATTACACTGCCAATATATATTGAAAGATATGAAGAAATGTATTGTATAGTAGTAATGGTGCTTTGCTGTATTCAAAGGGTATGTATATATACTACCTCATCTGTGTACTTACTGCACAGCTAAGATACTGAAGTTACAATGCTGCACCCCCCATTGCCACCAATTAGCTCAATCCTCTCTCTACTTATATCTACATTCACCAGTTGTCTCTTTTTCTCCTCACTTGACAACACTTTCTAGCATTCTTTCACTGATGTTTACTCTTACATATTCTTTTCTTTCTGTGATCTGTTCAGTTTCCCCCTATGTGGTGAGGTAACTTGACAATAACAAATGATGGTTTTGATTATTTTTGTATTACCTAATATCCCATAAGTGTAGTTCACCAAGGCAGGACACATGAAAGGAATCAGTCTTTTCCAACCAAACAAACAAGTGGAAACAAATATCCTTTGAGTATTAATTCACAGGGTTTAAAAGTCTTAACAGTTAAAACAATTAAGACACACTGATACAGCAGAAAAGCTAACCACAAAATGCTTTAAGGCAAACAAGCTAAGCCTTTACTAAAAAATACTAGAGGCAATTGATTGCCTCAGATATGTTTAAAAAATATTCTTTGTTTAGGGTGTATTTTTCAAAGAGAGAATTTACCAAGAATAATGATAATTTATTGAACCTGAGTCAGGAACATTTTTATTTTATTATCCCAAGTTTGTTATGCTTCTTATTTCTGAGTATTATTAGTACTATTATCATAATTCCTAATTTTATTTTATAATTTGTATTTTCATATATAAAAATTTTATTATGATTACAGGTCAAAACATTTTCCCATATGAATGTAACTCAATTTTTTGTAAGTATATCAACTGGAAAATATGATGATAATGAATTAACTCCCTAAAGTGAGAATCACCTATATTAAATATACCAGTTTTTAAAAATTCTTACAAGTTATAGTTTGCATACTATCCTTTGTATCAGTAAAAAATCCTAATACACACTTTCTGAAAAGAGCCTTTTGTGCTCATTGTAGTAGTTCACTAGTTCAGTAGTTTTACTGAAATACTGTTGTCCTTATTTAAGTTTCATAAAATTTTAGGGGCAACTGGGTGGCTTAGTAGGTTAAGCACCCGGCTCTTGATTTTGGCTCAGTTAGTGATCTCAAGATCCTGGGATGGAGCCCAGCATCAGGTTCCACACTCAGTAGGGAGTCTGCTTAAAAGACTCTCTCTGCCCCTCCCCTCCTCAAATAAATAAGTAAATCTTTAAAAAAAAATTATTATAACAATTATATATGGCAATTGTTGAGACAGACACTATTTAAAAGGAAACAAAAAACCCTCAAATTTCCCATACAAAATAGAAACTGATATTGGCATATATGATTGGATCCTTTTTATATTAGAAATTTTCAATTTTTTTCACTAAGCAAAGCTCTTCTATAATAACAAAAGTAAATTTGTTTCTAGTAATCATAGTATTTAATTTCAAAAATTTTGTCTTTTCTTCCTTTTCACTTTTCCTGCCAAGTTGTAAGACAAAAGGTATATTCCATTCATAAAATTGGATAATTAATTTGATCAATTAACTTAATCTGTGTCATACTAAAGAGTATGAAACATTTTTATTATTGTTTTTGACTCTTAACAGAACACATACATTGAGGAGTAGAATTTCTTTTCTTAATGCTTAATAAGTATCCCATGAGACTATACCTAGCTTAAATCATTTATATTCACTTCTTAAAATTCTATGTTTTGGTACAGTCAAGAATTTGGTAAATACCATTTGAAATCACTTAGCTCTGCCAAAGTTTTTGAAACACTACCATTGAAGCATTTGACATACACTTTCAAAAAAAAACCCCACAGACAGACCTACTTTTTTTTTTATTAAAATATTTTATTTATTTATTTGACAGAGATCACAGGTAGGCAGAGAGGCAGGCAGAGAGAGGAAGGGAAGCAGGCTCCCTGTTGAGCAGAGAGCCCGATGCAGGACTCGATCCCAGGACCCTGGGATCATGACCTGAGCCAAAGGCAGAGGCTTTAACCCACTGAGCCACCCAGGTGCCCCCAGGCCTACTTTTTTAAGATATGTTGAAGATGAAACTTTTCTTCTACCTTATCTTGAAAAAGATCTGTAAAGGGCTTCATAAAGTATAAATTTACTTAATTTGATGAATGTTAATTTTAAGATATTTGAAAAAATTGTTTAAAAAAGGAACACAAGCTAAAAGCTTTGAATTTGGACCAGACCACCAGTAGTTTCAGCTCTACCATGTTCAGGCTTCCATAACTTGCTCAAGTTATGGAGGCTTGTCTTTACTTTACTTTAATTTTTTTTAGATTTTTTTAAAAAATTTATTTGTTTGTCAGAATGAGAGAGCATAAGCAGGCAGAGCGCCAGGCAGAGGGAGAAGCAGTCTCCCCGCTGAGCAAGGAGCCCAATGCGGGACTCCATTCCAGGACCCTGGGATCATGACCTGAGCTGAAGGCAATCACTTAAACAACTGAGCCACCCAGGTGTCCCAGGAGGCTCATCTTTAAATTAACTCTTTCTTTCCTTGTTTCTAAAATGGAGATCACAATTGTGTGTATTTTATAGTGTTGTCATGAGGGTTATATAAATTAATACAAGTAGTCTTTAGCACATAGTAAGTCAGTTCTCAAATATTTACTACTATTTTGGTACCTTAATAGCATAAAACAGTTGATCGCTCTTCAAAATGTGTTGCTTCATAAATGCCTAAAACTGTATGAGCTAGGGGTGCCTGGATGGCTTAGTGGGTTAAAACCTCTGCCTTTGGCTCAGGTCATGCATGATCCCAGGGTGTGGAATGGAGCCCCGCATCCATCCATCAGGGCTCTCTGCTCAGCAGGGAGCCTGCTTCCCCTTCTCTCTCTGCCTCCTCTCTGCCTACTTGTGATCTCTGTCTGTCAAATAAATAAAATCATTAAAAAAAGAAAAAAAAAACTGCACGAGCTAGTGTGAAACAATTTTGAACATTCCTATATATTCTCACATATTGGGCTGTATTATAGCAGATTTTAGACATACTTTTTAAACATAGAGCTTTAAGTTGACTAAATGAAAATTTTTTGTCACAGGAACTGGTAGTTTTGATTGCTTTACGCTCACAATTTGAAGAAACCGCTCACTCTTAGTTATGTTCACAGCTTATGATTTTCATTCTTTTTTATTCAAAAGTGCTTCATTTAGGGGCACTTATTTGGCTCAGTCAGTTGAGTGACTGACTCTTGATTTCAGCTCAGGTCATGATCTTGGGGTCATGAGATTGAGCCCTGAATCTTCATCCAGCTCTGCGCTAGTTGTGGAACCTGCTTAACCGAATTCTCTCCCTCTTTCTCTGCCCCTCCCCTCTGCTTATGCATGTGCACTCTTTTTTTTCTTTCTCCATAAAAAAAAAGCTTTTTTTTTTCATAAATCCATAACATTAGAAGAATATCTGGTTACGCTTATTATACTCCGAAATAGCTAAACACGATTGATGACAATTCTCTGTGAAGCACTCTAATTTTGATTTATTAATTTATAATCCTTCATATTCTAAAAAGAATTTAAGCCTGGTGGTGGGTATTAAGGGGGGCACATATTGTTTGGAGCACTGGGTGTGGTGCATAAACAGTGAATCTTGGAACACTGAAAAAATGAAATAAAATAAAAAAAAATTTAAGGATATTTAAAAATAAATAGAAATACAAGTAATAAGAGCAACTAAGAATGACAAGGCAAAGACAAAGTAAAGATTGGAAAGTAAAAAGCAGGAAAATAAGTACAGGCAAGATATGCTTATATGCACATCAGCTTTATATTTTTGCCTTTAGTCTAAGAGCTACACAAAGAGAAGGGCTGTTACAAGTTTCCCAATGCCCAGCAAATGCATGACCTGATGGTGAGACCCGCGAGGACCCTGACTAATTAGTGATACTCATCAATTACTTATTCTTCCATCCTGTCTCTACTTCTGGTCCATCCCTCCTTGCTGTGTTCTCCACTACTGAAGTTTATAGTCCAATTTTGCCTTTGCTTACAAAGGTCTCCTTCCTTCTTTCCTCTGTTGTTCCAATAACAACAGAAACTCCCCAAAGGCTAGTTTAGCGGGTTTGTTTGTTTGTTTGTTTGTTTGTTTGTTTTAAGCCAAATTACTTAAGGAATCCTATACATACTTCCGTTGGTTCATTCTGGCAGGTTCTTTTCTTGTAAGAGAGCATTTCTCCATTGATTTAGGTCTTCTTTAATTTCTCTCTCAGAGATATTTTGCAGTTTTCAGTGCACAGGTCTTGCACATATTTTGTTAAATTGATCCCTTAGTATTTCGTATCTTTTAATGCTCATATAAGTATTTTTTTACATTTTCAATTTCAATCACTTTTTGCTGGTTAATACAAGTAAAATTAATGCTTTTATTGAGATATAATTCACATAGAATAAAATTCACCCTTTTAAAGAATATAGTTTAGTGGTTTTAGTATGTTGAGAAGCCTGTGCAATCACCACCACAATCTGATTTTATAATATCTTCAGCACCCCAAAAAGAAGCCCCATACCCATTAGCAGTCACTCTGCATATCCCCTCCTACAGCCCCTGGCAACCACTAATCTATTTCTATCTCTGTGGATTTACCTATAGAATTAATTTTTATGTATTGACCTTATATCATGAGACCTTGCTATACTCATTATTTCTAGAGCTTTTAAATAGATTCCTCCCAATTTCCTACATATATGTTCATGTTGTCTGAGAAACTGAATATACAAATAAGTAATAGACAGACCAAACATGACAGTAGAACTCTGACCCACAACCTCTATAGCAATCAACCCAGAATGATCAAACTACATCAGCTACTGCCAGCCCTGCTGTTTTTTTTATCCTGCTTCTAACTCAAGACAACCAGAAAAAGACAAATGTATTTCCCAAACCATCACAGGAGATTCTCACTTCAAGTTAACCCACCTCTATCTTCCCCATGCCAACAGCCTCCAATCAGTGCTTACTTGAAGCCTTCCCCTATTTTCATTATAAAGCATCCCCACTCCCCAGCCTGACCTCCAGTGTGCCAAATGCAAGTCTTAGTGACTATCTGCTATAGCAAACTCTGAATACATAGTCATTCTGGAAGATTCATAATAGAAAGGAAGGCACCAAAATCTCTGGAAGGACTTTGGGGAGGTGGTTTTGGTGGAGTGTTCCCCATTTCCACTGCCAACACCTGGGAAACATTGCCTTAAAGAACTGTAGAATCTAAGTAAATTTAAGAAATTAACCCTTCCTAGTAGGGAAATTATAAACTCCGAGGAGAGAGACAATGGTCCCACTGGGTATAAATTAAGATATAGTAATAGTTAACAGCTGGGTTCTAACTGAGGGAATAGTTTACAATTAATATTTTTTTAAAGTGTATCCATTTTAAAGTGTATCCATTTTACTGTAGAGCACAGAATGAATTTTGATATTATTGGTGTGAAGAGAAATGATCTCCATTAATATCCCATTGCCATAAAATAATAAACTTGACTTGTCTGGTTATCTGAGGCTATGTCTTCTTGGAGTCGCTTTTTTGCTTTCACTGGAGTTTGTTCAAAAGGAAGTTGTGAAGCAGGGTAGGAGATTAACATTAATCAAACACCATCTCTGTGTGTCAGATAGCATGAGGACATTTTAACGTTATTTTGTTTTAAGACTGGCATTCATCTGGCAAGCACGAGCAAGGCTTGCTGGTAGTTTATGACCAGCATCTGTTCCGATCTATTAGTGCCCAAGCTCAACCATTTACACATTGCTAAATATCTTGGTGTTACCCTTACTTTATTTAATCTTAAAGATAAACCTCCAGGGAGACAGGAACACAGGAAGCTCCAGGCGGAGATACTATTCAGGGGCCCCTGACCCTGGCTTTGCCTGCTCCTCCCCATCCTGCCCAGAGGAGGTTTTTTCCCTTGTTCTGGTTTGGCTCTAGAACTGGGAGAATGTGTATCAGTAAGCATTTTCTTACATGGAAGTACCTACGGTATAAATCCTTCTAGAATAGAAAGTTTGAGTTTAAAAAACTGTGTTTTTCAACCCTGGCAGTAGTGTCTCTGGCAGCTGTGTGGCCCATAGGGAACCAGAGGAAGAGAAAAGCAAAGCCAAGGTATACTGTGTCCGCATCCATCTGCTTCTGATACAGACGGCCACCTGCATCCAAGCGGAATCCACTTTGGTATTCTTGGCTAAATATTGGGAAATGGCAGGTGTGTATGTGATATCTTTCGGTCCATCTATAACCAACCTGAAGTGCTGTAAATTCTAGGATAAGTGAGGAAATTGTGACAAAGAAAGGTTACTTTATCTGAGGTGCTAACAGTAAAATAAGTATTAGATGTGTCTCTGAGACTCTAGAGCATACACATCTTGTTTCAACTTCTCTTAGCTGAAAAACATTTTTCTCTAAAAACAATCTTACATAGCAACCAATCTGTAAATAAACAATTAATGTATGCTCTGATTAAAGCAAAATGAAGCCCAAGAGTTCACACTCAGCTACGCCTTCTCTACTTTGAGCAGTGCCCAAAGTACCTCCGTGAAACTTAATATAGTGCTCTTAAGAGTCAAGTTGGAAAAACAATGACTTCCAAAATACTGCTGCCCTCAGACCCACTCTTGTTCACCTTGGTAAATAATTTACTCAACAAACATACTGTGTAGCTATTGAGTGCCAGACTCTTAGAATATGAAGATAAATAAATACTGTCTGCCATCAAGAAGCTCATAAACTGAGGGAAGAGAAATATACAGGAAAAATAAATTAACAAACAAACAAATAAAAACAACCACCAATATTGAGACTTTCAATATCAGTTCTCACAACTTCAAGAGATAGGAATGTTTAGGGGCTGCCTGGGTGGCTCAGTGGGTTAAAGCCTCTGCCTTCGTCTCAGGTCATGATCCCAGGGTCTTGGGATCGAGCCCCACATGGAGCCCCACATCAGGCTCTCTGCTCCGCAGGGAGCCTGCTTCCTCCTCTCTCTCTCTGCCTGCCTCTCTGCCTATTTGTGATCTCTGTCTGTCAGAAATCAAAAAAAAAAAAAAAAAAAGAGAGAGAGATAGGAATGTTTAGCTCTTTAACAGATGAGAAAACTAAAATCAGAGAAGAGGCTGTTGTATTACCATGCATCCCCTGAGTGGCAGAAAAGGATTATCATCCTGGTCCCAGGGGTGCCAAAACCCAGATTTTCTTCTGTAGGATGCAACCTGCAATTTGTTGTAAATCTTTAACAAAGTAAGCACATTTCACTACAGATTTAAATTTAAAATGCAAATCTCAAACAAGAAGTGGGGGAAAGCCCACAGAAACCAACAGATTAAATCATTATCATAATAATACCGCTTTACACTGTTACTGTCATTACACACCTATTAGCTCCTTCCCTTTCAACAACAACTCTGTGAGGTAGGAACGGGCAGGCAGTATTTGGCTTTTACTGAGGGGAAGTAAGTCTCTGGGCCATTCATGGAAAGCAACCTGGTGGGGGGAAACTTACTGGCCTAAGGGAATAACACCTTATCTTGCAACCACTCTCTCTAACTAGTTGTGAGACTGTGGACAAGCCAACTAACCATGTGAGGTGACTGTTTGCTCCTCAGTGAAAGCAGAGTCCAGATCTTTCATCCTTCAGTTAAGGGACTTTCAGTTCTGACATCGGCAAGATACTATATGGCTTGGTCAAGAATAGAATCTACCTTCTATTCCAAAGCCTTCTATGATTTCGTGCTGCTTGTTAATATTAAGCTGTAGGGAAACTTCCTGGTTTCCTAGGCGTACAATTTGGTCATGTTCAATTTAATTTCTAATCTATTTTTAATTATAATTAGACCAAACTAATTGCAAAAATAGGTGAGAATGGTCCTGACTGGTTAGAAGTTGTGAATGCACGTGAAAAGTCAAGAACCTGTTGGTGGGGGAACACTGGAGAAAAATCTAGATGAATATAAATAAGACACAAAGAAGTGATAGCACTATGTGACTGCACCACAGACTTCCTGTAAAGAAGGATGTTTTTCTAGAGCTGACCACAAAATTATCAGGGCAGAAAGATACCTTAGTGTTAGGGATTTCTATCTCAAAGTATCTGCAGAAACTTTCATTCCTCAGAAAGCAAAACACCGACAATTTCTTAACTGACCTTGCTGATAATTTCATTTCCCAGACGGCAAAGTAGGCAGTAAGAAGAACTCCTACTCTAAACCCAATTCTGACAGAAACCAGTAGGTAAGACGGAAATGATGGGAACCTTGGGGAAAAGCAACCATGCACTCTCAAGAGTTTGATTTAAGCAGTGTTCTGCCTTTGCAAACACAAATGATTCGAATGAGCAAGAAAATGGGGAGGAAACCAAAGAAACCGGTGTGCAGCACAGGCACCAACTGACACGCTCTGAATTTAAAACAGCATGTGCAAAAGATGGTAAAAAGGGGCACAGAATCAAGCACAAATATGGGAAGGTAGCACATAGACCTATAAAAATAACATCAGCAACACTGCACAAAAAGAGCTGGGGCTTGTGAAAGATGCCAAGGAGAACAAAAATTATTTCCTTAGCACGAAATGAAGAAGAAGAGCAATACAGGAATAAGCTCCCCCTCTTTTTTTTTTTTTTTTTTTTTACATTGAAGATGTAACATTTATTCATGAAAAAGAAAGGAAAGCATCTTTACTCCTCTTGTTTCTTCCCTGTAAGTTCATTGGTATCTCTGCTCACATGTCATCTCTTCAGAGTGGACCCTGACCATCCTTTATAAAATAATTCTGACATCCTCTGATTCTTAAACTTTTCATTCTTCCAATCATTGACTGCCATTATTTCAAATACTTTGGTGTTTTTCTTCTCCTGTACTAGAATGTAAGCTCTCTGAGTGCAAGAAGTTTGGATTTGCTCAGTACAGTATCTTGAGCACCTTGTATGTACCCAGTACAACTCGATAAATATTTGTTTAATGAATAAAGTCAAGGCCATTAGCCATTGGCCAAAAATTGAAAGACAAAACAGCTAAAGTGATTTTAATGTAATTAAAATTTATTGAGGACCCAGAAGGTGTCATACACTATGTATTGATTTGCATTTTTTCTTTTTTTAAAAAAATATTTATTTATTTATTTGACAGAGATCACAAGTAGGCAGAGAGGCAGGCAGAGAGGGGAGGAAACAGGCTCCCTGTGGAGCAGAGAGCTTGATCTGGGGCTCTATCCCAGGACCCTGGGATCAGGACCTGAGCCAAAGGCAGAGGCTTTAACCCACTGAGCCACCCAGGAGCCCCGATTTGCATTTTGTCATTTAATCATCCTAGCTATAAAGCATGCATCATTATCAGATTGAATAATTTGTCCCAAATGATACAACTAGAGAGATGTAGAGCTAGGATTTGAGCCAAGAGTTAAGCCCATTGTTTGAGCCCTTCACCTATGTGCTATACTAGGAGAACCTGACTGGTCTAGGTGCCAATATGTTTCTGGACCCCTCTGAATTATTACTGGAGACCTTCTAAGTGAGATTATGGAGTACTTAGCTGGTTACCTTTGAGAACAGAATGAAGAGAAAAAGAGAAGAATATTTTATGTTTAAAAAAAAATGGCAACATCTGGAAACTTCGAATCCATGAAACTAATGTTGCTTGGAAGAGAATAGCCTCGGTTATACTTATGAAAGACAATTACAAATCACAATCACAAATGAATTTTGTGAACGTTTTTTAAGTGGCTATTAGGAGAAAGTATAAATTCAACAAGAATAAGCAATTCAGCTCAATCTTAAATATTCTTTTCTATAAAATTGATAAACCAGTATATTAGGGCAATAGAAATAGACATCTGGATTCTAGCAAGTCATTTAATAAGGTTTTCTTTATATCCTTGTGGACCAGATAGAGAAATATAGGTTTAGGAATAGTACTATTATATGTTTTCATAACTGGCTGAATGATTGCACCCAATGGTAATTTTAAGGAATCTGTGTCAGCCTGGAGGAAGGTTTTTCAAGTGGTATACCACAAGTCTTGGCCTTGGCTTTGTCTGATGTAAACATATTTATCAATGACTGAGATAAAGCTGTAAGAAGGCATACTTGTCAAAAATTGGTTATATGAGATAGGAGGAGTGAGTAGTATATACATTAGATTAAAAGATCAAGCTCTAAAAGTTCTTAACAACTAAAAAATCGGCAAAATCTAACAATATATAACTTGGTTGGAATAATTGTGACGTCCTGTCTTGGGACAAAACACCAACTGCCTAAATTCAATTAGAAGGATATGAGATTTACTAACAGTATTAAGAGGGGAAAAAAGAAGAGCTTTACTTGGCAGTGAATCCATGGTATAATATGGTTACAGAAGAAGTACAAGGAAAAAGGTGGAGGAAGAGAAGGAGGAGAGAAAGAAAAAGATGAAGAAGAAATAACTTCAACTGCATTAATAAATTTAGGAGTGAACAAAGTAATGGAGAACATAATCTGATTATATTACAAGCTCTTCAGATTACCAAAATCAGATCTCAGAGCAACATTTTAAGGAAGATACGAACGGAAAAGTTATAAAACTTCCAGTATTTAGCAGCCTTCATGGTTAAGGGGACTTAAAACTATCTCACATGAGAAAAGCTTAAAAGAATCGAGGAACTTTTAGTCTGAAAGTTATTAAATTTGATGGCTTTATTAGAACAGTATAAATATAAACGTAATAATTCTAATCATTATTCAGCATTTACTATTTGCTAGATACTGTGTTAAAATACTGTGTTAATTAATGCTAGTCACAACCTCAAGAAGTAGGTTCTAGTTATAGATTAGAAAATTGAGATTGAGAGAGATTAAGTAACAAGTCTGAGGTTATAAAAGCTAACAAGATAGTGCTTGACCTTGAATCTAGGTCTTTCCCCAGTGCCTGTCCATGTATCTTCTATGGTAGATTTCTTCCACTAGATGGGAACTCAATTATGTATTGTATGTGTGTGTTTACATATGTGGTGATAAAATTATGTTAAATGAGAGAGAATCCAAACTATTTACAGTAAAAAGCCTGGAAATGAGACACCGATATTTTTAAATGTGGGTGTCTTGGGTAATGGGGATAGGACTAGTTCCTTCTTTTATCCACTTCTTTTAATTTCCAAATTTTCATGATTAAGCCTATCTGAATTTCATGAAAGTCTCACCAATATTTTTTGAATTAAAGGCATTATTATTTGAAAGTGAGATTAGCTTAATTCTGAATGTCCCAAGATGCTGAATTAAGATGCTGCAAGGTAAAATAAGGCATGATTCAGTTTAAAAACAGAACCACTTACAGTCAGAATTTTTCAGAGATGCAGTATCTTGATTGTAGAAATAGTGATCTTTCTGTTTCTGGAGATGCTAACCCAAGTCTAGAAACAGTACAGTTTTATTGTTCTATGTGGTTAAGATTATAATTTGAAGGATCAACCATGTTAGATATATGAGCCAGGAAAAAGTAAGCCAAGGACTAGGTCGTTGTTAATATGTCACTTCATACCAAGGTCTTTCAGTCTGCTTAAGAAGCCTTATTTTTATAGGTACTTGTAATAAAATATTTGTGTAATGAATACATGAATGTATACATTTAGAACAGGGAAAGAAGACCATGGATAATATTTAGTTTTTGTACCAGACTTTTTACAAAGTGTGCACAGATAGCAAAGACTGTACTGAAAGAGGGCATGCTCATTTGTTTATTCAAGTTCTAAAGTACTCCTGGCTGTTGACATCTGAGTACAGAATAAGTGGTCCCTCCAGGAAGTATCATTTGGGCATGACCTCTACTCATACATACTCTCCTTCCCTGCCTCTGTTCCAGGCTCCTATAAGCATACTATTTTTATTTTATTTTTTTTTTCAAACCAGGACTTCCATTAACTAAACTGAAAGTTCCACAAAATCAAGAATCAATATCTATTCTGATATTTCTATATTATATAATGCTTGATATCATAGACACAAAACACATAAATTAATGGCTTGGCAGATATATTCAGCAAGTGTTTCTTTTGTTATCTAATTATGGTGGGGAAAAAGTGCTTTTGATTTCAAGTGTAGATAATGTAGTTTACTTTTAAGTATTGCCATTATTTGTTATCTTTCTTTTTAAGAGTCATGTTTCCTATCTATGGGTAGATACAAAGACCCACTGCTTCAGCCTTGAAACTTTTTTTTTAACCAATTTTTTTAAAGACTTTATTTATTTATCTGACAGAGAGATAGAGAGAGAACACATGTAGGCAGAGCAGGAGGCAGAGAGAGAGGGAGAAGCAGGCTGTCTGCTGAGCAGGGAGCCCAATGTGGGATCATGACCTGAGCCGAAGGCAGCTGCCCAACTCACTGAGCCACCCAGACACCCCAAAAGTATTTTTTTTAAGGTAAGAGGAGTAATATGATTTTTCTTCTCAGAGCATAAAGCTGTCAATTTTTGCCAAATGATAAGTACATAAATCGAGTTTATAATACAGAAGACAACATTAGAGTTTGAGATCTTACTTCCTTTTCAAAGGTGAACTCTAAACCTGCATTCACGTGTGGTCCCACCACACAATTTGTGTCACTATGAATAGGGCCAGGCCACAGAATAACTAACTGCAAGAGAAGTAATTGTTTCTGCCAGTCCTTTTACATAGTTGGAGGCAGTGGTGAAGGGTTTTACAGTGAACAAACTAGATAGGCTTCATATATTTTTACTATTCTACATATTAAAGTATCTTTATGACTTTTTTGTAGCTTCTCAGGAGGCACACATATTGTAACCTACAATAGGTATAGACCTTTAACAAGAAAATTTCTGAAATTGCATTGTTAATGTAAAAGAATCACCAGTTTACTTCAAAAAGGTGTAATATTATTCAAGAAACACTGTGATCATGGAAGGCATAGTAAGAAATATATTTTCAAAAGGCTGAGGTCAGAAGTTTGGAGGAAGCTGTCATATGATCATTAATAAAAAGATGGGCAAATAAATTTAATAGATTCTGTTATTCATAAGATAAACTTAGGAGAATATTAAAAATACCATTTTCTAGACCACATGCCCATAGATTTTGAATCAGTAGAAATTGTCTGGGGCCTGAAAATCTATAATTAAAAGAATGCCACCCAAAATTCTGATGCACAGCCAGGTTCAGGAACCATGGGCTTTACCCTAGGGATAAGAAGAAACCGCAGAGCAGAACTTGTTCTCACTAAGTGGGTTTGCCAGCATGACTATGAATGTTTAAATTAGAGTGATGAGAAGCTGGTGGCTGCTGGAATATTTCAAGTAAGAAAAACAAAGCCTAAACTAAGGCAATAACTGTGGGAACAGAGAGTAGAGCAGACATTTCTGCAACACATTTTATGAGTAGATTTGACAGACAGGCTTATTTCTTCTGAGAACTTTCCCTGGCTTGTAGATGGCAGTCCTCTCCCTGGGTCTTCACATGGTCTTCCTCTGTGTGTGTCTGTGTCTTAATCTCTTCTTATAGGGACACCATCATATTGGATTAGGGCTCATCCATATGACCTCATTTAATCTTAATAACCTCTTCAAAGATTGTCTCTGTAAATATAGCCATATTCTGAGGTACTGGAATTTTTGGATTTTTTTGAAGTAATCACTATTCCCAACATGGGGCTTGAACTCATGACCACAAGATCAAGAGTCACATGTTCCACTGACAGTCAGCCAGACATCTCTAGAGTCTTGGATTTTAATACATGAATGGGGGGGCACAATTCAGCTCATAACACCCAATGAGGAAAGGAATTAAAAATGGACCAAACAGGTCTTTAATATAGTGTCATATGCTCAATAAATATTACATTCTTCTTTAAATTTCAGCCCTTCCTCTTCAGGCCATGTAAAAATCTCTAATTGTCAAAATAATAGGGATACTAAACCTTATTATAAAGAATAATCTTAGGTAATCCTTTTAACTTTGACCTGACTCAAGAATAAATCAGAGGGAAGAAATACATTCTGGTCAAGGCAGGACTTCAAAAGAACTTACCCAGCACTCTTTCCAAGTCCCTTCCCTTGTGGTGGAAAAGGTATTAAAAGTATTATTCATCCATTGCCTTCTATGACTATCAGCATGCAGTGAAACCATCTCAGAATTTAATTTTCTTTATATAAGTGTAGTTATCAGGACCATTTTCGTTGCAAGTTATAGAAATAACTCAAACAAGCTTCAGCAAAGCAATTTACTGGTTCATGGATCCCTAGAAAGTTTAATAACTGGAATTAAGTCTCAAAATCAGCCTTCCTTGGGATCCATAAACCAATGTGTTCTCCCTTTGCCTACAAATCGGCTCCATGATTCCAGTTTAAAAAATTAAAAGGGCAGATCATGATTGGCTCAGCTTTGGCCAGTGGGCACAGTAAGACCAATCAGGAGTTCAAGGTCAAGTGAGAATACAATTCTTTTGTAGAAAATTTCAAAACACAAATGTAAAAACATTTGAAAATCCTTGAGATTTTAGGTGAAAATAACATGCTACACAAAGCATATTTTAAGAATTTAGAATATCCCTATTTTAAGTATTTAACTAAATGGAATCTGTCTACAAAAAAAAAAAAGAAAGAAAAAGCTTGAAAAGTAGATTTTTTCCAATAGCCACCAATATATGTTTTGGTATTTTTATCCTAATAAAGTATTTACCATCTTATTGGTTTGTTTAAGCTGAACAGAAAAGTACCTATTCTTATTTCTATTCCTTTTTTGTTTTCCAGAATTCTTATAGCTTGGTAAATAAATGTGATCAAATTCCATTTCAGTATAACCAGGCTTAGCTTGGTTATACCAAGTTAAACTGGGCTATATTACTAATTTATGACATTATAGAAAGGAAAGTTTATGTGTTATTCATGAGGAAATTAAATGCTAGAAAAATATTTTTGAATTTAGTTTTATGTGCAACAATGAATGAGAATAAAAAAGAAAAGAATGAAAATGGTAATTCCAATATTTGAAGTCTTTGTGGGTCTGATTCTGCTTTTTATCTTTTTTCACCTGATTCTTGATCATTTGTTCCCCACCTCGCCCTCCTTTTTTTAAAATAGTGTGTTTGTGATTTCTGTCTGTGGGCTTATACTAATGGAATTTTATCTGTTAAAATTCTTGGAGTAATGGCATAAAGATGAGCTCTCTAGAATGGATTTTGTTTTGATTTTACCGAGCCCAAAAGGCACAAGTAGGGATCAGCTTAAATTCTTATCTTGAGTATTTAGACCACTGAGATTATGTGAATTTTTGCTAGAAACAAAGTAAAGCTGGTTTATAATTATGACTTTTCAGAGGAGAATTTTTTTTCTTTTTAGTTATACATTTAAGACTTACAGTTTTTCTTGCAGTCCTCTATGGGATGGATTTATTTGTAGATCAAGTTAATGATGAGGATATATCCATTTTGGATCCTAACGCTAAGCCTTGGGCTTTGTCACTTTTCCTAGTACCAGCAAGAACATGAAAAGTAAAATTCTTGCTCACCTCATTCAGTAAATGTCCTTAAGGTAAGAAGTACTTCAGTGTTAAATATCCATTTGTGAGAAAAATTGTGTTGTCCTCTAAATTACTGTAGAAGAACACGATAAATTTCATACCCATCAAAGATTTAAAAAAAAAAAAAAGGAAAATTTCTTAATTTGATAGAAGATATCTGCAAAACCCATACAATTTAATGATGAAATTTTCATAACATTTTCTTTTTTAAAATTCAGGAAAAAACAAAGTTCCATACTATCACTATCTCTGTGTAATACTGGGCTAGAAGTTGACTTGGTGGAATACACAAAAACAAAATGTTATAAGAACTAGAAGAAGTAAATCTGAAATTACTCACAGAAGAAATCATTGTTTTCATGGGAAATATAAAAGAAAATACAGATAAATTATGAGAATAAAACAGAAAGCTAAAAACTAGATCATAAAAGATAAGAAAAAGCTGGCTTTGAAGATCGTTATGGAAAATATAAACTCCTCAGTACATGGTGTAAAGACTATAATTTCTATTTAAAAAAATATTTCTACTTCATACTATACACAAAAGTTTCAGAAGGATGAAAGTTAAGATACTTGAAAGTTAAGATACTTGACTTGCTGGATAAGCAAACATTAGAAACTATCACTTTTTTTTTTTTAGAGATTTTATTTATTTATTTGAGAGAGAGATGGTGAGAGACAGCACGAGCAAGGAGAAGGTCAGAGGGAGAAGCAGACTCCCCATGGAGCTGGGAGCCCAATACGGGACTTGATCCCGGGACTCCGGGATCATGACCTGAGCCAAAGGCAGTCGTCCAACCAACTGAGCCACCCAGGCATCCCAGAAACTATCACTTTAAAAAAGAAATCACTGGGGCACCTGGATGGCTCAGTCAGTTAAGCGTTTGATTTTGGCTCAGGTCGTGATCCGGGGGTCCTAGGGTCCTGGGCTCCTGGGATTGACCCCCACTTGGAGCTCCCTGCCCAGTGGGGAGTCTGCTTCTCCTTCTGCCTCTCCCCACCACTCCTGCTCTCTCACTCAAAATAAATAAAATCTTTTAAAAAAATCATTAAAAGTAAGTAATTAAAATAAATTATAAAATAACATTTAGAGATATATCTAACAAACTTACGGTAAAAATAAAACCTTTTTGAAACATTATATTATATATATTTTATATATATATAATATGTATATACATATATATACATATATATAATATGTATATACATATATATACATATATATAATATGTATATACATATATTATAATATATGTATATAATCTAAGAGTTGCACAGAAAAGAAAAGGGACTTAGGAGCCAAGATACTCTTGAGGAAGAACAAAGAGAGGAACTTACCAGATTTTTAAGTTAGCAGTATAATATTGGTGAAGAGATAGACAAATGAATAAAACAGAAAGCTAAAAACTAGATCATAAAATATAAGAAAAAGCTGGCTTTGAAGATCGTTATGGAAAATATAAACTCTTCAGTACATGGTGTAAAGACTATAATTTCTATTTAAAAAAATATTTCTACTTCATACTATACACAAAAGTTTCAGAAGGATGAAAGGCTTAAATATAAAAAGTAAAATGTTAAAATACTTAAACGATCAAGGGAAAAATTTCTTATGTAGGAAATGTAAGATACCAGCAAAAAAGAAAACTTTGTTAAATTTAACTGCTTTAAGATTCAGAGTTCTGTCTATAAAGGGGAACTTAATAAAGGGAAAAGATGGGGATCACCCAACGACTTCTGGTTTGTTGCTGCTCTTTTTGAATCAGTATTGGGTGAAATATACTCTTTATTTTTTTTTTTTTCAAATATGCTCTTTAAAAAAAGTAGGGGGGGGAGGCAATCCACAACTAGAAAAAGATATTTATTACACAAATAAAGAACAATGAATTAGTAAAGATATTGCCTATAATTCAATTTTTAAAAAAATATTTTATTTATTTATTTGACAAAGACAAACACAGCAAGAGAGGGAACACAAGGAGGGGCAGAAGGAGAGGGAGATGCAGGCTTCCCGCTGAGCAGGGAGCCTGATGCAAGTCTTGATCTCAGGGCCCTGGGGTCATGACCTGAACCGAAGGCAGATACCTAACAGCTGAGCCACCCAGGCACCCCTACAATTAATTTTTTTTTAATATTAAAAGATTTTATTTTTAGTGTAATTTCTACCCAAGGTGGGGCTTGAACTTACAACTCCAAAATCAAGAGTCACATGTGCCACCAACTGAGCCAGCTGGGTGCCCCTACCTACAATTCAATTTTTAAAAATTGATTGATGGCTGCATAGTATTCCATTGTGTATATATACTACATCTTCTTTATCCATTCATCTGCTGATGGACATCACTATTGGGACATTTATCTTTACATTATTGGCAGGAATGTAAAATTGATACATTTAACAAGTTAAGAATTCTCTAATAAATTTGAAATCTTCATACTCAGTGGCTCAGCAATTTCTTTTTCAAGTGTATATTCTAGAGTAGAGTTTCACAACTTCACACTATTGGCATTTTAGTCCAGAAGATTCTTTGTGTGGGACTCTCTTTTGTCTTACAGGGTGTATAAAGCATTCCTGCATTCCTGGCCTTTATCTGCAAGAAACCAGTAGAATCCTGATTGTCAAGTTATGTCAACCAAAAATTTCCAGATAGTGCCAGGTATTGCGTGAGGGCAAAATCACTCCAGGTTAAGAACATCTTGCCCTAGAGAAATCTTTGTATATATCCCTTTATACATGTTCAAAAATGTTCATAGCAGCACTATTAAAGAGTAAAAAACAAAACCAAAAAACTGGAAGCAACCCAAATATCTATCAGTGTCGAAGCCAAATAAATTATGTCACACAAGGGAATACTATACAACAGTGTGAACTAATGAACTATAGTTACGTGCTGCAAATGTTTGAAACTGGAGAACTTAATGTTGAATAGAAAAGTCACAGACAGATACATATATTTTCACTTACGTATCATTGTAAATATGTCAACCAAACAATAATATGTTTAAGGGTGCAAACACATGAAATTAAATTACAAGAAAAATAAGGGATACAGAAAATTTAGGATAACTTTTAGTTCTAATTGAAGAAGAAAGTTAAGGAATTGTAGAAAGGCACAAAGAGAGCTTGAAAGGTCACAGGGGACACAGGTATTCATGATATATTTCTTATATATGTAATGGAAAAAAATTTTTGGCTACTAAATATTTAAAATTTTTTAAAAGGAAGTGAGTATTTTTATCTTATAAATTTTGAAAAGTAATGCAATAACACACGAGAAATGTCTCTTTATTTAATAATTTTTATTTGTATGTTTTAACTGATACGGTAATAAATCATTCTTAAGCCAATTTAGGATATTGCTTAGGAATGTTCTGAGGTTAAAACAAAATGGATTAATCACCTATCAAAAAAGACATCCTGTCTTCAAAGAAAATGGTTATCAACAGATAACATATTTAACTGCTCTAAAAGCAGAGCTTTATTATTATTATTATTATTATTATTATTATTAAACAGAATAATCTAGTGGCAGTAGTCAGTGCATGGAGTGAATTCCCTCTTATAAAAACTCATCAACTGTTTTTTGCTAATTAAGATGAATATTATTCCTGTGAAATGAACCAAAAAGTTATATGAAACCAGAAATCCCAAAAGAGATCTATAATCTACAAGAATAATTGCATGCAATTTTAATTGAAGGAAAAGGAGAGAACTGTTTTTAATCTTTACTTTTTCAATATCTTAAAACTAATCAACCTGTTGGCCAATTAACATTTCTTTACTATTGCTACATCTGACCTAAAAATCGACATTTGATGTATCAGAAACTGTTGTGGAATTTTAAGAGATAAATGGCAAAGTGGCTTGGCTATAGTTAACTCCAATATGAAATTTTTGTCTTTAATGAAATAACTAACAAATTTTTATTAATGTTCTCAGAAATAAAATATATTTTATTATTCATTGAAGACTAGATGCTGTGACTATTCACAGAAATATGCATTCAATCTTTGTTCATTAAGTCAGAATTGGGAATGAGAGGAAAGATCTATTTTGTTGAAGTGCAGATTAATTATACTGAGAAATTTGCTTTATTTAAATAGTTGGCATTTATCTCTAATCTACTAGAAAAACTTGTTAATGCTGAAGATTTATTTTATTTTAAAGTTAGTTTGAATAGATACATGTCAAACAAAATATATATTTACATTTCAATTCAGTTTGTGTAATAATTCAGAAAATGAGTGGCTTGCTTAAATTTGTATAGTTACAAATCAGAAGGAAATAATTGGAATGAGGAGCTGTTTTAGTTATCCAATAATTTTTTTTAAAGATTTTATTTATTTATTTGACAGACAGAGATCACAAGTAGCAGAGAGGCAGGCAGAGAATGAGAGGGGGAAGCAGGCTCCCAACTGAGTAGAGAGCCCGATGTGGGGCTTGCTTTCAGGACCCTGGGATCATGATCTGAGCCGAAGGCAGAGGCTTTAACCCACTGAGCCACCCAGGTGCCCTAGTTATCCAATAAGTTGTTATGTTGAACCGATCTAGGTTATGGAGGAAAGTTTATTTTTTTCCCCCTAAAATGTCATGATATGTCAGTTGTACTAAAGATGAGTAGATGTAAAAAGAGAATTATGAATTAAAATTTTGATTGCCCAATACATCAAATTAGCATCTTGACAGAATAAACCTATTCAAAATATACATTTCCAGGGGTGCCTGGGAGGCTCAGTCATTAAGCATTTGCCTTTGGCTCAGGTCATGATTCCAGGGTCCTGGTATCAAGCCCCCATCGGGCTTCCTGCTGGGTGGGAAGACTGCTTCTTCCTCTCCCAGTCCCCCCTGCTAGTGTTCCCTCTCTCACTGTCTCTCTCTCTCTGTGTCAAATAAAAAAACCAAAATCTTTAAAAAAAGAGAAATATATATTTCCATATACAGATAGGTATGAATTTGATTTCCCATTCTTTAGAAAAGACTGATGCTAGATTTTTCCTTCACATTATTTACAGTGTTATTTAAAGCACAGTGAGAAATTTCAGGTTAAATTTTTAGGCACATCTTTTTTTTTTAAGATTTTATTTATTTGCTAGAGATCACAAATAGACGGAAAGGCAGGCAGAGAGAGAGGGGAAAGCAGGCTCCCCCACACCCAGCAGAGAGCTCGATGTGGGGCTCGATCCCAGGACCCTGAGATCATGAACTGAGCTGAAGGCAGAGGCCTCAACCCACTGAGCCACCCAGGTGCCCCTTTTAGGCACATTTAAAAAGTAGTTCTGTGAAAAGAATATTATAAAAATGCACAAACATATAGTCTCTTATTTACACAATATAATTTGTGTTTTTTGGAGGGCTTGATTTAGTTTTTAAGATTTTATTTTTCTATTTATTCGACAGAGAGCGAGTACAAGCAGACGGAGCATTAGGCAGAGGAAGAGGGAGAAGCAGGCTTCCTGCCCTAGCAAGGAGCCTGACGCAGGGCTTGATCCCAGGATTCTGGAATCATGACCTGAGCCTAAGGCAGATGCTTAACAAATTTGGATAAAAGGGGCACCTGCCTCTCTGACAACTTGTGATCTCTCTCTCTGTCAAATAAATAAATTTTTTTTAAAAAGTGGATAAGACTTTAAATGTAAGTGAATTTCACAAATGAATGAAAATAGCCCTTTTAATCATTAAAACCTTTTCATTCTAATGACTCCAAATATCACAATATTATCTTGTGCTCTTTATAGTAAGTTTAAAGATACATCATTCTATTGTAAAATTCTAGGGCTAGAAAGGAATTCAGATTTCATAAAAAAATCTTTCAGTATAACTTTCTGATTTAAGACATCAGGAATTTTAAACCCAAAGTACAGGATATATCTTCTCAAAATCATACAGCTAGTCTTTGGTCTCTCAATTCTTAAAGCTGATGAATAGTTATGAAGGGACTCTAACTTTTCAGTTCATTTCTCTTGCCCCTCATGGCTTTTATAGTATCCTTTCTCGTTTGTGAGCTAGACAAGCAGAGAACAAGTTCTGTTTTAATTTTATGTAAACTGAGAGCAAGTGGGATGAAGTGAGAATTCGGGAAGCATTAAAGTAAACAGGATTAAAATACCTGCTAGAGCACTCTTTTTTTTCTTTCCTAAATTTCTTCTGAAATTATTGGCCTATGTCCAGACAAAGTTGCTGGATATTCAAGATACAACAGCAATTTATACTTATATGCTAAGTTTTCACCCTATAATAAGTCACTCTTGAGAAGAAATTTTTAATCTCAGAAATATTCTATTTGTTCTACTATTGTGTTTATGATTAAGAAATTATTTATTAACATCATTTAGGTTAAAAAAAGAACTCTGCTAAAAGTTCCTTATAATTGCCTAGTTGTCTATTATACTTTCTTTTCATCTTGGACCTTAAAATAATTTTGCACATTAAACTTGCAAAGATGACTCTTGGTTGTAGATGAGTAAATTACACAGATTTTAGATCAGTTTTTTATTATTACTGAGTAGTTTGATTTACTGACTTAAAATTTGAGTTATTTTAAAAGTTTCACCTTCATGTTTTAGCTTTTATGTAGCTAGACCTTTTCTCCTTTTTAAAAAAAAATTATTTTTATTTATCTGTAAAAGATTTTATTTTCAAGTAATCTCTATACCCAACATGGGGCTCACATTTACAACAGTGAGATCCAGAATCCGATGCTCTACTGACTGAATCGGCCAGGTGCCCTTAGACCTTTTCTTCTGAAAAAGTTCATAAAATATCACATTCTTTTATATTAAACACCAATGTGAATCTAAAGATTTTTTAAATTACAGTTTTAAAATGTTTATTTTTTACACATGCATTTCCTGAATTCTAGGAGTACTTTTGTATTGTAGTAAAATTAATAAAATTGATAGCTTTAACCTCATTTAAAATACTTCATTGTCTTTTTTTAAAAAAGATTTTATTTATTTATTTGACAGAGAGAGATTACAAGTAGGCAGAGAGGCAAGCAGAGAGAGAGCGAGGAGGAAGCAGGCTCTCTTCAGAAAGCCCGATGAGGGACTCGATCCCAGGACCTGAGATCATGACCTGAGCTGAAGGCGGAGTCTTAACCCACTGAGCCACCCAGGTGTCCCAAGATTTTATTTATTTATTTGACAGACAGAGATCACGAGTAGCAGAGAGGCAGGCAGAGAGGGAGGAGAAAACAGGTTCCCTGCTGAGCAGAGAGCCCGATGCAGGTCTCGATCCCAGGACCTGAGCTGAAGGCAGAGGCTTTAACCCACTGAGCCATCCAGGCACCTTTTTTTTTTTTTAATCCAAGTAATCTTCAATTTCTATTTTGGATCCTTCTGTGACTAGGTGAAAGGGTCTTTTTGTTTTTGTTTTTTCCTTTTTTAAAATTGTATAAGATCATTTTGATTATGCAATTGGCACACGTGGTATTTCCTCTATTATATATATCTGTATTTCATTAATAATAAATATACTATTTTAAGTTAACTATTGAAATAATACTTTCATTCTGATTACAAAAATAATACATATATTTTTAAAAGATTTTATTTATTTATTTGAGATAGAGTGAGAGTGAGTGAGCGAGCAAGAGCACAAGTAGGTGTGTGGGGGGGGCAAAGAAAGAGGGAGAAACAGGTTCTCCACTGTGCTAGGAGCCCAACACAGGGCTTGATCCCAGGACCCTGGGATCATGACGTGAGCCGAAAGCAGATGCTTAACCAACTGAACCACCCAGGCAACCATAATACATATTTATTATATGGAATGAAGATGGAGTGAAGACTATTAAACTACCCATATTCTCACTGTTTTGTGCACCTTTTGTGAAACTTTTCTAAGCTTACCACCAGGATGCTCTCAATTTTCTCTCCATTGGATACACATGCACATGTGTACACAACATATAATATATGTATTCTGTGCCTTGCTTTTTCACTTAATAGCACTTTTGATGATTGGTTTATTTCAAAGAGATTTTTTTTCTACTGTGGGAAATTCCTACTTTTTATAGGGACTATCCAAGACCACTGGGGGAAAAAAAAACTTCATAGGAGACAGTAATAACTTCCTGAGAAATGTCACTTTACATTGACCTTTCCCATTCAATAAAATTAATTTTTATTGTTATTTGAATTGTAAAGAGGTTATGATTAAGACTAAAACTAAATATTACCTTTTTGCATCATAAAAATGTAAAGGCAAGAAAACTATGTGTTTAAACAAAATCATACAGTAGCTAGCTTGCCTAGGAGAAGTTATGATATATACTCTTAAAAAACAAACACTTTTAAATTCACAGATGCTGCAAAGCCCTGGTCAAACATAAATTACAATCAGTTTTTATGTAACAGTAAAAATTCCAAAGGACTCTTACTCACCCACTCTCAATATGTATCACAGATATGCTTTTTCTCTATGTTCATAGAATATAAACCACATTTATTTCTGTATCTGTGTATATTTTAAAATAAATTACCCCCAGAAAACAAAATGTTGACTCCACTGTGTTCAAATTCCATACAACCAAGAAAACAGGAACCTTATATTCCCTTCAAAGAGCCTGTAGCATATATGGTGAGAATTTTGGAATGCTTATAGAATTTGAATGCAGCATCCATTTATTTCAAGAGTATAAGCTATCTTATAATTATCAGATCATTTAATATATTTAGCAAATGCCACTCCACTTTTATTATAGCAATTCACTTTTTCTTGTTTGTGTTGAGTACTATCATATATAGAAAGAGTTCTTTACTTACCGTTCTGGGAAAGATGAAATTTATCATTATGCCATAAATACCCTGGAAAGCAAAGAAAATATTGTTATTTATTATACCTCCATCCACAGGGGTTCTAACCACCAAATGTAATGCATCAGCAGCAAAACAAAAATGAAGTAAATCTATTGCAGAAAGCATGAATCAGTGTTCTAAGAATTATTGAACATGTATTGCATGCCTGTGGACAGAGCTACTTTAAGACTAAGCAGTTGTTGTTATAAGTAATTTCAAGGTCAGAAATAAAACATTTTATTTTCCCCAAACAAATATTATAGGATTAAGAAAATATTGCCAATTAACTGTTTATTCTTCTCCCCTTTCGCTCAGTTGAATCTTTCAATGATACAGATGGGACAGCTATGCCTAAAACTCTTGAAGGGGAAACTGAGGGTCATTCTACTTTCTTGAAATCAACATTAATGACTATTTATAAAAAAATCTAAATTAGTTTCCTGTTTGGAATCTTGAACTGGAAATCTAACGTAGGAACTGAGAAACAAAATTAGAGTCCAAACTTCTACTTTTTCATACTAAATAAATGATAATAAGGCATTATTTATATATTTATATTGTTTTCTGTTGATTAAAAATAAGGTTTTAAATCGCATCACATAAAATTAGAGCAAAATCATATTTTAAAAAGCTATTTACTCTTGAATTTATTGTGTTCTTTAAAGATTTTTAATCAACAATTTCACATTTAATAATTAGTTAAAAAAAAACCTTTCTTAATGTCAATAATTCTAATATAAAGAAACATGTCCAGATGTGAGAAAAAAATGCTTTTCTCATATCCTGATAATGTTATTACATATTGGTCATTTTCCATTCCTTTACTTAATTATTTTTTAAATATCATAAACTTAACTTAGAGAAAAACACAATGAGTTCATCTCCCTTAACTTCTCTATCAAAACTAGATGATGGCTAAGGAAATTTTAATAGATAACATACTCAGAAAAGGGTTTTTACTTGAATTTTTGAATAATGATATTTCAGACCCTTCAGGATTATTTTTGAATGAAGTAAATTTGAATAAAAATTTATCATGTGTTAAGTAATCTGAATCATTATTTCCAAAAAAGATAATGTTTCTACAAATGAAAACTAGCTAAAATTTCAAATGGCAAATACATATTTTTAAGTAAACTCTATGCCTAACATAGGGCTTAAACTTATGACTCTGAGATCAGGAGTTGCATGCTCTAATGACTGAGCCAGCCAGGTGCCCTTAAATGACAAATTTTGGTGTTCACAAAATTTGCTTTTTCCTAGAGAATAAAATTAAGATTTGAAGTGTGTCCTACTTAGATTTTGACATCAAAGATATCTTTTTTAGTCATTTGTATTCTTAAAGAAATATTTGGGTACAAAATATGGAACTCTGAAATTCTGTAGTGATTCAGGAATTCTGCCAATGAGTGTAGTTTCTTTTAAGAAAACTATTTTTGTACTTAATTGTAAATATTAATAATTTATTTCAAAATTTATATTTATTGATTTTTCTTGAAATTCTTTAACTTAGAAATATTTTAATGGAAAAAATTCTTTAACTTAGAAATATTTTACTAATGTCGTGCTTATTCCCAAATAATTATCAATACAATATTTGATATTATAATTCATATTTATAATTTCTAAACTGCTAAAAAAAATAAAAGTAAAGTATTTTTAAGCACCAGCTCCTGAAGAGGGCAGCACGTTCTAGATATTATTGAATTCTAAGCTCAAATATGACAGCTTTGGCTTTAGTATACTTTTTTAAAGAACTTGAGGGGAAAAAATTGGATATTTTTTATAGATGTCTGCTCCCATGATACAATAAACTAGCAGAAATTCTAGGCAGTTATAGACCAAGGTCAAAACTGTATTTGATTATTAAAAGAGAACATTCAAATTAGACACCTAAAGCAATGTATTTAGAAAGGGAACAACAAAATACTAGTAAGGAGACTTTCCATGAGGAATGTGTTTTATCTTAATACTGTAGATAACTTTTCCTATTGGCAGTGCATTGACTGTCAAAACTACTAAAGGGGTTAGATTTAATTATCTCACTTCTTGCACATTTCATCTCAATTGCTATGGCAACATTCAGTTGCCTCAGCAGCAATGCACACTTTAATCAGATATTTCCTCCTTATTTCTCTATGAGCCAAAACTGTGTAGTCAAATTTACAACCAAGTCCTGATGAATCTGATAACACTTCTTACAATTTAATGGGCAACTTGCCCCCACCCACACATATAAATATTTTCAGAGAGGCTTGTAACTGTTGGACAAGTATAAGACTTGATAAGAATATACATTTGGACTTTCCTATTTCACAGATTTTTTTTTTCTCTCTCTTTGTGCCACCATTCCTTTATTAGGAGTTTTTTTACCAATTTGAAACTCACTCCAGCAAGTCGCTGCAATGGGTCATCTAACCTCAGTGGGAGAGCCAATGAGTAAGGGAAACAGCCTCTCACATTCAAATGTAAACTTTTCTGAAGAAGGCTATTGATTTATTTGCATTTTATTTGAATATACTTGGAATTGGCACATTAAAGAGCCTCATTCTATTTCTTGAAAGCAGGTAAGAGAAGGAAGGAAAAATAACTGAAGACAAAGCAAAACATGATGGTGTAGGAGGAAAACTGTAGGGTTTCAGACTTATACAGAAGGCCAAGCATGAAGAAAATTTAGTCGAGCTTCAGTAATAGCAATTTTAATGAGAAGAAAAAGCATGATGCATTAAATTGTTGATGTCACTTGGGTGAATATTAACCATCTACACTGTTGGACAAATATAATCATGTTAGCATTTTGCAAAAGACTAGAGAAACTTTTGTGGGCATATAAGGAATATTCAAACTGTCTTCAAGTCTGATTTAAAAGGTTAGCTCATTATATTTTCATAAATGCTTGAAATTTCTCAAATAGTAACTATATTTTAATTTGATACTTATAATAATTTTGGGGGGAAACTGTAATTAAGAAGCAAAGTGTTCTAAGGTGTTCCTAACAATTTTAGGGGCTGCTAAAACTTGTATTTAGATAGCAAACATTTAATCCCAAAGTTCTCATAGTTTTCTGGTGAGAAATTTTACACCAGTAGATAACAGTAATATTTCAGCATGATTTTTCAGTCACCTCTTAGTAGTGTCCAGTAAAATTTTCATTAACAGAAGCAAACAAAAAGATGCTCTCTGCAGCTGGGTCTACTAGTCTGACATTTTAATAGCAATTTCTGATTATATCTTAGGTATTATAGACCATTAAATATAGTATTCAATCAAAACTTAACCAAACATAAAAAAAGATTATTTAACCTTAAATTTATATTTAAGTAAGTTGTACATATTTTTTATTTTAATTGAGCTGATTATTAACAGACTATGTTCAAAATCTGCTCATTAATGATGAAGTTTGGATGCCATATAACCTTAGGAGTAGCCGAAGGAAGAGTAGTTTAATTAAAGAGAAACCTGCAGAGGAAGAGAAGCATGGAAACTATCTTTAAATATTCAAAGGGCTTTTTATATAAAGGAGACAGTGAGTATCTAGAAAACCAAGAAAAATGGCAGAGAAGTGGATTCCAGCTCTATATAAAGAAAATTTTAAAACAATTAGAATTGCTCAAACAATGGCTCAAGCTATGAAGCAGTAAGTTCCTCATCTAGGCATATTTTATAAACTGTTTGCATACGGACTCTTTATTTTCTGCTGTTTGGATTCTGGAACAACACTGTAGAAAATGTGGTAAAATCACCCCACAGATTGAGATCTGGGAGTTCAGATGAGTCACTTCTTAATGAATTTTTCAAGTACCAGTGCTTTATGTCAGTATGGAAACCAAGCAATGATCTGCAAACAGCATATTCAGCAGCAAGTTTGCAAATCCTACTCTGGAGAAATGGTCTAAATGAGAAAAACAAACAGTTCTTAGTGAAGAGTTATCTAAAACCTCCAAGGAGACATGTAAATCGGTCCTAATTGGCATTCTTTCAAGAACCTCAGTAGATGCCAGGGAGTGACTAGGGGTGAAGAATGAGTTTCCCTTTCAGTCTTCACTTGGTTCTTCTACCTAAAGCTGGGGTGTTGCCAGACAACATATGCCGCTGACTGTGTCAGACTTGTTCTCTGGATGAAAGGGAGATGTTGGCACTATCCTCAAACTCTATATTCACTTAAGAAATAATAATTGCTCAATTAAGGGTCCAGAGCTTTTTTTTTTTTTCCTTGCACCCAGAGAAATTAAACATTGAAAAGAAAATTGCACGGGATGTGGGAATACTCACCTTCCCCAAGATTGCTGAAGAAGATAAGGGAAGGTTGTAACTAATTTGAAAATGATAAATAAAAGGAAATTGCTGGTTCTTTAACCAAAGTGATGGGTACTTTTTGTTTAATACCAGATCCTATAACGTTCTAGTTTATGTTATTTATAGTCTTTTTACTCAGTTTGGTTTTGAAATTTCCTTGTGTGATCCTGCTCTCAAATCACACTGAAGAAAACAAGAGGCTCACAAAAGGTCTTGCATAATATCTAACCTTAATGTACTCTGGTGCTGTTGTTTGGGGCATGCAACCTTTTGAAGGGTGACTGTCTTCCAGAAACATCCGTTTCTATCCAAAGAGCCAATGGGTAGTTTTGTTACTATAAGAAAAGCTAACTTTGATTTTTACCCTCAAAGAATATGGGATGTTACCTACTTCATTTTCTCTCTCGTTGCTCCTCCAGGCTTTTTCAGCTGAAGCCTTTATATTAACTTATGTTGTTTAAAATTCTACCTGCTGAGGTTTAGCTGGCAAATGGTCTTGAAACTTGTTTCCAAACTGCTCACCCACAAAAGCTTTTACTAGCCAGTTCCATTTGGTTGGCTATACTCCAAAACAGTCTCTGGTGAACAAAAACATTAGCTACAGAGAAACAGAAACTTCCATGGCACCCTGGAGGAACTTTTTGATCCAAAAGACACTACTAGTAAACCAAAGTGTCATTGCAAATTCATGAACATTTCCTTATGTCATGAAAAGCAGTAGGAGGAAAGGGCTGCATTTGTGCAATGGTTGTTCCATGTGTGTAAACCTAGTCCCTGACTTGAGATCAAAGACTGTCTTCCATCAACAAGTATTTATTTAGTGCACACCATGTCTGAAGCCTAAAGAGTCAGAAAAGGACAAATAAGGGCTATTTTAAAATTCTGCTATTTGTTGAACGAACAAAGAAAGACATATTGCCATCCTATTAAAAAACCCTTAATCATCTGTAAGATCATAAAATTAACATGAAACCAAGTACAGTATCCCTGTCTTGTCTCTATCAGTTAAAATGTTTTATCTATTTGATGCCACAGAAAGTTTTAATATATTTCAACAGCACTACTCCCTTCATTTAGGTAGTTTTTACAACAAAAAAGCACAAATCATGTTGCTTTATCCCGTATGGCCCTGCACCTCCACATCTACCCATTTGCCCTATATGTCTGTGGAGCAGAAGGCATCTCTACTGAACTGTTTCTTCTCCATTTGTGAGCTTAAGGAAAGCAGGGAAAGTCTGTGTTTTTGTTTGCATTCTGACCAATGCAACAGTGCCCAGTAAACAATACTAAACATTTAGAAAATGATTATTCAATGAATAATGAATGATAATAAATAAGAAGAATGAAATGGTACTGACCTAAATGCAGGAATGTTCAGCAAGGTTAGTGTGGCTTGAAATGGTGTTGGTTTCATGGAAGGTATAGGATTTTTTCCATGGGCCTTTAGAAACAGATAGGATTTAGATAAAGGGGGAAAGGAAATAAAACATTTCTAGTGGTGTTAAGATTACGAGCAAAGGGATTGTTTGGATGCAGAGATATTAATGAAAGGACTTTATTCTTTTTGATGGGACCATGGGTTGTGTAATGGGATAGTGATTTTGTTTGGTTTAGATTAATGGAGGTTGTGTAGTACTGTTTCTCAACCTTTGGTTTGCATTCGTGGGGATTTTGGTAAATTGCAGACTCTAATTTAGTAGGTCTGGATTGAAGTATGAGATTATCTATTTCTAACAAGTTCCCAGGTGATGTTGGTGCTGGTGCTGTATTCTGAATTGCAAGACTATGGGTGATTCTTGAGTCTAGACACAGTCATATGGGCTTTATACAGCAGTTATTTGAAAATTACTCCATGTTCTCCAGCAGTTTTGGCATGATGAAAACTGCATGAAAGAAGATTAGTGTGTCAGCCTTATGAATATAAGGTTCCTTATGCTAAGGAAGAAAGAATGTGGATATAGGAAAACCAGCTGGGAGGCTGTCTTACACTTTATCTGCATATTTCACAGATTTGGTTTTCAATTACTTGTTGATTGATTAGTTTGCGTGGACATGGTCAATTCAAAAGTACTTTCTCAGTGGAATAACTGTGGGCCCACTGACTTTTTGAAAACAAGTCAAGTTTAGATAAAACACATGGGGAATTCATGAATGCTCTTCCCTTCCTCTCCATCTGGAAAAACTGCATTCCTTCTTAAAAATAGTTGAAATGTTAGCTCTTCTGTTCTTATCATAGTATAAAATTTTAAGTGTACCCTCATATGTATGTCTCAGACTCTGATCTTATTTTATCATATAGATAATAATAATAATAATAAAACAATAGTAATACAACTTGTGTTTTTTGACTGCCAGGCAAATTGCTAAGTTTTATCATTAAATCCTTATAACAATGCTGTGAGGAATACTGCTATTATCATCGCCATTTCTACAGATGGGGAAAAAAGGAATACTTGCATGCCTTAATACGGCGTTAGTTATAGGCCAATACATATATTTACTCAGAGTGCAAAGAGAGTGTGCTCGGCATGGGGGTGTCTAGCTATGTGCTAGGTGAAATGCCCTTCCCGCAGGCCAGCACTGGAAAGAAGAGAACTAGCTCAGGCTGGCATGAAGGAGCAGCAGCTGGGGAAGCCAGAGCAGATGTGTAGCCACTGAACCAACCAGGAAGTGGCCTTGATTGATCAATGTTCTCAAACTAGTTTTAAGAATCTTTTCTGTCTGGAGCAAGATGGTGGAGGAGTAGGAAACCTAATATCATAGGGTCCCAGGAGTTCAGCTATAGTTATTCAACCATTCTGAACATCTACAAACTCAACTGGAGATCGAAGCAAAAAAGAGCAGCAATTCTAGGAACAGAAAAGTGTCCACTTTCTGGAAGGTAGGAGAAGTGAATCTGAGGTGATATACAGGAAGAGAGACTTCAGGGGGACGGGCCAGCTCCTGGCAAGTGGCAGATCATCGAAGCACAAAATCAGAACTTTTAGAAGTCTGCTCCACTGAGGGACGTTGCCCCAGAGGCTAAGCTGGGGGTGGAGCCCTCATGGAGACAGTGTGGTCTCAGAACCCATCAGGTCACAAAAAGACCAGGGGTGTCTGATGTGGCGGAGCTAACAGGTATAGAGTGGGGAAGCTGGCTGCAGAGATGGAGCCAAGCAGTGAGCTCTCAGCTTGAGGTTACCTTAAACTGTTATCCAAGGCATATTCAGGCCACCGTTCTTCGAGTGGCAGATCTGGGTAGATTGCCTTCTTCCTCCTCTGTGAGAGGTGGTGTGGGAGCATGTTGCAGGAATTCGCTGGGGTTGGAGACTACAAACAGGGCCATGACCAGACATAGAAATGCTTGCTCAGGGGCTGTGTGAGCTCAGAGTGTGGCTGGAGACCAGGGAGACAGGAGAGGTTGACTGCTTTTCTCTGAGGGTACACTGAGTACTGTGGCCCTGAGCTCTCGGCTTTACAGAGCCAGGGATTAGGAGGTCAACATTTTTATTCCTGTTCTCCAAAGCTCTACGGAAAGCGTTCAGGGAAAAAAGCCACTGAAAGCAAAAATGAGCAGATTGCTTAACCTGGCCCCTGGCAAGGGAGGTGCAATTCTGCCTCTGGTAAAGACATTTAAGAATCACTTTAACAGCACCTCCCCCCACCAACCCGCAGAAGACCAACAAGAACATTCAGCCAAGACCAAGTTTACCAATCAATGAGAACTGCACACTTCAGAGCTACAGGAATACAGCACATAGAATTCATGACTTTTCCTCATGATTCTTTAGTTTTTCAAAGTTAAAGTTTTCAGATTTTTTTTTTAAAGATTTTATTTATTTATTTGACAGAGGGAGAGAGATCACAAGCAGGCAGAGAAGCAGGCAGAGAGAGAGGAGGAAGCAGGCTCCCTGCTTTATGGATCCTGGGATCATGACCTCCCTGGGATCATGACCTGAGCTGAAGGCAGAGGCTTAACCCACTGAGCCACCCAGGCGCCCCCAGATTTTTTTTTTCTTATTCTAATTTTTAAATTTTTCCTTTTTCCCTTTCTAACAATTTTTAAATATTTTATCTTATCAATACCTTTAAAAAAATCTTTTAAAATTTTCATTGTTATAAATTTTCATTGTTATAGTCATATTCTATCCCTTCATTATATTTAATCTTATTTTCTTTTTTTAACATATAGGTATTTCCTTCTTTAAAATTTTGGAATACGGGGCACTTGGGTGGCTCAGTGGGTTAAGCCGCTGCCTTCGGCTCAGGTCATGATCTCAGGGTCCTGGGATCGAGTCCCGCATTGGGCTCTCTGCTCAGCAGGGAGCCTGCTTCCTCCTCTCTCTCTATCTGCCTGCCTCTCTGCCTACTTGTGATCTCTCTCTGTCAAATAAATAAATAAAATCTTAAAAAAAAAAAATTGGGGGATACAATTTCTTCTAATAGATCAAAATATACCCTAAATCTAGCATTTTGTTCTAGTCTCCAGTCTGATAACATTCTTCCCCCTCCCTTTTTAAACAACTTTTTATCTTATCAATTCCTTTTTAGAATCTTTTTTAATTTTTCATGTTTACAGTCATATTCTATCCCTTCATCATGTTTAACCTTATTTGTGTGTGTGTGTGTATACGCACACACAAAAGAAAGAAAGATTTTCTTTCTTTAAAATCCATGGCAGACAGTTTCTTTTAACAGACCAAAATACACCAAAAATCAAGTGTGTGGCTCTGTTCTAGTCTATATATATATATATATATATATATATATATATATATATATATATTTCCTTCCTTCTGCCCCCGGTTTTATATCTCTTCTGACTTGGTTACTCTGTATTTTTCTGGGGTCATTGTTACCCTTTTAGTATTTTGTTCTCTCATTCATCCATTATTATATGGATAAAATACAAGGTGGAAAAACTCACATTAAAAAAAAAAAAAGAGGCAGTACTGATGGCTAGGGACCTAATCAATACAGACATTAGTAATATGTCAGAACTAGAGTTCAGAAGGACAACTATCAAGGTGCTAACTGGGCTTGAAAAAAGCACAGAAGATACTAGAGAATCTACTAGAGAAAAAAGCACAGAAGATACTAGACATTCTAGAGAATCCCTTTCTGGAGAAATAAAAGAACTAAAATCTAACGAAGTTGAGGGGTTCCTGGGTGGCTCAGTGAGTTAAAGCCTCTGCCTTCAGCTTGGGTCATGATCCCAGGGTCCTGGGATCAAGCCCCACATCGGGCTCTTTGCTTGCCTCTCTGCCTACTTGTGATCTCTGTCTGTCAAATAAATTTAAAAAGTCTTTTAAAAAATAAATAAATAAAAAATAAAATCTAACCAAGTTGAAATAAAAAAAGCTATTAATGAGGTATGATAAAGAATGGAGGCTCTTACTACTAGGATAAATGAGGCAGAATAGAGAATTAGTGATATGGAAGACCAAATGATGGAGAATAAAGAAGCTGAGCAGAAGTGAGACAAACAACTACTGGACCACAAGGGGAGAATTTGAGAGGTAAGTAATACCATAAGATTAAACAATACTAGAATAATTGGGATCTCAGAAGTAGAAAGAGAGAGGGGAGCAGAAGGTATATTGGAGCAAATTATAGCATAGACTTTCCCTAATTTGGCAATGGGAACAAACATCAAAATCCAGTAGGCACAGAGAACCCCCCTCAAAATCAATAAAAATAAGCCCACACCCCATCATCTAATAGTAAAACTTACAAGTCTCAGAGACAAATAGAAAATCCTGAAAGTAGCTCAGGACAAGAGGTCTGTAACATTCAATGGTAGAAATATTAGATTGGCAGCAGACCTATCCACTGAGACCTGGCAGGTCAGAAAGGACTTGCATGATATATTCAAAGCACTAAAGGAGAAAAATATGCAGCCAGGAATACTATATCCAGCTAGGTTGTCATTGAAAATAGAGAGACAAAAAGCTTTCAAGACAAATAAAAACTAAAAGAATTTGCAAACAACAAACTAGCCCTATAGCAAATACTAAAAGGAGTCCTCTAAGCAAAGAGAGAGCCTAAAAGTAACAAACCAGAAAGAAAAGAGACAACATACAATAACAGTCACCTTACAGGCAATACAACGGCATGACATTCATATATTTCATTAGTTACCCTGAACGTAAATGGGTTAAATGCCCCAATCAAAAAACACAGGGTATCAGAATGGATAAAAAAACCAAACCCATCGATATGCTGTCTACAAGAACTCATTTTAGACCCAAAGACACCTCCATATTTAAAGTGAGGGGGTGGAAAACAATTTACATGCTAAGGGACATCAAAAGAAAGCTGGGGTGGCAATCTTTATATCAGATAAATTAGATTTTAGGCCAAAGACTATATAATAAGAGATGAGGAAGGACACTATTTCATACTCAAAGGGTCTGTCCAACAAGAAGATCTAACAATTTAAAATATCTATGCCCCTAACATGGGAGCAGCCAATTATATAAACTAATTAATAACAAATCAAAGAAACACATCAACAATAATACAATAATAGTAGAGGACTTTAACATCCTCCCCCACCAATGAAATGGACAGATCATCTAAGCAAAAGATCAACAAGGAAATTAAGGCTTTAAATGACACCCTGGACCAGATGGACATTGCAGATATATTTAGAACATTCCATCCCAAAGTAACAGAATGCACATTCTTTTCCAGTGCGCATGGAACATTCTCCAGACTAGATCATATTCTGGGTCACAAATCAGGTCTCAACGAGTACCAAAAGACTGGGATCATTCCCTGATATTTTCAGATCAAGCCTTTCTCAAGAAATAAGAAGGCCTCAAGTACACAAACTAACTCTACACCTTAAGGAGGTGGAGAAAGAACAGCAAAGAAAGCCTAAACCCAACAGGAGGAGAGGAATCATAAAGATTGGAGCAGAAATCAATGAAATAGAAACCAAAAGAATAGTAGAACAAATCAATGAAACTAGGAGCTGGTTCTTTGGAAGAATTAATAAGATTGATAAATTCATGGCCAGACTTACAAAAAGAAAAGAGAAAGGATCCAATTTAATAAATCATGAATGAAAGAGGAGAGATAACAAACAATACCAAAGAAATACAATTATAAGAACATATTATGAGCAACTAAACACCAGCAAATTATACAATCTGGAAGAAATGGATGCATTCCTAGAGAAGTATAAACTACTAAAACTGAACCAGGAAGAAGTAGAAAACCTGAACAGACCCATAATCAGTAAGGAGACTGAAGCATTAATCAAAAATCTCCCAACAAACAAGAGCCCAGGACTAGATGGCTTCCCAGGGGAATTCTACCAAACATTTAAAGAAGAATGAATGCCTATTCTCCTGAAACTGTTCCAGAAAATAGAAATGGAAGGAAAAATTCCAAACTCATTTTGTGAGGCCAGCATTACCTTGATCCCAAAACCAGACAAAGACCCCATCAAAAAGGAGAATTAGAGACCAATATCCTTGATGAACACTGTTGCAAAAATTCTCACCAAAATACTAGCCAATCCATTTAAAGGATTATTCACCACGACGAAGTGGGATTTATACCTGGGCTGCAAGGTTGATTCAACATCCACAATCAATCAATGTGATACAAAACTTTAATAAAAGAAAGAACAAAAACCATATGATACTCTCAATAGATGCTGAAAAAGCATTTGACAAAGTACAGCATCCTTTCTTGATCAAAACTCTTCATAGTGTAGGCATAGAGGATACATACCTCAATATCATCAAAGCCATCTATGAAAAACCCACAGCAAATATCATTCTCAATGGGGAAAAACTGAGAGCTTTTCCCCAAGGTCAGGAACAGGGCAGGGCTGTTCACTATCACCCACTGCTACTCAACATAGTACTAGAAGTCCTGGTCTCAGCAATCAGACAACAAAAAGAAATAAAAGGCATCTGGATTGACAAAGAAGAAGTGAAACTCTCACTCTTTGCAGATGATACGATACTTTGTGTGGAAAATCCAAAAGGCTCTACTCCAAAAGTGCTAGAACTTATATAGGAATTCAGTAAAGCATCAGGGTATAAAATCAATGCACAGAAATCAGTTGCATTTCTATACACCAACAACAAGACAGAAGAAAGAGAAATTAAGGAGTCAATTCCATTTTCTTTTTTTTTATTTATTTTTTATTTTATTTTTTTGTCAATTCCATTTTCAATTGCACCCCAAACCATAAGATACCTGGGAATAAACCTAACTAAAGAGGCAAAGAACCTGTACTCAGGAAACTATAAAGTACTCATGAAAGAAATTGAGGAAGACACAAAGAAATGGAAACTCCTTCCACACTTATGGATTGGAAGAACAAATATTGTGAAAACGTCAATGCTACCTAAAGCAATCTACACATTTAATGCAATCCCTATCAAAATACCATCAATTTTTTTCAAAGAAATGGAAAAAATAGCCCCCAAATTTATATGGAAACAGAAAAGACCTTGAATATCCAGAAGAATGTTGAAAAAGAAAACCAAAGTTGGCAACATCACAATTCCAGATTTCAAGTTCTATTACAAAGCTGTAATCATCAAGACTGTATGGTACTGGCACAAAAACAGACACATAGATCAATGGAACAGAATAGAGAGCCCAGAAATAGACCTTCAACTCTATGGTCAACTAATCTTCAACAAAGCAGGAAAGAAGGTCCAATGGAAAAAAGTCTCTTCAACAAATGGTGTTGGGAAGATTGGACAGACACATGCAGAAAAATGAAACTGGACCATTTCCTTACACCACACATAAAAATAGACTCAAAATGGATGAAACACCTCAATGCGAGACAGGAATCCATCAAATCCTTGAGAAGAACACAAGCAGCAACCTCTTCGACCTCAGGCACAGCAACTTCTTCCTAGAAACATTGTCAAAGGCAAGTGAAGCAAGGGCAAAAATGAACTATTGGGACTTCATCAAGATCAAAAGCTTTTGCACAGCAAAGGAAACAGTCAACAAAACCAAAAGATAGCCAACAGAATGGAAGATGATATTTGCAAGTAAAATCAGATAAAGGGCTAGTATCCAAATCTATAAAGAATTTTTCAAACTCAACACCCAAGGAACAAATAATCCAATCAAGAAATGGGCAGAAGACATGAAAAGACATGACCTGAGCTGAAGGCAGAGGCTTCAGCCCATTGAGCCACCCAGGTGCCCCACAAATCCTCATTTCTTAGTGTAGCTTCCATTTTTGCTTGATAGCAAATTTGATCCCAAATAATTATAATAAGAGATAGGAATTTGTGTTTCTTATGTCCTAGGTACTACTTTCAGCAATTTACATGTGCTGTCTCATGTAATGCTCATAATAATCCCATGATTTAGGTGTAATTATTACCCTTGTTTTACATATGAAGAAAATGAGGCACAAAGAGGTTAAATAATTTGTCTAAGTTTCCATATTTATAGAACAGAATTATAGTTTGAACCCTCTATACCATGTTACTGATCTTAGCCTAACTTGTTTTTAGTAATATAGAGTTCTCTTTTCTTAAGTGAACACCATAAATTTCTTCAAATCATATTTATGGAAAGTTAATTTTCTCACAAGTTAAGAAAGAGTCCATGAAATGTAAGAGGTCTTATTGTTGTATTTTTGCTTCTATTAGTACGTCGCAATGCCTGACTAGGAGGAATTCCCTAAGACTGGCAGATATTTAGACATGGGCAAATGTTTCTTCTATGAAAGCATAGCAAATTTCAGATATCCTGGGGCTCCCATACTCCTAACTTCTCCAGTCATACTCCAAACCCCTCATGCCCACAACTCATTTCTACGTAAGAATGAGTATTCTCCAAAACAGGGGAAAAGAATATTCGAAGGATAGTCTCCTTTAAATATTTTTTGCCTTTAGGAAGATATAGTCAACCTCTGTGATCTCTTGTTAGGTTAATTATGATAATCTTTCAGCTACTTTAATTGCCAGATATAAAAATTATTACTTGATTGGCCAACTAAACAAGCATTCAAATACAAGTAGAATATTTTATACCACACAAACTTAATATTGTAATTTTCAATTTTTTAAAAAGATTTTATTTATTAGGGTACCTGGTGGCTCAGTGGGTTAAGCCTCTGCCTTCTATTATTTGCCATACTATTTAAAAATGGTTGTATTATAGTAATGTGGGTAAGTATAAAAATGTTATCTATCCACATATTATTTCTGCTAAGTTTTCTGCCCCTCAGGAAGTATCATAACTTCATTTTAAAGATTTTTTTTTTTTAAATTTATCAGAGAGAGAGAGGGGGAGAGAGTGAGCACAGGCAGACAGAATGACAGGCAGAGGCAGAGGGAGAAGCAGGCTCCCCGCCGAGCAAGGAGCCTGATGTGGGACTCGATCCCAGCACGCTGGGATCATGACCCGAGCCGAAGGCAGCTGCTTAACCAACTGAGCCACCAAGGCGTCCCATCATAACTTCATTTTAAAGCTTATTTATTTATTTGTCAGAGAGAGAGAGAGAGAGAGGAGTGCACAAGCAGGGGGAGTGACAGGTAGAGGGAGAGAGATAAGCAGGCTCACAGCATGGGGCTTGATCCCAGGACTCTGGGATCATGACTAGACCAAAGGTAGATGCGTAACCAACTGAGCCTCCCAGGTGCCCTTCATAATTTCCCATTTAGGCAATATTCATTGATGTTTTAATACCTATCAGAGATTTGACTCCTTCCTACTAAATTAAATAAAAAGACCTTTCACATTTAAACAAAAGAAAACAGAAAACCATCACTATAACCATTAGTACCAAACATCTGAGAAATCTTAATTGTTTTCAATGGAAACCCCACAAAGCATATTGTTCTTTTTTAATTATTTACCTACCTTATTTTAAAAGGGGGAGCCTGCAGTCTACACTTCAGATTGTATTATACAAATTCACAAAATATACATGACTTTTCTATAACCTGAACACTACTTTAGGATTATGACAAAATTGCATGGAAGATGTTGAATTTGAATTTTTTAAGTTATTTTCTTACTTTGAAACAATTCCAAGTTACAAAAATGTTGTAACTGCAGTACAAATAATATTGTTCCTGAATGATCTGAAAATTATGATAATTTGAGAGTAGTAACAACTGAGCACTTGAACATATTTTCCCCACAAACATGGACATCTCTTTATAAATGAAATGCAGCCACTAAATTCAGAAAATAGATACTCACTACCATATAATCCTCAGACTGCATTTAAGTTTTGTTGCTGGTTTCAATAATACTCTTGATAGCAAAAGGATCCAGTCTAGAATCAAGCAGTGCATTTCATTATTCTGCCTCTTTAGTCTCTTATAATCTAGATTTCCTCAATTTCCCCATAATTTTCATGGATTTGACATTTAAAAAAATTACGACTTAGTTATTTTGCAAGATGCTCTTTGAGGTTTATCTTCTACTTTCCTATTACTGGATTTAAATTGTCTGTCTTTGAAGAATCATGAAAGGGATTTTTTTGTTCATCTCACAGTATCCTATCATTTGGTACATAACTTGTGAAGTTAGTATTAATTCATGATTAAGGTGATCATGTAAAAGAATTTTTGGTAAGTATATTATGGAGAAGTACATTAACTTTCAACTTACTGACTTACTAAGATAAATATAAGCTCATGGATATCCATTTTATCCAACGGGTTATCATTTGCTTTTATTATTATTCACTTTGATCTTCTAATAGTCTTAGATATGGGCAGTATGATCTTCTTTAATCTGACTTCTTCTTTCTTTGACATGTCCCTGGCATTTTTTTGAGTACTTCCATATTTTTGTACAATAAGAGAGGCTCTTTTTGTCTTTCTCATGCCCCAGCTGTGCAAACAGCTACTTCTCCAAGCAGTCCTAGTTTCTTTTATTCAGAAATGGTATTTAGAAACCAAGATTTGGGAGGTAGGTGTGCCCATTGTTTGAGTGTGTCATTGTTCTCAGGATTTGGAACTAAGAAAATATATGTAGGAAAAATTCATCTATCCATCTATTTATCTATTTTTCCATATATACACATATTAACATATATCTTCTATCTATATCCATACACTAGAAATTCACACTGATATGTGCGTTTTTAAGCCAACACCACAGGATCCAACATAGTTTCTTTCTTTTCATATTTGTAACTTCTTTCTACAACAGTGGAAACCCTATCTCCCAATTTTGCTTAACATATTTATTTGATCAATTTCCTCATGTATATTATCCTATTGATGCTGAACATCCCAGTCCTCCCTCCCCACTCCAGATGCTCTTCTCATCCTTCTTGAGCTCCAACACTGCTCTTCAGGCTGCTGAGTTCTCCCTATACTCTATACTCTATAGAGTCTATATACCTATACCTATACTCTCTATGGATGCTAACCTTATTGTCCCCATCTAATGAGTTTGGGTCTAAATTATTCAGGAAAGAAAGATAAGTAAAGAGAAGGGAAGATGGAAAGGAAGATGAAAAAGAAGAGAATGGGAAGAACTTGTAATATTTTTAAATTGCTTATTTGTTATGTGGATTCTAATGCCATTGCATATTACATATTTAATTGAAAAATTCTCTTTTTATTGAGTAACTAAAAACAAAATAACAAGTCTACTTTAACTAACTAAACTTCACATATTTGACAAATATTTATTAAGTACCTACTCTGTGCCAGTAAAAATAAATTTTAGTAAAAACCCAATTAACTACAGTTCTCAATTAATCAATGTATTTTACTTACTTGCTTTTCAGGGAAATTGGCCCTTTATAAGAAATCACATCCAAATTGAAGATTTATTCCAAACAAGGTCAGTCATAAAGTCAGTATGGATTTTACTGTAATTCTCATGACTTATGTATTATACTATATAATAAGAAGTGATATTCAGGATTATGACCCTGAAAGGGAATATGAAACTCAATCACAATCTAAATACTACCATGCTCATTAGAGACATGTTATAGATATTTTCAACAAATATTGTTTTATTTTGTTAACCATAAAACTATTTTTAGTTTAGTTTGGTTTCCCCAAACAACCAAAATTCATTCTACAAATATTTAGGAAACCTATGTGTCAGGCACTGTTTAAGAAAATCTATTGAAGTTCCTGTTTTGATGGAGTTTAGCATCTTAGTGAGGGGGAAAAAGTCAATAAACAGGCAATTTGTGCTATTCCAGGTATTATAAGTGCAAGAAGAAAAATAAAGCAAGCTAGGGGAGCTGCCTTAGACAGATGGTTAATTTCGTTTTCCTTGCCATCAGTTTGTCATTTATCCAATGAGATTTTCCTTCTCAAGGTGAGAAATACATTGTTCTCATATTTGTTTGCTGGATTTCTTTAGTATGTTTGGGTCAAATTTATAGTAAACTCTTAGTTGTATCTAAATCATTTTGAACAGACTAGGCAGATATTAATCAAGTTAGCAAATTGGGGAAGGTAAAAGGGAAAGGAAGAATTACTTGAGGAAGGAGTTTGAGTGGATTTTTAAATTAAAAAAGAATCTTCTTCATGTTGCTTAGGTTTTCTATGTGAGTTCTGATATCTTCATGATCTTTAAAAACTATTTTTGTTAAAAAAATACTTTCATAGTGGTTGAATTCTAGTTCAAATAATATGCTAATAGCTTATGTATCCTGAACAAGAATGAATGAAAAATGAAGTCATTGAGATAGACAAAAATCTGTAAATCTTTCTATTGTTCATCAGCCACTTTCCAGATTTGTATGTTTTACTAATTCCTATTAATGGTGATTCTACTTTAATAATTTAAATTATAGATAAATGGCTGAAAACCCTTCTATTATTCTCAAGCAAAATTTGGTATCTTATTTCTTAGCTCAGTAGATTTCTGTCTACTCCAATGGTACTGTTATAAATTTAAAGAATTAATAATATCAGTTTAACAGAAAGAAAAATAAGAAAATGAAAGTGATTAAATTCTAGAATAAATTAGTAAATAGAAGTAAGTAGCATCCATATGTGAAAGAAAGAATACTGGACAGGAATTTTGAGATCTGATCTGAACTCTTCCTAGTTCTAGTTAGGTAACTTTGGGCAAACAAATCCTATTTTCTTATCTTGTCTTCTTTTTGGCATAATGAAGATGATGTCAGTTCGTGTCCAAAGTCACCATTTTAGAAACAAAATCCTAGAGGTAAAACCAACAAACCCAATAAAAAAATACCAGCCTCATGTGTTTTGACACATGCACTTTCTCACACTGTACACACATACTGTACTAAAAGAAAAATTATTTTTCAGTCCAATAAGAGAATATGTTGAATACTCAATTATTAAAATTCCTATTCACTACGATTATTGCTCTGTTAGTTTCGATTCTTTCAAAAATTATAATAATCCTCTCGAATGATTATATTTGAGAAAAAAGGATAGGAGAAATAGCTACATTACATTTCTCTTTTGATGTTTGTTTTTTCAGTAGGGTTCACAAAAGACATCTCTATCTCAATCATTTAGACTTTGCATATGTGCAAAAATACATTTTATGAAAAAATTCCTGATGTATTTTATATTATTTCTCAAATAAAAAATAATGTACAGGGTTGAATTAGTTTACTCATAGAGAGAAAGGGACCCAAAATAACTATTGTACTATTAAAATTATTGGGAAAAAATCCAATAATAAGTTTTGTTAACTATAATAATACCTTGACTTTTTTTTTTAAGATTTTTTAAAAAATTTATTTATTTGACAGATAGAGATCACAAGCAGGCAGAGAGGCAGGCGGGGGGTGGGAGGGAAGCAGGCTCCCAGACCCTGGGATCATGACATGAGCTAAAGGCAGAGGCTTTAACCCACTGAGCCACCCAGGCGCCCCCCTTGACTTTTATATAATATATTTATTCACAGTAGAGAATACTTTACAAAATATGCATGTGATTTTTCTGGTTCATTTTCAAAGGCATTTTATAAAATACAGATTAAACAGTTTCAAAAATGTATTTCTTTGACTCATTTTGTCTCCATAATATTTAGCATCCTATACTTTCAATTTTAATGAATTATTCCTTTTTAATATGTACCAATTGAGTATACATATTATATACGTATTTACATGTGTATAATGCATATTGTATACATATTATATGCATATGTGCAAAGACACAATGTTCACTGGCAAGGACCTTACAATTCATATTTTATTTTATTTATTTTATTTTTTAATTTTTTTATATGGGACACTTCATGAATTTGCATGGCATCCTTTGTGCAGGCACCAAGCTAATCTTCTCTGTATCATTCCAATTTTTAGTATATGTACTGTGATTGATATTTTAGAAGTTAAAACCAAAATGGAAAAACTTTCCACAAAAAAATCAGAATATAAAAACAAATAACTCTGAATTTTTATTTTATTTCTTCCTGTACATTATATTATATAAATTCCACTTTATTTTTTTTTTAACCAAGCAATACCTGAATCCACTAAAAAATTTCCTCTGACATGCTTTTATACCCCTATCTAAGTTGATGAGCATAAAGCTACTCATTTTTTTGGCCTTAAGCCATTTTATAAGGTAAAAGTCACATGAATATTTGTTAAAACCTCAACTACAAAACTAGTGACGTATCCAGTGGATGGCAAATTTGGATGGGAGGGAAAAGCAGCTCAGAGAACTTGTTAGCGGCTGATACAGTATATATACATTGAGGAGCCTAGAAAGCACTGGACAAAGGGTTATGTTGCAGTGGTAATTGTTGTAAAGCTACATTCCTCCCCCTTATAAATCCATAAAGGGTATATGTTTTTTCACATAAATTTATACCCAAAGGTGGAACCCAATTATCTGTCACAGGACTGTTTTAAGAATGAAGTGAGATCATATTTATAAAATTAACACTGAGTGTGTACTAAGATCTTGGCCCTGTTTTAAGTGTATTCATCTTTACAACAACACTACAAATATTAGGTTGAAGCATATGAAATTGCCATTTCTGTACATGAAAAACAGCTGAATATCTGAAGAATTATATTTCAACCTCATCCTATCGTTTCATGTTACAAATGAAGAAACTGAGGAACAGAAGGGTTAAGTAACTTGCCCAAGGAGAATTATTGTTTTTCTCACTTTACAATTGAGAAAGCTGATATTTAAGAAAGAACAAGCAACTTTTCTGTGGATACACAGCTACCTGCCTCTCAGGGAGTTAGATCAAAAGAGATTATATCTGCTTATGCACTTTGTAAATTTCATATTGCTAAAAATGTTAAACTATTTCTGCTGTTAACATAAAATCTTCTTTTCCTACGGTCATATTGGGTCTTTCATTCTCCAATCATCAAGGATTACAAGGAAATCATGCCTTTGGTTTGGTTTCAAGATAAAAAGGCTATCATATTTACTCTCCTCTGAGATGTTTCCCTCCAAAATGACAGGGTGACTGCAGTCATCCATCCTGCCCTTTCTGTTATCAACTCAATGCCAAATGATTAAGGTGCGAGAGTACTTTGGTTTGTCCTCAAATTATTTTCCATGATGTCCTTGGGACAGATGAGGTGCAAGGGCTATTGGAGATAACATAAAAACATTGATGAAACATTATCATTTCTCAAGTAGCACACAATAAACTTCAAACAGAATTTCATGGGATTTAATTTGAGCTGGAACGAGGGATATTTTAGAAAGCATACATGGCAGAAGAAAGAAGAAACTAAGTAGAGACATCAGGTTGCTCTTCTTCTTATTATTATTTTTTTCTCTTCTGCTCTACTTTTGTCAATGCCCTTGTAATAAGCTAGGCACTTTGACACATTTGAGCAGCATTTGGTGCACTGCAATGAGGCCAGGAGAGACCATCTTCAGCCTTGGCAGAAAGAACCTGAAGATCTTTCTTAGCAACCTGTGCTAGGTGTGCTAGTCCAATGAAGTACTTCAATTCCATTAGTGGTTTCCTTGTAAAAATTTCAACTGCAACAGTAACAGTGTATCTTTATGGTTCTCTTGGACACAGAGGGTATTGTGACTACCAGTGCCTACCTCAGGAGTCAACCTGTGCATGAAACCAGATTCCACCTGCATTTGAAATTTCTGCCACTTCTTGTCTGACTTTGGGCAAGCTTCATATTTCTGTACATCAGTTTTTCATAGGGTATATATTCGTTCCTACCTATATTATTTAGAAGCATTTTAAGTGGGATAATGCTCGTAATCTTTAGAACATTGCCAAACATGCTCAGCATTTTAATTGGTATTGATTTCTTATGAAATTTTGAGCATATCTTAATTTAACATTTAGAAACACAAGTGCTTTCATGTGTTCACAGAATGCTTAACCATCCATCAGGAATTTAGGTTAATTTCCTTAGGAAATGATTCATCACACTCCTTGCATTTATCTTATTCTCACTTTATTTTTCTAGATTTATCTTTAGTGTATCCTTTCCCACTTCCCAACATTTACATACCACCTCGGTTTTCCCAGAATAAATACACTTCATCATCAGTTATATCTATCCTTGTCCTTTCCTTCAATGTTGTAACACATTTCATTGTTTCTTCTTATTTACTGATAACTGCTGTATTACCAAAATAGACATCAGTTGCAAATACACAGTAGCTACACTGGGTGCTATTTGAAGCACAGAGAAATTTCCCCCTGAAATTGAAGCTGATGAACTAGAGGCACATTAAAAACAAATTAAGATCCACTCACTACAACCAATATGGGTTACCACAACAGAAAATTGCTGTGGCTATTATACACAGTAACAGAGAACTTGTACTAGAAGAAAAAAGTAGAATGTGAGTTATAAATCACAGTAGGTTAATAGAAGACTGTTAGCTCTGATTTTCCTTTTTTCTTGTAGAACCTTTTAATTACTGCATTTTTAATGCACTTACATTTGCCAGTAGTTCTCTTTTTTATTCTTCTAATAATAGTTCCTAAGGTACATCCTATAAATTACACCTTTCCTTTTCCTCTCCCTCTTCTCTTTAAACAATTCTGAGAGAGAGAGAGAAAAGAGCAAACTGTAATTTTAAGTAACTCCTTTGGATTAGTTCATGTGCTCCTTAAAAAAAAAAAAAAAACCAAAAAAAACCCTCTAACTGTCATTAGCACAGTGCTTTCCTGTCCCCATTCTTATACATGCCAATTTATCAGCTGCAGCATTACTGCTGGCTTGCCGTTTTTCTATTAAGGCACCAACTCTAGACAAACAAGCCCTCTCCATTCACTCCCTACATTCTTTACTTTTTTAACTTGTTCTAATTCCAGGTTTCCTCTAAGGACCCTCAATTTCAAAACCCTTCATTAGACCGGCAGAAAGTACTTCTGTTTCCTTTTACACTATAAAAGGCTAGGTTTCTCCCCAAACTCATTTGTTCAGTTTTGTCGCTTAACCTCCTTACCTCTTACATCATTTTTTGCAAGGACAGTGCCCTTTTTTTTTTTAAGTTCTCTAAGTCTTGTCCTTCTATCTTTGAGATGTTTCTGGAAACTTCACCTCCTGATTAAGTAGAAAAAATGTGTTGCCACTGAACTTGCCAAACAAGTTAAGGGATGACTACAGGTCCTACATTTGATAAAATGCCAACGAATCCCAATTTAGAAACCGTAGGAAAAGCAATTATGTGGGGGACAGAGAAAAATTTGTGGTAAGAATGACTCCATGGCAAATAATTAGGTATATGAAGAATAGGAATTATTTTTTTTTCTTGCAAAGATAGAGACATTCATTCATATAATAAATATCCCAGATTCTCTACTACACTAGAGCCTGGGATGATGATAATGATCCACACAGTAAAATATCTACTTTCTGGCATATTCATTTATGGAATAAGCTATTTTTTGTTGCAGTCTTCGCTTTCATTCTTCACTCTTCACATGATACCATTCAAAGTCAAAAGATACACATAAGACATCAAACACGTGTTTTTAAGTATTAAATTCAGTATCATTTCCCTCAAAAGCTTCAACTAGAATAGTTTAAATTACGGTAATAAAGTGATGGATTGGAGAAATAAAATGTTTTTATCTCTTCCTCCCCTTTCTTGCCTTTTCTCCCAGTAGAAGAAAAGTCCAAGATATGATAATTTGAAGAAAAGAGAGAGAGCCATATGTTGGATAACAAATGTTTAGTGAGTGAAGTTGTTTATGACCCCTAAGGAAATTACACTTAAATAATGAAATTATGTTTCATATGTTTTTATAGATTTTGTTTAAAACTACATTTCTATGTTCAACAAACTAGGTAGGGAATATATTATTCCCAGTTGAAGAGAGAAAAAGTTGTATGTCAACTATATTTCAATAAAAATATAATTAACCAAAAAAAAGATGCTTGTCACAGAAAAAAGAGAGAGAAAAGTTAAACAAGTGACATAGCTTATAGACAAAAGCAGGATTGAGGCTAAAACATAGGTTTCCCAGATCCTGGTTTGCTTTTTATTATTATTATTATTATTATTATTATATATACTTTTGTCTTTTAAAAATTCTCATGCTAATGTATACTGGCAGTCTTTGTCATACAAATAGTATACACCACATTCACATTAGCTTATGTTTTATATATTTCATAGATAATAAGATATCTGAAAACAAATTAAGTTTTTGTCAAAATTCTTGGTAAAGTGTGCACTCTCCTTTTGTGTGTTCAATTTTTTGATAAAATTTTAATATGTATATTTTATATTACAGTAGGAAAAAAGCATGTATACTTTGATTTTTCAAAGTGAAGTGAATCTTGAAATTCTGAAGCATGGCTCTGATATCAAAGATAGTCAAATAATCACCACACTGATAATATTAACTTGATTGAATATTGCAGTCTTCTTGGTTAGATGTACTTAAAACTGTCTTCAGTTGATTTCTCCTACTTAGAAAAATGCAGCTTCTAAGGGGAATTCAGTTAGGGGCATTAGTGTGTTAGCTTTCAGAAAAAATGTGGGTAGGTTTGTGTAGACTTCACATGCACCTTTATTTATTTATTTATTTATTTTTAAGACCCCCCCTCCTTTTTTTTTTTTTTTTTTTGACAAACAGAGAGCACTAGTAGGCAGAGAGGCAGGCAGAGAAAGAGGGGAAAGCAGGCTTCCCGCTGAAGCAGAGAGCCTGATGTGGGGCTTGATCCCAGGACCCCGGCATCATGACATGAGCCGAAGGCAGAGGCTTTAACCCACTGAGCCACCCAGTCACCCTCACCTTTATTTTTTTTTTATTTTTTTCCTTTTTTTTCTTCTCAAACTATTTCATTTTATTTTTTTCTCCACTGTTTCAAAATTCATTGTTGATGCACCATACCCAGTGCTCCATGCAATACGTCACTTGCACCTTTAAATTTTAAATGTAAAATATCCCATGTCTTGTGAGAAGTAAGGGTAATTCTCAATGAAATTTAATTAAATGTATGTAATTATTGTGTTCTGAGTATGATCATTACTATGTTAAAGTTGCTGTAAGGATATGGATCTTGAAACTCAAAGACTACATCTCCCTCGATCAAGTTTCAGTATCTTGGTGGTTAGTACTCAAAATTGCTAAAATATACTGCCCCAAAGGTCTGTTTTCTAAAAGTAAGATGACCCTAAATTCAAAGGAAAGCGTAAAATTATTTTTGTATGCTTTTCTTTTCCTTATAGTATGCTTTTCTTTATCACTGATTCCTTTTTTTCCCATTTCCTGTGTCTATTTTGGCTTCACTCTTCATTTCACTGTAATTTTCTTTACCCTGATCCTATAACCTGTCACTTCTCTTAGAATTCCCTTGTCTCATCTTCACCTGAGATTAGCCTCTAGCCTATAATACACAAAAGGGGGGTAAGACCATTCCCTGTACTGAAAACATAACACTCCAGTTTATAATATATTTTTTTCCCATTTGAGGCCTTTCTTTCTGTGGTAATAGAAACCTTTACCCATGTCTTTCTCCATTCTGTTCTATAATCCATCACTCTGCTTCTCCACACTCAACTTGCAGGTTTTGACCCTCCTTCTCTATTACTGTCTTTGAGATCTGAACCTCTTTCATCCCTTTTGCTATATTGCATGCCTGTCTCCTCTCAAAAGCTCCCTACTTCTGTTCATGGCAGCTGATCCTCTAGATAGCTCATCCAGGGAGGGGATATAGAGGAGAAAGCCCACCAAGTGGTTTTACTTTCAAATACTAAATGTGAATGTTGGCTGGAGTGCCAAGTGGCAAGTCTATACAGTACGAACAGTAAGCACTATGGGGGCTCAAAACTTTAGAATTATTTCCCTGTGTATGTCTGGACTCCATATCTGTGTCTGAATAATCATGCGCTTGTCTCAACTTTGTTAAGATTATTCAGTGCAGTCATTCAGACCAAAAGGCAGTGAAGTTGTAAAAGATATACTGCCAAGCCAAAGAGTTTGACTTAGGCTCACAAAATAACAAAAAGTGAAAAAAGAAAAGAAAAGAAAGAAAAAGATTTTTAAGCTATATTGTGTGAATGACAACTACTCGAAGCTCAAAAATAAGATGCCACTTCAGACGTGGCTATTAAATAGACTAGAAATCATATTCAAGGATGCCAGAAACTCACTGTGCTTTGTTCTGATTCAAATAACCCTTTAAAGTGGATATGTATCCAAGACTGCTATGTATTCAGTAGCATTTAATAAACCCTTGTTTAAAAGGATGGAAACTGCATAATAAGAATTTTGTGAGAAAATTATTTGGAAGAAAAACCATGAACTACACTCTTTTCTTTAAAGTGACTTCACCCCAAGAGTTCCTCTGTTAAGAAACACTGGTAGTGTCTTGGAGATTGCTTGGTAGGCAGGTGGGTGAGTCTAAGCCCTATAAATATAGGGCCCCTGTGGACGTGCATATCCCCCATTTCACTTACCTGCTTTATTTATCAATCAATATTTATTGTTCATCATGAACAATTTAGGTTCTTTTTTGATTTTTCTCAGCCCACAAGGCTGGGCTGGGGTAGAAAGAAATTAGTTTATATTCTGCCCTAATATAAACAGTTAACAAGGCCTTATGCTGTCTCCTTCTCAGTGTTTCCGGCCAGGGCATTTTCTTGAGTGAGCTCATGGTTTTGTGTCTAAGGTAGAGGAAATAGGTCGATGGACTCTATCAAAGCACTCATAATTTTTTGAGCACTACATATGTGCCAGCACTTTTGAAGATATTTACATAAATGATTTCATTTTCAGGCTCCCAACACATCTATCCTCATTTCAGAGAGGGATGGGTAAACTGAGGCACTAATCAGTTAAAAAAATTGTCTAAGCTTATGCAGCAAGTGGGAGAGCCAGGGATGGAACCCTGACTTGAGAGCCTGCCCTCTCAGCAAGTAAGGTTGTCCTAGGGTAACTGAGTTAATTAATTCAACTCTTGTTGTATGAAGTTGTGGTTTTGTTTTGTTTTGTTTTCTGTCTGCCAGGCTTACTTTGCCAGGTTGAATCATGCTGAATAGACTGTCTTGTCTACAGTTGCCAGCACAAAAGATTTTGTTGTTGTTTTGTTGTCTTGTTTTTGGGTGAAGCTCTTTCTCTTGGCCTGATTATTCCAGAAGTAAAACACCAGCATTATCAGGAGGACACTAGGCCACTGGTCCCTGGGGCAGCAGGTATAGAAAAGCACCCAGTGGAAGACGTGACAGCAGTATCCCTAAGTCCTGCTGGCTACAGCTCTCTAACAAGGTTAATTGTTGTGAAGATAGAATCTAGAGAAATGATCACTTAGGTCACCAGGTTAAGGGTGCTAGCTAAAGAACACAGAGGTCAGGGCCTGAGGTAAGGCTAAGGGAGCACCAGGAAAAGGAGGTCAAAAACACAGGTGTTAGAATACCAGACTGCATCAGGAAAACAGGGGTAGGAAAGACATACCACAGCTCATGCTCACTGTGTAGAATGGGGAAAGGTCAAACTGCCAGATAACAGAGCAAGCATAGTCCACTGTACTTGGTGGGGTCCCTTTTGCATCTGTAGCTACTATGGCAACCCCTTTGTGCCTAGCCTATCTACTTTTTCCCTATGGTTCTGATAGTGAACACTAATTTCTCACTTTTAGTTCTAGGTTCCTAAGCTTGTAGAATTACATTTAGGAATGTGTGGAAAGGTTTCATTTTCCACTCTGCATTTTCATTGACCTTCCTTGTGTTGGGCTATTGCTTTTGATGGAGAACCAGACTGAGACTGAACAGTTTCTTCAACAGCTGCTGACTCTCATACTAGAAACTACCATAGAAGAATGAGGGCTAGCTCAGAGAATCTGTCATTCTTCTAGTCCTGAGAATTAGGGCCTTGGTTGGTTAAGGGAGACATTAGTTGATATATTGTTTGTAATGTAGCTTAGCATTCAATCTTGACCTAAATCCAGATCCTGCTAAATTGTATGACACCCTAAAGACAAACTTTGGCAACACTGATACATTTCCTGCATTGTAGGATACACAGAACTTGTTTATGACATCACTATTTATTTATAATTCGTTCTGAGGCCACCATGATCTGTCTTACCAGACAGTTTCAAATTTTGAATTCTAACCTGGGTTTCAGTTTGTTTTCAAGGCTTTAGTTATATCCAGTGAATCAAAGGATAGTTTGATAATTTGAACAATAGTATTTTACAGGGTAAACATATTTGGGGTTGTGGAATTTGGACATCTAGTTTTGCAACTATAAATACAATTTATATTTAATATAAATTGTATAAATAATTTATATTAATATAAATTAAGAAATATATTTATTATAAATATAATTTATTTATATTATTATATAATTAATTAATAAATATATAATTAATATTTTATATAGTATAAATATAAAAATAAATAATTTATATTATAAATTAATATAAATTGTATAAATACAATTTATATTTAATTTTAAAGGCCACACGTGAAAGTTTCCGCTTGCCAGGATGACTGTAGAAGCTCAATGGCTAGTATCCTGCTTGTTGTTTAGTCAACTTCTGTTTCTGTTTGTTCAGATCATCCTTACAGTATCACACACTCTCAAAGAAATGGAACATAAACATATTCTATGGACTCAAAGTATGTAAATACATGAAAATATCTGAGCCACGGAAATATTTCCTGTTTAATGGTTCAGACTTAAAATTAGAAAAACTGAGTTCTATCAACATGACAGAAGTCATTAGCTGGAACCCGGGTTAGGGATGGGGATTGAGGGAGTTTTCTCTAGGATATTATTGGAGAAGAACAAAATCTTATAAATAGATGGGGCAAGAATGCTCACGTAAAACTCCAGCTGCTATCTCAATCTTTATTCCTGATAAATTTGTCCTCAGTGACCACTTCTACTCTGTTCATGATATGTAGAGTCCAGAAAACTGAAGAAACAGCTAGGAATCAGATGGAGGTTACTAAGCACAGAGATCTGGGTATAAAGAGAAAGTCAAGATGGCAAACTGAATATGGCCATATCAAGGAAGAGCCCATTCCTGCCCAACAATGAACTGCAGGTGATACTGAATTCAGTAGAGCCTTGAGGGAAGTAATAAAGCATAGGAACACGAACTGACATAGCATGGTTTGAAAAGAAGGGGACCTCATTCCTCTACCTTAGTTTTGGGATGATGTTGGGACAAGGCTTTCCCTACAATAGTCCCTATCAATATCAATTCCCTATGATATGTCTTCTGCCTGCATCTTGCCTTTCTCTGTAACTGCCTCCATGGGTCACTGCCTAAACTCAATAAATTGAGCCCTTTCAGCGCAAAATATTTAATTCACTATAGCTCCAAGTTACTTTTAATCTGTCAGTTTGATGCACCATAATGGAATGACCACAAGACCACATCAAACCGATATCAGTGTGAATTCTGGCTTTGACATTTACTGTCTGTGCCTCCCTGAGAAGTTTACTTACACCTCCTTAAGCCTCAGTGTCTTAATTGTAAAATGGGTGAAATTGTACCTATCTCACATAGATGATAAGAGGATTTAAGGGATGATATATACATAAGATAGGGCCTTGCACATGGAAGTCATCAGTACATGGTTTTTTCATTATTTCCCTATACCAGTATCTGTATTCATTTCCCGTGGCTGTTGCAACAGATTATCGCAAGCTGAGTGGCTTCAAACAACAGAAATTTATTCTTTCACAGTTCTGGAGGTTAAAAAAAAAGAAAAATAAATCCAAAATTAAACTGTTGGCATAGCCGGTTTCTTTTGGAGACTCTTGGGGAGTTTCTTGGGGAGAATCCTTTTGGAGACTCTTGGGGAGTCTCTTGGGGAGAATCCTTTCCATGTTTCTCTCCTCGCTTTTATGGCTGCCAGCAATCTTTGGTAATCATTGACCTGTAGACACAACACTCCAGTCTCTGCCTCTGTTTTCACGTGGCCTTCCTCTCTGTGTCCTGTGTGTCTTCTCCTGTTCTGTTACTTAAAAGGACATATGTCATTGGCTTTAAGGTCCAACCTAATTCAGAATGATCTCATTTGGAGATCTTTCCCTTAATTACATTTGCAAAGATCCTTATTCCAAATAAGGTCATACTGAGAGGTTCCAACTGGACATATCAATTGAAGTTCCAAGTGGACATATCAAGGAACATAGGTTGCTCTACTATAAAATATGTGGTTAGCTGAATTGTATCCCTCCATGTTCATATGTTGAAACTCTAAACCCCAATACCTCAGAATGTGACTGCATTTGGTAGGTAGGGCCTTTAAAGAGGTAATCACATTAAAATGAGTCCATTAGTGTGAGCCCTAATCTAGTCTGACTTGTGTTTTTATAACAGGAAATTTGGACACAATGAGAGACACCAGGAATGCACACGCATAGAGGAAAGCATGCTCTGTGTGAGGACACAGTAAAAAGTGGCTATTTGTGAAGCCAAGGAAAAAGACTTCAGAAGGCCAACCTTCTGACACCTTGAGCTTGCAGCTGCAGCCTCTAGAACTCTGAGAAAATAAATTTCTATTGTTTAGTCACTTAGTCTGTGATATTTTGTTAGGCTGCCCTCATAAACTAATATAATACATAATTAATGAGTGGCCTATTTTCTTTTTAAAAAAATATTTATTTATTTATTTATTTAATCAGAGAGAGAGAGAGCGCAGAACAGGGGGGAGGGGAAAAGGAAGAGGGAGAAACAGACTTCCTGCTGAGGAGGGTGCCCCACTCAGCGCTCTATCCTAGGACCTTGGGATCATGACCTGAACTAAAGGCAGAAACTCAAGCGACTGAGCCACCAGGTGCCCCCTTTTTTTGTTTCTTTAAGGGTCTAGCAGTTTACACAAAGAAACTGACTTCTCTTTTTCTGTTTTTCACCTTCCATACAGTGTTTATGTTTTATTTTTTCATATTAACATACATTGTATTACTAGTTTCAGAGGTAGAATTTAGGGATTCATCATTTGGAATCCGTCTTCTTACCATGTGCTCATGAATCCCTTGTTTGCAGTCACCTTACAATGAGGAAGCTCACTTCCCTCCTGCTCAGATACTACTTAATACAGTAGGTAGTGCCACTTTACTGAAATCCTGCATGCTTTTGTAGCTGAATTAAGTGAAATACAGTGAATATAGTCAAGTACCTGACAATTAAAATTCTGTAGTATCTCAGACCATCATCATAATGAATAGTATGGTTATTATGAAATCTAAAAGGTACAGAGGATTTAGATTAAAAATGACAGTTTGTTTCTTGTGATCTACATTTTTCTTTTGCAAATTGAATGTTAAAAAAGAATCTGGTTAATTGACAATTTTGGTTTTTAAAGTAAAAATAAAATTCTTAAAACATATACATGATATTTTACCACATTTCAAATTAAGAGCCATTTCACTTGTATATTAAGTTACCTATTCAATCATCTTCCATTTGCAAATTCTAAAAATAGCCTTCATGAGCATGAAACTTTGCATCTTTTAATTTATGGGCTTGAAAAAACCCTAAACTCCTAAGTGTTATCTTTTTTAACTAGCTTATGATTAGCACAGCTGTTATTTTAGCTCATTGTTTTATTGCTTTTGTAAAGAGCTTTGGGAGTTTTATGAAGGTGCTATGCTTATAGTATATTTTTAATCACCAATTCAGTTATCATTATCTTTGTCATTAAAAACAGCACATCTGTAAGCCTATGTTGGCATTCAAATAGTATACATAAGCAATTAACAGTAAATATTAATAATGATATTGTCAACCTCTAAAATAGAAAGGCAGAATGATTAAGTTAAAGAAGCATATATAGTTCTCTTAAGATTTTCTCTGACAAGTATCATTTCAAATATATTTATTGTTGAGATATTTATCTGGCATATTACTTATGACTGGCATACCTAGAGGTTTTTGGGGCAATACATCAACCAGTACTCTGGGGGTGGATCTCACATTGTACTCTCTTAACAATAGTTGGCAGCAGGTAGCATTCCTTTCCTCTGTGTTTATTCTGACCTGCTCCAAGGTCAAGACAATGAATATGTGATCCACCACTGTGTTCCCTCTGAAAATTCATGGATTTCTCACTGTTACTGTAATCTACATGTTTCTTCACTGTGTTAGCATGAATAAATAGGTTACTGAGCAAAGCAAGGGAGACAAGGCTACTGATACTCTCTAATCTCTACGGCTAACATCTGAGAGTTGGAATGACACCGGAAAGCATCAGGATTCAAGTGCTTTGAATAGACTCTTGGGTCTAGAACTGTTTCTCACTTCTGTCATTGTGTCCCAGGTCCTCAGCACAGTGCCAGGCACCCAGGAGGTGATCAATAAATAATTTTTAATGGGTAAATTAGTGAATGAGCAAACTGAAAAATATATCACCACTCTTCATTAGGAAAAATATTATCAGTTGCTTAGTCAACAGTGATAAATGGTACTGAACTCCATCTGGCGAAATTAAAACAAAACCCAAAAACACATAGGCCACTTTGCCTCAGGCTCAAGCAAAGCATTATCAAGATGCAGAGAAAGGAGCAAACACAGACACACATCTGTGAAATAAGGAAACAACAGCAATTACATATATCTCATAACCCATCAAGCAGTTTAAACAGAACATATAAACATGGTGTCTATGCGTTTACCTCCCCAGTCCTCCCCCACCACCAGTGATAGGACGTTTGAAATCTTAAGAAGTCTCCAGAGGAAATGCAAAATCAAATGAAAAATACTGTGAAAAGTTCTTGGAGGAAATAGATTTGCTCCAAAAAGTCCAGTTTTGAAGGAAGTGCAAGCTCTCATTTGGTAAGAAGTGCAAACCTGATAGATTAGGAAGCTACAGTAGGAACTTGAAATGCCTAATGGAATTAAGGGACAGAATAATGTGGACACGTTTTCTAATGAACTCATACAACAGAGAAACAGAAAAACTTGATATATATGTAGAAATGTTCTAAGAATGTATTAAGCATACTGCAATGGTTCATTTCTGTAAATAATATCCCTGGGCCCTAACAGAAGGGAGGCTGTCTCAGATAATGGCCTCCTGAAGTCAGATTGTTGTACTTGCCTACACAAGCCTACTTAATAATCTTTCAAAATCTAACCACCTGTGAGTGAGACATTGAGGAAGTGGTAATAAATAAACTATTTTACTGCACCTTAGGGAAACACACTCATAATTTTACCCTACCTGAATCATGGGACAGTAACTGTAATCCTTTAGACATGGTTTTCTATGAAATCACAGGCTTTGGCTGTATAGGTGAATTAGAGAATCAAATCAATCAATAATGTTGAATAAAGAATAAAACGATAAAACAAAACTTCTCCCTCTATTACCTGAATCATTAAGGTAAGAGTGGGTTTTATAAAGAGTACATTTTCTAGATCAGTGGTTATCATCCTGTTTAAACCAAGATAAGCAGTATCTGTTGACTGAATAAATAACACGTTTCACACCTTTTTGGGAATAAGTATAAGTGTTATGATACTTAGAAAATCAAAATTTCATTTACAAATATTTCTGACTTCAAATATAGCACAAAGTACCATTTCTGTAGATGCAGGAGCAGTTCTCAGAGAAAAGGGGTTGGTTAAGGCAGTGCAAAATGTGTCAAAGAGTATTTGTTACAATGTTCCTGGTTTGGGTCATTGTATGCTTTTTTAAACAAAACGAAAAGTGGAATTCTTCAACAGTGTTTTCTGGTATAATACATTCTTATAACTGGAAAAGGTTAGGGACCATCGAGCTAGACAATTGCTTGGATCTGTGCTGACAGTTGTGACTTTCTAGGATCACAGGATTAAAGAGCATCTCAGCAGATTTGACATCTTTGGCTGTCTTTGTGATTGATGCTCATCGCATAGCCAGAACCATGATGAGACTCTCCCCATCAGTCATTAAGGAAGGCTGTCATTTCACGCATATTGCCATAATTTGAGGACATGTCTGAATAGTGGAAGCAATGAAACTGCAACATGGCCAATCCCGTAAATTTAGCCATTTATCACATGTTACAAGATCTAGAGTCAATGGCCAGGGTGATGGATATTAATGATGGAGATGACTTGATTTAAATAGTTTATTGTCCACAGGTATAACTTAAGTGTAATTTATTTCCTTTTTCCTCAAAATAACCATGGTTAAGACTGGGAAGATTAACTGTCAGAAATTACTTAACTAAGAAAGAGAAAATGATTTAGTTTATCCCATAACAGATTTAAATTAGATCAGAATTGAAGGAGAAAAATATAAAAATTATGAAATAGAAAGAAAATGAAAATATGGAAGAAATACACACATCATCAAGTCATTAGTTCAGACGAATCATTTTGCTTAGTATATAGAGCATAGTTAATAATGGATTATCTCCAAAAATGCTTGAAATATGGCATTGCAGAAGGTAGTTCTGTTCATTTTTTAAAATTTTTTGCAAAGTCAGAATAATTTTGAGAATAACAGTACTGTAGAAGGTAGCAAAATTGCTAGACACAGCATCTCAGTTAAAAATAGTTACAAATAGGAAGCTATCCTTGGTAGAACAAAAAATAAACTTGGAAAAAAAAAGTTTTGTTCCAGGGAATCAAAAATCTCTAGCAGGGATGAATGGTAAAAACCTTAAGTTGAAAAAGAAAAGTAAAGGAGCTTAGACATAGAATTAAAACTAGATTGAAAACAAAACAAAATCCTGATGATCATAAATGATTTTTTAAATGGTAAAGTTCAGAAGACATTTTAAAATTATATATTCAAGTTAGATTAGTGAATTATTACATAATAAGGGCCACATTCTACCTATATTTATAAGCCCAGCTTCTAATACGTGAAAAGCACGTATGATGTACTCCTTTTGAGATGTTTACTAGTCCTAACCCTCTTCTTCAAAAACTAGTCCCATTTCTGTAGTGGATGCTAGGTCCCAAATTTGAATGAGGTGGTCCTTCCCTGTCATCATAGCAGATAGGACTGAGGACAGAGTGAAAGAGATCTTCCCTAAGATAGGCAGAGCTGATTCTCTAGAGAACTGGAAGCTGAAGCAGTTAATTAAGGACTGGAATAGGAAAAGAATGGGCAGCCAGTTCAGGGCTATGTTTGGGCATGTGCATGTGCAGAAGCAGAGAAAGTCACCTGAGAGAAAGGGAGGAAGAAAGAGATGCAGAGAGCATGAGAGAGAGAGAGAGAGAGAGAGAGAGAGAGAGGCTGAGGGACAAAAGCAAGAAAGGCAGATACTCAGTGAGAGACAGCCCCATGAATCTTTCTGTTGTTCTGTATGGCTACAGTTTCACATGAGCTTTGATTGGTCCCCAATCTGGGTTTCTGAGATCTTTTCCCATAGTTTTTATGATAATCTTCAATTTGCATAAGGATTAGGCTATGAGTTAAATTTAGGGCATGGAGGAAAGCTAAGGTTTTGCAGAGGTTGGGGGGGGAGCTAAATATGAGGCAGAATCATCACATTTCTTTTAAGATACTCTATTTGGTAATTTATTAAAACATGATACCTGCATTTATAGACTCTGTATGTTAACACATAATAATGAAATAAGTAGGTTTAGTAACTTCTCCAGGTCTTATGGTTTCTTAGTGGACTGAAATATAATTTCCGATCACATAATTCTCCTATCAGGTTTTACTTAATCAAAACTTTAAGATTTTGAAACAGTTACCCAAAATTAGGCTGAAGTTCTTCCTCTACATAACATGCTTTTGCCTAAGTAAGCCTGATGTGCCACAATTTGTACTTCTGGTAGAAATACAGATGTTAGAAGAAAAACTGTAATAAGATGCCATCTTTTGTCTACAAAACTGAAAAAAAAAATCCCCCCAAAACCTAAAGTTGATGAGTGTTTAAGGAAATGGGCCATCTCACACTTGGGTATTTGAATTATAATAGGAAATACAACAACACTCATTCATTCAGCAAATATTTATTGGATGCATTTTCAGTGTCAAACACTGTTCTAGGCGCTAAAATTTAGCAGTGAACAAAAATCTGCAGACAAAAATCTGCCTGCATGGAACTTACATATTTTTCAAAAAGTTTAAATCTGTACATATCCTTTTAACCTAAAAGTGGTAGTTTCTAGATATACGTATATGTATTTTTTCCACACAGTGAAATACTATGTTGCACTTAAACACCTGCTTTTAAAGAATATAATGTTAGGTTAAGTATTAGGTTACAAAGGAGTAACTACAGTAGTTTCTCATCCTTATGAAAAATAGTTCAAATAGTTTAATAGTGAGATGAGTACTCACACACATATGTTTTTTAAATCAAAAGAAATATATATGAAAACAGTAATGGTAGTTGCCTTTATGATAAGATTATAAATAATTTTCATTTTGCTCATATCATGTCTCTAGATTTTCTGTAATAAACCTGTAATAGTTTGGTATCTTTTGCCTCAAGTATAAGATACATACTGTTTCACATTTTTGTATTTTTAAGATTGAGAATTATGAGTTCAATGTGGGCAGGAATCTGTCTGTATTGGAGCCTTAGTTGAATCAATGAATGTGTTAGTGTCAAAAAGAAAGCATCCATACTTTAGGCAAAGGAGTACATTGTAGTACAATTGTCACTGTTCATGTTTAACATTAATGATGCCTATAAGCTGATTAATACTTTTGTCCCTCCAGTTGAGCTATTTGTTTCTGAAATGCCACATGAATTTTAACTTGTTTGGATCCATATATATATAGTTTAAAGTGTCCTTTGAGAAGATGAGCACAGTGTACCTAAAAGACAATTTAATTAAAGCTAGTGGATCCCTAACAATAGTTTCTCATTCAAGCCTGAACAGCTCTGTGTCCAAAGTTTCCATTGTATGCATTTTAATTAAGGAAAACAAAACAATAGAAAATAGAAAAACTGTGAGTAATATAATGCAAGCCATATAATATGAAATTAAACTGTCAGTCTAAAAGATGTTAATGAAAAGTTCAAGTTTTAGGGTACATTACAGTGAACATCTATTGTTTTTACCCCTTGGCATCTGTATTTCCTACTCTGGAAGATAGGACCTGCTTTTTACAAAAACTTTTCCTTTGGGGAACCCCCTCTCCACTCATGTCATCCATGTAGTTTTGACCCACAAACCAAACTCTAGAGCTGCGCTATTCAGTGTCGTGGTGGCTACTATTTTAAATCTAAATTGCTTAAAATAAAATTTAAAATTTTGTTCCTCGGTTGCATCAGGCATATTTCAGGTAACCAATAGCCACACAGGACAAATGGCTACCATTTTGGACAGTGCAAATTATAGACATTTCCATCATCACAGGAAGTTCTTTTGAATCGTGCTGTGGAATTAAGTAACTCGGGAAATCCCATGTGACTCGCCATAGTGATGAGTTCAGAGGACACATGATCCAATCAGGTAAGTGAGAGCCAGGACCAGGACTTTTGTAAGGGTTGAAAGAGAGAAGTTCTCATGACTCTATTGGGGAAGAAAAAAAAAAAAAAAGCATATGAAATTGGAGCTAGTGCAGTTTCCACAAGGGACAAACCTGCTGACTATGGAAACTGCATTGAAGAGAGAAATGATATCATGGTAATGTTTCTTGAGTCTATGAACTGGCAGTGACTGAAGGCTATTTACAGATTTTTAAGTTACAAAAGCCAATAATTTTCCTTTTTGCTCAAGATCATTTGGGGGCTGTTTGGTTGTTTAGTTACATAACTGAAGAAGTATTGACTGAGATATATAATCGAAGGTGAATTAACTGAAAGGCATGGTAGTTGTCTCTTTGATGCCACCAGCAACATTCGAAAATGACTCCAAGGATACAAAAAAGATTTTGAGTCAAACTTTGTAATTCAAATACAAGAGTGATATATAACTATATAGATATATGGAAACTGTTGCCAATTAACAAACAGAACTCTCGTGTGTAAATTTCATGTCATTTCTTCTCTGAAAAGCTGTTACCAAATCAGTGGAAGTAGATTCATATAATTGATAGCTTCTTAGAATCTATGAACATGATACATATTCATGTGAATATAGAAAACTTGGGGAGGACAATAATTTTCCCCCCATATTCATCAACTTATACATTCTCAGACTTGCTTTACTCGTGTATCCATGTTTATGATCTTTTGTATACTGCTTGATGTGGCTTGTGTTTCATTTTGGTGTAGCCTTCTTCTATCCAATAATTGGATACATAGTCTTTTCATATTTAGTCATAGTTCTTATGATGATATAGAAAGAAATTTGTGTAATTTATTCCTAACATTTTGGTGTACCATACTTAATTTTATATTTCTTTTCTCTTATTTCTCTCCCCTAATTTACACCTATTATCACTGGCTTTGAAGGTCCAAAAAAGTAGTTAAAATGAACTGTAAAGCATAAGTGAGGAAAATGTAAATACCCAGCTTGTTATTATTAAATAAAGAATGATTTCATTTCAGTGAAGGTCTTGTCAAGTATTTTATTTGTTTGTTTTCTCCTTTAAATATCTGTAATACAGCTAGGAGAATCATCATCATGTCCCAAGTTGAGCTGAGTTCTCCACTTTCGCTCTGATGGCTTTTGCAGCAATTTGTTTGCCCATGGTTCCATTCCATTTTCATAATGAAATATAGTTAACAAAGATGAAATGCCAAGAAAATAGATGTGTTTCTAAAAATGGCAGGGGATTGGGTGTGGTAACGGGACGTGTCTTCTAACAGAGTTTACAAAATTACATTTTCTTCCATTTCACAACTCTTAAACAGACTAACCAGGTAGAAGACAGCCCATTTTCAAAAGGGCTCCCTCAGGAACAGGTGGGAAATATTCAAAAAACACTCTGAGTCAACATGCTGACAGTGATCAGGAAAAAAAGAATAAACTCCACAAACTCCACTAGCATTTGGGCTGTGTACAAAAAGCCATCACATCCCCAGACTTAGGGAATGATATATGATGCACCTGGAAAAGTGCATTCAGTTTGGATAAACTCAATTCCAGAAATATGTAGAAGATTGGAGAGAGTTAAGAGGGAAAAAAATGATGAAGTGACTGGGGAGGTGGGGTTGGGAGGGGGCTTGGGAGGAAAGATTAAAGCAACGGATCAAGTAACTTTTAAGTTCTGACATGATAAGAGCCAACAAATATTTTAAAATAACAAATACTATTGAGACAGAGAAATTATTTGGAATGGCAAAAAACCACAGGAAAATAAGCAGTACCGAGAAATCCAAAATTCTGGCTATGTGGGGGGAAAATGAAAAACAAACACACACAAATAGTAACTTTTGAAATAATTCTCTTGAGGAGACCGTAGGAAGCTTTAACTCATGGCAAATTTACTACTAACTACAAAGAAAGTCATGGGTGTTGTAAGATGGTTGTAAGGAATGGGCGGTGGCTGATACAACTGCAGACGTTTTCCCCTACTTAGTATTTCTACAAATCTACTATAATATGTAAATTCAAAATTATCTTGAATAAGGGTATATTCCTTGCCATGCAGTGAGGCTTAAACCAAACTTTTAAAGAACCCATTATTATTACACAGTTTGCCCTGGGATCTCTGACTAACATAGGGGAGAAAACAGTTTTTAATCTGCAGTTTTCCAAAAACAATTCAATTAAAAATAATAAAAAATCTGAAATGCTGCCCACAAGGGTTAATAACTACAGAGGTGTCCAACAGATATGCAGTCACAAAAATTTAAATGCTCTTTTTATTAAGCCTCTTGTGTCTTTTTCCATGGCTAAACCAAGATAATTGTTTTGGGGCTAATTTCTGAGGCTATTTAATAACACCTCCTGCTAAACTTCTTATGTAAACTCAGCAAGAGGAAGCATCCAGAGTAATAGAAAAATAGTTGTGCTCATTTTACAGCTCAAATTCATACTTTTCTTTATAAAAGAGATCCTGCTGTTTGAATTTGGCAACTGCCTTACCAACTGCATTGGGAAAGATTGGATTAGGAGGCAAAGCTGACTATGCAGTAAAGTCCCCACTCTCTAGCAGGATTTTTATGTAAATTCCATTACAGTTCATACTTCTGCAGATAATGAAATGGATACAAAAACACTTCAAGGTTTCTAAGTCAGCAAAATAATGAACAGGATAGCCTGTAAACTGCTTTAATACATTTTTGACATTTGGTCACTCATAAAAATGGGCTTTATATTTCTTTTTTTCATTCAAGTTTTCTTTTTTAGTGCAACATTCTAACAGCTCATAGCTCTACACGTTATTGCTAATGTGTGAACATGAACTACAAAGAGTTCATCGTACTTTAGATTTCAGCAAGTGGCAAATTTTGCATTATGTTTTCTTAGGAAAATAGGGACAATTTTTTCCCCCAAAATGTCATTACTTCAGACTGAAAAAAAAGCACACATACCTTATAGACTAATGGCAGTGCCAGAGGGATATGCTTTTGTAATTAACTAACCACAAAATTAAAATTATGTAGATTGATCTATAAGTATTCTTTTATATAATTTGTGATGACATGTATGGGTAAAAGTGTGTTTTCAAAAGACTAGCCCCTAGAGACAATATGTTTTCAGATTTCCAAATGGATCTTTTTAGCAATAGTCAATGACTATAACAGAAATAGTCAAGAAAAATATTATGTAGCACAATGTAGACAATGTATTCTTTACCTTCTGCTATTGTCATTTTAGTTCCATATACTGTCTGTGCTAGAAGGTGAAATTCCCATTAGTGTCAATGGAGAATCCAGGCATGGGGTAAAAGAAACTTAAGACTTTGGCAACAATGACACAATTTTCCAAGTGAAGCAAGAATGTGGACAAAGTACCCATTTCAAAAATAAAGCATTCTGGTGATCCATTATCCCATTAGTGTAGCTGAACTTTTTAGGAAAGTATACTCATCTTTATTCTGGGATGACTAACATACATGCAATATTCCCTTTGGTATATTCAACAATTTCAGTCAAAATAGGAAGCCTATTGACATTTCACCTCATTGCCAAGTCAAACAAGATTAGTCATATGAACTGAGTCTCACTGATAGATGATTTTTGATGGTGAAATGTCAAAACATGATGCATGACCTTTGGCTTGTAGTTAGTCTTTTGGGAACATGCAATGCCCTTCTCCAAAGAGAAGCCCAGCCTCGGGTTCCTGTGGGGCTATGCAGAGAATCCTATATGACTGGCTCATAATTTACATTTTAAAATGTTTCACTGTCATGGAGCTCTCAAATGCACTCAGGTGTTCTGGAAGTAAACAGTCCAGGACTATACATTAGGAAGTCCTGACGACTTAAGAGAAACAGCCAGATTTAAAAAAAAAAAAAAAATGGGGAAGTGACCATGCTAAACAGAGGCAAAATGCCCACAAGCACTGGTAAGAATATTGAGTGCTGGGGCCCCTGGGTGGCTCAGTGGATTAAGCTGCTGCCTTCGGCTCAGGTCATGATCTCAGTGTCCTGGGATCGAGCCCCGCATCCGGCTCTCTGCTCAGCGGGGAGCCTGCTTCCCCTTCTCTCTCTGTCTAGCTCTCTGCCTACTTGTGATCTCTCTCTGTCAAATAAATAAATAAAATCTTAAAAAAAAAAAGAATATTGAGTGCTTACTTGGGCTTATACTTATTGTTTTATATGCATTATCCCATATAAGCCTTGCACAGTCTTATAAAGTAGGTCTATTATTGTCCCTATTTTACAAATGAGAAGATTGAGGATTAAAACCATATAGCACTCTATTTTTTCTGAAGATCAAATGCTGTATAGTAGAGTTGGATTTTAAACATTCTTAACCACTTTAAATACTGTCTTTCCCTTCAATCCTCCCCAACGCAATCACCACCACCAACACCAAGAAGGTAATTTGCCCTTTATACATACTTTTTGGGGTACACATTGGTTTTTGTAGTTTTATTCTTTTATGCTGCTTTTGATGGTTTTTTAACTCGGTTTAATTCAGGTCTTAGATTATGATTTTGTTGTTGGTGGTGGTAGCGTGCAGCTCTTTGTACAACCCTGGCCAATTACAGTTGGTTCTGCTCTTATTTCCCTCTAAGAGATTTTTTCTTTAAAATTGGTAACCATATATGGAAGAGAAAATAGAGATTCCTCTCTTTGCTGTTGGTCTATATGACTCTGACAGTAACAAAATGTAATCTCTGGGAATATAATTATATTTTTAAAGACAATAAAAGCAGCCAATGAGGGGTGCCTGGGTGGCTCAGTGGGTTAAAGCCTCTGCCTTCGGCTCGGGTCATGGTCCCAGGGTCCTGGGATCGAGCCCCGCATCGGGCTCTCTGCTCGGCGAAGAGCCTGCTTCCCCGCTTTCTTTCTGCCTATCTCTCTGCCTACTTGTGATCTCTGTCTGTCAAATAAATAAATTAAAAAAAAAAAAGCAGCCAATGAATGTATGCACACTCATATCAGCCCCTATGCTGGGTCCTTTGGGTGTAGAAACTCATTCAACACTCATGTAACACTGGAGTAAGTATTTTTGTGACCATTTTACAGATAACGAAATGGAGCTCAAACAATTTTAAGAACTTGTTTAAGATTATAAAAAGTCTGTAGCAGAACTGATCCAACACATATCTGTCTGCCTCTGGACCTTGTGCTTTCCATATCCAGGAATATTAACTCCTCCAAGCTACTTTGTTTTAGGCTAGAAATAAACTTTTAGGATCTGACATGTTCTGTTAGAGACAAATAGTGAAGATCATTAGCGTAAGATACAGTAGCATAACTGCCTTTCTTTCTTCCCTTCTTATCACTTGCATCTTCCTTCTGTCCACTCTTGTCCCATTTTTACGTGAAATGATACTATGTATTTCAGTACTTTGAGCAATTGTGATGTTGTGGTTTTCGATGTCTGGCAGTGATTGTCCTAAGTGAAGGGAGGAAACAAACCATCCCTAACGCTAGAAGTGCCAAGCCTACTGGTATCTGTGGGAATAGGCTGCCTTGCCTACCTTGATCTAGTTGGCCTCAAAACCTTAGCTTTTAATTATAATACCAGGTTTTACTAATGTGTACCCTGGACCTAAGAACTCTGCTTCCTTTGAATTCTGTTCCTCATTATGTTATGTGTCCCTGGTCTCCCAAAGAAACAATAAAAGAGAAAGCAGGGGGGATAAGAGATAGTTCTCCCAGCACTTGGCAATTTGACATGTATGCAGATCTGTATTTATCTCTGTCTCCCCCTTTTGAAGGTAGGCTTGTGGGGGGGAGGGTACCATGCATGTGAAGTTGCATTAAGTACACAGCACATTCTTACTCTACGCTTAACATAATAATTCTCATATTCGTTCAAGAGAAAAGCCTTCTTTTCTTATGTCCGGCCAACTGAAAAGATTCATAAGGATGATTTAAAAAGATTGAAAGGCTACTCTAAGCACAAAAATTTACAAGATACACAGAGAGAGAGACAGCAAAATCTCACGGTGGTAAAAGACGCTCTGAGTTGTTGCTCTTTCTCTTGTTTAGACCTAATGTCTGCATAAAATGTTTGTTCAAAGCGGATACATACTGTGTCACTCAAGAATATATGTATGTCTCTTCAGAATTAAAAAAAAGAAAAAAGAGGGGAGCATGGGTGGCTCAGTCGTTAAGCCTCTCCCTTTGGCTCAGGTCATGATCCCAGGGTCCTGGGATCAAGCCCCTCGTTGGGCTCCCTGCTCAGTGGGAAGCCTGCTTCTCCCTCTCCCACTCCTCCTGCTTGTGTTCCCTCTCTCACTGTGTCTCTGTCAAATAAATAAAACCTTTAAAAATAAATAAGTAAAAATGAAGAAAAGAAAAAAGAATAACATCTGTTTGTTAACAAATCTGTATTTTGAGTGGCCTGTTCAGTTGAAAGTTTATAGTACTTTACAAAAAGCAAAACAACCCCCCCCAAAACAAAAGATCTTACTAAATTAGCTTCTTCTAGGAAATAAATCTGGATATGATTGGAACAGTCAAAGCAAGAAGCAGTAAAATCCAAAAATAATATTATAAATAGCTTAAGTCATTTAACTTTATGTAAATCTATGGGGGAGGAAGAAAATGAGAGCAGAAAAAAAGATACTGAACAAAGCAGGTTAAAAACTGGGAGGAGAGAACTCTTGCATCAAAGAAAAAGAAACAAAAGAAATTATAAGCTATTCTTCTTTTACTGGAAAGAAATTAAGACTTGCACCTATGATACATTGGAGTAGAAGCAACTATAAAAGAAGAAGAAGAAAAAAAACATGCCCAAACCTGTATTTGGATCAAGGTGGAGTAGCTACCTGCCACAATTATATAAAACCATCTCAAGTTATTGTTACAGGATTATTTCTGAAATAGGAAAATACTCAAGTATGCAACATGCTTCCCAGAATTTTCTCCCCTCAATCAGTAAGTTATAGCATTTCAGAACACAGCAAGTGCCACATTCATTAAACTCTAATGCTGAATTAGAGTTTTCTAAATCGTCTTTATCCCCTTTAGAGTTTTATACCTGACTTCTGTTTCATTGTGTATAAAAACGTATCAAAAATTATGCATATTTTTTAAAGTATACTGTCATTTTTTAAATTGCTAGGTAAAAATTTTTTCTCAGCTATCAAGCATACACAAAAGTGTTTACCGTTAGGTCACAAAAGTTTGCTTAAGGTAAAATGATTAGTAAATACTATAAAACAAAGAAATATCAAAATGCATTATTTTTAAGAAGTTTAATACCATATAGTCCCCATGTTTGCCTAACAATAAGTAACCATTTATCTGGGCAGTCCCAATTTATATCTTTTGCTCTGGTACAATTATTAATAACATCTCTTTTACTCCCAAAGACATCCAAGTTTATATCAAAATTATATAGTCACCCCTACGTAGTATCAAGGCAGCATGGCATGAAAAGATCTGAGGCTTTTGAGACAAACCCATGGGGGTCTGTGTATATTTCCTTCATTTACTTACTGTGTATACTTGGGCAATTACTTATCTACTCTGAGACCAATTGTGTCGTCAACAGCATATGGATAATAATAGCTCATAGACTTGTTGGGATCACATGAATGCAATAGTATTATGTCTGGGTACATACACAAATGGGGATAATAAGATCACCTTATAAGATTGTTGTGCAGTTAACTTAAAATGATGAATTTATGCATAGTGCCTGGCACATGGTAGATACACAAAAATACAGTTTTCGTCACACTCATTCTCATAATTATCATTATCATCTGCCATTAGTGGCTGTTTGTAAGTAAATATTAGAGCTAATTGCTTCTCTCCTTCTAACGTCATCTTTTCCAGTACTCGAGTCACATCTGTGGAAGATATCCCCATAACATCCAGGAATTAGGAGCACTTTCCTGGCACTTTAGACTGGCACTGTGTTGAAAACTACCAGGGCAACATTTGGTCTAGTTCCTGGGGTGACACATTGGTTCACTTTGATACAGGAATGAGTATCTCAGAGTGCATCTCAAAAGTCCTCTCTAAGCAGAGCAGTATGAACTCTGACTTTTGGACAATCTGGGAAAGTGCCTGATTCTCCCCTCCTGAGAGAAAATTTCTTAGACGTCTCCATCTAACTCTTTATTATTCAAGTGGTTTCCACTTTATTTCATTACATACCTGTTTTTGTTTTGAATTTTAGAATGTTTTAAAAATTTGCCACCAAGGCCACTCTGGGGGCTGCAGTGAGGTGGGTAGTGTGTGTTCCTGATGCTCTCTATCTCCCGATACACTTCTGTCTGCTTCCAGGTTACCTCTACCCCAGTTTGAGAAAGAACAGAGACTCCCTCATTGGTACCGCTGGCTTAGAACCTAGTTCTGCATTTTATGTACTTTGTGGCCTTTGGCATACTACTGAATTCCTCTGAACCTCAGCCTCCTGGTCTTAAAAATAGGGCTACTATGGGGCACCTGGGTGGCTTAGTGGGTTAAGCCTCTGCCTTCGGCTCAGGTCATGATCTCGGGGTTCTGGGATCGAGCCCCGCATCGGGCTCTCTGCTCAGCAGGGAGCCTGCTTCCTACTCTCTCTCTGCCTGCCTGTCTGCCTACTTGTGATCTCTATCTGTCAAGTAAATAAATAAAATCTTTAAAAAAAAATGGGGCTACTATAAGTACCTATCGAATTGTTTGATTATGAAATGTGATCATGTCTGTAAGCCTACTAACTCACATATTAGGAATTCAATCCATGTCGGTTATTTTAAATTCTTTTTTGTGTTAGTAATATGGTTAATGATACCTAACCAGGTCACGCTGATGAGGACCAATTTGAATTTATTTCTGTTGGGACACAGAGCCCAAAAGCACATAAAATAGATGACATCTGGCTTAACACATAAAAATGTCTGTGCAACACAACACGGAGCCTCATGCAACTATCCAGGTTCTCTCTTTCAAATTCCCATAGTAACTCAGCTTTGAGTGGTAATAGCTTATTAATGACCTTACTTGACTAGGCATGCACGTTTTTTGGAATCCAGTTGCCATATAGGAACCATATGGTTGAGATCTCTTTAGACTTTACAAAGAGCATTAGTAAAATGAAAACAGAAATAATGTTGTGAGGTACAGGATTCAATCAGCCAGACTCCATCCTTTACCTGGTAGATACCTAGTCGTCCTTCAGGATCCCAGTCAGACACATTTTTGTGGGTGGGTGGGGGGGAGAATGTTCTTCAACATTTATCCTTTATCCTGTGCTTTATCCTTTATCACTGTACTTATCACAAGCCACAGAAAATTAATGTTCATTTATGTATCTGCTCCCTTAACCTTTCAATCTCTAGCATAACCGTTCTCAAAGTGAAATCAGCAGACTCCTCAAGGTCTCTGAGACCCTTTTAGGGGGATTTGCAAAGTCAAATTTACTTTCAAAATAATACTAAGACATTACTTGTCATTTTCACTTTATGGACACATCTACTGAAAAGCATTGGTGTATAAAACTGCTAAAATTTTGAATTAAGGCAAGTGGTACCAAACTTGCTTTATCACCTAACCCTTGCAATAACAGAAAAGCAAAACAATACCAAACAAAGAACAAAAAGTAACATACCAATCTCAATTAAGAATGCCCTTTTAAAAACAATGAAAATTAACATTCATTTGATAAAGTCCAAATTCCTGAATACACATCTTTAATATTCTGCCAAAATATTCTGCCAAATGGGATGTGTATAAAAAGCACTCGCACTATAACCGAAGGATGATAATTGTCAAGCACTTGTGAGATAAATGTTTGGGTTGCAAGCTGAAATAGCTTCTCTTTTCATGGAATACCATTTTTACTTTAAAAAGCAACTGACAGACAAATCATGGTTATTCAGAGTTGGGTACTTCACAGATATTTTTCAAAAGATGAATGAAAGCAAACAAGTCAATTCAAGGAAAACAACCAATGATATTTATTGCCAATGATAAAATTCAAACATTCATACCAAAATTATAATCTAAAGAACAATTTATATCTGCCACTGTGAACTTGACAACTTCCCAGTACTTTTCTGGTAAGCTTGGTGGTGATATTAACAGTGGTGATTAAAAAAAAATAAGTTTTATGACATATGTCAACTTTTGGGAAATCTGCATAATTCAGTAAAACGGTATTTTCCATCATGTTATAAAATCATGCAAGTAATGCATGGGTAAAAGATCTATTCAAAATGTGAGATAAACCAGGGTTCCTGGTTGGTTCAGTTGGTAGAGCATGCGACTCTTGATCTTGGGGTTGTGAGTTTGAGCCCCATGTTAGTCATAGAGATTACTTCTAAAAAGTGTAAGATAAACCAATATGTTTCAATGCAACAGATTTTAAAATGTTCTTTGATATGCTTTCAGATTCCATCTTGCAAATGACCTTTAAAGAACTATTATTGTTGAAGTCTGGTTTAGTACCAAAGAAGAATATCCCATTTATCTGAAAAGGCTATTAAAATAATTCTCCCTCCTTTCAACTAATATCTGTAAAGCTGATTTTTTTCATATACTTCAAACAAAACAATACATTGGACTAGATATACAAGTAGACGTGAGAATTTGGATGTCCTCTTTTAACACAGATATTAAAGACTTGGCAAAAAAAAATGTAAATGATGCCGATTTTCAGACTACATTTTTGTTTTCAAAATTTTAGTTTGTTTTCATAAAAATGTGGGTTTTTAAAAAAATATTATTTATTTTAGAGAGGGAGTAAGAGAGAGAATGCAAACAGAGGGAGGGACAGAGGGGGAGAGAGAGAGAGAGAGAATCTCAAGCAGACTCCTCGCTAAGCAGTGAGCCTGAGGTCGGGCTTGATCTTAAGTCACTGATAATCATGACCTGAGCAGAAACCAAGAGTTCGATGCTCAACTGACTGAGCCACCCATGTGCCCCCAAAATGTGTTTTTATGCCAAAGTGCAATGAGTTTATTACTGCTATTTTTAATTAAAGAAATAAATATTAAAATTTTTCAGTATTCTAATATGAAAAATATCAAGAGCTATAATCCACAAAAAAAGCTTTGGGGATCCTCAATAATTTTTGAGGATGGAAATGGGTACCAAGATCAAAAAATGGAAAAATCACTGCTTCAGAGGGCAGTGCCATTCATCTTTCTACCCAAAATGTCTGTTATTCACTAGGTGCTTTATACATGTTTATTTAAGAGATGGATGGTTGATAAAAGAACTGAATATTGTATATAATGCCGCAAAAGTCTTTACTATGATAGAACATATCTTGATAGGCAATATATAAGGAATCCATTACAATGCAGTTTATTATTACTGTATTATTATTTGTCTATCATTGTTTCTTGCCTCATAATGCCTATCTCCACAACTGAGATAAGGAAAAGGACTCTTTGGTCAAAATTTATCATTTAATTAAATCACTCTAGAGACATCTACTGGGAAAATACTATTTGCCCGGCTCTAGGTTGGATATAGGTGGTGATGAGAGGGACAATGAAATAGTTTATTTTTCTTAAAGTTCATTATTTGACAGCCAAATCAAATATATTTTACAGCAAACATGTTTGGGATAAAATAGTTTTAACACCTTTTGAAGATTTTTACAAGTTTTGGTTGACTGTTTTTTATATTGCTTTATCATTGTGCTGTAAGGAATATTTAGTACCCACCTCTTTTCGAGTTTCCTGTCATAAAAGCTTGAATACCTATTAGTCCCAGACTGCGTTGGCGGGGGAGTTTTGATGGGCAGAAAAACAGAAACCTGAGGGGATAGAGTGAGTGGGGACACAGAGTCTCAACTAGATTAACTTACAAACTAAACTCTCACATGAATCATGTCAGAATTTAAATTCTAAATCGTAAGGGTTTTTTTTTTTTTTCTCTTTGTATATACTATTTTGCCTCCTTCAAGACAAAGTCAACTCTGTCCTCACCAAAGGAAAAAAAAGAGAGAGAGAGAGAGAGAGAGAGAGAGAAGGAGGAGGAGGAAGGGGAAGAAGAGGGGGAGAAGAAGAAAAGGAAAGGAAAAAAAAAAAGGAAAGAAAAAGTAAATATGTGTAGGGATGGATGTGTTAAATAAATCAATGGGAGAAATCCTGTCACTATACATATATCAAATCATCACAATGTCCGCTTTAATAGCTTACAATTTTATTTGTCAGTTATAACTTTAAAAAGCTGGAAAAAAGAAGTCAAAGTCTTTCAAAAGGGAGAATATCTTCTTGATAACTCTTATGAATGAGAAAAGGTAGAAACAGTTTGGAATACGCAGTACATATTTTTAGTCCCACTGAATGAAGGAGATAATAAATCTTCTCTTGCCAAGAAAGAAATGCCTTTCAGTTGTGCTGATATAGTTAATATACTATATCCAAGATCTAAAACTCTGTAATTATTTCTTATATGCTATTTTATCCATTGTGAGATCCATTTTCTCCCCTTGTTTTAACATTTCTGAAATTGGGATAAGGCTATTCAATCAATGATATATCACAGTTTCATTGGCATAGTTTTGAATTTTCTTTGTATAATATAAAATATTGGTGCATCTTACTATTGACAGCATTTTAAATTCAAAGAGACATAGTTTCTCAGAAAACTCCATAAGACTTGATTCTACAGTCATATGGTGACACTGTAATCAGGATAGTGGTCCTTAATGCCTTGAATTGGTTCTATTTCCCTTTCCTGTCTCATTGGAAAATACTACTATTTTTTCATCTAAAGAGCAAATAAGCTGATTTGCTTCAAGGCAAGGTAAGCAAATTTGAATGACACTATTTGATCCCAGAGAACTTCAGAGTTTGGTATAAAGTTTGCACAGGCCCAAAAGGAAAAAAAAATCCAGATGTTTAGCTAATGTATAAATAAGATGTGATCACAAGGCAGAGATTTCTATATAGTGTATCCTAATTTTTATGTTACAAAATATTAAACATTCCCAGCTTACAGCTGATTATATATATTTTTATACAAACAACAACATATGCAATTTTGCTATGCATCACCCTTTTCTTCTGAAGTGTCAAGGAAAATAAATGTGTGCAAAAGCATTTATGCCATGTCACTATCTGTACATTGGTTAAACAATCCAAAGTACTTCTGCAGATGCACGTATGAAAATTATGAGCATTCCCACTTCCTCAGTCAAGACAGTCATGCTTTTCTGGCCACACAGATGCATAATGGAAACACAATTGCTTTAAATAATCAAAATACACAAAGGCACATTTTTCTGAGTGATTGGAAATAACCCTGACAAATGCTCACATTTGGTAAATTATGAGCTAGCCAAGGTACGTTTGCATAAATATAATGAAAAACATTTTTTAAAAATTTAGTAAGCATATAAAGCAAGTCATTCTCTTGGTAATGAATTTCTTTGACAGATCAACCAACAACCATGCAGGGCAAGTTTATGAAGGTGCTGGAGTGAGTGCTTGACAGTGTGTGCCTGTGTGTGTGTGACATGCACGCATGTGTGTGTGTATACATATATAGACAAAGAAAATTCCTGTAGAACTATGTGAGACAGAGATCTTCCTGCAACTAAAAATAAATATAGAAAAAGCCTAGACATATCACATAGCTACTAGTATTTTGGAAAGAACACAAACGATATGCAATGGAACACTATGATAATATGGTCCACAAATAATTCATCTTTCCCATACATAACTCTTTGGTAACAGAGAGTATTACATAAGTAACCACATAATTATATTCCCTCCCAACAGTCTAGATACTACACCTCAGCTATACACTTAAACAGGCATCAATATATAGTTGAGAGGATTTGTAGGTGTCTGATAATAAAAATGTTTGAATAGGGCAAGAGATAATTTTCTACTCCCAGGTAAAAATAATTTTTTTTTCTTTTTTAAAAAAGATTTTGTTTATTTACTTGAGAGGAAGAGAGAGTGAGAGAGAGCTTAAGAGGGGAAAGGGTCAGAGGGAGAAACAGACTTCCCGCTGAGCCATGAGCCCGATTTGGGACTCAGTTCCTGGACTCCGAGATCATGACCTGAGCCAAAGGTAGTAGTTCAACCAACTGAGCCACCCAGGTGCTCTAAAAATAATTTTCTACTCCCATGGCACTGTTATCTGATTGCTTTGGGTAGGTCTGAGTACTGAGCACTACAACATGTGGATACAACAAAGCAAAAAGCTTTGGAAAGATGTTATTTGCTTAATATTTTCTAGGTTAGCTTATTTCTTAAGAGAAGCATAATAAGGTAGGGAGAATGACCACTGAGTTTGCTACTTAGATAGTCAAGTTATTCCAAGAATTCTGTAGTCTTTAGAAATTACTAGAAACTGAAGAACACACCTTTAAACGAACTGGTTGTTTTATCAAGGTATTTTCAAATGGTCTTGCCCCGGAAGACAATCACCCACATCTATAAGTGTAAATTGTGCTCAAAAAGATAAAATAAGGGGCTCCTGGGTGGCTCAGTGGGTTAGAAAGCCTCTCCCTTCAGCTCAGGTCATGAACTCAGGGTCCTGGGATGGAGCCCCACATCGGGCTCTCTGCTGGGCAGGGAACCCGCTTCTCCCCCTCCCCTCTCTGCCTGCCTCTCTGCCTACTTGTGTTCTCTGTCTGTCAAATAAATAAATTAATAAAATATTTTTTAAAAAAAGATAAAATAAGCCAAGGACAGTGGGTGGAGTAGAGATGACTTTTTGGAAGGTGGGGGTGTGGGGTGGGAGTGGGGGAGATACTTTTAATTTTTAAACATGAATTGTAGGAAGAGCCTGATTGTCTTTTACAGCCTTAGTCATCTTTGAACATCATCAACTTTTCCCCATTAACTGCCACCCACATTCCCCTAACAACAGGAAATAAAAGCTTGAGAGAAACGAGAATTACAACAGGGCACTGGTTGGGTAAAATGGAGCAGCCAACCAAGTTAAACTGGTGTCACTTGCCTCACTCTTTGAGGTCCTTCTTATTTTTATCTCTTCTTCCTCTCATTTAAGACCCAACTTCTAGAAAGCTTAATGCTTTGCTTTACTTTCAATATTCAAATACACTGAAGGTATTTGGTAAAGATTTATCACTTAGCAATATGATTTCTCTTCCCATAATTTCAGTGAAATCTCTCTCCTATTGGTCTCAATGACTAACTCATTGGGACATCCAGTGTTTTCGTATTTCATCTTCCTTGTCTCTGTATCCTCCTTTTCAGCTCAACAGTCCTTTCTTTTAGAAACTCCCCGCCCTTCCTCTGTATGGACATTCCCAGTTTTCTTTCTCGCTCCCCTTCTCTCCCCTCCCCTCCCTGCCCTTCCCTTCCTCCTTCCCTTTTTTCCTTTCTCCCTCCCTCCCTCTCTCTCTTTCTTTCTTACACTGGGGGAGGGGAAGAGGGAGAGGGAAAGAGAGAATCCTAAGCAAGGCTCCATACCCAGCTTGGAGCCTGATGTGGGGCTCGATCTCACAACCCTGAGATCATGACCTGAGAGGAAACCAAGAGTCGGATGCTTAGCCAACTGAGACACCCAGGCACCTCTCCTAGTTTTCTTTCTAACTGTGTGACTGAAGCTTTTGTCTCCTTCCTCTTCACATGTTCATATGTGTGATTGAAAAGTTGGTTCCTCAACCCTCGTCTTGCCTGTTCTCTGTCTTTTCCTAACAATCTCATCTACTAGTTGGGCCTTGAGTGTGAGTGACCCCCATAGTTCTGTTATTCTCTCAAAGGGCTGGATACAGGTGTCTACCTGTACACTTCTCTATGAAGATAGGCCCTGGCACCTCGAAAAACTCAGTATATCCAAACTGAAATTATCCAGTATATCCAAACTGAACTATCACATTTCTATCTCCTCATGTTTCCTATTTTTAAAAAATGTCATCACCAGTGTTTGAAATCTCAAAGTCAAGTACGACCACTTTCTTGGTCATTTCCACAATAATTTACAAAACCCTGTCAATACTGCCTCTGAGATATTGCTGTGATTTCTATCTTCTTTTCCAGCCATTCTATAGACTTCCCAATAACCTCATAAATGTTCTTTAGGTTCTTCGACATCTAAACCACTTTATATGTTGCTGCCAGAAAAATCTCTATTTTAAAAAATATTTTATTTATTTGTTTATTTGTCAGAGAGACAGAGAGAGAGCAAGCAAGGGGAGTGGCAGGTAGAGGGAGAAGCAGGCTCCCCACTGAGCAGGGAAAAGCCCCATGTGGGACTTGATCCAGGGACCCTGGGATCATGACCTGAGCTGAAGACAGACGCTAAACAGACTGAGCCATCCAGGCATCTGAGAAAATCTCTTTAAAACAGAGTTTTTTCATGTTAATGTATATTGTCTTACCTAAATGCGTTTGCTTCAGTCATTTGCTTCGCTAATATTTTCCTTTTCCTACAGAAGAAATCTCTCTCTTGTTGGTGCCTTTAAATTATTAAGTATTCTAATCTAACAGGATAGACTCATTTGTTAGTGAGCTCTATAAGTAAAGGGCCTGATGTGTCTACTTCAAATCTCTAACATACCCTGTAGTGACTGACATAAGGTAGACCCTCACGAAATCTTTGACTTGGGGGTTGGATTTATTTTATTTTATTTTATTTTTAAGATTTTATTTATTTATTGAGAGAGCGCATGAGAGGGGAGAAGGTCAGAGGGAGAAGCAGACTCCCCACAGAGCTGGGAGCCCAATGTGGGACTCAATCCCAGGACTCTGACCTGAACCAAAGGCAGAGGGTTAACCAACTGAGCCACCCAGGGGCTCTTGGGGTTGGGTTTAGTATCATTCATTTGTTTAGAAACCTTCAACATTCCCTATTTGTTATACCCCACGAACTTTTACCTGGTCAGTCAGACCCTTTGATTTGGGATCTGGGAAAGCTTGGCAAGAGGATAGTCCAAGGTGGGGGAAGAGGCCCAAACAAAAAGGAAATTGAGAGAAGCCCAGCAAGTGGCAGCTGGAAGCATTCTCAGACAATATTTGTATTGTTCTTTTGCCTGCTGAGTGTGGCCTGTTCCTTGGGGGCCCAGACGTGCACATACCACAACCACCAATCTCTCCAGGAATCATGGAATGCTCAGTGCCCCTGTTATACCACACCCAGGCCTGCCACTCCCAGGGGATGCCCTGTGTCTGTTGGCAACCACTCAGTGACTGATGTGCTATGCTCCTGTCTTCTGGCAGGAAAACTGGAAGAGCCAGTTAAGCCTAAGAATGCACCTGTCCTGCAATGCTAATGGTAATTCCATACATATCAAGCACAGAGTTAGACTTTTGGGGCCTTCTCTCTGCCAAATGACCCATGGGTACTGTATTAAACTCTGGTTTTTCAGAAGATGCTGCCCTGCTGTTGGTGCCTAACCCAGGGGGTATGAGTCAACAGGAATCTGGGTTCTGTGGGAAGAAAGTATTATGATAAAGAGAGACTTGGGCAGTACCACAGAGCTTTCTCCTTTGTTAAATAAATACATTGTCACCAACAAGGATGCAGGAGAGCAGAGGGAAAGGGAAGCTCCAGAGAGATGGTAGGCTTTCTCCCAAAGATGAAGCTCCTTTGTGCATTGAAAGTGTCTTCTATTTCATGAGCACATGTCTTCCCCAGAGCTCCTCTCTCACTGTGGAATGCAAGAGTGCTACATTGGAAACAACTACTTTAAGTGTACTGATAGTGGAGAACGTAAACTTATAGACTATTAGGTAATTACAAGTCCAGTCCTATTACTCACTTTACCTGGGGGTGAGTCTATGTCTAAGTGAACCTTTTATTATAACCCATTTCCATTTCTCCATTGTCCCTCATTTCTTCACCTAATTTCATGGTCATTTATTTTGCAGTACCCCCTTTTTTTTTTTCCAGTAAGAAAGTAAATTCATTGTTATCTCCCTGCCATGTCCACCCTTTCCTACATCTTCCCAGGAGACGATCTCAATAACATCTTCACTAGGATCAGAGGCATCTGGCATACAGTCTCAAAACTTCCCTCATTCTTACTCCAGATTTTTTCTGTCACCATATTCTTTTCCTCTTTCTTCTTGGAGTTAAAAAAAAAAATTAAACAAGTTTCTTTAGCTAGTATTATAAGCTGGACTCTCCCCAGTTCCTGCCCCATTAAGGACATATTTCCTCCTATACTCCAGATTGTTCCTGCTCCAGCAGCTCTTCCTCTCATGGTCAAATCTCCACTTTCCTAAAAAAATTTTTTTTTTCTTGCTTTACTTTTCTCCTTTCACTTTTTGAATAAAGATTCCACACATTTTCTATTTCTAGTTATTATACCTTCATTTTTCTCATGCCCTTGAAGGACATATTCTGTACCCATGAATCTGTGGAAACAGCTCTTGTTGACCTAACTCTTGCTGAATCATTCGCTGTTGCCAGCCCATCTACGGTTCTCACTCTGTAATAATCTGCACAGCAGACCCTTCTGAATCATCCTGGTTGTGCTTCTACACTGGGTTACAAGCTTTTTTTTTTTTTTTTTTTCATAACTCTTCCAAGCTAGAGCTTCCTCAGATTTCCTGAACACCTTCCATCTCCATAGTAAGTCATCTTCCTTCTTCTCTACACATTTATTCTCTTTCCTTCTAACCCCATAATTGTTGCAAGGAATCACTTCTATCATCTATGAATAGAGGTCTTTTCTTAAATCATCACAACCCCACACTAGAAGTCATTTTCTGCAGACAACATCCTCTAAGATTTTTTTTGATCTCCTTGGTAAAGATACCAATATATCTACATCCCAAATGTGTGTGTGTGTGTGTATATAAAATATTTTCATCCCAGCCAAGATGCAGACATATTTTGGGAATTTATTTTTGGCTTATTTTTGTTTTTCCTTTCTGATTTATGGGTGTCTGATTGTCATAGAGCTTCGAGGAAAAGTTGTTTCAGCTCATGGTACTTGGGATTCATAGTTAGCCTTTTGAAAACTGCTGTTTCCAAATTACCATGTACACATCATGGAGACACCCTTGAATTCTTGCACTACTCTGGATTTTCTCTTTCCTTCCTTGCGTATTTTTTATATGTAGGTGAAAGGATTAGGACTGCCCCAAAAGTGAAGTGGGAGCCTCCGTGATGTATATGGATGTTTTCATTGTCCCCTTTTTTCTTTTTCTTTTTTTTTAAAGATTCTACTTATTCATTTGACAGATCACAAGTAGGCAGAGAGGCAGGCAGAGAGAGGAAGGGAAGCAGGCCCTCTGCTGAGCAGAGAGCCCGATGCGGGGCTCGATCCTAGGACCCCGGGACCACGACCTGAGCCGAAAGCAGAGGCTTTAACCCACCGAGCCACCCAGGTACCCCCCCCTTTTTTCTTTATACACATGCATATCTCATATCTGTAGGAAATCTTTGGCCATGGGATATTTGAATAGGCTTTTTAGGAAGGAAGGGTCATGTTAGCGACCATTCTATCCCCAGCATACAGATGAAGACATGTAGATGGCTGCTTACTTTTGGTCAGATCAAATGGTGTGAAGCATCCTATATCCAGCCACAGGATGTGTCCTACTTGCCTCCTTGAGAAATGACTATTCTTAAAGATATAGGCTTTCAGAAAAAGATATTGACAGCCTTCCTCTTCAATCTATTCTTCTATAGATGGACTATGGGGCTCGCCTGATGGACTGTTTGACAAGTCTCTCACAGTGTCCATTCAGCCCTGGGGGCAGAGGCAGCTCCCTTTATCTAACACAATAGGGTCAAAGAAAAGTCAGAGAGGGAGTTAGTCTCCCAGAAAGGCCATGAGAACTCTCTTTATGGAAGGCCATAGATTCAAGTTTCAGTAATGTGGGCTTCTCTGAGGTAATAACTGCTAAAAGCATGTATTTCCCAGGGAAACTGAGTTAGGTTCCTTTGTACAACTCCCAAGAGAAAAGAGAAGGCAAAGGCAGGGATCATGTCTATCTTGCTTACTTTGCGTCCTCTGACAGAAAGAGGTTCTCCCTAAATATTTGTAGAATTGAAATGTGGCCAAAGAGGTAGCACTTGATATAGGTAGCACTTGATAGTAGTACTAGGTTTTGGGGACTTAGGCAAATTTCTTATTTTCTTATATTATTTTCTGAAGAAAGGATCACATATTCCTGGGGTTGTGATTGTGACTTAAGATTTTTCCCTGAGGCATTGTCAAGGAAGTTAGGAATTGGTAGAAATTGATCTCTGCTAAGAGATTCAGTGGGCAGATTGGAAAATCCCACCTTAGTACATTTAAGGGTTAGAAGCTCTCCTAAAGAAAGCAGTCCTTTTCTTAAAGGCTCTGGCCCTAGCTGAAGCTGGCCATAAGATACTAGATTTGGTAGACAAGCAGACAATTCAACTGTGACCACTGCTTTATTCCTCCCGGGATTTAATTACCAATGTACCTTTTTTGAAGATAGTTTCGCCAATTATGAAAAATGACCTCTTTGGATAATTACATAAATGTCAAATAGAAATAGCCTATAACCAGTATAAATGTTACTGCCATCAAATAGTTATAAATCGGCCTTTCAGCAATGTTTAGTGTACCCTCAACAGTTTTTTTTAAAACCCAAAACATTTTATTTTAATCAAGAAGAAAACAAGGTATGTCACAGATGAAAATGACACACATATTTTTGTGCTTATTATTTAAAGAAAGGGGAAACATCTGAAATCTGTTTGCTAACTACAGTATAATACAAATTAGCCTGCAGGCACCGTGTGTGCCATACCCTGTCTGCTTGCCAGCCCTGCTTAGTCCCAATGTATTAATGAGCAAGTGCAAGTATTTGAACAATCAGCATTTCCGCATTTGCATGCAAACTCTCATGCTGTGTAATTATACACAGAGCTGGCACTCAAATTAATTAAAGCTGATTTCTCTGTGACTGCAAACTGGTCAGATCCTCAGCTTTGCCTTCCTATGAAGTCATCACTCTACATTCAACGTGACACTTCTGTCCCTGGCATTCTCAGTAATGCTAATGTTCGACAACTGTGAATCCGGCAATATTTTAGACTGCAGCTGACAATGGCTGGGTGTTCTTGTGCTTTTCCTCTCCTCCCTATTTTTCTCCCTTCTGGTATAAAGATAAAGAACAGCTTTTGAACGCCTGCTTTGTAATTATCTCAAATAATAATGCAAACAAATTACATATATTGTTTCAGTCGGTTCCCTCCCTCTTTTATGACTCCACCCACTTGATTAGTGCTTACAAACAATTCATCAAACTTAAAAAATCTGTTTGTTTGATAGTAGCAAACAATTAGTTTTGATGGCTTTTGTCTTAATTTTGAAAAGGCTTTAACAAATGGTGTTTTATTTTCATAGATAAGGATCTCATAATTCAGGATCAGGAAGATTAGGAGAGAAAGAAGCAGGAATGACTGCTAGATTTGATTAAGACTTTTTGAATCCTCATCAAACACAGCAGTATTGCAACAGAGACTATTATTTGCCAAAGAGATCCATAAACGTTACCTTCTAGGACACGGGCTTTCCTCAGCTCTTCCATAATAAAGTCATCACCTTTCGGTTTCTCAGTTCCTCAGAAGGAACTGTTTCTTTGACAATTGCTTTGAAAAGACATCCTTAGAGCAATTAAGATATCATTATGAGTCTCTCTTCATAAATTTAAATCTCTGAATACAGGTGGCTACTAAAAAACACTATCATGTAGGGCCCAGGAGATGAGCTGCTTTGACACGTTCCTCTGAAATCACTCCTTAGCACTCAACTACGGCTCACCATCGTCCTCATTCCTCTGTATCCCATTAGCCAGAAACCGCACAGATAACTATTCACAGGGGCTGGATGTCTCTTTTTAGAGCAGGCACCAAACAGTTCTGTCCCTCAAGTTCAAGACACTGAAATACACTGCCAAGAAGATTGCCCTAGTAATCTACATTTGAAAGGAAAGATCAAGCAGGGAAATCCTTTATAATCAATCTCTAGTGATCAAACCAGGAGATATAATTGCCCTTACCTTATCAGTAGTACTTCTGGGTCCACATAGAACATCAGTTAGCAAGCTCCCTTCAAATTCCAGTTGGCATACAGGTGAGAAAGGAGCATTGAGTTTCTCCCGGAGAGGCTTCTGGGGAGATCACAGTCACTATTATTGTGATCCGAAGCCTGCCCTTCTGTCTTGTCATGAATTTCCTACGCAGACAGGTGTCATATTGGCATGAATTTCGTTGCCAAGTGCAGTTTAAGAGGTGGGCGTGGCCGTGATCATGTAGCCAGTTCCACCTGTCTCTAAACCCTCATAACCTCCATGCTTTCAAAATTTCGCTCAGGTCTTCGGTGACTTCATGAGTTACCCACGCACTGGGTCCGACTAACAGAGGTGTGGGAACAGTATCGAGTTAAGCAGCACTGTCATTGTAGTACACAATGCACATTGCTACTGGCAAATACCTATTTGCTGAATCAGGATTGGGCTGCACTGAGCAGGACTAGGCAGTTCTACCGCTTTCTGTTTGTTTCCTTTTTAGAAACCATCCTCTTCTAATTAACCATTTAGCAAAAATAGATTCTTTTTGATGTTCATTCCCTAAAAATACAGCTTTTATAAGCATAGAGAATTACTATATTTTAACCTTTTTTTTTTTTAAAAAAAAGCAAGCACATGCAAAACAAAAGGCAAAGAAAATTAGAGTTCCCCAAACAATTAAAATGAACATGACCGCATATGTTGTACTTTCTGCTCTTAAACTTTCTGATAGCAAGTTGAATACATTTGTTAGTTACGATTCTTTAACTTCTTATCGGAGAAGGATAATAGGAGAAATGTTCTGTAAACCTTGTAAGAAAAGGGAATCCTTTAGCTGGTACTCAAAAAAGTTTTTTTTAATTACCGGTGGTATTTTTTAAAAGTTGATTCACTACATATCGCCTTTACCTGTATGTATAAATGGAATTCAGGTTTGAAAGTGACTAGATAAGATTTTAGAAACTTGACAGCGTTATATGTTTTATTAATCATTGTAAGTATAACATGATCACAACAAAGACTAGAAAATGAGCTCAATAGATGCAAATGGCATGTCTTTGAATTACAGTTTCTACCCATTTTATCAGTGTACTCTGGAAGTGGTGGGCTATTAATTTTTTTAGACTCCTCAATTCCTCAGTGACATTTAAATCAAGAAAACTCTTTTTTTGTTGTTGTTTGGGGGTGGGGGGAACTGGCCTAAATTCAAATATCAAAGTATGGCCCAATATCCTACCCAAAGCAAACATTTCTTATGTAACTTTGCTTTTTCTTCAATCTGCCCACCAGCTAGCACAAAACTGACAGGTACATAATGATATTTAACTGATTTTTTAAAAAAAGATTTTATTTATTTATTTGACAGACAGAGATCACAAGTAGGCAGAGATGCAGGCAGAGAGAGAGGAAGGGAAGCAGGCTCCCTGCTGAGCAGCGAGCCTGATGTGGGGCTCAATCCCAGGACCCTGGGATCATGACCCCAGCCGAAGGCAGGGGCTTTAATCCACTGAGCCACCCAGGCGCCCCTATTTAACAGATTTTTGCTAAGTAAATAGTTAGTGGTACATTTAAAACTGTGTATGTGGACTTTGTAAATGATATAAATCAACTAACCTCAGACTCTTGAAGGTTTCCTTCTTGTACGGGGCTTACGCAAGGTTTGCATATAAACACAAATGGTAATCATTCTCTAAATAAATTGAAATTAAATAACTTTGACGAGAATACATTAGTAAGTCTAAGATGATCCATTCTGATTTTAGATAGAGATCTTCCTTATTTTGACCAATATCTTCCTGAATTGTCTATTCTTCGGTATGATTTTTTTCTGAGGCTTCGCGAAGCTTTGAGGATAAATTTAATCCCTATTCCACATGAAAGTTATTCAACTATTTGAAAAATGGCTATCATTTTTCCCTAAGTCTACTCTTTTTTCAGTCGAACATTCCTTTAATCATCCTAATATGAGATGGCTTTTAAGGTTTCTCACCATATTGGACAGATTCCAGTTTGTCCATGTCTCTTCTAAATGTGACATCAGAATCGAATGCATTACTTGAGACATCGTCTAATTATGCAAAGTACATGGATATTGATGCCTGCCTTGTTCTGCCTTCTATTTCTAATAATTCAGAATTTTATGGAGGCAGGAAATGCATTCTGAGAAGGGGTTGGCATCATTATCATACTCTTAGTTTTTGAATTTTTAAAAAATGAAAAAGTTTAAATATTTTCATCCCGAATTCTTTCCATTCCAGCCTCTCGGGACGTGTTCTTACTGTCGTAGAACTTTGGATGGAAATAGAAGACTTTATATCCATCCATACTAGAGCTCACATTTGGTACCAGCCATTGTTCTCATTCCTTGAGGCATTTTTGAATCCCGATTTTGCTACCTGATGTCTTAGTTATTATATTTTGTGTCATTTTTTGAAAGACATCTGCGTGGCTCCTATGGGTCAGGCACTATGTCAGTGTCAGGCAGTGATGATACCAAAGGCAAGGAGACATGGTCACTTTCCTGAGAAAGCTCCCAGCAAAACAATGACACTGCCAATGTAATTATTATGCCTTCCATGGTTTTTTTTGAAATCACTAGCAAAAAAAAAAAAAAATGATAGTACAATTCTCAGAGATCTCTCTTCAGATTGACAACACTCAATCACCCTTAGCTCATGAGAATAAAATGTTAACACCTATCATTTTTATTGAGCACTTGTGTAAGGAAAGGTAAAAAGCACTTCATGTACATTATATCATTTAAAAAGCACAGCATCTTTAGGATGTAGATAGCTTTAATCTCTCACTACAGTTGAGAAGATTCAGGCTCAGAAAGTTAATGCAACTTGCACAAATTGACATATCTGGTAAATTGCAGGGCTTTACTTTGAACTGCCGAGGTTCTGTGACTCCAAATTTCATTCTTCATCACTCTTAAAGAGGTAATTCTGTCATTCTTGGAAACTTTCTAACTATACTACAAACTAATCTAACTTATCTTCTAAGAATGCATGAAAGTTTTGATTAAAAGACTTGCCAAAATTCAGTTATACTTTTTTTTTCTTAAGAGTAAAAGTGATATATTTTACCCGGTGCTATTTTGTTCTTAATGAACCCATATTGATTCTTTTTTTTCTTTTAAGATTTTATTTTTTTAAGGTTTTTATTTGTTTGACAGAGAGAGAGAGAGCACAAGCAGGAGGAGTGGCAGGTAGAGGGAGAAGAAAAAACAGACTTGATCCCAGGACCCTGAGATCACGACTTTAGCGGTAGGCAGATGTCTAACTGACTGAACCAATCAGGTACACCGAACCCATATTGATTCTTAAAAGTCACTGACATTGTCTCACAATGCTCACTTTTACTTTAATAATTTTGTCCAAATTTTGCTAGAGAGTGATGTTGAAGTCAATGGTTTGCAGTTTACAGAATCAATCTTTCCTTTCTAATAAAATCAGATTAGTATAGACTCATCTTCGGTTTTCTTGATTCTTCCCTATTCTCCATGATACCTCGGAAATAATTGGTAGAGGTTCTACGAACACATTTGAAATCCTTTCTTTCTTGAGCACACCAGAATGTATTTATGTAGCTATCTGCTTCACCTTCTTGGGGTTTGTTTCCAGAAAGTGAGCTCTTGAAAGTGAAGACTGAATTGTTCTGTACCAAGTTTTATATGTCAAACACACTTTTAAATATTTGTTGGAAAAAAATTGACATAGTGGAGAGGGAAAAAAGCTCTACAATCTTGTTTTATATAAAAGAAAAAAGACCCCTATTTTTTGCCTTCTTGGGAGGAGAAACATTAATATCACACATAAATGGTTCTTTTGTTAAGGGGGAAAAAAAAAACAACTAGAGAAATCTGTATGAGATATTCAAGTTGAGAAAGTCAAGGTACTTTTGGACATAGCCTGATGGGCAACATTAGCTAACAGGCGGGCTAAATTTCCCTATAATAGATGATGAACAATTTGTCAGTCTGGGAAGTGGGACTTGGACATGGGCAGAAGGGAAGAGATATGAAAGTGTAGTGATGTGAGGGGCTTCCCAAGAACATGGCAGAAAGGCCAGAATACAACAGAGGAACACAGACGGGGAGGAATTCTGAAGCTGCTTACATGCAAATCTCAAAACATGGCTGTGCTGGCCCAAGAGGGGACTCGGAAATGATAATAGAGGACAGAGTCCTTTTCTTCACAACAAGGGATGATCCCAATTTTATAAAGTGAAAAAATACCTTTGAAAGAGGAAAGACCTTCTCTGGGGTAATATTAATTATTCTAGTTTGAGTGGATATTAGGAAATAATAAAGCCCTGATATTCTATAACAGTCTTTTGATATAATTTTCCCTAATTGTACTTTTATTACACTGTATTTTGAAGAGTTGCATTAATTCTTTCATGGAGTAGTATATATTTTTAGTACATAGAAAAGTCCAAGATTATTTCTGGTAGGTAAGCAGAGAATGAAAGGAAGATATGTCATCCAGAGAATGTCAAGTCCTCCAATATGAAAGGCTCTTAAAAATGTTATTTTACTCTAGCTAGAAAAGACTAAAGCATCATTTTAATATGAATTTCACAGAAAGAACCAAAAAACTGTCAGGAAGAAAAAGGCTTTTTAAGACCATTTTCTTCCAGAAGAACAGTGTATGTGTGTGCATACACATATAATATTATTTTCAATATTCCTAAAATATTCTTAATAAAACAAATGTTTAATAATAAAACTAATTCTGATGGGAGTATCAATAATTTATATATTATATTATTAAAAGAGATATGTGTATATATGTGTAGGTGTGTGGCAAAAAAAGATTCACAATTTTTAATCAGCTTGAAAGTAAAAATTTGTTGCTGAGAATGTTTCTCTTTGGTAATATGCAGTATTGGAAGCATCAGCACAGTAGTATTATGCTAATGCATTACAGCTGGAAGATGAACCTCGCTGAAAAATTCAAGAAACTGAATACTGAACAGTTAGTTGCAGAAGGGCAATTATGAGACCTGGTCTGGTTTCATTATCCAAGATGAGTGAGAATAAAATGCAAAACTGAAACATAAATGATGCAAAGCATATTAGGTATTAGATTTCTTTTTTGTTTTAATTATCTAAGTTTTCATTAATAAGTGCTTTGAAATATATGATCTTTTCTTTGATGCTGCCTATTTCAAAGCAACATATTATATGGGCTTCTACTGCAGTATATTATAATAATTCTAATAGCTAACTTTTTTCTTACTATGTGCCAGGTATTGTGCTAAACACTTCATGTACATTATCTTTTTTATTGCTGCAATTTATGAAGTAGATAATATTATCATCTCCTTTTAAAAGCAGGAGCAACTGAAACACAGAGAAGTTAAGCAACTTGTCCAAGGTCACATTGTTAGCAAATAATTGAGCCAGGACAAAACTCATGTAGAATATGGAGACTGTACACTGCTCATTTATTTTGCATCTATTGTGTCCTGTCTTTAAGTATCTGCTATGTGCTTAAGTGTTTTCATATGCTGTATGCCCTCAGGAAGGAAAAATCCATCATTCTAAGTTATTTTGTAATGCTAACCAGTTCTTAATATTTTATTCAAGGGATGTCTCAGTTGGTTAAGCATTTGCCCTCGGCTCAGGTCACGATCCCAGGGTCCTGGGATCGAGTCCCACATAGGACTCCTTGCTGAGCTGGGAGCCTGCTTTTCTCTCTGCCTGCTGCTCCCCCTCTTGTACTCTCTCTCTTTCTCTGACAAATAAATAAATAAAATCTTAAAAAAATATATCCTATTCAAAGTGAATGTAAAATATACTTTATCTGTTAAGGCTAGCTCAAGTGTCAAGTTACTTATGGATTTTGTTGATTTCATAGAGCAGAGCTGACTGCTGTCTCTCTTGAATCCCCAGTGCCCTGTTCAGATGCCTGTATACACCCAAAATATCCATGGCTCTTATTTATTTACATATCTACTTATCTGAGGGGCCTACCTTGATGTTGAAATGCAATAGCTGTTAACAAACATTTGTATAATGAATCAATAACTGGGGTAGCCCTTATCTTTTCTGCATCATTTTTTGACACATAATTTTCCCTGCCAGGCACCAATTTGTCTCCTGCTGGGGGAAAGCAGAGTACTGCCTTCTCTACACTTTGAATTAATGTTTTTCCTGTTGACTAAACTAAAGTGGTAAGGAAACACGAGTTTCTCTGCTCAAACTAGCAGTACTCTTAGTAAATACATGAAAAATATGTAATCAACAAGCTTTGTGTTGGACTACCCCAAAGAGAAGTTGCCTAAAATTTGATTATTGTGCCTGTGATAGATGAGGCTCAATATTATTCTTCCCAAAAGTCTTTATTATTAAGCAAAGTGACCCATAGTTGAAACAGAGAAGAAACTATAATGTTTTCACCCCAACAGAGACCTCGGAAGAAGAGAAAGTCAAGTGCAGACTAGTGCATTGGCATGATACTACTCTTTGCTTGCTTTTATCCACTCATCTGACATTTATTGAATAGATGAGAGGATGAAGAAAGGACAGGAAGAGGGGTGGGACACTGTAGGCGGGCTCTGAGATGGCTGCAGAGAGCAGGAGACCTCTGAGTGGAGCACTAGAATAAAATGTAGTTAAAAGAGGGGAGAATGACTGGGGTGCCTACGTGGCTCAGTGGGTTAAGTATCCGACTCTAGATTTCAGCTCAGGTCGTGATGTCGGGGTTCTGAGATTGAGCCCCCACTCGGACTCTGTGCTCAGTGGGGAGTCTGCTTTAGATATTCTCTCTCTCTCTGCCCCTCCCCTCCTCTAAAAATAAATAAATAAATAAATCTTTAAAAAAAAAAAAAAAAAGAGGAGACAGTGGAAAGCCGACAGTGTGAAAAATATAAGGAAGAGCATCAACCACATGGGGACCCAGGGGCACAGGTCCTCTTGGGTGACTGTAAGAAGTTCAGTGGAGCAGAAGTTTCTTGGAGTAGGGAAGAAAGTGTTAGCCACATGGTCTAGCAGATTTTATGATAAAAAAATGTGGCAGTAGACCTGTACTGGAGGCCTACCTCTGTCAGGACTTGAAGAGTCAGACTTATAAAAGTCTTTTTACACTATGGGTGCAAAAAGGAAATGCCTAAAAAGGCCTAGGAAGTAATGGTTAATGAGTAGGGAGACTGGGAATAAGGCAACAGGAAGTGCTATACTGAGTTGCTGTGGGCCACGTGGTAACCACTGGGAGCAGAGCTTTCAACTATCCCAGATAAGTCAGCTACCCATTTTTGTTGTTGTTGTTTTGTGAAATCTCCAATTTTTAAAGTATGGACAACTATTTTGAAGTTTTTAAAATATTATCATGGCAAAAGTAATGCCTATTACCATTCTGTAGGTCCTGATGTAAGTTTTCTATTCTATGAAGTGAGTTGACAATACTTGCCCGATATTTCTCAAAAGAGTATTAGAAAGATCAAATCACCTTGTAGATAAAAACTTAAAAAATTATAATGTGCTATAACAATTAAAATATCACTTATATTATTATCAATGCCAGCAATTCTCATTTTTTAAAAAGATTTTATTTATTTACTTGTCAGAGAGGAAGAGAGGGCACAAGCAGGGGGAGTGGCAGGCAGAGAGAGAACCAGGCTCCCCACTGAGCAAGGAGCCTGATGCGGGACTCTATCCCAGGACCCCAGGATTATGACCTGAGCCAAAGGCAGACACTTAACCAACTGAACCACCCAGGTGTCCCAATTGAGTCTTATATTTTAAACAAGCCAATCTGTGTCTCACTTTATCCCATCTTTATTTTTATCTAATAGTAATCCCAAAAGGAGCAAGGCACACTAGAGCCTGACGTCAGAGGAATGAATCCAACACTGCTCACTGCTGAGTGAAGGTGGGTTGGCACGTGTGTTATCCCACCTGATTCGAGTTAGTTGAGCACCGGCTCCCTTGGCTGTAGGGTGGGTAAAAACACTTTTAAAATGTATCAACAAATTCGATGACACTATAAATGGGTATATATGTTTATATACATATGAAAGCCATTTTGTCTCAACCTCATAACTCCAGATTATCAAAAATCTAAAAACGAAAATGGAGAGTAGACAATACCTAAACATACTGGTATGAGCTATCAAAATAGACTCTGTTTCTAAATTATTATTCCTTTTCTACAAAGTAGAGATTCTCATGTACTTACAGAGATTTGGGACAAAGTTTCATTTATCCTTACCCAATTTTAGGCTAAAAAAAATTAATAAGCATGGCTGACACCAATAAATGCTAAAGACGGGGTCCTAGAACTAAAGATAACACTTAGATGCCGGCAAGGCTCCCCAGTTGAAACAGTTGCAGATTCCCTTTCTGTGACTTGAAGTCTTTAACAGGATTTGTCTCATTTTTCTAGGAGGATTTGAGTGTGGTCCTGCCAAACAGTGACCTTTCCAATTTTCTGTGCATGTCCTTATTCTGGTTGAGAGGCCTGTACAATTTTCATAGAACGTATTCAGATTCTCTGTGGCATGTGTGCTCTTTTAAGAAACCAAAAATCTCATAAGCATCCCATAAATTTGACCCTGCTGCTGATTGGAACTTCTTCAGAAGCAGCACCAGAACAAGCGGGTCTTCTTTAAGTGTTTGTATAAAGACTTTATTTCAGCAGCTGTGGTCGAGGCTTCCACCGCAGGCAGCACAATAAGGTTTAGATTAAAAACGGGAAATAACCCTCTTGAAGTCGAATCCTGAATGTACCTACCAGCAAGAGTGAAATGAATCACATGTTTCCTGGAGGTGACATTTTACTCTATGACTTAAGGAATCTCAGCAGGAAAAGTGTAGGTTTGCCTAGAGAGAAGTGTAGGAAAAATTTACAAAGAAATGAAAAACCTAGAAATGAGGAAGGCAGCTTGCCAATTCTATGATTTTTAACTAGGAATGTTCAAAAACCGAGCCCTCTGTATAGATAGCCAAAACAACTTTTATAGTTTTCAGAAATAGGACTGCAACTCCATTCCACCCTCTCCAACATCGCCCTGGATTTCATGATGAATAGAAGTTGGGCACTGAATTTCACATTCTGAATGAGGCTAAAAGCAGACTGGATAGTGAGAAGTTCAAATCTACAGAATCTGCTCTTGGCAGTCTGGGTCATCACAAGAGAGAATTGGCAGTACTCCATTCCTGCTTCCTGTCAACTTCTTTCCCGTTTTCTTTGTCTTCCTACTCCTGCGGATACGTTGGAGTCAAAGAAAAATTAGGGACAGAGTGAGAAGAGCCTCAGATGTTGGGGAAGGGAAGAAACAGCAACAAAGCCTGAGTTTCAGGTGTCCAGGAGAGCTAGATCTCATCCAGAGACAGGGTCTGGTCAAGAAAATGGAAGGGCCTCTGTGTGTGTGAAATCTCCAGTAGCACTATCCTCAAGAGAGTTGCAAAATCACCATCCGATGGAATTTTAGGCAATCTGCGAGATCAGATCAGTCAAAAATAGTTACTGAGACTCAATCTCCAACAAACTGGTTCCTCCTTGCCTTTTGATGACCTTTCCTCCCATTCCACTCATGGGAGCCACTTGTAAAGGTCCCTTCCTCCCTTCTGTCACCCACACAGCCCCCTCTCCTGCCAAGTCTGCGGGTGGTAGAATGGGGTGGCAGAACAAACAGGTTTGGGTGTGGGACGGGTCTTGTCAAAGGGTCACAGTCATTTGTTTTTAACCTTTGTATGTATGTCTGAAAAGAAAGATGTACAGCACTGTCTTGAAAATCCTCACATTATGTTTTCCCCTTTTACAAACAGATCAGTCAGTTAAGTTGCTTTTCCTAGTTTATGGTTTTTGCCACAGGTCTGGGACCCTAAAAAGAGAGACTGCCAGGTAGTTCTGAAATCTAGAAGTACCTTCGATGTAATAGGTGCTTCACAAATATATGTTGAATAATGAAACACATCTAAAAATTTAATAGCCTCTTAGATGCTCATTTAGCATAGTTACAGGTTAAAGATAGGGAAAGAATGATGATATCCCAGGGGAGGGAACTAGGCAGACTTCTAGTGTGAGCTTAGGTCTAATTCAAACTGAGATACGTGACATGAGGAAGGCTGACAAGCACTATATTTTAGTTAAAATCATTAGTCCAAGTCAGCTACTGTATTTCCTTTATGTTAAATAAATATTTATATTCACTTGAAAGCATTCTGCGTAAGGCAATGGGTCTTAAGATTTTGGGGGTTATAAGTTCTTTTCGGGAATCCACGAAAAGCTATGGACTCTCCTGAGATGAAAACACACATTCAAAAAAATCTTTTAAAGAAATAAAACCACAAGAATCTTTGTTCCCGAGTACCCTGAAGCTTATTCAGGGACAAACCTGTATCCCAGGTTAAGAACTTTTATAAAGGCGAAGCCCTTGAATGGTGACCTGCAAGGTTCAGAAGAGGGCTTTCAAGGAAAAAAGGAAAAAACAGTTTTATTTTAAGGTTTAGAACAGTAGAGTCCTATACAGCATAATCACAAATTCCATCCATTCCAAGAGACTGAACTGAACGAAACAAATATGCACAGAGCTGCCCCCTTTCTGGGAGGTAATGGAATTTTCACGCACACGCCACAGGGCAGAAGAATTCAAAGGTGCTTGTTTAAGCCAGAAGACCAGGAGATGTGCAACAGTATTGTGGCCATATCACACCGTAGTCACATCCAAAGAGTCCCACACAGTAGGTCCACTGTGCTCAAACACATTAAGCCAAGCGGAGATATGGGGGTCTGTGCCCTGGAAGTCTAACATGAGCTTAAGATATTTCTTAAATTAAAAGAGAAATTACTGTCATTAATCACTCTCTGAATCCTTAAAATATTTTTTCCTTGGACCTAAAATTTAAGCTGATTACCAGCCATTCCCAGAGATGCAAAGGAAGGGGTTGTGGGGAGAAACTTACAAGAGAAAACAATTGGCATCTCAAGTGTCCTTTCTGACCCCTTGTCTCCCCTCTCCCCAGCAACTGCTTCCTTTCTCTAATAGTTTCCTCCTTGTAATGGCAGAAAGAAAAAACACTGAACTTCCTAACTGAGCCAACTTCAGATTGCCAAACTAGAATCTGGAAGGTTGCTTTTTGAGATGCTTTTGTAGCCAAACAGATGTATTTCTAAATTTTACTTCACTTCATTCACTGGCTTCTCCTCCACTATATTTAGGATTCAATGCTCATTTTCTTATCATTTTCCATTTCATTGCTTTTGTTTCACATTTGAGTAACTGTAGGTCAAATGTACTCCAGATCTTCTGTTAAAGACATGTTAAAATCAAATAGAAACTGTATGATTAACCACATGAATCATCGGTTTTTTAAAAACAGGAAAGTAAACAAGTGCTTGGTGAAGCCCCACCTGCTTTGCTGCTGTTGTGGTGCTGTGCCTATCATGAGGAAAACAATTCCCCCTTCTCAAGGCTGAACTAAAATTAGGCTCCACCTGCAAGATGTTAATGAAAACTTACACAGCTGCATTCCAGAAACAAGTTACCCAGATTGCTTTTGGAAAGCTCTGTGTAAAAGCAAACTTGTTAGCTCTTTGCCTAATTCCCAAAATGTAGTATTAATTTTAATGGCAATTATTAGCACAATAACCAACTGATAAGTAATCTCAAAATAGATCCAATATTATCAAATAGGAAACATACTGTAATTTTATCGCACATCCTGCCGGGTTTAACCCCTTACTCACAAACGCTAACTTCCTGTCTCCTTTTTGGCACTTGTGCTCAAACGGAAGACATGAGAAAAAGTGAAGTCACAGGAATGGTCTTCTGACAGTTCCATTTAGCATGGGGCTCCCCTTATCCACATGTGGCTAATGAGAAGAAGAACGCCCTTGATTCCTTTTGCAGATTCTCAAGCTTTCTTTGGAAGAGAAGCCTCAAATCAGAACCAAATCACATCAGACACCCTTTTCTTGCAGATTTAAGGTACAGTGGGCATTCATACATTCTCATCAGAGAAGGTGGTCTCCTGTTCCATTTCCAGGTCAAGACTTCACCATTCCATTCGATAGACCAAAGGACTCAGTTTTGATCCCCATTACTTTTCCAAATCATACCATAGTGCTTACCCTCAGAGAGAGAGAGAGAGATGTTACAGTTTAATTATTTACTAAACTGTGCATGTGCAAAATTAAAGAAGCTGTCGTTTGGGGATGGAGGATCTCTGCCTTTTAAAAATCCCAGCCTTGGAAAAAAAAAAAAAAAAAACCCGCTTTACTTCCTTTACTTGCAATTTAGTCTTATCAAAGGATCAGGAAATGCCTACAGTTGTTCTGATTTGATCTATGTTCCCGATGTTGCATGTTATCCTATAGATTCTTAATATTTTCACAATTACACCTTCGTAAATGCTCTTTGGAACACGTTAAAAAATTGTTTCGAAGTCAAATAGGCCCAATTAGACCTCGAGCAGCAAATTCGGTTTCTGTCAGAGATTAAATAATGAAGAAAATAGCAATGCTAACAAGCAGGAGGCTGCCTTTCATTACCCTATCTGATTTCATTAGCCTAATTCACGCTTATTAATTATTAGTTGGATGAGATCATCAATGTAAGTATGCCAGCCTCACGATGGTTGCATTTGGGGAATAGTCTGCCTTTTTCAGGACTTCTCCATGGTCCTCCGATGATACTCCCATTTCATTTCCATTTCAGGCTGCTGCCCTATTCAATAAATGTATCTGAACCGCCTATGAAAGCAACACTGCCAGAATAAACATTTTGTTTACTACACAGCCCTGCTTGCAACTGTCAACAAAGAAATATAAAAGGAGATTTAAGTTTTCATTCCTAGATAGTGAACTCCTGTGTGTTTCTACAATACAGGTCATTACTGACTCGGCTGCCCCCCTGAGATTGAGCAATTCTCACGCACGTTGTGACAAAGGGCTCCAGGTCTGGCAGTGTGGGAATGGACTGGGCCACTTAGATAAGTTTCATTCACTGTAGGAGCCCAAGGGAATAGTGCATCAAGGCAGCCACACTGCCTCAGTTCATGGTGTAACTTTACACTATTTTCCCTTTAAGTCGCTACTAATCCCTTGGGTTTACATGTTTTGGGGGCTGCATCAGAGAAAAGCAGTGTGAAATTGCCTGAAAGCCTCCTTATAAATAAGACGTATGATATAGACCAGCTCTGTTGATGAAAAGACTGAGAGAAATGCCCTTGAGGGCCCCAGGAGCCATTTTACAAGGCTCCCACTGGTAGTGTGTTTTGTTTTTTTTGTTTTGTTTCCATCTGATGGGCAAGGAGAAATTACTAACTAGGTTAAAAATCTCACTGGCTCTGAATTCAGTTAGAAACGAGCCTATCATTAACATAAATCCCGTCTACATATTTACTAACCAATACTGCTTGTTTAAACTTGATTTTGTCCTCGTAGAAGGTATCTTCCTCCTTTTGACAAAGAGAAGAAGGAGAAAGCAAACAAAGCAGGAAACTGTGATGTCACAGATGAGAACAGGATCATAAGTTTCCAGGGGCTCTGGATTTGCTTCCTGAAGGGTGCACAAGGCACCCGTGTGGGCCATGTATGTGCTTCATCTTCTTAGGTCAAGTCTTTGAAGTGTTATTGTTCCATTTTAAAGATGAGGGAACTGAGGCCAGTAAATGACAAACCCATTCATTTAGCATGGGAATGTCTTACTTCAAAAATAATTATGCTTCTTCCCTTCCTGCCAATCAGGGAAGCTAGAGGAGGAGTCCCTACCAGCAAAAGGAACATGGAGAGACAATAGAAAAAACTCTTCCCTCATTGTTCCCTTGGGTTCTTCAGTATCATCAGTGCATCTCCCCTGTTCACTCTTACACTTCTGGAAATTGGCCTGATTTCCTACCCTGATCCTTTTATGAAAACACTAACTCCTCTTACTCGTTCCATTTCCTAACACTGCGTCCAATCCACCGCACCCTGCTGCCCTTCAGTTTTCCTACTCTCTAAATCCTCCTACAAACAGCCATTTGGAAACAATTTGGAAGTCCACCTACTTTCCTGTGCATCTGTCTTTTGTAATTTAGAGGTTAGGGACTGTGTGTTTTCCACTTGTCATGTTTATGCCTCATACTCTGTGGATACCTAATAAATGCTGAATAATAGCAGCTTTAAGACAGTGCAGAACCGGAAACACAGGTTCTTATGTTTAGTATTTCATCACCAGCAAGGAACATTTATTCACTGTCAGCACTATGCTAGGCACTAAATGAAGTTAATTACTGAAGCCGGGCTCCAAGATGTTTTACTTTCCTCTCTTATTTTCTTGATCAAAAAAAAAAAAAACAAAAAACAAAAAAAAAACCATTGAATCTTCTCATTAAAATCCACAGTATCCTAAAGATATAGCTACTTCTTCTTCTTTTTTTTTATGTTTATGGTAATTGCATGGAAATATTAATTTGGGAAAGAATTCAGTTTCCGGCTTAAAGAACTCAAGCCTTCATGCAACAGAACAAATTTATACAATATTAAGAAGTAGAGAAACTCCCTTTGGCCAAGGGTCAATGCTAGAAGACTCATGAATTTAATGTCACCAAGAGGGCCTGGATCCTAGAAAAAGGTTGCCAAACACATTTGTTGGCTCTGTTGTTGGTAAGTATGGCTTCTAAGCCGATCCTCAGCACAGCCATACCAGCTGTTGGAAGCCCAGGTTGTCAGTCCAAATGGATGGTGGCCACTGGTCCTTGGAACTCCACATTCTATCCCTGCCGCAGCATGGCTAACCATTCTCCGGGAAAACAGCCTCCATGGGGGCTGAGCTGTTGCTGTGACCGGCTGTAAAACTCCACACTGCCGATCACCATCCTTTAGCACTTCAGCACTCAAAACCTCAAGGCATTGCCAGTGCTCATCCCTCAAATACCCAGCGGCTGTGCATGTGATCACACACTGGCCACCCCTCACTAATTTGTAAACTGGGTGGATGGAGAAATTCAAGGTCACTCTTCAGATCCACGGACTTCAGGACACAGGTATTTTTTGTAGAAAGAGGAACCAAGGTACAAAGTGTGCTGAATGAGAACTTTTTGAGACTCACTGATAAAGTCCTATGTAAACACCAGTTTGCTGTTGCATGCATGTCTTATTTCCTTTGTGGTTGCCCGCAAAGGGAAAGAACAGACTATCTCAGTGGGGTTATGCACATTGGGGAGGGTATGTGCTATGGTGAGTGCTGTGAAGTATGTAAGCCTGATGATTCACAGACTAATACCCCTGGCGCAAATAATATATGTTAAAAAAATAATTAATAAATAAAAAATTAAAAAGAGGCAAAAATTTAAATATTAAAAATCAGTAATTGAAATAAAAAGAAAATGAGATGAGTGCAAAATATTAAAACACTATAGAAATAAATAATTTTGAAATGAAAACCATGCCAGTGATGATCAGGGTCCAAATTTCAGTGTATATTGCCCAAATATATTTCAAGGGACATGTTAATATTTTCATTAAAATGAGATTATACATTGAGTCCTAAAAAAAAAAAAGAAAAATAGACTATCTCAAATTTGTGTTTTCTAAGAATAATAAAAATACCTCTGAGTTCCTGCTGTGTCTAAATAAGCAGAGTAAATTGGAACTTTTCAATGTGAGATAATTTAGGCCAAAGATATATTTGTTTGTAATAGCAATATAATTAATTCAAAAGATTTTTTTGTCCTATTTGTTTTGTTTTAGATTTCCCTAAAAAATGATCTCAACTCCATTTCTTTTGGTCCCCTGTATGGAAAGAGGTTACGAATATACAGTAAAAATAGGAAGGTACTTGCCAATTCGGGACATTAATTCATGAGCAGACCTATGGTAACATCATTGATTTTTTATTGTTTTTCCCAATCACTAATTCAGCAAATATTTTTCAAGCACTACCTACCATATTCTTGGCTCTATGCCGTGCAGTGGAGCTCATAGTATTGTGTAGAGAGAGACATGTAAACAAGCAATTAATAAAATATGGTGTGGTATAATAGAAATAAGTCCTACAGAAATGATAAATTCTTCCTGTATGCTCTAAGAAGGTGACATGTGGGAGATGACATTTCAGCTGTGTCTTAAAGACAAATAGTTGTCCACTGTCACAGGGTGGGAAATACATCATAGGCAAAAGGAACAGCAAGTGCAAAGATAGAAATCCATGGGAAAGGATAGTATAGTGCATTTATTACATAGTGTATATGATAAGTAGAAGATGATGTTGAACTACCTAATGGTAAATGCCTTTTTCTCTTTATCTCTTTATCTCTAGGGAAATTAAATTCTGTTTTATGGGCATCAGGAAATCATGAAGAGTTTTAAGCAGAAAATAATATAATTATATTTATTCTACTAGAAAGAATTCTGCATAAAGAATGGGTTGGCAGTAGTTGAGTCTGTAAGTAAGGGTTAATTACATGGTCATCCTATTAGTCAAGGTATAAGGCAATGAGGGTATTTCCTTAGGAGGTATAAACGAAGACTAAAAAGATGCAATTAGAGAGAAAGGAGGTATAAATGAAGGACTTGATAACTAACAATTAATACAATATGTGGGAGAGGGAGGTTAGCTTGAACAGTTGTCTAGATAGTGGTGCTCCTATGGTGAAATATTAACATTTTCTTGTCTTCCAAATATTTCAGGAACTGTAATGAGTTATTTCCATATGTTAGTTTATTCAACTCTCACAATAACAATGTGACATAAACAATAGGGAGTTTTATAAAGAATTTTGTATGAAACTCAGGATGGGCAAGAAAGTTGCCCATATTCCAACTAGAACACAATAGAGTCAGGGTTGGAATCTGCATCTTCTCTATACTTTTCTGGAAACCTGCTGGTAGCATTAATGAAATTTCCTTGTTAAAACCCTGATATGAATTTTGAATCAAAATAAATCACAAATTTGACTAATGAGTATTATGACATATTTAAGACTTTCATTTTGAGGGAAATGACTTCTTTTTTCTAGAACTAGACTATTTTATTATCATTTTTTTAATTTTTAAAAATTTTTAGATTTTTTTTTCCTGCTAAACAAAAACATAACAGAAAACAAACTTAAATTCCCATTAACTGTTTTGTAGTAAAAAAAAAAATTGACATCTCTTTGCTAAGGAAAAATTTCTACCGTAAAGTACTCTGCTATAGAGATGAGGCCTAACACATCAGTAGAATAATGGGTTTTCAAATAGCTAATCATTTGATTTCAACTCATTGGAGATTTGAATTTCAGTATTTCAATATTACTGATTCAAAATACTTAAGAAAATGTATTATCAAATATAAATATTTCTATAGTGAGCTGAGCAAAAGTTTCTTTTTTCCTAACAAGCACAGTGGGCTTTTATTTATTACATAATAGGTTATTAGATGGGGGGGGGGGAAGCTGTGCTTTTTATTTATTACATAATAGGTTATTAGATGGGGGGAAAAAAAAAAGCTGTGCTTTTTCATGCTGAGGCCACTTCATTTTCCTGTTGTTTCCATTTCTCAGTTAAGTTATCTCATTCTAAGTACAGTGGATGCTGTATTTCCCAGTATCTTCTTTTGCTTTTGTGGTGATTGGGAAGGTATTCGTTTGCATGAGCTAGTCGCACCTGGCCTGAGATCTGTGAAAGAGAATAGGATGAAAAAAATGACATGGCCTCCAGCACTTTCTTCTTTCTTTTTTACTTTCTTTTATTTATTTTTTATTTTTCATATGAAACATTTTCCTGCAAGGATCTTCTATATACAGTTGGAAGATGCTTTTGATATGTAGATCAAGCAAAATGGTAAATACATAGCCCTCTCTTTTCAAATATTCCCTTATTCTACAATGTGCCTGTAGTGTCACTTTCTTTGATTTCCATGAGGCTTGCCCTTGGGTTTGTATTGTAACTTGGTATCTTTCCATTGTCCCTTACCACAAAAAATTCCTTTTAAGAAACTGCATCAGAATGTAATCCATCAAGCTTTAGCTCCTCTTTCTCCTTCCTTCTGGAAGATTTAGTGACTAAGCCTTTGCTTTGATTTTCTTTCTCTGACTTTGAATGCTCTCACTTTCTCTTCTAATTGCTACAGTGTGGTGTCCCCTTTTGCTGGGGAGTAAACAAAAACAGAAACAGTGAAGAGACAAACAGGCTCAGGCATTCTTGTGCCTGACTGGCTGATGGATGGCCAGGTCTGACTGTCGGGGACAAGATCTTCCCAGCACACCATGTTGCCTCAATTTCAGGATGGGCTCTCCACTAGGCAGGATGGTTAAGTGCTTTACATGCATTAGAATCCTCCAACCAACCGGGCGCCTGGGTGGCTCAGCGGGTTAAGCCTCTGCCTTCGGCTCAGGTCATGATCCCAAGGTCCTGGAACTGAGCCCCACATCGGGTTCTCTGCTCTGCAGGGAGCCTGCTTCCTCCTCTCTCTCTGCCTGCCTCTCTGCCTACATGTGATCTCTGTCTGTCAAATAAATAAATGAATAAAATCTTAAAAAAAAAATCAATGATAAAAAGGAATCCTTCAACCAACCTACATAGGCCTTGTTATCACCTCCATTGTTTCGGATTAGGGAACTGAACCTAGAGGACACGAAGTACCTTTCTCAAGGTCATTCAGCTAGTAAGTGAGAGAATGAGTTGGTAAACCCAAGTTTTTCTCATTTCAGTGCCTGAATTTAAATGATTAATTTATATATTTTTTTCATCTGAAAGGTTGTTCATGCCATTGCCAAGGAGTTCTCTGAATTGGAGGAGTAGATTGTCATTATACTATTTCTTGAGTTCTAATACTCCAGAAAGTGTATTTCCTTTGATGCCGGTGGACTTGTTAACAATTTTCTAAAAATAGGGAAAATGGAAGAGTTGCCAAGGTCACCCATTAAAAGAAAAAGGAAAGCAGAAAAGAAAGTATATAAACCTATTATTTTATTGCAATAAATGGAAGTTAAAAATGAGCTGGGGGTTAAGCATTAAAATTGGCCCTGATTTTCTATTGGCCTGTCCTATTTGGTTTCCTACAGTAGTAAACAGCATACAGAAATTACCATTGGGTGTGTTTTTATTTATGTGTTCACTGGAGTAGTACACTATTTTGCAAACTACAAATACTATTTGGAATGCACATGGAGGTATCTTGACGTATCGGCTATCCTATGAGCTATACATTGAGTATACATGATTCTATTTATTTTCAAGACAAGAGAGGTTTAAAAATAAGAAAAACACCATTAAAATGATTGAAACATCCATATTAAAGAGATTCATTAGACACAAAGCATATTTTAAACTGTGATTTTCTCTTATCCAAATTGTATTTAAATATTAAATTTTGAAATATTGCCAGGGCTCTATTACTTTATAGTAATCATTTACTAGGTTGTTTCTTAGAAAGTCAATATGATGATTGGGTGATCTTAATAAATTCGTTCACAGTGCACTTATCCATAGTCATTGACAATTAGAAAGGTTTAATTCAAGCATTATACACTATACGTTTATTTTGAGAAAGCATTGGATTATGCTCTTTTGGAAAAAATAACAGTAAAAATACATTTAAATAAATGTTTTAAAATTTAAATAAATTAAATATTTTAAATAAGAAATAAGTAATATATAATGACTTTTGTTCCCCAGGAGCTCACCTTCTAGTACCAAACATATCTAGTTGCACTCCACAAGGATTATATGAAGGATTTAATATTACCTGTGCATAAATTCTACTTTCAGAATACAAAAGAGTGAGAGACTAATTCTGACTGGAGGAATACAGATCTGGAAGAGAAGAGATATTACTGATCTTCAAAACATGGGTAGGATTTTAAGAGGTATGACTCTGAAGACAATAATGGGTATTTTAAGATCAAGTAGAATTCCTCTGTTTAAGAATGGCTTTGTCTCATTGAAAAACAAAGCAGATACACTTCTTGAAAAAGACAGGTATTTGTGTCTTGAAATGAAATCTTAAAGGGATATCTTTTGTTTAAAGGCCAGAAATAAGATATTTTTTCTTTCTTATTATGTGGAATAAATAAGGGTAAAAGCTGGAAAATTATAAAAGTCACTTGATTAAATGAGGCAGGCAAATAAATGCTTTCTAAAGGTCTCAACTCAGTGTGCTCTTTCCCCGAGGCTAGTTGGAACTAATCCACAGTCACAATTGCTCCATCATATGGGTGGCCAGTCAATGTGGTCCCAGTAATAAAATGTGTAATCAACTTTCACATGTTTTTAGACATTCCCAAATCTCTTTGATCATGGCTAACAAGAAAACTGCCATTTCAGTTAATAATCTATAAATTCTTAGGGGGAGGTTTTAGTCCATTACCCAGCAGAATATTTCACATTTTATTTTAAAAATGTAGATGAACACAATCTAGAAATATATCTACCCCCTAAAACATTAGTCAATTTTCCATTATGTAATCTTTGTTAATATGAACTGTTAAATTGCCATGTCTTCCCAGTCTGGGGAACTTGATTACTGACATTATGTTGGTTTTGAAAACATACGTACTTCAGATCCCACTTCATCTAAGTAAAATGAAAATGGCAACTTTTGTGATGGCTTCAAACCTGCTTTTTGCAGTGCAACCTGTGGTATCATTGTCCTTCTTCATGTAATTGAATTTTGCTCAATCCAAGGAAATATAGTTATTATAGAAAAGAAGATACCAGCGTAAAATCTCTCTAAGCCAAGTGCTTTTTTTGCTGTGAAGATGTTCTTAAATATCTCTCAGTTCCATGCCACAGGTCTCAGTTAACATGAGTAGTTAGAAGTGTACCAAGAACAGCATCCATCCAAGAAAGTAACATACAAGAGCTTGTTGAGAGTAGGAAATGATTTGGAGTGGGAAATTTCAGAGATGGCAGCTGTTTAATTCTAATCAAAATTTCTTTGCTACACCAAGAGACATTTAGTCTTCCATGGGCTCTAATATGTATCTTAGAAATTTGTAAGGTTTTGGAAAGCTGCTACAGTTATACCTGAGAGCCCGGTTCAAAAATAAGACTCGGTGACATCACTGATATCTGATTAATCGGAAGGAGGAATAAGTAGGGATGAGAGGCTGTTGTCTGGGACATCATCGGAGACAAGAATCTTAATAATGATCATCTAAAAGCTATGTCTTTTAAACTCTTGCTCCTGTGTGATTTTTCTTTTTACACTCAGTATTAAAACTTCCCATCCCAAAGCAGCAGCATGTCCACACACAAACACATCCATACACAACAGAAACCACCAAAACTCTCATGGGACTTGCTACCCAGAGTGTGGGCTATAGACAGATGTGACCTGGGAGCTTATTCGAAATGCAGAATCTGGAGCGCCACCCCAGACTTACTGACTCATAATCTGCATTTTTACAAGATACCTGGCCTGTTCTCATGCACATTAAGTTTGAGAAGCACTGACCTAAAAGCAAGTTTTAAAAGTTGCACAGCCCTCTCATACTTAAAACCCATGCATCTTCCGTTCCAAGCTATTATGAATTTCCGCATTATCGAAGGGTAGTACACTTTAGTGATTGCTTAAGAGCAAGTGTTTCCAGAAATTCCCTGTCCAAATAGCCTGAAGCCCACTTCCACAGCCAATTTAGGCCTCTTCTCTGGGTCTGTCCTCCTAAAGGTGTGGCTGTCTGGGGTCGGGACAGGTAAGAGACAGAGGCTGGACATGCACTATGGTAGGCCCCTTGTAGTCCTGAACAGAACGGGGTGGGAGGTGGTCCGGCTGGTCCCCTGTTCAGCCCTCCATTTGTACTCCATTTGCCCAGGCAGCAGGACTTGCAGTTGTTAGGGAGTATGGTAATTATTAAAAATCAATCTGTGACTGTAAGTTGATGATTTTATGAAATAGAGAGTCTAGTCTTAAAGATATATATATATATATATGTATATATATATATATTTTTTTTAAGACTAGACTCTCTCTCTCTCTCTCTCTCTCTCTCTCTCTCTCTCTATATATATATATATATATATATATATATTTGCAATTTCTTCCACCACTCCTCCTACTGCTCTGGTTGGCAGGATCACAGGTGCTAGTCCTGATGCCATGTCCTTCCTTTTCATCTATTTTCTCTCCTTCCATTCACACTCTTGCTAGTGTGGCACCGCCGAGAGCAACGTTTCCTTAGAGATTCACGTGTATGCTTGGGCTTCCAGGCTCTGTGCCAGAGGAGGCTGACAGTGACACAGAGGGCAGTGTATTTTCCTAGATATACAGGCACAGCTCCCTCTGCCATCAGTGGGAGTTCTACAATCCGATTGAGAGCTGAGGACAGTCTAGAATTGGAAATTTGTCCTCAAGGTGAGGCAGTGTTAAGTGGCTGGTTCCAGAAAAGCCAAACTCCACTGTTAAGTAGCCAATGCACTGAGAATTTAGAGAAGAAATCCCCCAAGTTCTAGAAGGAAAAGCAAGTAAAAGTAAGTTATGATATGGCCAATCATCAAAGGAATTTTTTAAATTCCGTGAAAGAAATTATGTAGTAAGCTAACAGTTTATTAAGAGGTCTTTAAAATTAGCCATTTTACCTAGTTAGAAGATTCTGGAAATAAATATTTTCTAAGCACTGCTTATTTTCCTTATTTGGCACTCTTAATTCTGTACCATCTCTGGGACTCAGCTGAAATGGGAAGGCATCATAGATTGGTTCAGGTGCCCTCTTGTAAGTGTACTTTTCTCCTCCTGCGTTTCTCCTCCACAGCACCTATCCAGTCCAATTAAATAATTGGCTAATCATGTGCTTTATGTTTATCTCTCCCAGTAGACTGTAAGCTTCCTGAAGAAAAGGGCTACGTCTGAATAATTATATACCTGAAACACACAGGCTACTCAATATATACTTGTTACATAAGTTCACATTTAGTAGCCTGAATATAGACTCCAAAGACTCATATATAAAACACATCCACCAAAATTTAGAGGAACCTACTGGACCCTCACCCAGACTTATTTACTGTTTAGACAGAACCAAGGGGATTGTTTATCCGATTTCCTAAATTACAACAGACCCAAGTAGTCAACTAGAAAGAAAAAAAGGATGAGGGGGGTGAAAAAAGCCAACTGGATGGACAGTTTCACAGAGTAAGAGGACAGAACACTACAGATAAAAGAACTGAAAAAACATCGCAACAACAACAACAAAAAGAATCTATCAATGTGGAGCCATTGTCAGGGGCAAGATATTACAGAGGGGACCTTTGTAAAATGTCATAATCCCACGATTACTATGATAATTATCCATTCCCTTTAAAAAATATAGGAAAAATTGTATTCCATGTATGTTGTTTAAGAAAGCAGAAAAGTAAATATTTGGGAAACGCTTTTAGAAATAAATTATCTGAAAACAAGTTTGTAGCATAATAAAAATAATAGTATCCATTATAATGCATTTTAAAGTTTATAGAGCACTCTATATGTTATCTCACTTGATTTTAATGGAAAAAGGAGGGGCTAAACGCAACTGTCAGAAAAATTTGTGTGGTACATCATATTCCAGGGTGAAGCTGATAAATTAGGCATTACTACAATTTTCTCACCAAATATTATTATTGATTGATTTATTATTATTTAAATATTTTATTTATTTACTTGAGAGAGAGCATGAAGTGGGGGGAAGAGCAGAGGGAAAGGGAGAAGGACAAGTAGACTCTGCGCTGAATGTGGAGCCTCATGTGGGGCTCCAGGCAGGGTTTGATCCCAGCACCCTGAGATCATAACCTGAGCGGAAACCTACTGAGCCAGCCAGGTGCTCCCTTCTCACTGATTATCATAAGGAGTATTTAGATGTTAATTTTTTCAAAGAATTGTTGGAAAGAGATTTCATTGTGATTTCAAAAAGCTTTAATATCCAACTTTTTTTCCAATAATGATTTAATGAGAGTTAGGCAGTATATTTAAATTAAGTCACCTAAATCTTACAACAGAGATGCATAAATAATATAGACTAGATCTTATATATATGTAGTAGATGCAAATTTTATTATTTATAATATTTTAAAAGTAGGTGTGTCCTGGACATTAATTTATAATTTTACATTAATTTTGCTCCTGTGTGTTGGCAGTGCTCTTATAGAATGCCGAATTTTACAAAAACTACACTCACATACACTCTCAAAATCACACTTACTTTAAAGTATACCATGAATGCAAAAGTATATTTTAAATTTCCAACAGTTGTTAGTATCCAGAATTACATTTAATTTTTTTCTTGAAATAAAGAATAGTGACAACCATGTAAAAAGTACAAAGTATGTCAGAGATGATAAGGAGAACTTGTTGACAGACAAAAGACAGTCCCAGGAAAGTTGTTTCATCAATAGCAGCTGTTACATTGCAATATAAAACTGTCTTTATATAAGATGTTCACTTTATGGTTCCTTCTACAGGAGATCAAAAATTAAATATATGCAGGAACATAATTAGAGAATTAATGGCCAGAGACAATACGCAAAGGGAGAGATTTCCAGGAAAAAAATGTGTTATAAGCAGTTTTTTAATGACTATGCTTTAAAAACAAACCTGAATTATAACAACAATTGTTCTCTTGTTGTGTGGGAAAGGTCACATTAAATAATTCCTCTCTGATTTTATCCAACCAACAGCATCCACCCAAACAGGGACAGGTTTTGCCTCTTTGATTTGCTAGTGTAGTGATTATAGCACAACCCTTTCTTTTTATAGTTGTATAGATAATCAAGGGCAAAAAATAACCAATCACTTCTTTGTAATGTTATAAAGACCCATGTAGGTATCTTTGCCTTCTGATTTCAGTGTGTGCATTCTTAAATATAATAGAGCTGCTTTCTAGCTCTTTCATTTTGGTGACTTCTCTTTCCAAATCTCACCTAGTCAACATTTTCTTTTGTTGTCAAGGATACAGCATATACATTCTAAAAGCAGAGACTTGTTTTCTGCCATAATTAGAGGCACATTCAAATCCAATCCCTGGCATTCAGTCTGTTTAGTAAGATATCTAGGGTGGTTGACCATAAGGCCAATATTTAAGTCACAATTCTTGTGGCTTAGTCTGAACCAAGAATGGGATTCCAGGCCTCTGGGATTAAGCATGGTGAAGCTTTCCATGAGCTTCCAAACATTCTCTTTGGTAACAAATAGTGAACTGCTTGAACTCCAACTGGGTTGTCATATGTTTTATTCATGGACCATCATAGGAGCCGCCAAACAGATTACCATGTTTACATCAGGCCTCCTTGGAGAGAAAAATTCTTTAATAGTTGAACTAGCAGGGTCAGTCAGTACAGAGATGCCTGCGGGCGACCAAATAATAAATAAATAAATAAAATAAAAGAAGAAATGAAATCAAACATTGAGAGTTTAATGATGTCCTTCAGCACGCACCAATCAATATGTTTTTATCTCTTGCTGAAAAGGTTATATTCAGGCTCCCTCATTTTAGTAGTTTTGTTTATTTTCTTATTTACTTACTTACTTACTTATTATAAGAGTGAGGAGATGCAGGGGGCACAGAAAAGCATACAGTCCACAGAAACCACTTCATTAGAGTTGACAAACCTTTCCCGTGTCTATTAGGGTATCTCAATTTTATTTTATTTTATTTTATCTTATTTTAACTTATTTTATTATATTTTTTAGCAATTCGGCCTTTTTCAATAAGCTAAGTGCCACATGGAGTTGTTCTATTGTTTCTGTTGGAAGTAAATGCACTTTAGCAGATGTTGTAACATGCAGTAACATTTCCTTTTCTTGAGAGTCTGATTTCAAGATTGATTTAAAAAGACACATTACAGTTTGGCCGGGCAGTAGCTCTCCTTGGTTGGGCTTGCTTCTTTGTCTGTTTAGGGATTTTCTACAGCCCTGCCTGACTGAGCCCGGCCATTCAGCTTCAGGCAGGAAACTGTTTTCTAACTAGAAGGAAATCCATGAGCTAACAGGTGAAGTCATTATTCACAGGCGTTCTTTCCTTTTAGTTCAGCTGACTTTATGAGGTGTCAAAAAAAATGTTATTTTGATCACTCAGAGTATCATGGTGTATCCTGGAGGTTATTGATGTAAACTAGACCCTCCACAGGTTCATAAGGCAATTAGTCATGGTGTTCTAGAAATGGGAGGAACTTTAAACATCTCCGTGTAGAGGGATACCTGCACTGTTGTTAATATTGGGGGTTTCTAAGTGTGATAACTCATTCAGAGGTTGACAATTTATAACATCTAGAAGCTCCTATGCAGAGACAATATGATATTTATGGAACATGTTTGTCAAAGGAAGATCAACCTCCATTTTGTAGACTAAGACTCATAAGGGCGGAAGACCCAGTATCCACTCTGGCTACTCATTTTGCAGACAAATGTAATTGTATGAAAAATGACATTTTAAAATTGGAACTGGGATTAGTAATTCCTTCATGAGAATTTATTGCCTCTACTGGCAAGTAAGAAATGAAGTGCTTCTCAGCTTAGATATTACTTTATTTAAAGATAATGGTCAAAAAGGATCAACTATTTTATCATTTGCATAGAAAGCACGTAAGATATAAATTTTTAAAGGGAAAGACTACTTTTATACTAGGATACTTCCTCTGTGATTTCCAGATCCTTAGGATCTTTCTATAAGGTACATTTGCATGTCCACTACCTGGAATGCTTTCGTGAACTATGTTTACTTGGCTCACTGTACTAATTCTAAAAGATTCAGCTTACCCATCTATCTCTGAAAATTTATTTTAAAACTTCACACAAAGCTCATTTGGAATCACTTTCTTCTCTGTGTCATCACTGTGCCTTGATCAACTCTTTCTTATTCTCTGAGCCACAGCATTTATTTTAATTATTTATTGACATTCCTCCCCTCTCTGACTATGATATACTTATGGGAGGGCCAATGTCAGATTCATTTTTTATTGTATTCTCACATCAACTTCAGTACCTGGCACAACATAGTGACTCAATAAATACATATAAAATAAATGAATGTGGCCTGAACATCACATATATCAAATCTGTTTCAGACAAAAGTTCTACCCAGATAAATATAATAAACAAATTAAATGAGCTTAGGCAAAGACAAAATATTTATGGATACCTTAGGACTATAGAGGGACAGAGAGAAGAAAATGATAATGTGATACTCTCATGCATGGACTGAAATGAAAATAGCTTAAAAAAAAAAGATATTATTTATTTCTTTAGTTAGTTAGTTATTTTAGAGGGAGAGAGATTATGAGTCAGTGGGGGAGGGTAGAGGAGCAGATGGAGGGAGACAGATTCTGCACAGAGTGTGTAGCCCACCCAGGAGCCCCAATAGAAGTGGTTTCTTAAATTGTCTCAATTATTTGTGCCCTTGTCAGAATTTGGAGGCTTACTATGTGTTCTTTTTCAATCATCCTCTAGTAAGCAAGGCAATCACTGAGAAATATCTTGAATCTATGCCTGGTTAGGAAAACTTTTGAGAATTGAAAGTATTTGATTCACAAAAAGCTTTGGTACCATTTGTGGAATGCATACTCAAATCACTACTTGTTGTTGTTGTTTAAAGGAACTGATCATTTCAGAAGGAAGCACGTCAGCATTACTATAGCGGAACCAGAAGGGAATTATAGGTTTTTCTGCTGGAAAATCTTTTACTGCTTTTGTGAGAAGAAGGAACATATACATGCAGATGCTAACAGACCCTTGAATTATGAAAATGTAAGAAAATATTTTTATTTTAAATCTGGGAGATAGTTTATCATATATATGTACATACATATATATATATGAAATCTGAGGTATCTGTTAAGATGTGAAGAATCCTTTCATTTGTTCATTTGACAAGTATTTCTTCAAGTATTAGTTATAAGGTATTATGCTGGGCAATGAAAATGTAAAGATTTCCTAGATATGGATAATTTAGAAATACAAATACAAAATAGAATGGTTTAATAAAAAGAAAAAAATACTTCTTTCGATACAGTATTTTCCTCTGACTGTTGAGATATTTTATAATCTGTGGTCATGCTTTAGGGTAGCAAGATATATAATTTATCAATGATCCTTTTAGCTTTGTGAACATATGATTACCCAAATCCTAAGATGGACATCCTTCCTTTCCCCTTCGAAAATAAAAACCGTAGTAATATTTGTTTAAATATTTTATTTTTAACTTTTATCTACCAAATTTTTTTCCATACTTAAAAATAAAACAACAAAAACCCCTATAAATCACATAGAGGAAGTACTATGAGAATAAGAAGCCAAGTCTTAAAGAACATTTTCTCTTCCCTTATTATGCATCTAAACTTGACTTTAACAATTAATATGGTTAGCAAATGTTGCACCCTACAAACAGCAAGACAAATGGCCAAATGCTTACCACCTGCCCACACCCTCTTGCAATCAATCAGGACTAACTTAACAAAGCAACCAAAATACAATGATTAAAAGAATTAGACCAAGTGTACTATTACCAAACGACTTGGAAGTAATTTTGCCACCAATACTTGAAGAACATTTAAGCAGACTGCATTCCTTCTTTTTCCTCCTGTACTCTATCACAGGTAGTACTTACCTGGAAGATATTCAAAATTATACACAGACAACACGAAGATAGGCAGTGGAGAGCTGGCGTGGGTTAGGGAGGTATATACCCGTTATTTCCAACCCATTTGACCAGAATATGGTGGATAACGAGGGTGATCATGTGGTTTATTATTGAAACTCAGTACTTCTCAAGTGAGAGAGGATGTTATTTTCAATTATGACAATTGGTGTAAACTGGGATTATCCCAGGCAAACTGGGATGTATGACCAGCCTATGAATAATTAGCCATAATCAGACAATTTAAAATTAGTTAGGACAGACTGGTGACATTAGTTGTATACAATCTGTGTAAAGTAAGAGTTTTTATTTTTTTAAAATTTTTAAGTAAGGCTTTTAGAGTTAGGACCACATAATTGGTTAGCTTGTCTTTGAAAATCATGTCATTGACTCAAAACATCTTGTTCCTCTGTATTTTCTCTGGTTTAAATGACATGTATTTACATACTTTTTAAAAAAGACTAGTTCAGGATTTTTCACTTTTTATTTTTCTAAAAGCTTTTATCATCTAAAACACTCATAGTAATACAATTTCCTGGGCAACCAAAAACTTATGATGATTAACAAGCAAGATGTAGAAACTTGAAGCTAAATGGAGAGACCATTAGACTAGGAGTAAAGGAACCCAGAATATTGTTCTGATTTTAAAACCAGCACCAAGTAGGACCTACCTTCACTGTACCTTTAGTTTTCTCATTGCTACAAACATAATAGCCTTACTTATTAATTTCCTGGGGAGGGCTTATGGAAATACTTTAAAAACACCTAAGAGAGGGGTGCCTGGGTGGCTCAGTGGGTTAAGCCTCTGCCTTCAGCTCAGGTCATTATCTCAGTGTCCTGGGATTGAGCCCCACAAAGGGCTCTCTGCTCAGCAGGGAACCTGTTCCCCCCCATCCCCCCTTCCCCCCACCTGCCTCTCTGCCTACTTGTGATCCCTCTCTCTCTGTTAAAAAAACAAACAAACAAAAAACAAACAAAAATACCTTAAAAACAAAAAAAACAAAAAACACCTAAGAGGTTTAAGTTTAAATATCTCACTTTCAAGAGCTTTGTAACAATAAAGAAGGCAAAAGAGGAGAAGTAAAGCGTCTTAGAATACAGAATTAAGGGTACAGATAAATATATTTAAATAAAATGGAAGAAAAGTGCGTCTTTCTGACTGGAAAACTTTCAACATTTGATGATTTGCTAACACTTCCAGAAAGCCTTCTCAGAATCCTGTAACTTCCCCTTGAATTCCCTTATGGCACTTAATTGTTATTGTTATTTATGTTCCCAATTAAACTATATGTTTTGCAAGACCCAACTATGCTTTATCTGTCATTAAATTACAATGTCTCACCTGAAGTGGATACTCAATAAATATTTTTTTACCAAATATATTCATGTTGGTGACAGACTTAGGAAGACAGAATAAGATACCTCTATTTGAATATTAATACTCTTTCTTAGGTTTCTGCCAGGTTCTCTTTTCTTTAGAATTTTATGTTCGACTTTTTTCAACAATCCCCTTTCCACTAAACCTGGAAAAGGAAGCTTATAAAAACTACTAAAAGTTCTATAAATTTTCACTGTAGGGTACCTCTCCACTGCGACACAGGAAGAGCTGGTTTGGAAATTGGATGTGAATATGGCTCTGTGCAAATCATCTATTTGCTTTTGGAGGTGTTAGCTCAGTTGGTGAGAGGACAGCACTAATAAGGGTAAGGGTGCAGGTTTTATTAGCTTTACACAGAGAGAAACTGCCCCAGAGTCACAGATTGTACCTCCAAGCTCAGTGAGTTCTCCTGGGTCACAAAGAGAGTGCAGATTACTCAGAACAACCTATTAACAGTTTGGAAAACAAGCAGCTGATGGCAGATCTGGTACATAAAAGATAACACTTTCTTACTTTGCAGAGGGCTAAAAAAAAAAAAAAATTGAACCCATCAAACAAGTGTCAATTTAAGAAGTGTCCCTTTGTCATATATACCCTTTGGACTACAATTCCAAAAACGGGCATATTGTGAAGGAAAATTTAAATCCAAATTCTGAGAATACATCCAGTTCGTTACTGGACTCTGTGCTTGGTAGGAAGAAAAGATGGCCATGTGATATTGATAATAGACTGTCAAATGGCAAAAATCAATCTGAAAATCATTTGTAGTGATCACATTAAGCATTTCCACGGTGATAGATTCTGAAAATATTTGTATATTGAAATAATGGTTTTCTTTGCAAAAATGTGCTTTCCCACACACAAAAGCACATTTTCATTGTATGTGAAGTTCTGTTTTTCTAATAAACATTGATTCATGGCTCACTACCTAAATTAATGCCAGAAAAAGAAAATAATTTAGAAATATTTTAGATACATTCTGTTAAATTCAGCTACGGTAACTTCTTCTTCTTCTCCTTCTTCTTCTTTTTAAGATTTGTTTATTTATTTGAGAGAATGAGTGAGAACTCCCGTACACACATGTGTCAGCAGGGGAAAGGGCAGAGGCAGAGGGAGAGAAGCAGACCCCACCACAAGGGGAGAGCCCTATGTGGCCTTGATTGCATGACCCTGAGATCATGACCTGAGCCCAAGTCCAGAGTTGGGCACTAAACCAATTGAGCCACCCAGTCACCCCAGTTATAGGAATTTCTCCTAAAACATCGTAAACCAGTTGGATGCTCTAAAAGAAACTGTTGAAGAAGCTAACAGTGACATGTAATGGCTATCTGTTAGTCATTCAGCAATAGGAAACTATACCTTCTTTTTTAACTTTTTTTTTTTTTAAGATTTTATTTATTTATTTGACAGACAGAGATCACAAGTAGGCAGAGAGGCAGGCAGAGAGAGAGAGGAAGAAGCAGGCTTCCGGATGAGCAGAGAGCCCAATGCGGGGCTCGATCCCAGGACCCTGGGATCACGACCTGAGCCGAAGGCAGAGGCCTCAACCCACTGAGCCACCCAAGCGCCCAGAAACTCTACTTTTTAAGAGCTCTTCACTTACGGCAATGGTCTAGGGTCATAGATGTTGCCCATCCTGTGGCCAATCCATTTTTATTTTTATCTATTTATTTTTTAAAGATTTTATTTATTTATTTGAAAGAGAGAGAGAGAGAAAGAGAGAGCATGAACAGGGGAGGAGTAGAGGGAGAGGGACAAGCAGACTCTGCTGAGCAGGAAGCTCATTGCAGGGCTTGATCCCATGACCCTGAGATCATGACATGAGCTGAAATCAAGAGTCAGACGCCCAACTGACTGACCCACTCAGGCACACAGTCAGTCATATTTTTTTAATTTCCTTTTTTATCGCCAGTCAATCCATTTTAAAAATGAACATGTTCTCTGGGAAGGTCGATAAAAGGAACCCACTCTTTTTACCTGATTCTCAGGCAGGTGGAGAATCCAGATTCTAGGAGTGGAAGACTTAGACAGGAAAAAACCTTTATACTAAATTCTTCTGCAGAATAGTTCCCAGTTCCCTTTTAGTTAAAGGTGTACTTCTTTCATTCTTATTGCATGTTCTTTTTGGGACAGGTACAACAAACAATCATCACTCTCATCTCAAAATTACAACTAATAAGCATTTAATAAAGCAAATGTCATATTAGAAGCAAGCATTTATAGGGAGGGCACATGATGTACTGAGCACTGGGTATTATATAAGACTGATGAATCACTGAGCTCCACCTCTGAAACCAATAATCCATTATATGTTAACTAATGGAATTTCAAGAAATAAAAAAGCAAACATTTAAAAATAGACAATCTTTAACTAATGTAATATTGTGTGTTAACTATACTAGAAAAAGCCAGCCAGTGTTTGTGTATATAAATAAATAATGATATGATTAAACGTTAATTAATGTGCTATAGAATATGTGTTAAAACTCGATGAACCTATCAAAAACATTCTGCCAGGTACGCTAGGCCTGTTGTCTTGCCATTCTTTCTATTTTTATGCTTTATAAGTAACTTACCCATCCTCACAACAGTGAAATAAAAATATACAGGTACTGAGGTCATACCATACACACACACACACACACACACACACACACATTTCTCACAATTGACTGCTCCTCCTGGCGAGAGAGTTGAGATTTGGATACCTAGGGGCTTAGTAGGAAGAGAGCAGAAGTGCTACTTTTCTTAGGATATTTTAACCATGAGGGAATTACGTTAGCAGACCAGATTCACCAGACTTCAAGCTGTGTCGTAAAACAGAACTCTCTGTATCACTGGTTTATATTGGAGTCTTGAATTGCTGGCTCACCCTCATAGACACTGCATGACTCTCTCAACATTTTAAAATTACATGGGGTACATGGTAAACTGTCTCAGAATGTGGCTCTTTAGTACCTGTTGAAGAAGATTCAGAGACTAGGGTACCTAGTGTTTTCCCAGAAAATGTTACAGTAGACGGTATAGTGAAATAACATTAGCCAACATTGGTTAAAAGCCAGACATCTGGCATACAGAATCTAATTCTAGAAACAGTATGTAGAGGTATGGTTCTGCCTGTTGTAAAGATGAGATTCAGGAACATCAAATACTTTGTCAAGATCACAGAGCTAGCTAAAGACAGACAGGGATTTGAATCTGGGTCCATCCAAATTCAGAACCTGAGCCAGACAGATCTTGGTTTGAAATCTCCTCCATCACTCACTAGCTGTGTGAACTTGGGCAGATTTCTTAACTTTGATGAAGCTAGTCTCCATTTACATATTTTGAAAATGGAGAGAAAGCCTACATTGCACGACTGTCTGGAGGTTTAATATTTGAGACAGGCCATGCTAAAGTGCTGAGCACAGTGTCTTCCGTCTGTGGACCAGTCTTGAATAAGCAGTCTGTCATGGCCCTGAGTTAGTTGCTGTTGGAGACACACTCTCCATAAGACTCTCTCCTCTCACAAAGTGTTGGAGATGCAGTGGGAGAGAGAAGACAGTAAGTTATTATAGGAGGTGTTTAGACGTTTACCCCAAACTGTGGAACAGATAAAAAGGGGACATTCTGTGTGAAGCGCTGTGGGTGTGTGTAAGGTCACACATGTCCGCCCACTCGGGCTTTCCCAGCCACCTTTGGCCACCCTGGACCATTGTCCTGTGAACCTCCTTTGAACCCTGGGACCCTGAAAAGCATCATCAGGCAAGATGATCTCTGGGGGATTTTCAGACATAAAATCCAGGTTTCCATTGTAGGTGCACAAATATCTGTGCTGAAAGGCATGAATATGATAACAACCAGAGCATATAGTTCAGTTCAGACAGAGATTGAGATCACACAGTTGCTTGTTTCATGGAAAAGGGCAGGAGAGGGTCAGTGATGGTATCAGAGGGAAGGTGGCCTTTCACAGGAATGGGCAGGATTTTAAGAGGCTGAGATCACCACTGAAGAGGAAGGAGAGGAATGAAATGCATTTCAATAGAAACGTGTCAGGAGGAAAGACAAACCATGAAAAGAAGGAAAGGGAAAGGAAAAAGTACAAAGCATCTTTGAGGCATGTGAATAAGCTGACTCAACTGGGGCCGTGAGCACAGATGTGCAGGAAGTAGGAGAGATGGGTCTGGAAACCGGGGGCGGTGACACACTGTGTGAAGACATGGGTTGTGGAGCCAGACAGGTGTAGCTGAGAGTTCCTGTTCTGACAATCGGCAGTTGTGTGAGCAGGGGCAATTGACCTAGCCTCTAGGAGCCCCGTGTCCTCTTCGGGAAGATGGAGATATTAGTATTAATAACAGTCGTGATAGGAGTAAATGGACATAGTAACCTTTATTGAGCACCATAGGCCTGGGTCTGAATATTTTAAAGTTCACAACAATCCTCTGAGGTAAATGCAATCACTGCCATATTTTGCAGGTGAGGAGACTGAGGCAAGAGAGGTTAACAAACTTGTCTAGCAAGTCATTTGTCACACAGTTGATAAGATAAGGATTGGAATCCAGGGATTCTGGTTCTGGAATCCCCCTCATTATTAGAAGTTCAGCCATTTACCTCACACAGTATGGGCAAGAATTAAATGAGATTAACACCTATAATAGTCCCAGTGATGGGGTCAGGACATGCTACCCCCAAATTGAATATATTAAGCTAAAGGAGCTCGAGAAAATGGCAGAAGCAGGAAGGTCAGGGTCCCCCCTCTCTCCCTTTTTCTCCTGAAACAGGTCATAAAATCCTCATGGGAGAGGGCCCTCCCTTTGCCCAGAGGGAAGCTGCAACCTTATCTCATAAGGCAAAGAAATGCCAGGAAGAACCTGGCAATTAGGTCTAGCTATTACACTTACTTCATTCTCCTTAAACTATCATATTTGAACACAATGCTGACTCCTCATCAAACATAGCATAAATGTACTCAGGTCTGTTTCCCTGGGTCTTTATTTCCTTATGAGGATTCCCATGTTGTGTGAAACTTATATATTAAATAAATGATGCACTTTTCTCTTGTTAATCTGTTTCTGTCAGTTTAATTTTCAGACCCAGCCAGAGACCCTAAGAGGATGGAGGACTATTCTTCTTCCCCTACACTAGCAAAGTGTCAGGAGTAAGGGTTCAAGTGAATAAATCATAGCATAGAAAAGGAGACAGGGAGTTTGAAGCCAAGGCACAGGAAGGCTCTTGAATGCCATACTTAGGCGTTGTTTTTGACATATTCCAGTTCACAGTTTTTAATTATATATGGAGTTGCAACAAGCTTGTGATGTGATCAGAAACACGATTCAGAAAAATGAACCTTTTAGGACATATTAGCTTAAAACAAGAGAGAATGAGTGTAGAGCAATTAGACATTTTTTGCCACAGTCCTTAAGTAGGCCTGACAAAATGGGGAATGAAGGAGGAAACAGAGTTGTAAAAGCTATTGCAGCCACTGAAGTAAGCACAGCCAAGGAAACATGACTCGAGATTTCCAGGCTGGGTGACAGGGAGCAGCGACTGATGTCATCAACAGAAACAGATCAGAGGGAGAAACTGGACCATGATGGAGAAAATGATGATTCACAGAGTTTGAGGTGATGACAAAAAATTTAGGTGGAGATACACAGAAGGCAATCAGCTTTGCAGGAATTCAGCTCCATATGATAAACATACAACAGTATCTAAACTTTTTTCCTCAGGACATCCTTTTCAATTAAATATCTTGAGCACACACTTGCTTTATATACACATGCATACATAATATATACATATGTGTATATCTGTATATATGTATTACACATCTATCATTTGTTTATATTTATTGACAAATTCTTTGCATATACTATTGCACTTTATAAAAGATGCATGTTGAAAATAATAGAATTCCAATATTTTTCCTATGCCCCCAAACAGAAGGATGTTTTTGAGTACCCTATGACAGGCATATAACTCATTTTAGAGACCACTGCAATATCTTTGACCCCTTTCCAGTGTTGGGAAGGGACTTGAATGCATTTGCATTGAACTAAGTGAACAGATGAACAAAACTACTTCTTCTCCTATGAATGAAAAATTCCCTTTTCAGAGTCTCTTAATGCTCTCAGAAGGAAAAGCAGTAAAGACCTCTTTGCCGTATAAAACTCTCACTTATGTGCACAGAGCTGTGTAGATAGGATGTTCAATGTAGCATTGTTGATAAAAATGAAAATAAGGTCTATCAGGAAGAAGATAATACAAATTATGATAAATCATTTTATGGAATAAAGAATGAAGGTAAACCAACATGTATTGAGCAGGTAAGAATCTGCAAGACATATTAAGTAAAAAAATAAGTTGCAAGAAAGACAAGGTCTTTTTTTAAATTTAATAGTCTCCACAAGTAGACTTGTGGGCCCACTGTGGCCCTGAAACCATGACCCTGAGATCAAGACCTGAGCCAAGTCAAAGGGTCAGACGCCCAACCAGCTGAGCCACCCAGATGCCCCAAGAAAGACAATGTCTTGATGAAGAATACCCCATAACTTATAAAGAATTTTGAATGAGTAATACATTTATTTATATATACATATATTATACATATTTTTGGCATGACATTGAATCCAAGTAAGCCTCTAGATCAACTATCAATTTATAGAAATTACAGAGAACAGTTATATTGGATAACACCAGGAATGCAATCAGTAAAATCCAAATTGGAGTGGGAGGAGGGGATCTGTTTAGGACAAATGATTACATTATTTATTTTACTCAACAAATTACAATAATAAAAAGAGTGAGAGAGAGCTGGAAGGGAGTTATGATTAAAGAGACTTCAAAAATGGAAAAGTGGCAACACTTAAATATTATAATATTTAAGGAATCACCTGAGTGAGTGATAAATTTCACCTTCCATGTTGTTCTTTTCAAAGTAATGTATTCATGTGCTATTTGTGTAGTTAAATATAACATTAAAAGATGAAATATTGAAACATAGAACATAGGGCATGATTTGGCAGAATGGAAGTTCTAGATGTATGTTGAGTGGCAATCCCACTTATGAATGAATAAAGCTGAAGATGGATTTATATTTATAAGGACATGTGTCCAGTGTCACATTATTACATATTTTCAGTTAGGAAACCATAGAAACATAGCTTATTGCAGAACCAGTGAAATGAACTAGCTTGTAAGTTTCCTTTCTCTCCCAATCCTAGCAGTCTTGCTTTTTTTTTCTGTTGGATTCCCAAATAGCTCAGAGAATTTTTTTTTTTTTTTAATTATTTGATATCTTTGGTCTTTGGGTCTAGACCCTAAGATAGTATGACAAAATTGGCATTAGCCCTATACCGGAAAGTTACTAACTATTGAGATGAAAATCTCCTGGCTGATAAATTCAGTTATTCAAACTAATTCCAAAAGATGACAAACTGATGCCTAATAATGAACCTTCAGATCTAAAGGATGATTGAATTCAAGAGTGGGGGAACTTCACCATGACAGAGGAAATAGGTATTGTTTCAATATTCTTTATTCTCCTCATTTGCTTCAGGTCTTCCAAATCACATCTTTATTTGATTGCTTCGCCTAAGTTCACAGAAAATTTTGCTTCCTGAAATACCATTATAAACAAGTTTTTTTTTTTTTTAAAGATGTTATATATTTATTTGACAAGGAGAGATCACAAGTAGGCAGAGGCAGGCAGAGAGAGGGGAGGGGAAGCAGGCTCCCTGCTGAGCAGAGAGCCTGATGCGGGGCTTGATCCCAGGACCCCAGGATCATGACATGAGCGGAAAGCAGAGGCTTTAACCCACTGAGTCACCCAGGTGCCCCATAAACAAGTTTTATTAAGCTTATTGACCAGAGGAGTATTTGATTTGAGAGTAAGAATTTGTTAATCTGTTAGCAAGGCTCTGTCCCAAGCTACATTTACAAACTGTTTTCAACATATTCTTGGTTTGATATTTAGATGCTAACAGAGATGGTAGGAATTGTGCAGTTGGATTTTTTTTTTTTTTTTTCTAATTCTGGTAACTAGTAGAGAACTCTAAACTGAAATGAAAAAGAAAAAAAAAAAAACCCAGTGTGCATCTTCCCTTTTCCACGACCAACAATTTCTAAGCTATTTTGCAAATATAGGACAGCTGCTTTATTGAGCTAAAAAAACACTACAAAATGTAATGATAGCACTTTGGACTCTATTCTGATCTCCCTTAAACTCCACACAGCTTGGATTTTTCTGTAATTTTAATGAAAATGTGGCATGGCACATCTCTCTCATTTAAATTATGCACTGTCAGTATTTTCCTTCTTTGCCACTGAAGCACTTCTTGGGAAACATGCCAGGTACAAGAAGGGAGGGTGAGCGCCGAAAATAGCAAATGGAGTGGGGGTGGGGAAGGGAACTGGACTAAACAAACACACTCTCCATACAGCCATATTTTTAAAGACTTGCAAATCACTGGGAAATGGGGTACAGAAGTTCAAGTAGGATTAAGATAGCTTTAGCAAGCCTAAAGGGGGCTAAACACAGGTCAAAGTAGGGCTTCAAGTCAAACCTTGAAAACCCTGTTGATTTGTTAAAAACTAACACAAGATCTCATTCATTTTAATGTAATATCAGAGTATATCTTATTACTACTTAGCGACAAAGGGCTCCATAAAAGTCAATAGTGTTTCCTCATACCAGTGACAATTTCTCAATTAAGAAAACCTTCTCCCTTCACCTGTCATGCTCCTCTTTTGTTTTCCATGCAAGAATCGGTCATTCCCTTATTTAACCAGTATTTGTTGAGTGAAGAGCTTGAGTGAAGAACAAGACAGAGAGGGTCTCAGGACGCTATCCTCAATGTTCCAAGTTCATCTGGTGTAGAATTCGCATAAACATAGAAATAATTCCTTTGGGGTAGAGGTGGTTAAAAAGAAGAAGAAGAGGCACCATATTTATATCAGTGAGAAATTGGTACCATTTTGTAAATCACTTCTCACATTTAACTCATGTTAACCCAGCATGATAAATTTGTTATTAGCCTGTTTTACAGATTAGGAAGGCGTTTTAGAGAAGTTAAGGAAATTGGTGATTATCATTCCTTAGTAGCAGAGCTACAACTGAAATCTGGGTCTTCTGACTGGGAGTTAGTGTTTTTCTCACAACGGTGCAGGGGTTGAGAACATGGGCTCTGGGATCTGAACATTTGGATTTGACTCAGGTCTGCTTCTTATCATGACCTTGAGCAAGTTACTTAATGGTTCTAAACTTGTTTTTTTCTAAAATGGAGATGTTGATAGAATACCCCTTAGAGGGTTGTAGGCAAGAGTAATAAAAGATTTGTGCTAAGTACAAAATCCATTTTCAGAAAGGGTTAACTAGGATAGATCAATCCATCCTTCCACCAGGATCAGAAATACCAGTTAACTTTCTTACAGAACTCTTTAAAAACACAGAAAGTTCAGGTGAGTGGAATTCTTAAAAGAAATGAGATGTTCTAGGAAAAGAGAAATGGAAATTCACCACTTAGTGCATCTTCCTGGTCAGAACAAGTACTGGGACTAGTAGGGGTGTTCAAGGAAATCTGGGATCTCAGCACAAAAATACCTTTTTACCCTTTGAGAGATTCCTTTAGGATAAATCAACAGATGTTTTAACATGCAGATCTTTGAGAGTAGGAGGAGCAAAGGGATAGTGTTGGTGAATGATCGGCCTGTTATAAACTATTTTAATCAAATAATATCTTATTTGAGATCTCCTACACAACAAGGAGAAGGAAGAGTGTTTTTGTGCATTTTGGGTAGGGTAGATCTAGAAGAGATAGAACTGAATAGGAGGTAGAATGCTTCTGGCCAGGATGGTGGAAGCCTGAGGGCCCCAGGTGCTTGGTGATAGGAGGTGGGGCATTCCAAAGGAGGGAAGAAGAATCTGGAAAATGTGGGAGAGCTCAAAATAAACTTCCTTTGTTTTGCAATTGAGGTTGGGATTGTTAACCCCTTGGTCAGTAACAATCATCTCCTGTCTTCCCTTTGGCACCGCTGCCATGGTGCTGATGCCTGAGCTGGGATACTTGGTCAGAGCAAACCCTCCAGGATAGCCCAACACCCTGGTCCCAAGTGTCCAAGAACTCCAAGGACTGTGCGGGCAGACACTTGTCCAGTAGGACAGTCAGAATCCCGGGGAATGCAGAACTGATTTTCTCCCTGAAACCTGCTTGCATTCATTATTTAAATTATACTTTTACACATCTTCTCTGAAATATGTCAAGCTAGGAAACCCAGGAATACCCCCTCCCCACTACTACTAAAAGCTTTAGTTAGAATGAAACTGGAGGCTTATGGAAATGTCACTAAGTAACATATATCCTTAGAGCTGTGGGAAGCACCCCCCCCACCCCCCCCAACTACCCCACCCCCCCACCCCCGCTAACCCATCATTCAAGGAGGATCGGAAATGAGGTTCTCTTTAGAGCTTTTTTTTTTTTTTTAAAGATTTTATTTATTTACTTGAGAGAGAGACAGTGAGAGAGAGCATGAGCGAGGAGAAGGTCAGAGAGAGAAGCAGACTCCCCATGGAGCTGGGAGTCCGATGCGGGACTCCATCCCGGGACTCCAGGATCATGACCTGAGCCGAAGGCAGTCGTCCAACCAACTGAGCCACCCAGGCGTCCCTCTCTTTAGAGCTTATTAACCCTTCATTCCCCTCTTCCCATCTACTGCAATCCTTCCCGATGACATTACATTTTAACTGCAATTAACAATAGCATTTATGTGTGATCTTGTGCCCAGTCTTTTGGGAGAAGGAAGATGTGTTTTTCTTTTGTTTTGCCTCAGCAAACAGAAATGATTTATAAAGTGTTAGGTTTTCCAACATCAGTGGTGCGAAGCCACAGCTAAGAGGGAGGCAGGTGGCTGAAAATAGCACTGTGGGGTGGAGATCCCTAAACTGAGCCCAGAGTTCTGGGTTTGAATCCCACCAGCTGTGTCTCCTATCTGGACTTCAGCTACCTGATCTAGAAAATGAAGGCGTGGGATTCGGTTGGTCTGCAGTTCTAATCCTCTGAGTTGGCACAACCCAGTCATCCTTGCTATCAAGGTGGTTTCCAGTTCAGCTTTAAATTAGCGGCGCAGCCCCTTGATTCTTATCTCACTGCGGGTTCTGGCATATAACAAGCATTTGCTCTGAAATCCCTCTCTTTCAGCCTCTATTTAGAAGCCGAAATCCCCACCTGCTAGCTTCCTGACTGCTCTTATCATTCCCCACGTTTAGTGTGCTCTGCATTTTGCCACCCAGTGACCCACATCTAAATCGGTGGAGGTGGCATGACAAAAGGCAGAAAGTGAAGTCAGAGCCGAACTGTAGATCAGTGGCTGCAATTTCACCCCAGAGCAGGGCTGTGCTTCTGCAAGGACTAAGATTTATTGGTTTCAACACACGAAGATGTAAAATGTGCTGTTATCGCATCTCCCCAGAATGTGTACTGGCACCAGCCTGGGGAAATTGTGTGGAAGAGCAACTTCCTCGTTGCTCTGTCAGGCCTACCATCCATTTCGTGAGTCCAAATTCCAGTACCTTACCTATCGATAGATGCTGTTTTGTTGGGAGTGAACCTTGAAACTTACACGCTGTGAGGGATATTGATACGACTAATGTTATAACTTAGATACTTGCCTATTTAAATAAAGTGAAATCTCATGGCATTCAGAGTTCTGCATTTAAACACATTAAATTTTCCTTTATGTATTCACTTAAAATGCAGTTATTCAACCTATGAGGTGTGATACACTGTAAAATGATGAAGGCAAAGTCCGTGCAGGGTAGAATCTAGATTTTAGACTCAAAGATTTTATGTAAATTTTGTTGTTGGTGCTAAGTTTACCTTAAATGTGATATTCAATCTCCCTGAGCTTCCACATTCTCTTGCGAACAATAATATTTACCTCATAGGATCTTTGTGAATATAAATATGACTCTCAGGTATGTGTAGGTATTCAAAAATATTGTTTTATTTGTTTATTTATTTAATAATAATTGCAGCCCCTATCTACAGTTGATAAAAGTACTTTTGCATATTGCAATCTCTTATCACCTTGTGAAGCTGTTAAGGCATTTTACCTTCATTTAAGAGAAATTTGAGGTTCAGAGTGATTGGAGTCAGACATTTCTTCAAACTGAATCCTTGACCCAAAGGCAGTCCTCAGAGGTAGCATATTTGCTAACAATAGATTCAGAAAAGCTTTATTTATTTTTAAGGTTTTATTTATTTATTAAAATATTTTATTTTTAAGCAATCTTTGCACCCAGAGTGGGGCTTGAACTCACAACCCTGAGATCAAGAGTTGCATGTTCTACTGTCTGAGCCAGCCAGGCACAGATAATAAAGCCCTGGAAGAGCTTTATTAATAAATCCAGGAATGGACTTGCTGAGTGGTTGAAATGTTTGTCTTCTCTTATAAACTTGGAGAAAATATTTCTGATCTATAAATATACAACCACACCTCAACAGGGTTCCTGTTAATATAAATGAATTTTGTTGCAGAATTCTAGCATCTCATCTTTCCTCAATAGTCATACCATGTTGCCTTTTAGAAAAGAGTTTAGTGCATTTGCTACTTGAAAAATTCTCTGATACTGAGATGATTTGAATAGCAGTTGGCATAAACAAGTGTTTTCTAACCAGAACATCATGATTTTCCACACATCAATAAGTCACTCTTAGTGGATCTTGTCTAAGACCTTTAATAGTGTGACTTCCGGAGCTATGAAAAACCCCTCATCCAAGAAATAATTCTCCTCTTATATAATTTTGTTTTGTTTTGTTTTAATTATTTATTTATTTGCTAGAGATAGAGATCACAAGTAGGCAGAGAGGCAAGCAAAAGGCGGGGGGGAGCAGGCTCCCTGCTGAGCAGAGAGCCTGATGCGGGGTTTGATTCCAGGACCTGAACCGAAGGCAGAGGCTTAACCTACTGAGCCACGCAGGCGCCCCTCCTCTTACATAATTTTTAAAATCAGTCCACAGTCTTTTATTTTGCAATTAGATATGAAGTTTGGAATGCAAATATCTATAAGAATAGAAGCTAATTGATTTACATTTGTAAGAAGGCAAGTGATATCAGATTCTTTCCTGAGAAAAAAATTGCTAAAAGAGAACTAACCAAACTTCTTCAGGGGAGTTGGGAGGGATAGAGACCAGAAACTGTGATGGGAAAGTCTAATACAGAAAAGAATGATTGAAATCAAGGATGAGATAACATTTTTACCTCTTAGTTTGACTTATTTGATAACATCAGATACTCGTTAGGATGTGGGGTTCTTTCAGACTTTGCTAGTGAGAAGAGTGAATTGGTTCAGTGACTTCTGAGGATGAATTGACAGTATATTAAAAATGAATTTCATCTTAATATCTAACCAAAGGAACATTATACATATGACCAAAGACACACATGCTAAGATGTCCAATATATCGTTTATTTTTTTTTATTATTTATTTATAGAGAGCACAAATGGGGGAAAGGGGTGAAGGGAGAAGCAAACCCTCTGCTGAGCAGGAAGCCCAGTGTGGGGCTCAGTCCCAGGATGGCAGATGCCCAACTGACTGAGCCACCCAGTCATCCCTGCAGCATTTTTTATTATAGGAAAAGAGAAAAGGAACAGTCTAACTGTCCAGCAAAGGAAGATAATTTCACGGGATAGAATACATTCATATTATGACATACTAAGTAGTAGTTGTAGAGAATAAAGACAATCAATATATACTCATATGGAAAGAGAGTTAATGCACACTGTGAAATTTTTAAAAATGGTGTCTCTCCCTTAAATCCTACTATATCTATATATCTATATCTATCTATATCTATATCTATATCTATATCTATATATCTGTAAGTATATGGAAATGCACAGAAATATACTAGAAGACGTAGTACTTAAAATAGATAAAAGTGATGACTCTAGGTCTAAGATTGGGGAGTAGTAGTTGAAGGATATTTTAGAACTGTAATGTTTGATTTTTCTATTAGAATGTACTCACATATGAAAAAGAAGGAATGCACTGTACATGTATTAACACCTAATTGATAGGCACTCTGAAAAATCAAAAGTGAATCATTGAATGTGAAAGCTACAAGGGGCTCAAAAGGTTTTAAGCACAAGCTACCCCTTTCTTCTTAAGTATGAAGAATTTGCTGAAGGTCACATTGCTTATTAGTGCTTCAAATGGAGTGCTATCTTGGATCTCCTGACTTTGGTTCTAGCACCTCTTCTACAACCTGGGGCTCACTCTTAGGATGCCAAAATCCCCTGCTGTGCAAATGCAAGATGCTATTACTCTTATGGATATAAGGTGAGGGGTTAGGGCAGGGACAACTTGTGAGAAAGGGTGACTTCAAGGACAAAAGCTGACAACCTGATTCACACACTTTCAGATGGGTTAGAAGAGTCTATTTTATACCTTACTTTTAAATTTTCAACTATAAGAGCAGGAACTACTGAGAAGTGTGGGAGATTAAGGCAAAGAATGGCTCTTAGATGTCTTCTTTGTGGCTTTTCCACTTTAATAATACCAGCCTAAGCTCTGATAGCAACAAAATGAAAATGGCTTTTGCAAAGAAAATTTATTAAATTTTGTTTAATTAAAGAGCTAAAAGACATTCAATGGTAATGTAGTAGAAAGTGCATTCCAGATAAAGAAATCTGGGTTATATCCCAGTTTGCCCCTTAAAAGTTGCATGAAAAATCTGAATATAGTATAGGAAGAATGACATTTTCTTATCCAGGTTGCTGGTAAAAATAAATATGATAAAATGTTTGACAATAGCTGCCACATTGATAAAAGTGCACAATAAATTCTTGTTGAATTGAACTCTATTATGCTATTCCTCAGTACTCTTGTGTGAGAACTTCTGCAAATTAAAAACAAAGAGAAAGATGAGATACAGAGAGAGGATAACAGAGATGCTGTAGCACACTTTAGAGAACGGAGACGAAGAATCATAGAATGTTGGAACTTATAGAAATTTAGAAACATTTTTAGTGATTCCAACAGCCTCCTTCTACAAATAAGAAAATGGGGAGCCTGAGAGGTTCAATGACTTGCTTAAAGTCACTCAGTTGGAGATAGGGAGGTCTCAATGGTTTCATTCAGTTGCTTTATTTTTCAGGAAGTTTAGTGATGGGTTCTTTGGAAAGTAAGAATGTAGACATCCTATTTGCTTCCCAAAAGGATGCCAGAAAATAATCTACTGTGAAACTGTGTATAAATGGCTGCTCGGGGAGGGAGAGGATTATATGGTGTACCCCAACAATGTGCTATCAACTCCTTAACTGTTTGTTAGCTCATCAAATTGACCTACAGCTCTTACTACCAATAGGGACAGGGATATATCTATCTCAAGGTCTCCTGGTTAAAAATATGAGTGGAAGAAGAAAAGTTAAAGACTTGGGCTGATTCAGTGATGCCACCTAGCTTATTCTACCACCAGAAAACTGCTCTTTGTATTAAAAAAAAAAAAAAATCCCAATAATTTTTCTCAATAGGGTTGCCATATGTTCAGTAACTAGAATTTTACAGTCCTGTATTTTAGCTTTTTTCTGGTAAAATGAAAAAAACAATACAGAGCATGTGAAGTTTTAAAAAATGATTTAGACTATTTAAAAATTTGAATTAAAAACCTGTATATGATAATAACTTTGGTATGTGGATAAATGTGGTACCTTTCATAAAGTGTTTCCTTAGGTCAACAAACAGCATTCACTAGTGTTGCTGAGTGTTGCTCTACCATTCAAGGTCCTTCTAGCAGGACTAATAATCAAGTTGATGTGTGACAGACTAACAGGAGAAAATCAAGTTTAATGGAATCCACACATACAGGGAAATTGCAAAGACACTGTGATAACATGACGCTTAAATGAGCTAAGGAGAGGAGTAGAGATCTGAACATACGAAAGGAAGAAAGACCATTAGTGGAAAGAAGAGAGGAGATGTTTGGAAACACAGGTTGCCCTATTATGTGGATAAATTTATTTAGTAAAGAGAAATTTCTGTTAATAGCTCCTTTTAAAAATATAGGTAGGTAGTTGAAGGGGAGGTAAAGAACTTCTCCTGAATCTGCTAAGTTTTGATTTCTTTTAACTCAAAATAATATTCATGCCAAAGTGGCCCATCTTGGGGTGCACTGCCCTTGTGCCCTATACTAGTTATGCTGTATGTTTAATTTTAAGTTAATATTTTCTTAATTACTTTAGAAATCTTAATGATTTCACTCTTACATGCTTCCATGGGGGAAAAAATTTAATTTTCAATATACAAACCCTATGTGGACTGATTATATAAAATAAATTCAAACTGAAATTTTGACTTTTCTTCAAAATTCTATGAAATTGTTGAAAATAATTATTCTTAGGAGGAACATAGCATAAGCAAATATTTTACAAACAGCAAATAAAAATACCAGCTGAAATAAGCAATAGTTTTTAAATATTTAATTTTTTATTCACCACCTCCCCTTTGCCAAGTCCCTTATTTTTCGGGGACATCTGGCAATCCTATTCTTTAGCTTCTGTAGATGCTCTTTCTAGGTCTTTTTCAACTGCGTTAAATAAGAAAAAGGGCCCTTGGAACCAGACCAACATGGTTTCAAATTCTTTCCCCACTACTTTCTAGCTGGGTCAAATTATTTTACTTCCCAATTTTCTCTTCAGAAATTTAAAATTGTATTTCTACCTTGAAGGTTTTTTTTTTTTTCCTTAGGATTAAAGGAAAATGACATAGTCACTCATTTACCTTATAGGTATACAAATTCCTTTGAAAAGCATTTAGCATGGTACCTGACTAGGAAATGTGCTCAGGATTTGAAATACCATCTTTTTCCTTGTGAGTCAGCACAGTATTTCCCAACCTCATTTTGAAAAGCTCTAAAAAGGATTTCAGAGTCAAGTAAGTTTGGGTGAAGACCACATACTTGGTCCCTCTCTTTGGGATAAGAAAATGTACATTAGTATAGTAAAGGTTCCAAGGAGACTTAATGTGTTGTTTTCCAATCTTTTTTTGAGCACAGATTTTCTTTAATCTCTAGAGAATGTAAGTTAATGGTTCTGAGGAACTCAGTTTGGGGAAAACTGGGCCAGAAAATGGGGAAGTATGGGTAATGGCTTTAAGGCTCCTAAGAACAGGGAAAAGCTTAGAGAAAAAAAATAGGGATAGCTTGTGTCACAGTCCTTTCCCATTAGAGTTTACTTTCTTTTTCCAATTAGATTATGGGTCCCTTAGAGGAAGGTTTTCAGACTTTTCCATCTAAGTACCCCTAAAGCAAGGGACATTGAACACTCATTTTTTTCATGAAAGCCCATGAGAATCTCCCATGTTACTTCATAAGGTATCTGTTTTTTTAAATAAAAAAATAAAAATTTTAATTATTGAAAAGTAAATGATTTAGTGCTTTCCTGCACATATACATACATGTACTTTTTTCTGATTTAATTCATATTCCTGGATGATGTGTCATATTTCATGCTTATTGGGTATATAAACACAGAATCCCTGTACAATATGAAGCAGTCTTGGGAGAAGTCCATGTACTCCAGGGTGAGAAGGAAGGCCTTAAGTCAGCCAGTCAGACTGCTTTCTCTAGTCTGGGAACTGTTTTTGGAGCTGAGCAAGAAGGCAGAAAGAGTTTGTGCCTTTAAGGAATTCTTACAGCTTTGTGTGTCATGGATGCATGGGGTGGAGTGAGTCGTGTGCTGACTTGAGGAGGGGAGACGTGAGACTGCCAATAAACTCACAAAATGATAAATAAGATAACTTTTACTTTTTAATGTTATGAAGAAGATATGACAGTGATGGAGTGACTGGTAGAAGTTAATTTGAGCTAAACAGTCAGGGAAGCTCTTTGAGGATGAAGCATTCAGGTTGGAGCCCGCTGATAAGGATGCCACGCAAAGGTTTGAGGGAAGAGATTTTTAAGTTGAAGGCAGAACAACTTCCAAAAGCCAGAGGATGGAAGTGGCTTGATTTGTGTTTTAGCTTGAGTTTCTCGCAGTGGACCCTGAGATAAGGACAGGGTACAAGTTTATTTGGGAGGTCACCCCAGGAAGCCCCAAAGAGGAAACGGAGAATATAGGCAAAGAGAGAGAAAACCCAATAGGGGCTGTGTTAGCCGAGGTTCATTGTTATGCATAATGGGGGCTTATCTCCTCCGGGGTGGAGCCCTTTAGAGAAATCATTTGGGACTCACCCCACAGTCATCCTAACCAGAGGGCTGGGAGGCTGGGCGGTGTATGTGCCTTCTCCCATTTCCTACTGACTGAGTATTAACCTCAGGGTGTTCATTCTCTTGCATTTTTAGGTTGTACCTGAGGAGGTCAAGCAAATTCCTAAAGAACTAGAGAAAGTCCTCAGGCAAATAAAAGGAAACATGGTTGCCAAAGATAGGAGACTGTCAGTGTGCTGAGAACTTTTCAGCTGCGGGGAGGAATGAGGCAGGCCACTAACAACGCCTGTCGTTCACCGAGTATGAGTCAAGGCTCACTTGGTCATAGCATAGTGGGAGAATATGAAGGGAAATGAGTTCAGAGAGGTAAGCCGATGTCAGATACGTCTAAAATTTGCCAGTTTTAAGTCTATGTGCAAGCAGTAGTATTGGAGATCTGAAGTGGGGAAATGGTCTGATAAGATCAAGCTTTAAGAGCGATAGCTGCAGGGGGGGGGGTGTTTGTTTGTTTGTTTGTTTTTGTGGACAATGGCCTATAAGGAAGCAAGGCAAGAGGCTGGAAGATGGATTAGGAAGCCATTGCAGTAGTTCAGGCAAGGATCATAGTCTGTTAGGTTCAGTGGTAGATTATTAGTCTTCCTTTTATTCATTCTATAAACAGTATTTGACATAATCAATCACTTCCTTTTGAAATACTCTCTTGCCTTAGCTTCTGGAACACCATTTTCTCTGGGTTCTTCCACCACTTCTTTGGGACTCTTCCCTAGTCTCCTTTCTTGGAGTGTTTCAGGACTCAATTCGGGGACATTTTTCTGTATCTTTATATACTCCCTGGGTGATCTCGGGCAGTTTTCCAGCTTTAAATACTGGAACGTCTTTAAGCTGGCTCCCATAAGTCTTTCAAAAATATATCTCTAGACCAGACCTCTGTCTTGAACTCCAGAGTCGTTTATGTCACTACCAGCTTCATTGCCATTTGGGGGTCTGACTGACCCCTCAAACCTAACATGTTAAAAACAGAACCCTTGGGGGAGGAGTCAAGATGGCGGAGAAGTAGCAGGCTGAGACTGCTTCAGCTAGCCGGAGATCAGCTAGATAGCTTATCTAAAGATTGCAAACACCTGAAAATCCATCGGCAGATCGAACAGAAGAAGAACAGCAATTCTGGAAACAGAAAAACAACCACTTTCTGAAAGGTAGGACCAGCGGAGAAGTGAATCCAAAGCGACGGGAAGATAGACCCCGGGGGGAGGGGCCGGCTCCCGGCAAGCGGCGGAGCAACGGTGCACAAAATCAGGACTTTTAAAAGTCTGTTCCGCTGAGGGACATCGCTCCAGAGGCTAAACCGGGGCGAAGCCCACGCGGGTTCAGCGTGGCCTCAGGTCCCGCAGGGTCACAAAAGGAGCAGGGGTGTCTGAGTGTCGCAGACCTTGCGGGTATTGGAACGGGAAAGCCGGCTACAGAGACAGAGCCGACAGTAAGCTCACAGCTCGGTGTTACCTTGAACTGGTCGCAGGCTCGGAGAGCTCGGAGCGCGGCCGGAGGTCAGGCAGTTGGGAGTAACTGGGCGCTGTTCTCTGAGGGCGCACTGAGGAGTGCGGCCCTGGGCTCTCGGCTCCTCCGGGCCGGAGACCAGGAGGCCGCCATTTGTATTCCCGTCCTCCAGAACTCTACGGAAAGCGCTCAGGGAACAAAAGCTCCTGAAAGCAAACCCGAGCGGATTACTCACCCCGGCCCCGGGTAAGGGCGGTGTAATTCCGACTGGGGCAAAGACACTTGAGAATCACTACAACAGGCCCCTCCCCCAGAAGATCAACAAGAAATCCAGCCGAGACCAAGTTCACCTACCAAGGAGTGCGGTTTCAATACCAAGGAGAGCAGCAGAATTCGGAGGAGGAGAAAGCCAAGCACGGAACTCATGGCTTTTTCTCTGTGATTTTTTTTTAGTCTTGCAGTTAATTTAATTTTTTTCTTTTTCATTTTTTTTTTTTTTTTCTCTCGCCTTCGGGTAAAATTTTTTTTTTTTTTAACTGTTACCTTTTTCTTTTTTAACGATTTTTTACTAGTTTATCTAATATATATATTTTTTCTTTTTTACATTTTTCTTAGGTGTTTTCCTTTTTTTTTTTTAATTCTTTTCTTTTCTTTTTTCTTTTTTTTTTTGAACCTCTTTTTATCCCCTTTCTCCCCCCTCACGATTTTGGATCTCTTCTAATTTGGTTAAAGCATTTTTTCCTGGGGTTGTTGCCACCCTTTTAGTATTTTACTTGCCCCTTCATATACTCTTATCTGGACAAAATGACAAGACGGAAAAATTCAACACAAAAAAAAGAACAAGAGGCAGTACCGAAGGCTAGGGACCTAATCAATACAGACATTGGTAATATGTCAGATCTAGAGTTCAGAATGACAATTCTCAAGGTTCTAGCCGGGCTCGAAAAAGGCATGGAAGATATTAGAGAAACCCTCTCGAGAGATATAAAAGCCCTTTCTGGAGAAATAAAAGAACTAAAATCTAACCAAGTTGAAATTAAAAAAGCTATTAATGAAGTGCAATCAAAAATGGAGGCTCTCACTGCTAGGATAAATGAGGCAGAAGAAAGAATTAGTGATATAGAAGACCAAATGACAGAGAATAAAGAAGCTGAGCAAAAGAGGGACAAACAGCTACTGGACCACGAGGGGAGAATTCGAGAGATAAGTGACACCATAAGACGAAACAACATTAGAATAATTGGGATTCCAGAAGAAGAAGAAAGAGAGAGGGGAGCAGAAGGTATACTGGAGAGAATTATTGGGGAGAATTTCCCCAATATGGCAAAGGGAACGAGCATCAAAATTCAGGAGGTTCAGAGAACCCCCCTCAAAATCAATAGGAATAGGCCCACACCCCGTCACCTAATAGTAAAATTTACAAGTCTCAGTGACAAAGAGAAAATCCTGAAAGCAGCCCGGGAAAAGAAGTCTGTAACATACAATGGTAAAAATATTAGATTGGCAGCTGACTTATCCACAGAGACCTGGCAGGCCAGAAAGAGCTGGCATGATATTTTCAGGGCACTAAACGAGAAAAACATGCAGCCAAGAATACTATATCCAGCTAGGCTATCATTGAAAATAGAAGGAGAGATTAAAAGCTTCCAGGACAAACAAAAACTGAAAGAATTTGCAAATACCAAACCAGCTCTACAGGAAATATTGAAAGGGGTCCTCTAAGCAAAGAGAGAGCCTACAAGTGGTAGATCAGAAAGGAACAGAGACCATATACAGTAACAGTCAACTTACAGGCAATACAATGGCACTAAATTCATATCTCTCAATAGTTACCCTGAATGTTAATGGGCTAAATGCCCCTGTCAAAAGACACAGGGTATCAGAATGGATAAAAAAACAAAACCCATCTATATGTTGCCTCCAAGAAACTCATTTTAAGCCCGAAGACACCTCCAGATTTAAAGTGAGGGGGTGGAAAAGAATTTACCATGCTAATGGACATCAGAAGAAAGCAGGAGTGGCAATCCTTATATCAGATCAATTAGATTTTAAGCCAAAGACTATAATAAGAGATGAGGATGGACACTATATCATACTCAAAGGGTCTGTCCAACAAGAAGATTTAACAATTTTAAATATCTATGCCCCCAACGTGGGAGCAGCCAACTATATAAACCAATTAATAACAAAATCAAAGAAACACATCAACAATAATACAATAATAGTAGGGGACTTTAACACTCCCCTCACTGAAATGGACAGATCATCCAAGCAAAAGATCAGCAAGGAAATAAAGGCCTTAAATGACACACTGGACCAGATGGACATCACAGATATATTCAGAATATTTCATCCCAAAGCAACAGAATACACATTCTTCTCTAGTGCACATGGAACATTCTCCAGAATAGATCACATCCTCGGTCCTAAATCAGGACTCAACCGGTATCAAAAGATTGGGATCATTCCCTGCATATTTTCAGACCACAATGCTCTAAAGCTAGAACTCAACCACAAAAGGAAGTTTGGAAAGAACCCAAATACATGGAGACTAAACAGCATCCTTCTAAAGAATGAATGGGTCAACCGGGAAATTAAAGAAGAATTGAAAAAAATCATGGAAACAAATGATAATGAAAATACAACGGTTCAAAATCTGTGGGACACAACAAAGGCAGTCCTGAGAGGAAAATATATAGCGGTACAAGCCTTTCTCAAGAAACAAGAAAGGTCTCAGGTACACAACCTAACCCTACACTTAAAGGAGCTAGAGAAAGAACAAGAAAGAAACCCTACGCCCAGCAGGAGAAGAGAAATCATAAAGATCAGAGCAGAAATCAATGAAATAGAAACCAAAAAAACAATAGAACAAATCAACGAAACTAGGAGCTGGTTCTTTGAAAGAATTAATAAAATTGATAAACCCCTGGCCCGACTTATCAAAAAGAAAAGAGAAAGGACCCAAATAAATAAAATCATGAATGAAAGAGGAGAGATCACAACTAACACCAAAGAAATACAAACTATTATAAGAACATACTATGAGCAACTCTACGCCAATAAATTTGACAATCTGGAAGAAATGGATGCATTCCTAGAAACATATAAACTACCACAACTGAACCAGGAAGAAATAGAAAGCCTGAACAGACCCATAACCAGTAAAGAGATTGAAACAGTCATTAAAAATCTCCAAACAAACAAAAGCCCAGGGCCAGACGGCTTCCCGGGGGAATTCTACCAAACATTTAAAGAAGAACTAATTCCTATTCTCCTGAAACTGTTCCAAAAAATAGAAATGGAAGGAAAACTTCCAAACTCATTTTATGAGGCCAGCATCACCTTGATCCTAAAACCAGACAAGGATCCCACCAAAAAAGAGAGCTATAGACCGATATCCTTGATGAACACAGATGCGAAAATACTCAACAAAATACTAGCCAATAGGATTCAACAGTACATTAAAAAGATTATTCACCACGACCAAGTGGGATTTATTCCAGGGCTGCAAGGTTGGTTCAACATCCGCAAATCAGTCAATGTGATACAACACATCAATAAAAGAAAGAACAAGAACCATATGATACTCTCAATAGATGCTGAAAAAGCATTTGACAAAGTACAGCATCCCTTCCTGATCAAAACTCTTCAAAGTGTAGGGATAGAGGGCACATACCTCAATATCATCAAAGCCATCTATGAAAAACCCACCGCAAATATCATTCTCAATGGAGAAAAACTGAAAGCTTTTCCGCTAAGGTCAGGAACACGGCAGGGATGTCCGTTATCACCACTGCTATTCAACATAGTACTAGAGGTCCTAGCCTCAGCAATCAGACAACAAAAGGAAATTAAAGGCATCCAAATCGGCAAAGAAGAAGTCAAATTATCACTCTTCGCAGATGATATGATACTATATGTGGAAAACCCAAAAGACTCCACTCCAAAACTGCTAGAACTTATACAGGAATTCAGTAAAGTGTCAGGATATAAAATCAATGCACAGAAATCAGTTGCATTTCTCTACACCAACAGCAAGACAGAAGAAAGAGAAATTAAGGAGTCCATCCCATTTACAATTGCACCCAAAACCATAAGATACCTAGGAATAAACCTAACCAAAGAGACACAGAATCTATACTCAGAAAACTATAAAGTACTCATGAAAGAAATTGAGGAAGACACAACGAAATGGAAAAATGTTCCATGCTCCTGGATTGGAAGAATAAATATTGTGAAAATGTCTATGCTACCTAAAGCAATCTACACATTTAATGCAATTCCTATCAAAGTACCATCCATCTTTTTCAAAGAAATGGAACAAATAATGCTAAAATTTATATGGAACCAGAAAAGACCTCGAATAGCCAAAGGGATATTGAAAAAGAAAGCCAACGTTGGTGGCATCACAATTCCGGACTTCAAGCTCTATTACAAAGCTGTCGTCATCAAGACAGCATGGTACTGGCACAAAAACAGACACATAGATCAATGGAACAGAATAGAGAGCCCAGAAATAGACCCTCAACTCTATGGTCAACTAATCTTCGACAAAGCAGGAAAGAATGTCCAATGGCAAAAAGACAGCCTCTTCAATAAATGGTGCTGGGAAAATTGGACAGCCACATGCAGAAAAATGAAATTGGACCATTTCCTTACACCACACACAAAAATAGACTCAAAATGGATGAAGGACCTCAATGTGCGAAAGGAATCCATCAAAATCCTTGAGGAGAACACAGGCAGCAACCTCTTTGACCTCAACCGCAGCAACATCTTCCTAGGAACAACGCAAAAGGCAAGGGAAGCAAGGGCAAAAATGAACTATTGGGATTTCATCAAGATCAAAAGCTTTTGCACAGCAAAGGAAACGGTTAACAAAATCAAAAGACAACTGACAGAATGGGAGAAGATATTTGCAAATGACATATCAGATAAAGGACTAGTGTCCAGAATCTATAAAGAACTTAGCAAACTCAACACCCAAAGAACAAATAATCCAATCAAGAAATGGGCAGAGGACATGAACAGACATTTCTGCAAAGAAGACATCCAGATGGCCAACAGACACATGAAAAAGTGCTCCATATCACTCGGCATCAGGGAAATACAAATCAAAACCACAATGAGATATCACCTCACACCAGTCAGAATGGCTAAAATCAACAAGTCAGGAAATGACAGATGCTGGCGAGGATGCGGAGAAAGGGGAACCCTCCTACACTGTTGGTGGGAATGCAAGCTGGTGCAGCCACTCTGGAAAACAGCATGGAGGTTCCTCAAAATGTTGAAAATAGAACTGCCCTATGACCCAGCAATTGCACTATTGGGTATTTACCCTAAGGATACAAACGTAGTGATCCAAAGGGGCACGTGCACCCGAATGTTTATAGCAGCAATGTCCACAATAGCCAAACTATGGAAAGAACCTAGATGTCCATCAACAGATGAATGGATCAAGAAGATGTGGTATATATACACAATGGAATACTATGCAGCCATCAAAAGAAATGAAATCTTGCCATTTGCGACAACATGGATGGAACTAGAGCGTATCATGCTTAGCGAAATAAGTCAAGCAGAGAAAGACAACTATCATATGATCTCCTTGATATGAGGAAGTGGTGATGCAACATGGGGGCTTAAGTGGGTAGGAGAAGAATAAAGGAAACAAGATGGGATTGGGAGGGAGACAAACCATAAGTGACTCTTAATCTCACAAAACAAACTGAGGGTTGCTGGGGGGACGGGGTTTGGGAGAAGGGGGTGGGATTATGGACATTGGGGAGGGTATGTGCTTTGGTGAGTGCTATGAAGTGTGTAAACCTGGTGATTCACAGACCTGTACCCCTGGGGATAGAGTATTATGCCTCCATCAGAAAGGATGAATACCCAACTTTTGTAGCAACATGGACGGGACTGGAAGAGATTATGCTGAGTGAAATAAGTCAAGCAGAGAGAGTCAATTATCATATGGTTTCACTTATTTGTGGAGCATAACAAATAGCATGGAGGACATGGGGACTTAGAGTGGAGAAGGGAGTTGGGGGAAATTGGAAGGGGAGGTGAACCATGAGAGACTATGGACTCTGAAAAACAATCTGAGGGTTTTGAAGGGACGGGGGGTGGGAGGTTGGGGTACCAGGTGGTGGGTATTATAGAGGGCACGGATTGCATGGAGCACGGGGTGTGGTGCAAAAATAATGAATACTGTTATGCTGGAAAAAAAAAAAAAATAAAAAATTAATTTAATATTAAAAAAAAAAAAAAAAAAAAAAAAAAAAACAGAACCCTTGATTCTCCTCAGCCCTGCAAGTGGTGGTAGGGCTTAAGGTTATAGCAGTCGAGGTGGTAAAAGTGGTTGGCTCATGAAACATCTTGGAGGAATAGCCCACAGGTATTAATGATGGATTAGATATGAGCACCAGGAGGAATCTAAGACGGCAACTTAGTTTTGACCTGAAAAACTGGATATGCAATAGTGTTATTTACTGAAATGCAAAGGAGTAGATTTGTCAGAGAAAAATCAATGGTTCTCTTTTGACTGCATTAAGTGTGAAATGCCTATTAAGTATCCAATAGGATGTGTGAAGTATTGGGGTGCTAAAGGAGAGGCTCCATCACCCATAGTTATATTTAAAAAGCTAAATGAGGGGACACCTGGGTAGCTCAGTTGGGTGAGCAGCTGATTCTTGATTTCAGCTCTGGTTATGATCTCACGCTTGTGAGATCAAGCCTCATGTCGGGCTCTGTGCTCTGTGGGGGAGTTTGCTAGAGATTTTCTCTCTCCCTCTCCCTTCACCCCTTCAATCCCACCTGAATGTGTGTATGTGTGTGTGTGTGTGTGTGTGTGTGCGTGCGCACGCGCATGTTCTCTCAAAAACGAGTAATTCTGAAAAAAAAAATTAAAGCTAAATAAGAATTTTAGAAGATTTAAAATAAAGACTCTCTGTTTCTCTCTGTACATTGGGACTGCAGAACTGAATAGTTGTCTAACCATTAAACCCTTGGGAAAGAGGAGAAGATGATATGGGCTGAAAAATACTCCCATACATATATCCTAAAATGTTCACAGGCAGGTTAGCCACCCGAAACAGTAGGGTATCCTTATCAAAGACAATTTGATGTAAAAAAAAAAAAGAAAAAAAAAACTACAATAGTCAGGTTAGTCCTATTTATTATTTAAGGTTTTGTTGTTGTTGTTGTTGATTATGTATATATGTATGTAATCTCTATAGCCAAGGTGGGACTCAAAGTCACAATCCCAAGATTAAGAGTTGCAGGCTCCCCCAACTGAGCTAGCCAGGTACCCCAAATCAGCCCTTTTTAAACCCCCTGCACGAATACCTCCAGAGCCTTCCCATTTTATTTAAATAAAAGTCCTGACTATACATGATCTGATTGTCACCACCCTTGATCCCTGCTCATCTATACCGTTTTTCCAGCACAGCTCCCTTCCTCACTCAGTTACACCTACATCAGTATCCTAACTGTATTAAACATTCCAAGTTGCCCACTCCCCTTTGTCCTAATTGCTTCCCTCTGCATTCTTCCCCCCAGATATGTGTGTGGTTTTTCCCCTAGCCTTGCTCAAATATTCTGGTCTTGCTCAAATATTTCCACCATAGGAGATGGTCCTTGGACCATTCAATGTGAAACCAGACTCTGTCGTTTTTCCATTTACTCTGTTTATTCTTCATAATTTTTATCACCACTTGAGTTTAGTTTATCTATCTATTTGCTTATTGCCTGTCTTTCTTTTTAGTATGTAAGCACCAATAGGCTAGGGACTTTATTTGGTCTATTTTGTTTATTGCTATATCTTCAGATCCTGGAAAATTGCCTGGCACATGAAATATACTTGGTAAGGATTTAATTGAATAAATAAATGAAAAAATGATTCTTTTGAAGTTTATATCATCAAATATTTCTTATGTGACTATGGAATATTATAGAAATCCACATAAAAATATTTGATGGGTAGGAGAGATCTGCTTTGATAGGAAATCTCAGAGCCTACATTCAAAGATCTAGGCAGGCAGGCCCTATAATCAGGAAGGAAATCTCTCAAAATTTAGTGAGTTGCCACTAGCCATTCAGGGAAAGAGCTGCAGTGTCTGATTCAGGGGTAGAGGTTAGAATGATAATAATCATGGTCGTCTGGGTGGCTTGGTTGGTTAAGTGGCCAGCTCTTGGTATTGGCTCAGGTCATGATCTCAGGGTCCTGGGATGAAGCCCCACTTTGGGCAGGATTCTCTTTCCCTCTTCCTCTGCTCCTCCCCCTGCTCATGCTCTTTCTCTCTAATAAATAAATAAATATATCTTAAAAAATAAAGAATGGTAATAATCATATTGTATGGATTGTTGAAACTAGATCTCAGGCAAAGTAGAACAATCAAAGATCTAATTATCAGAACTAGGGTAAATATTAGTGTCTCAGACTTTGTTGTCCATTAGAATCTACTAGACAATTTAAAAACCCTCCATCATGAGGTCTCACCCCATACCATTAAAGTCAGGATGTCTAGGGATAGGATGTGGGTCCAGTGAGCAATTTCAAGGTGCAGACAAATTTGAAGATCAGTAAACTTGTGGTTGCTCTTCAAATTTTGGTCCCCAGACTGGTAGCTCTAGCATTATCTGAAACTTGTTAGAAATGCAGAATTGAAGGTTCCATCCCTCTGTACTTGAATAAGAATCTGCATTTTTAACAAGAGGTGAACACTGAAATTTGAGAAGCACTATTATAGACCACAAGGTCAGAGCTAGGCAGGAGATAAGGTCATTAATCCTCAAGTCTCTGAGGTGAATTAGAGAACCATAAACCCACTATGATCACTCTGCTTTCTGATTTGGTAAGAGTTAGTTCCAGAGCCTGGGAGTGGGGGTGGGGGTGGGGTTAGGGATCATTCAAATGGAGAACAAATGGTCTTAGCCTTAGAAGAGGTCAGTTAAAAGAACAGGGATCTAGGCAAGGTTTAAATCCAGTGTAGACAACTGGTTGGAGATGGCATTGGAAAGATACGTTGGTTCCAGAATGTAAAAGAGCCACAGATAGTGATGGTGTTGGAGCTGGTGAGTGACATGATTAAATCGATATTTTAGATTCAGATTGACTAGGTAGAAATTCTTGATGCTCTCCTGAAAAAAAAAACAATATTGAGATAAGGATAGTAAAAGAATGAGAATAAGCAGTAATTTTTGCACTATTCTTCAATATTGCAGTATGTCCACAAGTCTCAGAATTAGATTGTGTAGCTTATTATTTTAATCATCCAAATATTAAAAAATCACTTAAAATTAGGAGAACATGTAGAAACCAACAGTAGATTAGAAATAGTTTTGCTTGGTTAGCTTTGTTAAGATGCTGCTAAGTTCCTTTCTTCAGAAATATAAGTTTTTATTTCCATGTCAATAGAATAGTTGACTTTTTTTTTTTGCCACTTCATATAACTATTCTTACAATTGCAAACTTTAAAGTTGTAACACATTTTACATATTTTAAGAAAGTATTGGTATATTCAGAAATTCCTCTGGGCTGCTAATCAAGCTTAATATATACCTTCACATTCATGTCACCTCATTCTAAATGCATGTGCTAGTTTCACTGTGAAGGGTGAGGAAAATACAGGAAAACTAAGGAAGGAGAGAAAGATAAGGATTATCTAAGGAATCTGATTTGCAATGTAAATGGCCCCTTTTTCTGTTATAAAGTATTTTATGATATGTAGTCTGTGTTTTCAAAAATTACAATTGGGCACTGACCTACTAAACTATAATCTCAATGAGGTGAAATCAGATTCAAAAGTGAACACCATTCTTGGCATGGAGTAGGTGCTCAGTAAGTATGTGTTGAATAAATGAATGGATAATTATCAGCTTATCACTGCCTCCTTCTCTGGAAGGGGGATGCCCTTGGCTGATGGGAAATTTCCTAGAGAAAACTGGGAGGCTAGACTTCTGAAACCATAGCTGTGCCTTATTTTCTCTCCACTTTCTACCTTATAGGTGTCTCCTAAAAACGCTCTCTGTATGTCATTTGCCCAGGATCTCCTGTCTCAGACTCTGCTTCTGGGAAATCTGATCTGAGACACTCTATGCATGACTATCATATATTTTATATATGTATGTACACATACTATATATATATATATATATATATATATATATACACACATGTGTATATATGCAAGTATATGTACGTGTGGGTATGTAACACGCAAAATTTTTAAAAATTTTTATCCTGCCCTAGGTTAAAAAGTCCATTTTACATTTTGATCCAGTATAGAAGATTAATAAAAATTTATGTATCTACACATACATATTCATTCATTAGCAACAAATGTGTATCTGTTTCCTATTATGCGCCAAACCCTGTTCTCTGTTCTATTTGATGGGGAAATAGCAGTAAAAATGGAGTTTACATTTGTAACAGAAGACTTAACTTTACCATGTTAAATCTGTAGGCTGATACACTGTATTCTACTCTAATATTTTATTTTATAGTCTATTGTGTCTTTTCCTTTTAAAAAAAAATGCTGTTCATGATCCACTAAATTGATTTAACAATGTGCTTGAGACTTATAACCATTAGTTTAAAAATATTGCCTTAGATATTGTCGAGCCTGATTTTATAAGGCTTAAGGATGTTTTTGTTAATACCTTCAGGCATTTAATATGATATAATACTTAATATGGAGGAAAAATATGTAACTGACATATGCATGGTATTATTATCTTCTTCCTTGAAGGCTTATATGATTCAACCTTTATTTTTATTAGTATTTCTTTTCAAAATACCCTTTTCATCTTCTTCAACTAGAACTCAATAAATGGGGTTTTTGCTCTATGTCTAAACTGTCAAGGTCTCTAAGAGAAAATGTGCTTTAAAGCAGTAGGAGTTAATGGTCACTCTTGCACTATAAATTCTATTGGCAGATACTCTACTGGCTGGTAGATATAAGGATGACTTTCTCCTTGAAAACTCTAATGAGACCTGGGAATAATATACAATCTGTGATTCAGGTATTATCCTCTAAATGTAAAAGCTTTTAAACAATTTTAAAACCTTATCTAAAATAAATCACAGTATTTCTTGTTACTTCTTTGAGAAGTAAAGATATCTAATATAGGCCATAAATATTTGTGAAGCAAAAGAACTTCAGTTTTTGAAAAAATCATTTGCCTCTTGAGAAGAGGTTATGACATATGTTTGCACTTGATTGATTGAGAAATGATGAAGTTTCGTAACTTCTACAAATAATTCTTCCTGGAGAGGGACTTAGAAAGGCCAAGACCGAAGCAGTTGTGAATGGTGGAAAGAAAGCACCCTCCCAAGCGTGACCTGGATTTAAATACTAATTCTACCAAAGGAGTGTGTGGCATAGGGCTTGCCTATGAACTGTAGTTTCCTTCTCTGTAAAATGGGATAATGATGCTAACTTCTCAGGGTTATTTTGAGAAATATATATGATGGTATGTTGAATGTCTGGCTCATTATCACTCAGTAGACACTCAGTAAATGTTAGTCTATATCAATCAAGATTCATCAAGAGAGGACATTTAGCTTCCATGGTAAAAGAAGTCACAGAAACCATAAGAAAATTCTCTGATTGTTTAACATACCCACTGAGACTTCTGTATCCCAACATTAGCTCTGAGATGCCACTCGTAGAGTCCAGTCATGATGTTCTCACTCCAAACATCTTCAAAACTCCCCTCCAGGAGTTGCCTTCAGAGGAAATCTTACTTTATAGTCACATTTTATTAGTGATGTTATTCAGTATTTATCCAGCTGTACCTTTCTCGTCAGACTTAGATCTCAATGAGTTTACATGGTTCTGAAAATCCAATTCAACCTTAAAAGGTTAAGTCATTGGAAAAAAAAATTATGATACAGGATCTGAGGGCCACACGGAAAGAGGAACTCTGAAAAATACTCTGATTCTCTGCGAGTAACATGATCCTTAGGTGATCAGCTTGGCTTGTCAAGAAGTAGAGATAAAAACAACCGCACATTAAGCCAAGGACAGTTCCCAGCTGCTCAGGGTCATACCCCAGCGGCAGGTCAGAGCCAGGCTTTGAAATCTTGTGGTGTACTGAGGCCAAGAGCTTAGAGCGTAAGGCTTGGGAGCTTGTATAAATCTAGAGCTTTAAGGGACCTCTCAAGGATCCACGCTCAGAATTTGTCTTAGCTAAGATATGGCTGGTTTTACAGTTCTCACCCAGTTCAAGCTCTGTGTCTTACTGTTTTAAATTTGCCCTTGCATCTCAGAGTCTACTTTTACTCAGAATGAGACAGTGCCATGATGATCACGGGAAAAGCTGTTTGACTTTTTTGAACCTCAGATTCCTTATGGAAAGTGAAAGTAGTAATAATGCATTCCAGTAGGGTGGTTGTGAGGTTACATAAGATAATGAAAATAGAGTGGGCAATGGGACACCTGGCACATAGTAAACTCTTAATAGATTATAGAGATCATTATTATTATTATTACTATTATTCAGAGCAACCCGATCTACCTCTGTGCCCAGCTCAATGCCTAGGAAGCCCCGCTCAATCAGATGCATATTTATCAAAAAATGGGATCCTCGACAACTATTAATTGGGTAAGAAACATTTGTAGAGTTCTGAGTTCATACCGTGGGAGAAGAGAAAGACATTAAGGGCACCACACTGGTTGGATAAATTGGATATGTACATTCAAGTACTTTTTTTAAATGGTCATGTGCCTTTATAGTCACATTGGTTATGGAAAGATGGATTCAGTTTTCATGACTTCTGAACCCATTACCCACTTCTAGAATAAAATCACAGTAATAAGAATAATAGCTAACATTTAGTGATAATTACTAAGGGTACTATAAAAACCCTCGGAGTAGTATGTATATCTGGCTTGACATCACTGTAATGAATAAAATATCAAAGCAAAAAGAGCAGAGCCTCCCTTCCCCCATCCTTCCCTCAGCTCTGCCTGCCTCTCCACCCACCAGGCCCTTCCCTCGTCCAGTGCTCGTGAGGGTGGAAGGCATCATTAAACTGTGTAACCGCCGATCTTCTCTTCCTTTTGGTAAAGTAGAGATACAAATGCTTTCACTTCCACACCAGCACATATTTATTAAATGCATTCTCGGAGGGACTGGTCAAAACACTGAAGTGAAATATTCCTTATTGTACCCTCTAGTCCAGAGGCCTTGGGATGTCTCCTAGGTCCATTCCTCTGACCAGTTCATTAAGTTAGAGTGAAGAATCTTCTCACACAGATTTCCCGTGTCTTAAATGATGATAACATTTGTCTTATTTTATAGCTTTTATGAAAGTGAAGCACGTCACTGACTCGACAGTTTGCTGATTGGTGACGCCACCACTACCTTGGTCTTTGGTGGTGTTTATTGGTCATTGGTATTTACTAGGCAAGAGGTGGAAAAGAATGGAGTTCTTCCAGGGAAGCGCCACTAGAAAACTATGTTAGGAAGCCATCCATCACTGACGGGGTTCTGTGGCAGGATGTTTAAGCCACTGGGTTTTGGGTCTCAAGTTCCTGCAGCCTAACCCAATTTCCAATCATTTGGGGGTGGGGGTGTATCACTTGGGATTTTTATTGTGTCATAGTGGGAAAAATAGAGCTGAAATTGCTGCAGGCTAGTCTCTCTTCAAAGGCAAATGAAAGAAGGAAATTCTTCTCTGACAGTTTTTTAAACAGAGAACTTTTAACTATATCTAGTCCAAATTTAGCTCATGCAAACCATGCCATGATTTTTATGTGTAATTTACTCTTAAGATGGTAATAACTTAAGTCTTTACACTTAAGATGGTAATAACTTCCAATAGGAAGTTATGGTTGCTGATGGCCTATGTGTTTTCATAAGAATTGTTTGATGTTGGTTGTTGTTTTTCAACTTTTCAGTAACAGCACCCCAAAGAATGCAACTATAATAAGAAAGGATAAAATTTTAATATTGTGGAAGTACATCAGGAATGTCTCTTTTGAAGGGGTGAGACAGCTTAGGAATTGACTTTTTCTAAAGCACAAAATGAGGCCCAACTCTCACGACATAGATTTGGCAGCTCTGTAGTTTCTTTCCATAAGGAAAATACCACTGATAGCTGCTCTAGTCCTTAAAGACTGGAAAAAACTGACAGCTTTACAGAAATGATAGAGTATCTAACATAACTATTCTTTATTCATTAACCCTAAGAAGGAGAAACTTTGAAATAACCAGGAAGAAAAATACCTATTTTCCTGATCACCCAACATGTCAATTATTTCTCTTTTGTTGAGTGTCAAATAATTCTGTAACAAAAAATCTATTTTTACAAATAGGGGCAAGGTAATTTAGAGGAGAGAGGGAGGGAAGGTGGGGGATTGTGATGCGTCTTCTAGCAGCATTTCTAGGCTCTTTATATTGTCATTAGTTTTTCTCCTGATAAGCATTCTGCCTCATTCATACAATATATTACACCGAAGACTCTTTTTCATTTAACTCTCCCGTGTCTCGGTTTCTTTATCCTTTAAATGATGATAATGCTTGTTCTGTTTCATAGTGAAGGTGTTAGGATTAATAGTGTATTACAGATAAAAATGTTTTGAACTTCCCAGAAAGACACAATACAAAGTATTCCTATTGTTGTCATTATCACCAAACATACTCTGTACTCCTTCTTATTGCTTCTTATTTTCCCAGTGTCTAGCCAAAGTGGGAGCTTAATGAGGAGTGTAAAATAATAGAGCTGCAAAAGAACTAAAGGCTGTTGAATTCAGCCTTTTTTGTTTTTTTTTAAATACAGAATTGGATAGTGGGATTTAGAGACATTAAATCACTTTTTGGGGTTACTATATTTCCCTGCTTAGTTTCCTCAACTGTGAGGGATTTTCAAGAGTAGGTTGTCAATTCTTCTTTGTATATACTTCTTTTCTTAGTGGCTTGAACTATTTTAACTTGAACTATAGTCTCCATTCTGAAGTTTCTAAAATTGGCACCACTATCTCTGACAAGTGTGTTCTTCAATATCATACTTCTATTTGTTTTCACACCTTAACAGTTAGATAACCATATTAGTTTCCTAGAGCAGCCACAGTAAATATCACAAACTCCATGGCTTAAGACAGCAGAAATTTATTCTCTCATGGTTCTGTAGGTAAAGTCTGAAATCAAGATGTCGGTAGGGCAGCACTTCCTCTGAAGTGTCTGGGAAGGCATTTTTCTTTGCATCTTCCTAGCTTCTGACTGTTGCCGGCAATTCTTGGCATCCCTTGGCTTGCACCTTCTATCACTCCAGTCTTTGGCTCTGTCATCACATGACCTACTTCCCTGTGTATATACATGTCTCCAAATCTCAATCTCCTTAGAAAGACACCTGTCATTCGATTTTAGACCCACTTCGATCTAGTATGACTTCATCTTAACTTGGCTACATGTGCAAAGTCCACATTTCAAAATAAGATCATTTGCACAGGTACCTGAAGTTAAGACCTCACCATATCTTTTGGGGGGACACAATTCAACCCATCACAGTAACCTACTTTTATGCCATATTCAAGATGGCTGAAATGAATTTCACCACAGTCTTTTGAAACTGTCTTCATTTCTGTTGAATGGTATCACTAATCTTGAGGTGTTTGGGAACAAGAAACACATGATTATGATGCTTCTACCACTCTTATACTCTAGATTCACTTTGTCATAAGGCTGCATTGTTTGTCCTTTGGCCATGTTTATCAATTTCTTTTACTGTCCGTTGCACTGTGTATGTCCTGGGCCAGGCCTTTGATTCCAAGTTAGTTATTGATTCCAGCCTCTCCATTACCTAGTCCTTTGCTACTGAAAGTGTAATTCAAGGATTGGGAGCATCAGTTTCAGCTACATGCTTGGTAGAAACAAGAATCGGGCCCTATCTAGACCTGATTCTGATTCTAAATTAGAATCTGCATGTTAATGAGATCACCAAGTGAGGTTCTTTAGAGTTTGACAAACTTGAAGTAGGTTAGGACAAATTTGATATCCATTTAATAGTTTTCCAATGCCTTTCTTGTCGAAAAATTTTATTTTTTATTTTTCATTTTTTAGTAATCTCTATACGAAATGTGGTGCTCAAACTCATGAGCCCAAGGTCAAGAGTTGTATGAAGGTCTTCTGACTAAGCCAGTTGGGTGCCCCTGGAAAATTTTAAAGTCCTTTCAAATCTACCTCTATCTAGATTGGTTAAATAAGTTAAAAAAAATTTGTAAAATGGAATGTCATATAAAAAACATTACAAAACTAACAATGATGTCAAAGATCATTAAATAACTTAGAAAATATGCATGGTGTATTGCTAATTTAAAAATGCTAGTTCTAAAGGATACATAGTGCCAATTTTGAGTATAGATATATATAAAAGGACTAATGAATATTGGATAATGTTAACAGTGGGCATTTTTTTCATGCTACTGTTTTAGATGACTCCTTTCCTGTTATGATTTACTTCTTGCAATGATCACATATGTATTCCATCATAACGAGAAAGGAAGTCATCAAAAATCCTAACTATATAAATGTATGTTTCTCTGCTTTTTAAGGTTTATTTGCATATTGGGAATGGAATGGATTTTAAAATGGTAATTGAAGAGAAAGAGGCTTTTGACCTATGGTAGAACTATGCATTCTTTTTTCTTTCTTTCTTTTTTTTTTTTTTTAAGTAACTCTACACCCAATGTGGGACTCAAACTCATGACCTCAAGATCAAGAGTGGCACACTCTATTGACTGAACCAGCCTTGCACCCCAGAATTACTCATTCTTGGATCACCAAAGGAAAAATGCCAGTGTATGGTGAACTGCAACTCGTTGCAGAGGATGTAGTGAGGGAGTCAAGTGCTGTCTTAGATTCAGATACCGGTGTCATTTGTCTCTCTGTTTGTTCAGGCTAAAGTCAGAGTGTTAATTTCCTGTTGCTGCATAACAAATCACCACAAACTCTGAGGCTTAAGACAGTACAGACATCTCTTATTTCATATATCTGTAGGTTATCTGTAGATTAAGAGACCAGGCACAGTTTACAGGGGTTCTCTTCTGAGGGTCTCACTACGCTTTAATTGGGGTGTTGGCTAGGCTGCATTCTGATCTGGAGGCTCAGTTAAAGGAGAACCTACTCCAGTTTCATTTAGGTTGTTGGAAAAATTCATTTCCTTGCAGCTATATGACCCAGGGCCTTCGCTTCTCACGAGCTGTCAGCTGGGTGCCCTCGGGCCTTAGGTGTCACCTGCGGTCCCCTGCCACATGGTTCTCTCCATAGGGAGCAGACACATGGCTGTCTGCTTCTCTAAGGCTTCTAGGAAAACCTCTTTTTCCAATCTGCTAAGGCAGAATGTTAGAGAGGTGTGGCATGCCATCATGCTTACATATTTTATTAGCTAGAAGCAAGGCAGAGTCCTGCCCACACTCAAGGAGAGATAGAGCATAATGCCAGAGCATGGAGATCAGGGAACCACCTTGGAGTTCTGCCTACTGCCCAAACCAAAGCACACTGTGAGTTTCTGAGAAACACTGAGAGAAGGAGCAGCCAAATGGACTTCACCCTGAAACCAGTCTCTTCCCTCCTCAGGCCTTCTCAGGTGGGGGTTGCTGTCCTTGGGAGCCAAAGAGAAGAAACTCTTCAGCCTTCAGAAAGCAGGAATAACAAGAAAAGACATAGTGGTATCTACAACAAAACCACCGGGGCATAGGAAAAAAAGACACACAACATCCCACTGCACACCCTGGGAGATTCTGACATAAAAGTCTGGAGTACAACCTTGGGTATTTCCATTTTTTTGAAGTTCCACAGTGAGTACTGGTGAGCTTCTCCGTGCTCCCTAACATGTGGAAAACCTTGCCACCTGTGTAGAGCCTTACATATTTAGAGCCTCTACAAGCCCCACTCTGCCTCTGTGTTCATGTGAAGCCTTTTCCGATTATTCCAGTACACGCTAATGTCTCCCTACCCTGAACGTCTATATTTGAAGACTGACTTATGAATACTACCTTACAGGTTAGTCAGCTTGTAAGTTCCCTTTCACTTCTTTTGGATCTTTCTCCTCAACTGAAACATTCCTTCTTCAAGGACAGAGTTCTTACATTATCACAAACCAGATTTCTGAGTGTATCACAAGTGCATAATTTAGTTTCATTAATTGGCTAAACTCAGAAAATAGGGATGGAGCACTTCCCTAGTGGTCCTTAACTCGAATTCAGATGACTATTGTTTCTGAGGAGAATGTAACAGTATGTTCCAGTGGAGTATTCCTGAACTCTAGACATTCGTGGATAGTGAGTTAATTTGAGGACCGTATTTGTGTTTATCTTATGCTACATTTTAAATAATATTTTTCTTTAAATAATATTTTAATTACTTGACCTTAATCTAAACACTAGTATCCTTGAAGCCATGTACTTCATATGCTACTTATACATTTTACATTTTTCAACTTCCCAGGAAAGTACTTAATATTGAAATAAAGTATCATTCATGTACTACCTACAAATGTTACAAGTGGTACATTCATGTACCACCAACAGTGCTTATCCAACCTGTGGGGTATGACTTGCATAGTGCAGAACACTTCCATTCTCATAATAGGGCTCTATCTGCTCTAGATCTTAGCTCTCTGAGCCGGTAAAATACAGGATAAGGACAATAGTAGTAACAATTAGTGTTTATCCTTAAACATTAGGTGTCTGGTAAATCTCTAAGTGTTTTATATATATTCATTTATTAAATCCGCCAAACAATCCTATGTCATTATCCATTTTGTTTTTTCAGACAAGGAAATGAAGGCCCGGAGAAGTTAGGTAACTTGTTCAAGGTCACACACCTGCTAAGCAGGAATCCGGGATTTGAACCCAGACAGTCTGACTCCAGAGGAAGTTCTCTTACCTACTTCATGCACTGCGTCCCTGGTTTAATCCGATATTGTGAAGATTACATGCAAAGCAAAATACAACACACACACACACACACACACACACCCCTTACCTAGCACCAGACCTAATTTATAGAAAGAATCAGTACAATTTAGTGATCTTTCTAGAAGATAGATTGGTATATTTTGTTTCATCCATATGTAGGAATCAGGAAATGTGTTATATCAGTCTTTAAGCCTCAGACTGGATACGTCTGTTGCCTTCTCCTGGAGACAACTAAAACAACTTCAGACAACTTTCCGGGGGAGGTGGGGGGTTAGAGAGCAGAAGTGCATCTGATTTGAGGAATTTTACATTGATCCCTGACACAACAAAGGTGGCTTAAATTGACCTTCCTGAAAGTTTGCAGGTCATGAAGACCAATTAGTTGCTATGGTGTCAATAAGTGCAAATTGCTTTAGATCGTTGGTGAATAGGGAAATCTCCACTGGGTCAGTGCCCAGGGCAATGAGGTACTAAAGGCACTGCAGGTGGTTTGAAGGCAGACTTAAAAAAAAAAAAAAAATCCACAACTGTGCTGGGCTCGGGCAGTCCACTCATAAATGGTGATATGCCCTGGCTTCTTCAACCTGGTCAAGCAAATGAAGATGCAGATCTCAGCCTATACAACACTGTGTGGCCTAGATTAGTTTTCGTTTAGAGATTATATTTTCTTTAGATATGGTACAGCAATTTGGATTAGACAGAATTGTTTATTTCCCGGACCTTTTGATTATCAGTAAAACATCAAGGTATGACTAATTAATGATCCTTCCCCTCCAAACAGTTTTCATTTTAAAGGACTTCATTTCAAGTTAACAGAAAAGAAAATATATAAATAAATGTCTGAGTGGAAATGTGGAAACCAAATGTTCAGCCTTTTAAAAGAATGAATTCAGAACCCAACCCAGAATGTCATTATGTTACAGTAACAGTTAAAAAAAAAAAAAAACTTTTCCAAATTAATGATGCATATACTGTCACAATAAACAGAGTTAACTGAGATAATTAAAAGTATTTTTATTCAGCTAATAAGACAAAATGTCACAGTTGAGAATGATTACCCTGAACTTCTGCAGATCGGGTAGAGCAGAACACCTTGTCTTTGTAAAAACATAACTATATCCAACAATTGCAACATGTTTTATTCATATGGTGTTTATGTCTGGATATGTCCAAGCTATTTGCTAGGTGAACAGTCACACTTGATAGATCCAGGAGGGAATTTCTTGGTACAATGAACAAAAAGAGCTATTTTGTTCTTGTGCTCCAACCTCAGACCAAGGAAAAAAAAAACCTGTCATAAATATATGGTCACCTTTCTGCCTTTAAAACTGTGCTGGTGCCTGGGGAAGGATTCTCAGAATGTAAAAAAAATTGGTGACATTACATGGGAAACTTTCTGTTCTTCCTCTTGTAATAGTCAATCTTGTTTAGTCAGTAGCCTCTGAGTGGACTGGGAACAGTGTATTATGAGTGATGGCAAGGGATTCAGGGGCAAGGGATCCACAAAACTATTATATGGTGACCAAGAACTGATTTTTCTACTAAAACTTTACTATTGAAGCTTTGTTTCTAGATGCTTTGATATAGTCAAATGTCAATATCCAGTGCCATAATCCAAACTACCTATGATAAAAATAAATCACTTACTATACCTACTTAATGCTCTTTTCCTCTCTTTACTTTTCCTATGCTGCAAAGACAAAGATATAGTCTCTATAATTGGAAGGGAAAACAGGCAATGTGGCCTTTAACCATAAAGCTTTTCGTTATGTAGCTGTAAAAATTCAGCAATTGAAAATAAAGGAGTGATATAACAGAGGGGAATCCATAACCAACTAAGGTTATGCTCTGGGGTGTTGCTCCTTCCACATTTCAAGGGTAATATTAGGTCGCCATCAGAAATAAGAGTGGGTGGAATTTTTGTGTTCATTTTAGTTGCAATGACCCTGGCAAAGGGCTACTTACTGAAGTGTGTTTGTTTGTGGAGGTAACTCCACAGGGACTATTTTAGATTATGCTACAGGAATGGAGCTTGCAACAAAAACACCATTTAAAGAAACATTGACATAGCATCTGAGCTCTGCTACCTTTCTGGGACAACTAAGAAGTTAAGCTTGTTCTTGAAAAGGAAAATGTTCTTTGTGTAGACTGTGAGCCCCATATCAATGACATAGTTGTAAATCCATGACATAATTGTAAACCCATGGCTGTTCACATCCCAGGTGGAGATGAAGTACTTAAAAGCAAAATGTGAAATGAAAAACTGAGATTATTACCAAAGCCAATAAAGAAAGCTGCTGTGGGGGTCATCTGGGACATTGGCAATAGGTAACCCAGGAGGAAGATGCCTGAGAGAGGTATTGCCTGCTGTCCCTCCAGTAGTCCTATAGACTGATGTTCAATGAACTTGCCCATGGTAGTAAGTGTTTGACCTCTTTGAAAACTAGTATTGTGTACTAATGTGTAGGCATCCTCACAAAGTGAAAGGGCTCACAGTGCTAAAGACTTAGAAGTAGTAACATTATAAAATGGAACACTTGAGGCACATTGACCTCAAGGAGTCAACAACCACGAAAGCACCATTTCTCTGAAAAACTGCTCTACCCTCCCTGAGGTGAATGTGAAGGGGCAGGACCTGAAAAGAGAAAATGTAGGCAAAAAGAGAAAAATAGGCAGCTACAGAATAGAAACAGCCAGACTTTGCAAAATTCCAAACATAGTAGATGAACTTGGATGATCAGACCTGCCTCTTGTTTTGGACAACTGAGGCGACTTCCCTGTGTCCTGTGCTTGTTGTCTGTTGGAAGAGAGATGGGGAAAGGGGATGCATTATACCTGATTCCTCCTTTCTGAGCTTCATTAAAATTCAGTTACAAAAGTTTCTTAGGGAGCCTGCAGGAGTTGTGTACAGTGTGGCTTCCTCTTACATTTGATGATTTGGGATCAGCCCTGGACTGGTTGAGATGCTCAGGCTCTAAATGCTTCTGGGGATGGCTCTGTAGTTGACTAGGGCACCAGTGAGCAAGGTTGAGTGTTTAAGGTCTTGACTTTGGTCAGAAGTGGGAAATCATTAGGTATGGGTATGCAAAAAGATAAGGTATTGGCATGGTGGAGTGAATGATTGGCGTAGGCGATCTGAAGCTTCTGCTTTGAAACTCCCAACTCCCTTAGGCGAAAGCATGTCCAAAATAGAAACATTTTGATTATGGTAAAAAAATTAAAATGCTCAAAAATACAAGGTCTGGATTGCTTTCCCCATTTATTCCTCCCAACTAGATTTAGCTTCCTGAAGCTAGAGACCAGTTAGTCTTCATTTTTCAATCTTGATTTTTAAAATTTGGGGGGTTTCCTAGAGCACACACTAGGTCTGACACTTAGACTGGGCCTAACACTCAAAACGTATTTGTTGAAGGGATGAATGGGAAGGCCAAATCTAGCAGTCAAGATTAGAATGGCCTGCAGTATTCTGTGTTTATGTTTACTGTCTTTTGACTTAATGATACCTATTTTGAGAATTGCCCCTTGCAATGGAGACAGCCTCCCCTCTTTCTTACATCATTTCTTATGCCATTCCAGTATGCCCCCACACACTGGCAGCTTTGACTTCTTAAAGAGCTGGGATTTAGGAGTAGAACTGGAGGTGGAGGTGAGAGATGGAGAGGCAGCAGTGAATGGAATGCTAGAGAAGATGTCTGTGACTTACTCAGGCACTTCCGGACTCACCTAAAAAAAAAAAAATTAAAAAAAAATATATATCCGAGCCACTGAGGAGACAGCTGTCTTCTCTGCAAAGAAGAGATTTTGATGCCATAGAATCTGGCTTTGGAAACTCATATCCCCAAAACACACACACACACACACACACACACACACACACACACACACACACAGGGCCCGCAGGGCCCCCAGGAGAGGCCTGGCTGAGCAGGCAGAACCCCTCAGCCGCAGAAGCAGGGCCCCCCCCCCCTGCCTCGCAGTCCCCAAGGCCCGCTCACATGCCGTCTATAGGTGACTTCAGCCCCTAAGGGAAACGGGGAACTTCAGGACAAAAACGAAACCTCAGAAGTAAAAAGGCTAATAAGTGTAGCAGAGTGATGCCGAAGTTATATACACGGGCGGTGGCGGCCCTCCTCAGAAACACACACATACACACACACACACACACTCTTCAATCACTGTACTATGGGGTGGAGATATTGATTAGGTCTATCCATTAGGACATTTGCATTGAAGACATGGAGCAAGACCTCATTGATTTACATATGCATCATCAAGTAACATCTTTTTTGGACTGCATATATGCCCTTGTTTGAGATTAAATCAAGATGGCCAAACCTCATAGGACCAGCCTAGAGAGAGCCCTGATCTTGCCTAGTGAAATCTATCTAGTTCATAGATGCGGACTAGAGTGTACTAAGCAAATTTCAAGGAGTTTAGAAGTATTATGTCAGTAGCAATCAGCATATTGAACTAGGTGGAAGTGTTCAGGGAGGGAAGTGCCAGGGGCAGTGATGGGTCTGGTTTTATTTAGCGCATTTAATAATGATCTGGGAGAGGGAGAAAACACATTAAAATCACAGATTATACTAAATTGACAGGTGGTGTAAACACAAATGAGGGCAAACAAAAGGATATAAAGAATTTAGAACAGAAATGAGATTCCATCAGAAAAAAAAAGCGCTTTCACATCTGTGCAAAGTATCTTAAATCAGCAATGGAAATTGTTTTAAAAGTCATTTAGCTCAGAAAATGTTCATAGACATTGCTCACATTTATAAGTGCTAACCCCTCCCCACTCCTAGCTATTTTTATTCCACTGGATTATATTGTTTATTTTTAGCATTTAAAATACAAATCTGATCATGTCATTCCTCTGATTAAAATCTATGAAAGGCTCTGGGTTTTCTACAGGATGGAATCCAAGCTCCTTAGGGCTATAGGAAACCTTTCCTTTGCTATTTTTGTCCATCTTCCTGGCCTCTTTCACATATCTGTCTGCTCTGAACTCCTTTCTGCATCCAGGCAGAATTATTTGTAGCTCCCTGATTGCATCCCACCTTATTACTAACCACACCATCTGCTTAATGTGCCACTCCTTTCTCTTTTCTGGGTTATCTCCATATGACCTTCAAGATTCAGTTTTGGCCTCTCCTCTTTCATGGGCTTTTGTACACATAAACCAGCCCCAGCCCCAAGTTTGGTTTGGTTCCTTGGCACTGCCGTCACACACACTGCCCACTTCTAACATAACCGGTTGACCATCACGATGGCCATGTTTATTGAGCACTTAATTACGTTCCAGACTCAGGGCTATGTATTTTCATGCATTGTCTTTGTAACCATCACAACAATCTTAGGAGATGAATATAATCATCTGTTTTATATATAAGAAAATTACACATTTGGGTAAGTAACTTGCCCAAAATTGCCAAGCTAGTAAGTGGCAGAGCTGGGATTCAAACTACTTCCAGAGTCCATATCTTTAAAAAAATTATACTCTTATAATAATTTGTTTCCTTGGCGCTCCAGGGTGGCTCAGTTGGTTAAATGTCCAACTCTTGATTTCGGGTCAGGTTATGATCTCAGGGTTGTGAGGTCAAGCCTGTGTCAGTCTGTGCTTGCACTTAGTGGAGAGTCTACTTGAGGTATCTCTCCGTTTTCCCCTTTTTCTCGCTCTCTCAAATAAATAAATCTTTTTTTTTTCCAAATAAATAGTATTTAAAAATGTGTTTCCTTGTCTGTTTCCCCTACTAGTGTAAACTTCTTGAGGCTAGCGACTGTGTCATAATTGCCTAGCATCTATAGTACCTTGCATGGTACACATAGCTTGATGATGATGATAATAATAATAATAATAGTAACAACAAAAACAACAAGAACAACAAGGACAAGAATAATTAATATTTAATGAGTGCCAATTGTGTGCTTAGAAATTTACATGTATTTTTGTGTGCATTATTCACAAACATTGCAGAGCGGGTAAATCATTTTTAGCTTATATTGGGGAACTTGGGGCTTAGAGGGTTGAGAAACCTTTTTAAGATTATACAGATCTGTCTCTCCATACCCCACTCTTTTTGAGGTACCCTTTTGCATTCTCATCCGACAGCAAATAGGCATAAAATGTCTGTAGGATTCTCCAGCAATTGTCAATGAACCCCAACTTAAATGCAAGCCAGAGACCAAATATATGCATCAACATGGGCAAGCTCTCTAACGTTCATTAGGCCTGTTGATCTACTTTACTTGAGCCCATTCCGATTCACTTTCAGCTTTAATCTCATGGGTCCCTGCTTATTTTTGTGATTAAATGAAACAGAGAGATCGTGTACCATAGAAGATTAGCTCTTACTATTGCTACCTCTCAAGGTTTTTTTATTTAGAAGGATCAGCAAGACCCAGGCCCGGGATGGTGCCCTGGCATGCACGGGAGTCATGTTGGTCCAGACTGGAAAACAAGGCTCTCAATCCAACCGTGTTATTGGGTCAGTCAATTTACTTCTCTTCATTTTGGTTATCTCACTGATAAACTGGCTTCCCACGTGTTGGGTTGTGCGCTAGCTGTATCACCATCACCAGGGGAGAATTTGATACATATTGATCCCTGGGTTCCATTCACAGATTCGGATTCTGCAGGTTTGGGGCAAGCGTGTTTGAAATCTCTCCAGGTGATTTGCTGTAGTGAATTTCTGCATACCATTGAAATGACTTTAGCTAAGAGATAATGTCATTTATTATCCAGGCTCACTTCTTGGAGGCTCAGGAGAATGTATTTTTGTTAAAATTGGTAACTTATTCACGGCAAAGACTTGTAAAATGAGGGCTTTAGATGTAGTGGGCTCAATGAACGAGTTTCATATTTATTACAGTCACAAAGGAGGTCTGTGTTTCGTGGAATGTTCTTTTTTATAATAAAAAAACTGATGGCTAATATTACACAAAGTTTTACTAAGTTTAAAATTTTTTTGCATATATTATTTTATTCATGTTCATGTCATTGATTATTTCCTTTTTACAGATGAGAGAACTGAGGCGGCCGGGTTTGTCCAAAGTCACAGTGTGAATCAGGAGCTTTGCCAGAATTTGATCTCATATCTCCTGAATCCCAAGGCCATGATATATTCAGCCCCTCAGTCACTGCCTTGTGGTCTATCACTGTCACAGTAGGACGTGTAGTCTTTATATGAAAGGCAACTACATTTCATTTTCACAAAGCTTTTAGATTTTTAGATAAGAAGGGTAGGATTTTTTATTGCAAGACTGCTGAACGAAATGGATGGCATAATGCTGCTGAAGGCTTTCGTATACCTCTAGCAATTTCCACAAACCTGAAAAAAAATCTGCCAGGCTCATTGGATGAAACTGTCTTGAGAACCACCGGTTTAGAATTTGTGGCCCTACAGGCGGATCCTGATCTCCATGTTGAAGATCTCGTTCTAGGGTATTGATTCTGCTTCCTATCTGCTCCCCGAAAGATTATATTTGTCCCTCAGCCCTCCCCATTTTAGCAAATAGAACCACAAGCAGTCTAGCTGGACAGTCCAAACTGAGGTTCTTGCTCATTTTACCCTCACTCTCTTTCCTAATTCTTACTAATCACTAAGTCCAATTGGCTCTAGGTCCAAATATATTCTACATTTTTCCATTTCTCTCTACCTTCCTCTCTTACCTCTTCTTCAAATTAGACCCCCATAATCTCTTCCATAAATTGCCTGGGCTGCCTACAGAGGACTCTCAGATTCCTCTCTTGGCCCCCTGCAGTCCATTCTCCTCACTTAGCTGAGAGACCTCTTTGAAAATGTAAATCCCATGTCATTCCCCTGCTTACAACTCGGGGATGAATTCCCATTACATTTGGAATAAAATCCAAACTCCTTAACATGGGTCCTTCCTCAGTCCCGGTTCTCCTGGTCCTTCTCACCTCATCTCCCCTCATTCCAAATGGCATCTCTCCATGCTAGTCACATGGAACTTGTTTCAGCTCTGAACACATCAGGCTTCCTTTTGCATGCGAAAATCTGTACTCTTTCTCCTCTGCTTGGAATGCACTTCCCCAAGATGTTCTTAAGTCTAGCTGCTCTCCTCCTTCAAATATTAATTTAAGTATCTTTAGATATCACCTGTTCTCCTCCCAGGGACCTTCTCAGATAAACTCCAAGTACCTAAGTTGTTTTGTTTTCTTTCTAGGACTGAGAGAGGTCACACTGTAATTTACACAAAATGTATTTGATTATGTGTTGTGATCTAACAGTGAGTTAGTTGAAACTACACTCCAGGTGCAGACAGCACTCTCATCAGGAATTCACACTCCCAGAGGAGGGTGGGAGGCTGTTAGCTAACACTGTTCAAAAAGGCCACACTCCAGAGGAGACTACTCCTAGCACTTCACTATCTTCACGCTAAAAATGCTCTGCTAATTAAGATCATAAATCTAAGAAGTGGATTTTTTAAAAAAAGATTTTATTTATTTATTTGACAGGGAGAGAGAGAGAGAGCAAAAACAGGGGGAGTAGGAGGAGGAGAAGCAGGCTGTCCACTGAGCAGAGAGACGGACTTAATCCCAAGACCCTGGGTTCATGACCTGACCTGAAGGCAGACACTTAACCGACTGAGCCACCCAGGGGCCCCGAGAACTGGATTTTTATGGGTGAAAATAGTGCCTTGTTAACTAACATGATGGATGCTAGAGATAGACTCTGGTAAAATTAAAGGTGGGTGTGTAAAAACGTTTTGGTTATATCTCCTAATGCACAAGGCCTAGAAAACTTGAAAGCACTTTCTTTTTGGAATTGGAATGCAGAACTTGATCTTGAAATCTCCCACGTCTAGCTTTTGGTTTTGAAGACTTGAGTGCCTTCTGCAAATCATGAGGGTACCAGAATCCTGCCTCTGGGATGTTGTCACATCCATCTTGAGGAAACCTTTCATGGAAGATAGTGATGGGAAGATCTGAAGGACAGAGAGGTGGCACACCATCAAGCCACAGAACAGATTTCATTAACTGTGGGAAGCCTGTTTGCTAATCCATTTTATTTAATAAAGTCCTTAGTGTGTGGTAGGAGTTAGTGTGACTCTTGCTTTTGTTTATAACCTAATAGCAAGGTTGTAGAGGGGGTAGCTCGCCCTTACCTATCTCAAAGCTTATGATGGTAATTGCTATCTATCAAAAAGAACCCAAGACTTGTGCATCCCAAATGGACTTCGGCTTGGTTTATAAGAATTAGTAGGTAAAATTCACTTGCATGTTCATTTACTTGTTAAGTATCTCCTTGCTGCACCCCTGACTCCAGTATAAATCTCCCAAGAGCAGAAGTCTTACTTGATCTCTTCCCAGAGCCTTGACAAGAACCTGGAACCCAAGTCACTATTTCAGTCACTCAGTGGCTATTTTAGATTTCCAAAAATGGAATAAAGGGAAGGGAGAAGGAAAGTATAAAGAATAGAACAGCCACCAGGGTGGCTCAGTGGCTTAAGCGTCCAACTCTTGATTTCTACGTGGGTCATGATCTCAGAGTCATGAGATTGAGTCTTAAGTTGGACTCTGCACTCCGGCATGAAGACTGTGTGGGATTCTCTCTCTTCCTTTCCCTTTGCCCGTACCAGCACCTCCCAACCTCGCTTGCTCACATTCTCTTTTTCTTTCTCTCTCTTAAAAAAAAAGGGAATAGAACAGAGAAACAGGGGTACGGGAAACTGGAGAGAAGAATGAAGAATAGATGTATGGAGAGGACAAAAGTGTCCTTAGTCTTAAATAGGCAATGGAGAAAAGTAGTGCAGCTAGGATTCCAACATGTGTTTCTTGGAATACTGGCTGGGTGAGATGCTATGAGAAAAAACATATTGAGTAGATCACTAAGATTGATAAGGACTACATAAACCTTTCCCTCAAATATCCACAATGCACATTAGCATATTAACAGCTCTGAGAGGCATTTTAGGGAACACAGGCACACACACACATACACAGGCATATATACATACACCACAACACCTTGTTAACTTTGTTTTACCCTGCATTTCTCAAACTTATTTGAACATGGGGTTCTTTTGTTCTCTGTGACATTTATTAACAAACTCTGAAAAGGGCTTTAGAAAAACATAAAGGTGGTAGATAGGGAAGCGGCAAAGAAAATACCAGTGCTTTCATTATCCTGTGAAGCTAGTTCTGGGGCAAGGGTCTAACCTTCCCTTCCCACATGCCTCAGGCATGGAGGGCATCAGCAACTGGGTTCTGAAGCAGCCAGGGAAGCAACTCTCAGTCTACTTCTGCCTTCTGACCCACCCTTCACCCAGAGAAAGGAAGATGGGCTGAATGGCTGAACCTTCCCAAAGCAGGAATACGGAGAGATAACTAGGAGCAATCATGCACTGAAAATCAGATATGAACGTGCTACCCAGTGTAGCAGAAAAAATGAACCCATGAGAGTTGCCAGTACAGTGAAACCCACTTACTACATCCTTTTAAAGATCAGCCTAATGCTCACACATGCTCAATGCTTCCTTTTCTTGGCCCTAGGAGAAATATTATGAAGGTGTTTCACTTTAATAGGGTTCATGAGTTTATGGCCTTGAGAATGCCCTTGAGGATAAACTCTAGGGATTGAGAGAGAGGAAAAGAAAAACCACTTTTAATGGATTTTGTCTCTATCTCTTTTCCATAATATTGCAACGAAAACATTTGAATTAAATTTTCTAGACTCAGTAAATGCCACAAAGAGATGACTATTTTCCTTCTCTTATGATCTATAGTTAACTAAAAATCAAATCGAATCAGAGAATTAAGGAAATACATTTTGGGAGAGATTCCTAAAACATGAATACTCCAAAAGGCATATGACTAAACCATTACATGTTTGAATAGCACCAGGGACATATGAATGTGTGCAAAGGTGAAACAATAATAAAATAATGTGCTCTTTCTTAGGCCCCAAACTTCACATGGGCTTTTCTTTCCACTTGGAGCTCTTTGGTCTTGTCTTTGCCTCGTTAATTACCATTCATCGTCCGGTCTGCAGTTTTGATGACATTTACTTTGACAAGTCTTTCCTGGGCCAGCCATCTAGTCTGGAAGAACCTGGTCAGATGTCCCCATTGTAACTTCCCTTATCACATCTGGTTGTGTATTTAATTGCCCACTCACTGCTAGATTATAAACTCCAAAATGTCAGGGACCACATATATCTCATTCATTGGTTAGTACCCAGAGCCTAATGAATTGTCTGGCAGAAAACAGATGCTTAATAAATTAGTTGATTCTATAGATTTTGTTTAACTAGAACATAACCTACATTTTGATATCCAAAATTGCATTCGGGGAGACTTACATCAGCATAAATATGAATTCCTTGTTCATATATCTACCGGCCATCAGAGAAAGATATATTCCTGGGATTAGCTCCAGGGTAATTTAACCAGAATTCAAAGAAAAGCTTAGTTTAAGAATTATGAAAATTAGAAATTAAAAACTTAAGAGATAAACTTTTTAAAGTAATCTTGAGTTTTGCAAGTTTGTGAAATTGATGCACTTTATGAAACCACTGTTTTTGGTTATAAAGTTTAAGTTAGATGATTGAGAGGCATTTCATTGTTTAAGATGTTTGTTTCATTGAAATGTACAGTCTGCGCTGTGGTTTTGTAGTCACATGACTGTAAAGGTCACATACTTATGTGAAAGGTACAGAATAAATAAACAAATAGTTGAACAATCTAGGTTACATACACACATGTTCTTTTTTCGAGACCTTCATTTGCATGTGGGTTTGCATGGCTATATTAGGGTGTATAGAGAGGGGGAAAAGAAAGAGAAAAGAGGAAAGAAATAAAGAAAAGTAAAGTAAAGAGACAGGCAGAAAGAGCAAAACTTGGGTTCATAGCCGAATTCTGGGTTCCTGGTATAAATACATTAACTAAATGAAAGAAAATCGATACTTGATTGAGATAAGTTAAACTGAAGCCTCAGGTATGGTGTGTGTGTGTGTGTTTATGTATGTAGGAGTCTTTTCTTAGTAATGCACTGTGTTCATTAGCTTATGCACACTTTGTATCAGAAGTCTGTAATCTTTGATAAAATTCTCCTTTGTACAAATAAAATAAGTAGTAAAGCACTTTGCTGATGACCAGAACGTGGTCACACCTTGCAGAAAGATGAAGTGAAATGGAATAGTATGGAATTTTTACTGTAACTGGTTGCTATGTGACAAGTAAATCTTTACTGGCCAATCACGATTATACACACAGAATGGTTTCAAAGTAGCAAAAACCCCAGAACAAAACCCAAGAATATACAGAGTGGGAACTTTGAAAGAAAACATAGCCTCGTATAGAATACGATGATGTCGGGGCAGGAGAGAAGGAGCACAAACTACATTGCGGAGGAGAATACAAATTTTTGAAAGTCAAGTCTCAGAATGCTCAGTGTGAGTGCAGTACAAACTATCTTCACTTCATTCTAAAAAAAGCTGCTTGAGCATTTGGAGAGGTACAAAGAAGGAACAGAAAGATCGAGGAGCTCACGATGAGCTATAAATCTTGATGCTTAAATTGAGTGGGGGGGGAGTTGAGACAATACAGAGCAGTACTTGTTAAAAAAAAAAAGTGACAAATGGTGTTTCCATTTGCAAAAGTCATTTACAATTGGCCATTAATAAACGGGTCGGGATGGGGGAGCCTCTTGCAGAAGTTTTAAAATTTCAGTCATCGGATTTAGCCTATTTCATTTAATTCCATTTAACAGCTTAGAGTTGATTTTATTCAAATATGTATAAGGTCTCAAATGGAAAACATTTTGGTAATTTGCATGGCTATTTTCAAGACTGCAAAATCTAATCGTCACAGACAATAGAACCAGACTGTCGGCAATGGAAATAAGGGACAAAAATGACTGATGTAAATCAGCCCTTGAGAAGTTAGGTTTCTCCCAAGATAACCCAAATCAGCGCAATGTCCTTGCTCACAAAGTTGATGTTCACAGAAGTAGCTGATGACATTCCCAGAGAAACGGCAAGTCCTGCCTGGGGCCATGGTCTACCCGCGGCTGAGTCTCCCTGTGGTGCTGTCTTCTACTGTGAGGAGATAAACCTTTTCATCTTGACGAAGAAGGGTCTCGACATGTTTTATTAGTTGTGGCTTAGTTTAAACTCCTTTTCCTTTAAGTGTCTTTGGGGTGACTGTTAGATTCCTTGCTCTCTTGATATCCTGGAGATCCATTGGGTGCTATAATTATTATAATTGTGGGCCATAACTGTCTTGTTTTGGGGCCATCTGCTCTTCTCACTTGAATAATCTAGTTTGTCATTGGGCACACATAAATCACAGACACGATAGTTTTCTCTCTTCCTGACTTGACAAACACCAAGCACGTTTAGAATTCAGCCTTGTAATTAAGCAGAGCCCAGTCTCCTCAGGCAGGGCGGATACAGAAAGATTTGCAGCCTGGGGAAGGGCTTTTGTGTTGACCTTGGATGGCAGACATTCTAGCATCGGAGGGAATTGCTGCCCCTACACCGTTCTCATCAGTGACTCTAAATCACATCTCCACATTATGTGGTTAGTAGGACATTGGGCACTAAATTTGGAGTGAAAAGTCTCCAGTTGGTCTTTGGGGTGTGTGTGTGTGTGTGTGTGTGTGTGTGTAATGATGTGTGCATAACAACACATTTATCTGTTTTAGGAAGAACCAACTGGTGATAAGAATAAACGCATAAAGACTTTCTCAAAGTGTATGAGCGTGTTTGTATACCTGCTCTCTCTGTTGTGGTTTATAACAGGGGTACCTTTTCATTGTGCCCTGCCCCCCCACATTTCCCTATCAAAGAATCTAGAGCTCCCTAATGCCAACCACACATGGCTCAGATGAATGCTAATGGGCTGTGTTCTCTGTGGGAAAATCTTGATGTTTCTACCCTCTCAACATCGAAAGACATGAGTCGACTTGTTATCTGGACCCTCATAGAGGATCCCTTCGGTAGGGGGAACCAACTGTCTTGATTTGCCCAAGACAGTCCCAGTTTTAGCAGTGAAAATTTTCCATTCCCAAACCCCACAATTTGGGGCTTGATTGCTTCTCATTTCTTAGCGTTTGCTCAAGAAAACTGACCAGGGGCACCTGGGTGGCTCAGTGGGTTAAAGCCTCTGCCTTCGGCTCAGGTCATGATCCCAGGGTCCTGGGATCGAGTCCCACATCGGGCTCTCTGCTCACCGGAGAGACTGCTTCCCCCTCTCTCTCTCTCTGCCTGCCTCTCTGCTTAATTGTGATCTCTGTCTGTCAAATAAATAAATAAAATATTAAAAAAAAAAAGAAAGAAAGAAGGAAAAGACGGACCAGTGTGAGGTGGTTGCTTGCAGTTGGCACTCTTGCCTGTTGCTTTGACAACCTGCTTTGACCTTACCTACTTACTTGATTCTGCTGGAATGCAGCTTATGCTTACCTTTGTGCTAGGTTCTAACCTGAGGGTTTTCAGACTGTAACCCACTGCACTCCAGGAGTCCACGGAGAGCACTGCCCACAGGAATTCAGGTACTGAGAGCTCCAGAGTTCCTCTCACCATTTCAACCAAAGTAGCTCCTCCACATTCTGCGTAAGATATTGGGTACTATATTACATTGACTAGCAAAACAATGTTTCTTAGGGGCACCTGGATGGCTCAGTTGGTTCAGGACGCAACTCTTGATCTTGGTGTTCTGAGTTCGAGCCCCACGTTAGGTACAGAGGTTACTTGAAAGTAAAATCTTAAAAAAATATATGTTCCTTAAACGAAGTTTAAGAACCATAGACGTAATTAAGTTGCTAACATTATTTAGACTTTAATAAAAAAGCCAGACTGGCCTTTAAGAAAAGGGAAGGAGTAGGACTAGCCTTTGATAGGAAGACCTTTGCTTTTCCCTTTTCTTTTGTTGGGTATAAAAAAAAAAATAGTGCACTAGTAGTCAAATGTTGGCAATTAGTAAAATATTTTCTCCAAATGTCCCCTCTTTCTGAGCATCTTTCCCTTTCTCTCTGATGGCAGAGGTTACCATGTAACAGTCTACTTGTGAGCATTCTTCTGAATGTCGGGGATTCATTAAGGGATAGGACTGTCAAGTATGAGAAAACAGTTTTAAAAACTTGCAGTTTCAAAGTTTTCCTTAATATGTCAGAAATGTATGTTATCCTGTGGGCCTGGCTGTTGGCAGAGAAACCTAGTGTTATTATAGGCTGTGATTACTATAATCACATAACTATAATCTCATTATAGTTATGAAAGGGATTTGTTGCATAGATAAGTGCATCTATATTTTCTGGAAAACAAGTAACCATATTGTAATGCATATATCATTACACACACATACACACGCAGTCACATGCCCCATCTTTGGAAAGAACCAAACCTTGAGCTGGACCCTACAAAGAAAGCAGGACAAAGTGCTGAGGTCGAAGAACAAGTAGCCAACTGAGATTGGTGAGAATTTCTTGGGGTTACCTTATGAGAAAAAAGCCTAAATTAGGGTTAGGTTCAGGTTAGGAGAGAGAAACCAAGTATTTCAGGTCAAAGAAAAGATATTCTAATGAAAATTCAAAGACACAGGAATAGCCATTAGGAACATAAAAGACTGGAGGGACGCAGGTGTAACGCATTGATTCTCTTTATTTTTCCATTCGCTCACTAACTTCCTACCATCACGTGGTGTTGAAACCTTCATGATACTGTAACACCAGCCTTCCTCACTTCACCACCAAGGCTTCCTGGGCTGGTCATTTTTCTGGTTTCTTCCTCATTTTTAATCTCTCAGGTCTATATATCGAGAGAAGTGGATTTGAACTAGGAAGTGATATAGGTCTTTATTTATATGGTGTGGCTTCTAGACTAGAGTTCGAATTTGGGTACAGGCCCTGTCAGCCTCTTCAGGCCTGTCACCCAGACACTCTCTTTTCTCATACGTTATCTCTTGAACTGTTTCCTCTTCCTTTTTCTCTCCTTCTGCCTCTTTTTTCCTCTATGTGTATGTTTTTCTGGCTCTGATGTTCACTAAATGGTTACATGACTCTTCCCTTCCAGACTGAAAACATAGGCAGGACAGTGAGGAATGATGTCTGAAATAAAAGAGGGTCACTATTGTCACACATCTGAGGGAATCTGTGAAGTACATTATTAACTGGGAAGAGATTGGCCACATTCCCAGATGAATCTAGAATATTTCAGTGGCTTTCCTGGTATTGCATTCTGTTAGTTTTTGAATTTTCTCTTTTATCTATTTTTTTTTTTTCCTTACAAACACAAGGAATAGTCCTGGGCAGAGATAAAATGGCCTTTGTCAGGTTATGCTTCCACAAGGACGTGGCGGGGGAAAGGGTTGTATGTGAATGTGTTAATACGATTCTAAGTGCTTTCAAACCATTCTGTTTAATTCTCTTTGTGGCATGTAATTCCTGAGGGACGTGCACCAAATTGATAAGCTCAGTGCTAAAGTGAACTGTCTCATCTAGTCCCCGGGAGCCTCTGACGGAAGTGTCAAAATACAATTGTGCACCAGCAGCATTGCTGTCGTGCCGAAGAAGCCCACTGTTGACATCACAAGCAAATTAAAAGACCCACCAAAGTTAATATTCTCACATTATAACAACATCTCCTATAAATTATTAAAGCCCACACAATTTATTACCCATGTTAGGAAAAAAAAAAAAAAAGCAAGTTGAATCATGAGCCATGCTACTTAATGATTTATTTTTTTGGTCTTCACTGTGTTGAGGTTTATAAATCATCCCGCTCGACTCTACACGGCACCAAGGAGAAAGCAGTTGCTAGTCATGCCCTTCCCTCACCGATGATCACCTATGCACAGGGTGGAAGCATACTCATTATTTTAGCATCTATCACCAGCCTCTGCGTTTCAGACTGGCTGTTCCTTTTCATTACTATAATGCTTAAGCCTGGCATTGAATGGATATGATTTAAGGCTTGAGATGATAGATCTAAGCCTTTTCAGAAATAAATATTAACCTCATTATTTAGGCAGGGAGGCCAAACCGACTTGCTGTATTCTATCTCAAGGCTTCTAAGTAAATCAAGATTTACTCGGAAATCTTGTGCTCTTGAGTCTGGTCCACCAGCTTCCCCACTGGTCTATCTTGATTATGTTTTATGTTTTTAAGCAAATAGATATATTTTATTTCACCCTGAGTGGTGTGTTTTATCTCTAGCTTTACCATTGACTTGGGCAAGTCATAGACGTTCTCAGAGACCTGCTTCCTAATCTAGTCAATGAGTATATTATTTTAAATAATCTCTAATTTCTCTTTCATGTTGAAATTCTGGTAGTCAATAGTGTGTAACTGTAAATCAGGCAGTGATTTCTCCTGCTGTTGGAGTTCCTGAGAGCCCTGTGAATATTTGCCTGAGGCATCTTTCTGCCTTTGCCCTAAATTAGCTCTAAGAGGCCTGGGGTCTACGCTGGACCTGTCTGTCCCTACTTGTCTGTGCTGGCCATAGAGCAGGAGAAAGATTTCAAGAGAAATGAACTATATTTGAAAAGAAGAAGTTAGAGATGGGTTAGAACCACTGCGATTTTTCTAGAAATGTTGGGCAAATGTTGTGAAGACTAAAAAAGTCCTCTGAGGTTAGGTAACAGTTCAAGGCCTCTGGTGACCATGTGGTCTGACTCTTTTGCTTGTTGCCCATCCCATGCTGGGGTTCCCATGGTGTGTGAGCACTGATCTGTGCTGCAGAAACAGTACATTGGATGTTGCAAATAGTGTCACGTTATATCACTGTCCTAAAGTTAACAGTAAAATAAATACTTGAGAGTAAACTAAAAAGGCATGTAAATACAAGTTGTTTTAATCGTTTCTTTTGTAAAGGCAATTTGATACACATACTTCTTGGGAATTAAAATAATAGACATCAATAATGCATGGACTACACATTTAATTTGCTTTGCAGAAGTAAACAAACATGTCTGCATTTTTTATGTGGCATCTTGAAACTTAGGAAACATAGTTTGAACTTCTAAAATGTGCTATTTTTTATTATGTATGATAAGCTTGCATCAGTATCCCAGTCTCTGATGTCATCTGCATGGAATTCTGACTTTTCTTCTACATAAATATGTAAGTCTGGGGCCATAACTTAAGCTCAGTGACTTAGTTTTCTCATCTGAAGAATAGAGACAGTGGTTCTTAGTCACTCCACAGGGCTGATGTACCACTAAAAAGACATCATATATTTGTGAACGTTCTTTTTAAAATAATACATTTGTATAGAAGGAAAATTATTGTTTGGATTTTAATTGATATATGAATAATGACTATACCCAATGGAATTCTACATTTCTAACCCAAGTAGAAAAGTGGTATTTCATTCACCTACCATGAATACCTTTCTCAGATCACATTTCCATATTACTTTCCATGCTTAAAAAGATTGTGGGATGGGTGGGGTGAGGGAGGGTCTTCACTTTTACATTTCCTGTCCCAGAAACTGTACCATGTTGCAGAAAGCGTGGAACATAGAGTGGTCAAAGCTGATAGCTTTGCAACTTGCTTATTAAGTTGGGCAAGCATTTATTGGACTCCCACTATGTGCTCAGCCAACTATGTTCTCGCCCCTTATTCACACAGTCGGGTAGATGGGTGGACTAAGGATTTACTACACATAGGAAAACAATTTTGCTGTGTAGGTATCTCCCCCCCCCCTCAAAAGTCTGAGTATTGGGAGATGGTGAGGATGGGGTATTTATACTTGGGAAAGTTAAGTTCAGGCATCGGTTGCCTCAGATCTCTGTACAGACGTTCAACTTATTGTAGAAGTTGTAGGATAATGCCCCATTGCAGAACAAAGGCTTCAGCAGGCTTTGCTAAAATGTAAGGTCCACTCTGCTGATTAGATAGAATCATTGAACCTTATGCTACCCTATATATACAATGGAATCCATAAGCGCCCTCCTAGGAGGGAAGGCATTTAGATGAGGTCTTTAAGATTTAGGTATTGTATACCATGAATGAACATGAAAGGCTGGTGGGCATAAATAGCCATTCATTCTGTCAACAACATTAATTGAAAACTCAGGGGTGCATAAAGCCCCATTCTGGTTTATTGAGTAAGCCACAAGAATACCTTCACATCTGTATGCAAATATTTCACAACTGTGAAAACCCACTACTGTCGGGGAGTGAGAAATGCCGGTGTGAAGAGACCGTCAAGCGATGGCACATACACGTCGGCTGTGACCCTTCTACAGGGCGTTTGCCTAACCACCTGTGTGTCATAATTTTTCTGCAATATACTTGTCCTTTAAACATATGATGGCACTTGTAAACACTAAAATTGGTTCCAGTGTCCTTGGCAAAATGCCTCCGTTGGAATGTATCTTGGCAGGATATTAGTATGTCGGCCACGTAAAGGATCATGTATTGATATTGATATTTGCACTCTATGAAAGCTGCAGGTTTTGAATAATTTTATTATATGTACAGGGTGACTAAACTTTCAGTTACTGGAAGACCTTTGCAAAGAATACTTTTCCGTGTTTTAGTATAGTATCTCTTCTCTCTCCTAACCTACACTTGGAAAACAAGGACCTCCCTCTTTTTGACAGTATTGGGGAATCCACCCCATCCCTTACTGGCCTTGCTTACACCAACTGTGTGGCTGGGGATTGATTAACCCCACTCTTGCAGAGGCTGGTCAGCAGACTTCGTCCTGCCCTGTCCATGTTCACTCAGCATCCACCTCTGCACCTGAAGACGGCTTACTTACTGTGAACACCTGTGACTCTGGAGTGGAGGACTTTTTTTTTTTTTTTTTTTCCCTCTGAAAGTAAGCTTGCTTTGCAAATAAAGCAAGCCAGAAATGCCCTAGAATTGTTTTCTTCAGAGGCCAATTTCGACCAAAGATGGACAGGGAGTTGGTAGATAAATATACTAGCTTCTTTGCCCCTTGACTAGGCTGATACTAAGCTGTGCTCTACACCATCCTTCAGGGGTCCCCAGTAGGGCTAAGCTCCAGTTGCCACATTGGAACTGTCTTGAAAATGCACTTTTTATTGGCTTTCTTCCATTTTCTGTCTCATTCCTCACACCCTGTCCATGTTTCCTGGGACCAGCTCCCAAATAAATTACAATGGTCCCCCTACCTCATCCGGATTTCACTTTCCATGGCTTCAATCCCCTGCAGTCAATGGCAGTCAGAGAGCAGATGATACTCCTTCTGCGGTGCTGTCGGAAGGTCAGTAGTAGCCTAACATTCTGTCACAGCGCCTACTCATTCACATCCCATCAGCTCACTATGGAAGTGTTTCATCTCACGTCTTCACAAGAAGGGTGAGTACAATAAAGTCTTTTGAGAGGGAGAGACCACATTCACATAACCCTCATTACAGGATCTTGTTATGATCGTTCTATTTCATTATCAGTTATTGTTAATCTCTTGCTGTGCCTAATTTATAAATTAAACCTTACCATAGGTATGTTGCATGGCAGAAAACATTCTCCATAAGGTTCGGTACTACCACGATTTCAGGCATTTGCTGAGGTTCTTGGAACGTATCCTCCTATAGTGCCCTTGAGTGTGTGTGTGTGTGTGTGTGTGTGTATTCAATTCAAATATATGCTTTGAAAATTGTGCAACTCTAAATAAATTCATACTAAAATTTTAATCATTATTATTGCCATTGCTATTGTGTTTTTCAAACTTTAATTCAGGTGTGTAAAATATTTGCAAATATAATCTTTATATGAGCTAAAGAGAAAAATATCTGAAAAAAATAATGTAAGATAGAAAGTTATTGACAAAGGGTAGAGAATTAGCACCATAAGGTGAAGAGAACTTTTCAACTACTACTGTAATACCACCCAACACCCACATAACCCTCTCCCCAAAATGACAGATGTCAAAGACAAAGGATTAAAAAAGAGACAACTGGCTTTCCCTATTGTCACTTACTTTTCTAGGGAAGAATATCTTTCCATCTTTTCTTTGTTTGGAAGGTGCCTTTTCATTACGTTATAAATTCATGGGGCAGGGACTGTATTTAAATCTTTATTTTGTAGAGTTCTTTTAAAAGTTAATCATGTTATTCAAATATTCAGAAAGATTAAAAAAAAAAAAAAAAACTTACTGACCAAAAACAGACGGTTTGGAGACAGACAGAGGGAAGAGTTTAAGAAGCTGCGATTTTAGATGGCAGTGGCCTCTTATCAACCAAAAGGGAAGTTGACCATTGAGGCAGAGAATTAAAGTCTATTCAACCTTGTGTGTTACCTCCCAAATAAAATGCAAGGGGGGAAAAATTGTCAACGCAGAGGTTTTCGTCGCTTAATACCCTTTAGCCATCTTGCTCAGAAACCCATCTAGAAGTAAAATCTGTGCATTCTGGGAGCAAAGTGGAGGAGAAGTAAATCAGATAAAGAACTTTGGTGGTCATCTGTTTAACAGCCTACAAAGATATGAAAGCAAATGCCAAAGCAAAACATTCATATTACAGGTTTGTGCAATTAAATCTTGCCGACTAAATCAGTTTTATTTACTGAATGAAGAGCTGAGCATGTCACTTTTTGTAACTTACTTGATATCAATCCATTGTGACCACATTTATTCCAGAATTGAATACACCACAGTGCTAGTTTACTTGTAGCATGTGGCCATCTGCCATGTTGAAATAATGATCTTTTGTCATTGTTAATGATTTTAGTGAAATTTAATGCGTTCATAGTTACAGGGATACTCTTGCACAGAATGAGATCGGTCATTAGAGTCGCAATTTAGTTCCCATCAAAACGTTCCTGAGATGTTAAAGTAGGGACAGTGCTCACAATCTGGTGGCTCTTTGTGTGTGTGTGTGTGTGTGTGTGTGTGTGTGTTTTAAAGATTGTATTTATTTGACAGAGACAGAGATCACAAGTAGGCAGGCAGAGAGAGGTGGGGAAGCAGGCTCCCTGCTGAGCAGAGAGCCTGATGTGGGGCTCAATCTCAGGATCCTGAGATCAAGACATGAGCCAAAGGCTGAGGCTTAACCCAGTGAACCACCCAGACCCCCTCTTCAAGTGTTTTTACTCCCGCTTTTCCTGGGAGATTACAGTGAAGAATTTTCCTCTCTCTTTGTCCCAGGAACAAAGATTAGCTTTTGTTAATCTTTGTTCATTTACTCACTGCCTTTTTTTTTTGGTGATCCTTGGCTCTTAAAAAGTTCTTACTGCATTTCCCGATTTTAAACCACATTTGGGCAGTCACTTTCTTGCCCCTGCTCCCATAATATTTAACTGGTGTTGCTAGTACAGCACTTGTCATACTGGATTACAGATAGTTGCCGCAGTGGCTGTCGCCTGCATTAGACTATGAATTCCCTGAAGGCAGTAACCACTGTTTCATTTTTGCATTGTTAGCACCTGTCACAGTCCCTGGCATTTAGTCGGCTCAATAAGTGTTTGGTGATTGAATCAAATAGACACAACGCAATGTGTTGATGTTTAATGTGTTTGTTGGCTCACATGACACCAGTTGTTCCCTATTATATTATACTTAAGTTCTTATTAAAAGAATGAATTTTTAAACCAGAAAGGCATAATCACATTGAGGTTGAAATAATTTAGTTCTTTAGCTGAATTATCTTTCAAAGACTGTTTGTGTCCAATGGCTTATTGATTTAAATGTTTTCTTTCTGAAGAGCAGGATTTCAAAAGATTTCTAATTTTTTTTTTAAAAGAGATTTTTACATTGCCAAAGAAACAGTGAGACCTGTAATAGGTGAGACCAATCTTTCACCTGATAATTCCTACCACATTATGACTTGTTCAATTCAAGCCACTGATTTTCAATAGGAAAAGGAATGGAATAAATGTTTTTAAAAATCCCAACTGTTGAAAGTTCTGTAATATAATCTAAAATAAATACACCAACTTAACTTTTCCTTATAAAAAGGAAGCTGGTTGGTTTAAAAACCATCTGCAGAATAAATATTTATGGAGCAGAATGACAACTTGACTTATCCAAAGCATTGGCATACATTTTCTTAGTTAATGTTTGATGAAGCACTTCCACTTACAATCCTTCGGTGAACTAAAAGAAGAGATTCATTAACTATTTTTGAAAGATAATGAGGCCATGATCCCTTTCCAGATGTTTCACTCGTCAAATAATTGTGATCTTTCTTCCAAATCTCCCTGGTTGCTTGGTTCCTATTTTCTTGTTTATTGAGCAGTGATTTATGAAGATGAAGAGAGGTAGTGATTTATAAAGATGAAGAGAAGAAGTACAAATGCTAGACAGACAATAAGGATCAGAAAATTAAGTCATAATTTTACCTTACCAAAATTGGAGGCTCTTGAAGTTTTATTACTAACGGAAAATTATCTCAGATGTGGTTAGAGAAAAAAAATTTTTTCTCGCTTTCACTTAGAAGCATGGGTGCACTTCCAGTGCTTTCTCTACAGAAGGGACACAAGAATATGGTTCTTTGCAGAATTTCCCTTGGGGTTTAGAAAGGAGACTTGAAGTTTTGCTTGAGAGCAGACTAATCTAATTCTCTTTTCTAGCATTCTGAAGTGCAGGACTAAGAAATAGGACTCAAAACGCACAGTGAAATTAAGGGTACACTGAAAAAGTTACTTAAATATAATAGTAAAGTTAGAGGTCACAATAAATATAATAGCAACAACAACAATAATAAAGTGAACATTCACTAAGTGTGTACTATGCACCAAGTACTATTCTAATAGTCTGTATATTAATTGATTTTTCCCCCTACAGTGACCATAGGTGCTAGATAGTGATATTAGCGCCATTCTACAGATGGGAAATGGAGGCACAAACAAACATTTAGGTAACTTGCTCAGGTTCACACAGCTAGTATGGGATTGAGAGGGAGAGCAACTGAAGCAGCTGGTCTCCATGGTGATTGCTGTTATACTATGTGATAGTGAACACCAGATGATATGAGAACTTTGAGCTATTTGTTTTACATCTTGGTACTCCCCATGTTTTCCTTAACTGCTCCCCAAACTGTCATCTCAATTCTATCCACTTTAACTATGTTGGTTGTAGTCTGACAGAAGGCCAAGGAAAGTGATAATCAACACTATAAAATATATAACAGAAACTAACAGAAATGTTTTTAGATACTTTTAAGCATCGTTACTATTCTTTGTATTGTAACCATTTCATTTCTATCCTTTAGAAATTAATGAAAGATGTTTCCAAGCTATTAAGAAGATTTGGGGGTAAAGGTTGCCCCAGGGGAGGAACAGAGAAGTACCCATTCTCCAGCTGCTGGGAGGGGTGGTTACTAAAAGCTCACAACTGCCTTTATTTTCTGAGAAGGGAAGCTGCCTTGCTTGGAATGTTCCCCCATGGGGGCAGCCAGCAGCCATGATCAACTGATATATATGGAATGTAAAAGGTGGATTGGAGAGTGGATTGAACTCTGGTGCTCTAGGACTTCCCGTAGGACCACGCTCTCACAATTTCCAGCTGAATACACATCTTTTCTTAGCTTCTTCCCTTACCCACCTCGGGCTCCTCCCATCAACTTCTCCTAAGAGCACTGCCTCAATAAATCATTTTTGTAAGGATCTTTTTCTTAGATTCTGCTTTGAGAGAACCCAAGCCAAGATGGATTATACTAGAAGTGGTCCCAAGAGACAGAGTCTAAGATGGGATCCTGGAGGTTGATAGAGATGAGTCCTCTATGTCACCAGTGGTAGATATGCTCTGTAGCAGTGTGATTAAGATCAGAGGTCAGCAAACTATGATCTTTGGGATCAATCCAGCTCACTGCTTTCTGTAAATCAGAAAGTGGCGCACATTCATTAGTATTGTATTGTGTCTTTAGAATCGTATAGTGTCATTAGTAGAGCTGAGTATCTGAGACAGACACCGAATGGCCTGCAAAACCTGAAATATTAATTATCAGTTCCTTTTTAGAAAAAACAAATTAGCTCCAGGCTAAAGTTTTCATTCATGGTGGTACGTTGGATTGAGATACAGGTAGAAGGGATTGCTGTAGCTAGTTTAATGTCCTTGGCCTTGAGAGGTATAAGGAAATTGAAACTATGAGGACTGTGGTGTTGGGTAACTGTTAGTATCACTGATGCATTAAAGAGAGAAAAGGACATGCTCTATTAGTTACTACTGCTGTATAATAAATGATTACAAATTTAGCACCTTAAAATAATACACACTTATTGTTTCTCTGTTTCTGTGGATCAGGAGTTAGAGGAGTTAGGGGTCCTCTGCTATTGGGTCTTTTAGAAGGCTGCAATGATTGCGTCATTTTGGGCACAGTCTCACCTGAAGGCTTGACTGGGAAAGCATCCCATTGGAAGCTCCTGTGATTTTTGACAGGATTCAGTTCCTTGGGAGCTATTGGCTGGAGGCCATCCTTAGTTCCTTGTTACATGGACCTCTCTAAGATGTCAGATTAAGTCATCAAAGCCAGCAAGAGAGGGATTATGCTAGTAAGAAGGAAGTGACAATCTGATGTCACCTAATCATGGAAGTGGCATCCCATCACCTTTGCCATATTCTGTTGGTTAAAGACAAGTCTCAAGGCCAGGCCATACCCAAGGGAGTAGATTATACAATGATATAAATGCCATGAGGCAGGGCTCATTGGGAGCCATCTAAGAGTCTCTTTGCCACATAGGCTCAGATCTATTATTCAGACTTTAAAGCAAACTGTGGGAGTCAGAAAGATTCATTAGAAGCATTTAAAGAGACACTCATCTTTTGTAGCTAGGGGGCAGACACATCTGAAGATCAGGCTCACATCATAATTGTAAAAGTGGCAAAACTTTAAAAAAAGAAAAAAAAAGGAAAAAAAAAAAGAGAGCTTAATTCTCAGCCTTGACAAGTCTCTTAGACAGAAGTCAGAGCCCTGAAAGAAAAGGAGTATCATCTTGAAGTTTGGGATAAGAGGATTTGGGGAGTTGAGAACCTTACCTCTATATGTTCTCCTGAACACTGGGTTGGCAGCAGTGACTAGTAAGCCCCTCCTCTCTTGTTGGAAAAGGGACCCTCTGTTTTAAAGACTATAAAGAAGTCTCAGATGAGGCAGGTTCCTTACAGGACAAGCTTCCAAATCTGTCTGTACTTTCCATCACAGACTGATAATTTGGGTCATATCTCAGCATCTTGACTAGGAAAGTAATGGCCTACTAGGGGAGGAGTCGAGCTACATACCAAGGGAATGCCAGGTATTGGCTGACATATATGCCTGGAAGTGGACCCTGAGGGATCTGGATCGAGGTGGGGACAATATGGGCTGTTCACTGATACGGGCTTACTCCGCCATGACACTAAATTTAACACCTGGGCAAAGCCCTCGATGATATGCCTAATAAAGGCTGGGAGAGCTTGGTTGCTTGGAAAAAGTGATGGTTCACATGAAATGAATTAGGGATCCCAGCGCTCTAGTAATAGATTGTGGAAGAAGGAAAAAACAGATAGGAAATAGACATGAAAAATGGGTCCATTAAGTAAGACTGAAAAATCCATATTCGACTATGTTCCTCAGGAGGGCTTGCAGGACAGTCTGTTTATTAACATGCTGAAGAATCTGTTGATGAAGGGGATTCCAACACTGGAAAAGCACAGTTCTTTTTAGGCTAGGGATAGTTAGAGATGCTGTCACAGGACTGGAGTCCATGGAATAGCAATGGGGATGGTAGGTTCCAGATTACCAGAGATGACAGGGCAACACTGAATTGTCAGAAGCAGAGTAGGTGCAATCACCACAAAGGGAAGCAAGCCTGGGATGGCTGTCCTGTGGGTGGGAGCGGAAGGTGTTCCGAAGTACCTATGGAAATGGTTACCTTATGTTAGGGCAAGAGGGATGGGCAGCCAACCAGGGTATTATCTGTATATATAATCAAAAGAGATTAAAAAAAAAAAGTAGATTGGCAAAAGGCTGAGGTCAGGCAACTGAATGAAAGTCTTAATCTCTTGCTCTGTTTTCAGACCGGAGCCAGTTCTAAGACCCAGACTCCACTGACTGAAGGAAATTCTGGGTCTCATGTGAAAGGAACTGCAACACTATGGCAAGTGTAGCTCCCTAGTCCTTCCTCCAAGGGGCGAGAGCTATTTACTCAGGAAACTGTACCCTAGGGGAAAAGGGGTACCCTGACATCTCAGTGACTATTAGATACAAGGTATGAGTTGAGGTTTACAGCACCTCATGGGTCCCTATTAAAGTGGGAATACATAAATGTTGGGAAGGAAATAGAGTCATGCCCCAGATTCATTTCCTGGTGGGTCAGCTGGGTCCACATGCTCACCCAGTGGTCATTTACAGAATCCTTGAGTGCATAATTGAAGGGATCCATTAGAAATTGGAAGAATTCTATTGTTGTTTTCTTGATTGGCTATTGCATTAGCAAAAGCCATGTGGAAGTCCTTGAAACTATCTCGTCTGCCAAGTTAGTAAATCAAAATCAATGATTACATCCTGGGGAAAATTGCACAGATTAGTACCATTCTCATAGATTTAAAGAATGCAGGGGTGAGGATCCCCGTCATTCCTCCGTGCAATTCAATGGTCTAGATGATACACCAACTAGACGGATCACGGCAGATGACAGTGGAATGCTGCCAAGTTAACAAGTGGTAGTTTCAATTGCAGCTGCCGTGCAGTATGTGGCATATGCACTGGGGCAAGTTAACTGGATATGAGGTATGTGGTTATTGTTCTGGCAAATACGTTATTTTCAGTACCCATCAAGAAGGAGGATCAGAAGCAGCCTACATTCATATGGGTGAACAACAGCAGTCATGGTCTTGTCTTAGTGTTTTGTTAATTCTCTGGCTTAATCAAAATACAGTCTGAAGGAACTGGACTGTCTGGACATTCTGCAGAGCATCATGTGTGTGCACTATATGGATAACATCATGTTAATTGGACCAAGGAACTCACTTTATGGCAAAGGAAGTATGGCCATAGTGGACATAGTGGACATAGTGAGCATAAAGTTCACTGGCCCTACTATACTTTGGTGTAAAAAAGGCACTGACCTGGGCGCCTGGGTGGCTCAGTGGGTTAAAGCCTCTGCCTTCAGCTCAGGTCATGATCCCAGGGTCCTGGAATCGAGCCCTGCATTGGGCTCTCTGCTCGGCAGGAAGGCTGCTTCCCTCTCTCTCTCTCTGCCTGCCTCTCTGCCTACTTGTGTTCTCTGTCTGTCAAATAAATAAATAAAATATTTTTTAAAAAAAGGCACTGACTTAGAGACGATATCCTGTGAGGATAGGTACCATCTTTCAGGGTATTGTACACACTCCATTTTTAAAAAGATTTCATTTAGTTGAGGGGCACCTGGGTGGCTCAGGTGGTGGAGTGTCTGCCTTCGGCTCAGGTCATGATCCTGGAGTCTTGGGATCAAGCCCAGAGTTGGGCTCCCTGCTCAGGGGGGAGCCTGCTTTTTCCTCTCCTCCTTGGCTCATGTTCTCTGTCACTATCTCTGTCTCTCTTAAATAAATAAAATATTAAAATCTTTTTTAAAAGGTTGTATTTATTTGAGAGAGAGAGAGCATGAGTGGGGGGACAGGCAGGGGGAGAGGGACAAGCAGACTCTCTCTGAGCAGGAATCCCCCCTCCCTGATGCAGGACTCGTTTCCAGGACCCCAAGATCATGACCTGAGCCAAAGTCAGACACTTAACTGACTGGGCTACCCAGGAGCCCCTGTATACACTTTAAACCACTAGCTATTATGTTGCTCTATCCCTGATAGGTAGAATACATGAATCCAGGAATTAAAGGGTAGATACAAAAGGGACCTAACTCATTATCAGTTTGGGAAAGCCATCTCGGGAAATTTAGGTTTTGTGAGCCTAGAGCTTCTAGGCCCCAGTGCAGGGAAACCTGCCCCTGGGAATCTAGCAAGATTCTCAGTAAACATAAAACTATTGCCACATTACTTTGGCCTCCCTGTGCCAGGAAATAAGCCGGCACCACAAAAAAGTTACTATATTGGCAGAGAAACTGACCTGATGGTCATGAGAAGGAGGAAGGGATGACACATATCAGAGAGAAGGAGCAAAGTACTTGGCACTCAAGTGATCTGTTGGGACATATTTTGGTGTCCCTGTCCCTTATTTAACTGTAGGGGGCAAGTAGAGCAACCACAGCCTGATTAGGGCAGGAGAGCCCAGGGCTCAGAGTCCTCAGAGTTGATCATTCAGTTTACTTTTCCGCAATCTACTTAGACCTGCAGAAGTACCAACCCGTAAGGAGGAGCATCTAGAAGGGTGATCGAGGAGGGAGATCATGACCGTGACTGGACCTTGGAACACACCACAGCTGGGGAAGCTCTCATTGGCTCTGCTACCTCTTCTCTTACACGTCAGCCCAGAAAATGCGGCTAACCAGAATCCTGAAGCAGCTGGGCCTGAAAGGAGTTTGCTTGATCTGAGAAGCAAGTGGGTCTGAGCCACGTAAGGGACGGACCGCGGGGGGCAGTTGGTGGAGTCGTTCCCACCCACCAGCGGCTGTGTTTGGCTGCGATCTGCTCATGGCGCTCCTCTTCACAAAGATTTGCCCTCAGCTGAACAGTGCCAACTCCGCGGAGAATTACACTTCCTGGGAACGAGAGGCGTTCACCCTGTGGTACAATTTATGTTCCAGAGTCCCCCGAGGGGACCCGGCTAAGCTGACGCTGGTTTTCAGCGGAGACCACATCCTTCTTGGCTAAGTGCTTTCACCTAGTTGACTTCTCCAGCTCCCCTTTTGGGAGCACTCCCTTGATAAATCATTTTCAGAAGTATTTCAATCTCAAGCCCTATTTCTAGGAATTTTGACTTGAGATACTATCTTCTGCTATTAACCCTGCTGGAACAATCTTTTCTTCACCCATTTTGTTCTGAGTCAAACTTGGTAGTATGCACATGAAAAGTTATACAGATTGAGGTTGCCAATTAAAAAAAAATGACCTTCTAAAATCTCCCCTTGATTTATCAACATGACAAAGCTCTCACTCATTTCCAGTTCTCAACTTTACTATAACTGATGACCATTATTCTATTCTTGTTACTCTCTAAGACTTTCTCTACACTGATGTCAACTATCTTTTAAAATGCCATTCTTATCATGTCACTCCCCTGATTAAACCTTTTAAACATTTAGTGACCTTACACTATTTCCTGGATGAAGTCTCAAGTCTTTAATATGACATACAAGACTTTGCTTATTGGGTTGCAATTTTGAGCTGAATTGTAGTAGACTCATCCCCCTACCACACAGCCCACATGCCGCATGCTACAGTCAGACTGAAAAGAGTCTTCTTCCCTGAATAAGGAATGCTCAGATTCAAATCCATGCTAATTCCTCTGCCTGGGATGACTCCTCTTTCCTCTTCTACTTGTGAATGCCTGATTAAACTTTAAGACACAGATTTTTTTATCAGCTTTTCTGTGAAGCTGTTATTGACCAACTCTGAACTTTTTCCAGACTCGAGGAAGAATTAGTAAGTCCTTTCTTCGTGCTCTTACAGCATTAAGTACTCACCTGTGTTATGATGCTTGTCTGATTTTTTTGTGATTAAACATTAATAAACATTAACATGTCTTTCTCCCCCACATAAATTAAAATTCTTCAAGGGCCGTGTAATTTGTTTTTGTAACAGTACTAATGATAACATTGCATAACATAGTACTCTTAATAGATATATACTATATAAGTATGTATTATATTTTTTATATATTATATATATATATATAAAATATATATATATGAATAAAGAATTTGACGGTTCTGAGATAGTTCCTCAACCGACAGGCTGGACAGGCTGGTCAGTTCTTCTTTTTTTCTTTTTTCTTTCTTTCTTTCTTTCTTTCAAGATTTTACTCATTCATTTGAGGGAGAGAGAGACGAGAGAGAGAGAGAGAGCACAAGAGCAGGCTGAGGGGAGGAAGGAGGGAGAAGCAGACTGCCCCCTGAGCAGGGAGCCCGACGTGGGACTTGATCCCGGGGACTCTGGGATCATGACCTGAGCCAAAGGTAGACGCTCAACCAACTTAGCCACCCAGACATCCCTGGTCAGTTCTATTCTAGTTCTTGCCTTTGATCATTTTCCTCTTGTTGGAGTTTTGGAAATTGAAGGGAGTCTTTGGACAACTGTCTGTTCGTTTAAACCAAATAGCTGTTCGCTATTCAGTCTTCAGCTATTCGCATCTTCAGTTCATTATTGCATGAGTTTAGGTAACTTTACCTGCTACACATTCACACAAGTTCATGTCCCCTGTGATTTGTAAAAAACAGGGCCAAGAAATATACTTCCAAAGGGTAAGAGCAAGCCTGAAATTTAGCTCAGTAACATAAGTGCAATCCTATATTTGATCTCTGCTTGAAAGACGTAGCAAGCAAAGGAGAACAGAGAAAACACTGCTTTCCCAGGATAACCCCCCACCTACTTCATAACTTCTTTACACTGTAGTCAGCCTGGGGATCAGTTTGTTTGACTGGTGTTTCAGATTCTTCTAGATTTCCATTTATACAGCAAATGGTGCTTTTTAAGTTTTCAGAGTTTCCTTAGAAGAACCATTATTTCTTTATATTTTTGAGGGGCTGGAAGTTTAAATAAATATACTTAAGAAAATCCCTAGTATAATATTAGAAATTATATTAGTGATCTTGAAATAAACAAGAAGGTAAATAGGATAATAAAAGCCTCTGTGTTATAGGAAACTCAATGGTTAATGTGGCACAAAACCTGGTTATAAGAATCTGACCTGATAATTTTCATTCTTTTCCTCCAGCCACATTTCTCAGCCTTGGCTCCTCCAGCTCCCTCCGACTTCAAAAGAAACTCTGAATGAAGAAGGAGGGCACACAATAGAAGAATTGGTCTGATTATCCCCCTCTGTTTGGAAATGGGTAAAGATTATAGATATGTTTTCTTCTTTCTGTGCTTTGGACTATGTAATGTCAATTACCTCAAGCAAAATCCCCTACTCAGGCTAATACACAGATTTGGATCATACCAAAATTGCATAAAATTAGAAACAAGATATTAATAATAATCCATAATAGTGTGACCAAGTGGAATGCATGTTTATTCTCATTGGTTTTAGCCGGTATAATAAAAAAAGGTAAATTAGTTTAGAGATTTAAATTTATATTTATTATACCCTGACCTTTTTCGCTCTTCTCTTACCACTTTATATTATGAATGAGGTAATTAAAAAGAGTCTCTTCTCTTTTATTCCATTATGGCCCATTTTTGCCCCTTAAAATGTATTTGTGTGTTTGTGAATATGTGTGTGTGTGTGTGTGTGTACATTGATTATTTTAACCAATGTTTGAAAATGAAGTTGTAGTGCTAAAGGTCAAACAAGTGAATTAGCTTGACCTGGTAATTAAAAGACCATGTATGAAGTACTAACCAGAAACGCTGTAGGACTTTTCATTCTCAGCCTAAAATGAAAAGGCAAAGCATAATAATCCCTTATCACCTGTGAAAATGATGTCAGGAAATGTTTTCTCAGAGTCAGCTACTGGTCAAGACTTACATCAAGTTAAACAAAATAATGAAGGATCAGGATTCTGGAAGGGCCAAAAGTTCGAACAGGAGACCTTTAGCCTTTCTGCCTGCAATGCATAATAATACTTCCTGTTTGTTTGATAGGTGCGCTCCCTGAACATAAAAGCCTTTATAACTTTTAAGTTAGGAACTAAGTACTCTGGTCTCATTCTTCCTGTTTAGGATGGCTGTCCACAGAAGTGAATCGATATAATTTGAACTACTGAGTGAAAACAACAACAAAAACAAAATCCTTACTGGACCAATCAACTTCAAGCTGTGTCTTATTAGGCTTCCAAAATATTTGGGATTGTCTGAATTAAAAAAGAATTATATGTGATTATGAATGAATTTCATCCAGGTTGGTTTGCTGTTCAGATGCCTTTAATAAAGACTCCATTTCCTTACAAGAGTCTAGATAGACCACACCGTTCTGTATTAACCAGACATACCTTATGGCAATAACAACAGTTGGAGATTTGACCTGAAGAATGCTTCAGTTTGAACTATTTCTGCTCACGAATAGAGAAGATTGCAGGTAAATAATGTGAAGTAATTTTCACTACTAAAATAGTTTAGAAATATATAAGATATAAAAGAGGTTTTTTTTTTAATGAATTGAATTATTTAGTAAGCCCCAAGCTTTAGTGGTTTATCAGTTTTTAGCCAGTTTTTAGGTCTGACTTACCAATGCCCCAAGAAAACAGAACAAGAAACTTGAATGCAAACCTTTCAACCAGGTAACTCTATAGTTTATAAGTGGCAATGAATGACATTTCCTCAGGAAAATCTTGGAAATTACCAGTGTTGCACGTTTTATTAATCCGTGTTTAACCTGGAGCCTAGAAGCTAGTGCCCCTTTCTTCCTGTCTTCAAAATTTCTATTACCAACTGTACTATGTTGAAGTTTATATGACAGGCCATTTCAACACTTTTGTTTAGTTAAATGGAAGTGCATCACTTTTAAAGAAAAGCCCTATTGCCAAAAAATATAAACAGCCCTAACTTTGATTAATATAAATATTTAAAAACCAGAACATTCTGTTACATCTTGCAAAAACAATTCTGATGTAGCTGATGGGAAAGAAAAAGTGCTTTCATGCCTTAGACGAATCCAACAAAATACAGCTGCAGAACAAAATTTTAAGTAAATATGAATTGTTTGTCTTTTCACAGGGCTACGGTGTTTACCTAAGTGGAGTTATTTTAGAACACTTTATGTTTTATTAGTAAAAATGAAAGTGGTTTTTTTTTTTTTTACAATTTTAGTTCTGAAGTATTTTATTTAAATTTGAAAGTCCTCTAATTAAAAACACCATTAAAAATTATTCCTCCTGCCCAGTTTAGCGTTTTGCTAATAAGCCACTGGACAAGAGATGTGTGAAATGAATAGATGAAGAAAAACGTTGACAGCAAAAGCAAGGTCTGAGGGGGTGAAGGTAGTTTATTAGGCCCCGTTTGTCACGAATGGCCCTGCTGCACATATAAAAGCAAATCCCTCTACCTTAGAAGATTAATTCTGAAGGAGGCACTCTTGGGTCAAAGTATACATAAGCGTGTGCCTAATCTCAGAGAAATCAGGCTATTTTCTCACAGCAATTAAGCAGAGGTCTGGGGTTTCACCCACAGTGTATTTAAACACAGGATACAATTAAACCCCAACGTATTAATATCTTTGCTCTGCAAAATTGCTCAGGAAATAGATTTTGCTCTCTTTCAAATGAAAAGCATGGCAAATTAAGAGAATAACTTGATGCTTTGCTAAGTTGCTTGAAATAAGAGTGTCGTATTTTCTTCTAATTGCAAATGTCTTCTGTACCTAAAGACAGTTCTTACTCTAGGATAGGGTTATAAAGTTTCTAGTTCTTTTGGTCTAAATAATGAACCTTAGAAGTTTGCATGAAAATGTATTGTTTTAAACTGTAATTTAATTTCTTATTGAGCATACGCTAAAAATCAACTTCTTAAAAAGAACTCACTGTTTTATAAAGAACTCACTGTCCACCACCACCAAAATGTCACAATTAGGAAGCTTTGCAACCTATGTAAAGGGTGAAAAAGTAAATGTAAATCTTAAGCAATCAAATGTTCGGAGGGACTGCTTTCTGCAGAGGTTTTTTCTGAAGCTTTTTTATTCATCATCTCAAGTCAAGAGCTAATCTTCCAGAGAAAATTACTGCCAGGTTAAAACACTACTTCGAAAATGCTAAATTTAAAAACAACAAAATAACTTTTATTTCTTGTGTGTCAGTTCCCTAAAGACAAAGATTTTAATAGTACAAAAGCTATATGAATAAACCATCACCTTCATTCAGATCTTGAAAACAAGCAAACAAACAAACAAACTCTTCTGGTATTAAACAAATTTTACCCATATTGTAATTATTGTTACTTCTCTTTTGTCTCCCTTGAGATTAATATCCCATTTAATTGCCCAACCAAGTGCTCTGTCTTTTTGAGGAGGGAAGTTGTTCTTGGAATAGGAAAGGATAGAAATAGTTTTTCATATATATAGCTGACTCAATAGTTATTTCATTTATATAAGAGTTTCTAGCAAGATGGTTATCAGTATATGACACAGAGAGAATTCTTATCATTCATGACATATAGGCATGTTCATAGAAATTAATAAAACTGAAAGAATGAAGCAAAATTGAATCTGATGGGCAGTGGGGTGTGTGTGTGTGTGTATGTGTGTGTGTACACTAACATGTTTCCCACCTAATACTCCTTTGTTGCTTTTAAGAGATGAGTACTTAAGGTACTCATCTTCTTAAGGTGAAGTACAAAAGGCAATGTCCCCTTGGAACCACAAGATAAACAGCTTAGGCACTTTTTTGATGTGTGCTGGGCTATGTGAGAAGGCATGCAATCTGAATTTTACGAAGGATTGTTTTAATAGGACCAATGACTTTAATAGTCCTTCTTGCTGACATCACTGGCAAATTGGTCTACTCTGTAACCTTTAAAAGTGCAGCATATCCCAAAATGAGTTACTTATTAAACAAATGTTCTTTTTTTTTGAGTGTAACTGACCTTTAAATGATTATTTCTCAGCACTTGCAACAAAGAGAATCTCACCTATCACCTTTACACTTTTGATGCTACAGTGAGTAGATCCATAACCTTTTCACAACACTTACCATGCCACACAACATGGAATTACAAACGCTAATGAGCACCTTTTCTTTTAAGGGGAAGTCGTGTTACTTTATTAAATTGTTGCAGTATACAGAAGCCATGGGAAAGTCTAACAACAAATCATTATTTTTTTGATCAAGCTGAAACCATTTTAGAAAATAGAATTCCAAGGCACCAAAGCGTAATTTACTCCTAATAACAGTTTCTACTGAAGTTTTCCCCCTTTGGCTTCCAGGGTGTGTGTGTGGCGGGGGAGGGGATGGGGGAATTAAACAGTGGTATTTGACTTAAAAACATCATCTTTAGGTTCAGGCACTTACAAATATTTGCAGGCAATTTGAACTAACTTACAGACAACTAGTACAGCACCCTTTTTCACTAACTAGAAGGAAAAGCTTTGAAATTTCAGAAGTATTGTTGATGGAGTATATATATATATATATATATATATATATATATATATATATGTATATTTATACACACATATGTGTATATAATATGTTTATCTCCTGTGGTGTTAGAGATTTTAAGATTATGCCTTCCTCAGAAACTGGCACCTTTGTAAGATATAATGGGTATAATCAAGTCCTGGTTTTCTTTATTAAATAGAGCTGGAAATTATAAATCTTATTCTTCAGGAATCAAATCAAATCAGCACATATTCGAAAGAGTTAATGTTTTCTGGGATCTCTTTACTAATGTAAGGAAATCCATGTTACTCTAAGTCCCAGTGGTCTTTCCTGGAACAGGTAACCTATTTATACTTTAGTAGAACTACTGAATCTGTTAAAGGTTTCATTAGCCTAAATATTTTCCCTCTTAAAGAGAAGCAATATTCCAATTTTGAAAAATTCTGAGAAAATTTTCTTGATCTGAAGGATTCAAGTCCTGGAATAACCTAGTATGTCCATCCCTGACATACATTTTACCCGAACAGTAAGGCACAAGTACTTTCTTATGTTCCAATGTAAGTTTTTTTTTTTACCCCTTGCAAAGCTGACCTTATTTATAAAATACTGTTTTTTAAAAAATGGGGTCTTAACGATTCTTGAATATGAATCCTCCCTAACATAAAAAGGTGTTTTCATGTGTGCATTCTCTGTCTCTCCTCTTTTCCCACATTTCTTACCAAGTGAGCCTTATTGGCATGAATTATAGAGAAATCTGGGAAATTTTTCCTTAATAATGAAAAATAACTTCTTGAAATAACATTCACTTACGGTTTTCTTTTCGGCTCTGACGCAGTAGTATTTTGTAAAGCATGAGAGGCAGACAAAAGACTTCATCAGAGAAATCAAAGTTAATGTCCTTTGGAAACATTGGGCTCTGAAAGGGAAAAAAAAATAGCAGAAATATGACTTATTTGGCTCCCCCTAGTTTAATTTACAAAAAGGCAAATCAGTTATGTTATTGGCATGTAATCACAAAGAAAAATACACAGACTTAAGACTAAACCGACTCATTGTCAAGACTTCCAGGGTCTTATTCATTAATTATGGTGGCTGCCAGCAAACAACAGAGGAAAATCAACAATGCTGGATAAAATAATCATCAAGGGCTTCTATGTCTGTAAACTATTTAAATTCTTGAAATTGAATATTTATGATGAGTGATGCTTCTTTAATGTATACCATATTTCCATCAGCTCTCCGCTCTGCCTGCGCTTGGAAAGCCCAGACGCACCGGTGCTTCGTTCACACCCACATTTCACTCGGTTCCATCCTGGCCCCCTCAGCTAACACCATCCCATCAGAAAACTGGACACCCAGAGTCACTTGCTGTTTTTCCGGGGCCTGCTTATTTTCTAATACCCCTCTCATCTTTAATAATAGCACAGTTCAGTATCCTCTCCGCCTGTGCCCAGGCAGCCCCCGTGTAAAACGGCTGTGAAGTTTATTTTGTGCCCATCAGTACAATGCAAACCAGAGTGGGCTTACCTCCTCGGGGTTAGTGAACCCATGTTGTCTGTGAGCACAGACAGCACTTTGGCCCCAGATGTGCCTGGTTAACTGTACAAGCAAAGAGGATAAATCCACATAACAATACTTCATTCACCAAGGAAATCTGCAGTGGATTACAGCTTCTCTATGGTTAAGTCTGGTCTTAATTTACTGCTTTTATTCAGTTTTCAACCACAAACGAGCCCCTTATGAGGCATTCACTATGCAGAATTGACAACTCTTTTTATCTACTTGAAAAATATTTTTGGATAATAATTTATGGTTACAAAATATGTTAAGCAGTTTCAATAGTTATATTATATTCTTTCAATGCTTAATGATGCAGTATCCCCTGTAAAAATGGAATGCCAGGAAATCTGGTAATTTTACATACAGTATTTATAACAACAGAGCAATTTGGCCATATAGAAACACAAATTAAAAAAAAAATGCTGCATATTTCATGGGAAGTCTTTTAAAGACATTTTTTAAGCTCTTAAATTGTATCTCAGGAGAAAATCAGAGTTCAGAACAGTGTCTAAAGGCCCTATATATGGGTGAAAAAATAATTTTGGCAAGCACTGTATTTTATTTATGGATTATTATGTTTAATATAGCATATTTTGAACACTCTTCAGAAGGAAAAAAAAGCTGCAGCTCTCTTTGAGGACATGAGGGAGAGTTCATATGCTATTTATATTTTATACATGAAACCAAAATATGTGGTAAGTTTGTACTTTTTTGCCATCAAAAGTGTTCTCTTAATTTATATTCTGAATTAATGCCATCTTTTAAAAAAATCCATCTGAAGGTGCTCATTATTATTGGGCATAGAGTCCTTTTTCAAGCACTGATTGCCAGTAACTGGAACTACTCTGGAAACCCCAAATAGACTAAAAAGCATCATATCCCTTTAATAGTGGCAAGTGCCAGTAACAACGTTTGTCATTTTAGTTGTACAGCTTCTAATATTGCCAGCCTAGTGACCCTATAACCCAAAACGGAACCTATGTAAGTAAATAAGAAGGAATGTATTTTATAAATGGAGACAATGGAAACAATGTGGCTGATGTTCTTTGGGATGATGGAGTTCCTTTCCATCGCTTTAGATTAATTTAAACTGTGGGTATCCAAAGCTTTATAACTTTCTTTTTGGCAGAATTTGAGCACTTTCAGACTCATTGATACTAAGGGATTCTTCCCATTGCAGAATGAACTCCCTGTAGATAAACAAAGGGAAACATTCAACTGAGGTACTTGCTGTGTTTTCCTCATTAGTGGCTACACTGTCTTGAGCAGGGAATGAGAGCTTGGGGAAAAGCATCCTTGGCATTAACAAGAAAGGACATTGCTTTTACAAGGAAGAACACTTTATGGTTTTCTAAAGCATCTCTCCTCAAGTGCCATATGTAAATCATATGAAAAAAAAAATCCACCCAAATTGTATGTGTGCTTCAGGGGGGAAAAACTACGTAAACGTGCAATAGAAAAATAATGAACTGTATCACTTTGGTTAGTTAAGCAATTATTGCTTCTTTATAGACCCAAATGCAGTTTGGTTTTCATCATAAAAACAGGTGGAGTTTGCTCTTGTTTATTGTTGGTGGTGATTTGTAATTTTGCTGGAAAGAATTCTTTATGTTCTCATTCTTGTTATTTTAGGACTTGGCATGTTCTGCCTTTAATCTGGTAGCTAGGTTTCATTACCTTCCTAGGTGTTCTAATGAAGGTGTAAAAGAAAAGGTTAGAAAGGTGATAAATTAGACAATAGAAGCATCAGATTCAAATGCCACTTACTATAATTCCAAAATCATGTGTCAGAATGGTTTCAGTAACAATATTACAGCTCCTTTCTGTTGTTTATCTCCAACACGTTAACATGTAGTTAAGAGCAACTTCTGGAACCGAGTATAGAGCTTTGGATTTATGACAACGGCGGCGAACCAGCCTCATTAATCTGGGCAAAAATAGTTTCTGATCATCAACCATGGGCCGATGAACTCAAGATTCTGAGGAAGGCTTGGTACATTCTTCCCGAGCCATTTAGTACGCAGACCCAGAATGTTCCTCCGTCCTTTATACTATGTCCTGTGTACCCGGATGCTAGTCTCCTTCCTCCTTCCTCTTCCTGCCAAGCAGTATATGTGAAGCTAGAGTGGGAGGGTCATTTAACAACGAATTTCTCCATTGTATAACCATTACAAAGCTATCCAGGCTAAAAAACTTGTTGTTTTTTAAGTCACTGTGCAATTTCAAGGTTTTAATGGTCCTTAAAATATAATACCCTGTGTCATTTATTTCCTGAAGTGAAAGCTAGTGGCAGCCTTTGGAATTCATGTAAAACAAGTGGTTCAAAATAGTTTGAAGAGAGAATGAAAACTTGATAAGCAATTAATCTACCCTGAATGCTTTCCTAATGGTTTGTACCTTTTCTTGCTGGTTTAAAAAAAAAAAAAATCCAGATGTATTCAAAAGAAAATCAAAGAAAATATACATCTAGATTTTTCTATAGTGCATTTGTTAGAATGAAACCCACACACAGTGAGGCAGGAAAGATTGAACGTTCAAATAATTTAAAAATAAAGGTGTTTCTGGTTGAACAGTGGCAACTTGATTTCTTTTTTTTTTTTTTTCCCGCTAAAAAATTTTGTGCCTGGAGCTATGGGAGAAGGGAAGGATTTGAAATGGGAAACTGCATACATGAACATAGAGACGGGGCTAATTTCCTAACAAGATAATCCTGCAAGTGACACCTTGTTGAGGAAAAGAACTTGTCCTAATCTGACTGCTAATTTGTAGAGGCCCAGGTTTAAGAATTAAGGCAAGCCAGAGACACAGAGACTCAAGATTCAACTATGACATAAAGCTGAGCCCACTTGATGTGTCTGCCAGCCTGTGTATCACCAAGGAGCATGGCGAGACTATTTAGAAGACCTGCCGGTCTGCTGGCATATTGTCTGAGACACTGTATAAGCAGAGGTGACTCTTGTTGGAGAACCGTGTGTGGCAGACAGATTGAAGACCCAGGAATCCATAAGTAGAAGGGAATGCATCTCAGTGGTTAATGGGACCAAGAGGATGAAAACCCGGCACAGATTCATGCAGGGTGTCAATAGCTGAGATGACAAACAAGATCATGACTTTTCCCACTTATTAGAGCTTATGTCTTTCTCCCTCGGCAGAGTGGAACAGGGCAAAAATGGCAAACGCAAAGATAGAGAAAATCAATGAAAGGCTGAAGAGTTACATGAACAAAATTAACAGGGATAGGAACAAAGTCAGAGAGCTTACTTTTGAGCAAATGCCAAAAGTCTTAGGAGCTCCTGGAAGCTGGGACATTTCAAAAGATATTCCTTGTAGGAAAAGGATAACCATGCCTAAAATGACAAGCATGGGATCCAGCAAGATGATGTGGGTGTATGGGACTGATCCTGAGACCGTGCCTCTTTATTTCTTAGTGAAGAAGTACTCGAGGTTGAAGAACTTCGTAATACCATACTTACTGCATAAGTATGGGGATTGCATATGTACATATGTATATCCCTACACCTAAATTAATTGTTTGGTAAGCATGTATAGGCTTATAACACAGGTTACCAAAGTCCCAAGGCATAGAACTCTTACTTAGGGACCAGGTAGAAACACCTGAAATGTGGGTGTGTGGTACTGGGCATTCCCTCCTATTTTTTGGCACCTACCAAAAGACAGGCCTCGATGGAATCTGCCATACATTCTGTAACCCGGATGAGTACTGCATGCCTGTCATCTGAATGGGGTTAGTCTCTGACTGGAGTATTGCCAAGTAACCCAATTTTAGAATAGCACAAATTTTAATTATATGTTTCATTTAACTGACACCTGTCCTTGGAGGCTGTCATTAAAATCTAACAAGCTATGATGTGGGAACTATTATTATCTATGATTTATAGAGAGGCAAAAATAAATAAGGAGAAAAAAGGAAAGGCTGAGAGGTTTGGAGGAGCGGTATGATTTAAAGACTAGAAATTCCACTGGCAAAAAAGCGCATCATGTCAACTACCTAGAAAACTCATAGGAAATGAAAACCCAGATCATTGAATTACTTGTGTTTGTGGTATAATTTTACTAAATGTCCATTCATCCTTCCGTTCATGTTGTGGGTATAATATACCACTCCTTTCCTCGGTAAACTGGGGAAAAGTATATTTTTAAGTAAAATGGTTGAAACTGGGCGCCTGGGTGGCTCAGTGGGTTAAGCTGCTGCCTTCGGCTCAGGTCATGATCTCAGGGTCCTGGGATCGAGTCCCGCATCGGGCTCTCTGCTCTGCCTGCCTGCCTCTCCGACTACTTGTGATTTCTCTCTGTCAAATAAATAAATAAAATCTTAAAAAAAAAATGGTTGAAACTGAAATACATCAGTTTTAAAACTAAGCTGCACCAATTGTAGAATCCCCTACTATTCGTCTTGCACATTTTGTCTGCTGAAGAGGAAAAATGTGGTAAGGAAAGGTTTAGGGTGCAAAGAAAACAAGGTAATGTGTTGATGGTTAAAGAATTTGACTAGTGGGTACATGGGGGCTCATTATACTATTCTATTTACTTCAATGTAAATTTTGAATTTTCCATAAGAAAAATTTAAAACCGTGGTGCCTGGGTGGCTCAGTTGGTTGAGTTGCTGCCTTCGGCTCTGGTCATGATACCAGCGTCCCGGGATCGAGCCCTGCGTCAGGCTCCTTGCTTGGTGGACAGCCTGCTTCTCCCTCTGCCTCTCCCCCTCCCTCTGCCTGCTGCTCTGCCTACTTGTGTGCTCTTTCTCTCTCTCTCTGTGTGTCAAATAAATAAATAAATAAATAAATAAATAAATCTTTTTTAAAAAAGAAAAATTTAAAAGAAATTTAATTTGGAGAGGCTTTTAGGTCTTGTACAAATTTATTTGGGAAAATTAATTCATTTTATGCTGCAAAATTTGGCTATAAACAGGAGAACAGAACATCTTACATTAATTATATTATATTACTGTATTTATGTTAATGATCCCACTGTAATGATACTATTCTCCTAAAAATGGAAAAACCAAAAGATCTGTATATACTTTTCTACTCTCCACATTCACAACCTGTCTTTTTTTTTTTTTTTTTTACAACCAGTCTTTTTATAACAGCCCTGGGTTTCTAGACTGAATGCCAAATATGCTTCCCGTTTAGATCAAATTTAGCTTTAACTAAAATAATTAGCCCTTGGTCCTAATTCTAATGGAAATGTAAGACTCTTAATATTCAGTAATAGTAGCACCATTAGATACTGCTGCTAACAGTGATTTATATGAAATAATTAGCAGACTGTTTCTGTGGTAGATACATGCAGAATTTGTCCTAAACCAAAGGCAAAACAATAATAAAAACTACTGCCTTTTAACCTTTCCTTGAATTTAAATAAAAAAATGTGTACTGGAATTGCACATTAATAAGGCCTGTTAAGCTCTGAAGAATATTTTACATTCATCTGTAGTTCATCAGACAGGTTCATGACCTCAGTGGAATTGCTTGTAGCTCCTGCAGTTCTTAAGCCGGCATGGGAGAAGACACGAAATACTATTTTATGATTAGAAAATTCTACCAGAATTGACAGAAACAAGGGAACACATTCCCATATTGAGTACATGCTATGAAATGAGCACATATAAAAATACAGATATTGAGGACTGACTTTTCATCCTCTAGGTACCTTAAAAAGAAGCAGCTAACAAGAGCGAACTATAATGCCGTAGTTCTAGTCTTAAAGCAGGAAATGGGAGGGGTCAGCCTCTTCCCTGTGTCTGGAGGTGCACCCGAAGGGAAACCACAGCCTTGTTTCCCAGTTTTCTAAGTTACATGATCATCACCAAAAAATTCATATGAAGTTTCTCATTAAAAAGACTTTTTCCTCCCTAAGCAATATCTGTTTGGAAGTATCCTAGAGTTCATTTATCTTGCGGTTCCCCGAATCCCCCCTGAATGGCCGGTATTGTGTGAAAGGCATTTCCCACAAGGCTGGGCTTGCGGCTAGCAGAGGTCCCACTACAGCCGGGAAGTTAGTCCAGTTGCTTCTCCATCCCTCAGCCTGAGAAAATTTCATCCACAGAGCTGATTCATGCTACTTCTTTGGATCTGCTACTGGCAGCACAATAAGGGATGAATGAAATAAGCACTCAGCAGCTGAATGCCCTTAAAGACCACTTGGGAACTTTATTTGGTGCCAAATAAAGTGACCTGCCAGTGTCAGCTGCGGGAAGCATATTGTACTGGGCTCTGCAGTCTGTCCCAGTAGCCTATTCATTTCTGAGGAAATTTTCAGGTATTGAATTTTAATCCATGATGCCCAATTATAATTTGGGACCCTTTTACATTAGAGACTGGGCTGCACCCCATTTGGCAATTAAGTCAGAGCTGCCTAATACATGATTTTAATTTCCGGAAAGCAGGTGCTTCCTTTGGTCAGTTACCAATCCCTGATTTTCCTTCATTCTTTAGCTTAAACCATTTTCATTTCATAGCCCCCGCCCCCCCCCCCCTTCTATAAGTATTCACCACATGTTAGATGATTTTCCTGCTTAAGCCTGTAGGGATTCCCATAGGCTTCTTTTTAAAAAGTGCATATAACTTCTTCAAAAACTCATTTTGTAGGTATCCATTTGATCTCAATTTCATAATAACTTATTATATTTTTTTAAATAACCTGAATAAAGATTTGCTTACCTTACCTACCACTTGCAGTTATGAAGTGAGACTCCCCAGAAATATTTTCTGCATTAGCTTCCTTTGTTTCCTATTTTAACCAGTTCAACTAAAGACTTTCCTAACGATTCAGAAATGATTTTTGTTTGAGTTATCTTTACAACTCTGTGTCTTCTCCAAACAGTGCTTTATGGTTCAAAATAAATGTTTGAGAAAGCACCTTAAAATACAAACAACTCAAGTATCAGGTGCCAAATTTGGAGGCAAATGCTGTATAAGTTAAAACCTATTCCGGAAAGAAGTTCCCCTCCACACACATGCACTGAGATGGTGCAGTTTTATCTTCCGAAAGTACTTTGTGTAAGATTCAGCCAGTACCAACAGAGCTGTAGCGAGGAGATTGGGAAACCAGATGTCCATTTGTGCTGATAATGACAGTGTCTTTAGCCCTTCCATTGCTATGAATGAGCTGCCTACCTCACTATTTCCATTCCCACATATGAATTATAAAATGCTGTTGAAATGCTGTATAAAATGCTGATGACCACCCTAGGATTAAATTTAAACCTTTGGTGGCCATAGATGGACTTGTCATTCCTAAGGGAAGTGAGTAAAAGGAAGCAGAACCAAAGCAAAATGAAACAAAATACAAAACCAAAAATAAAGAAAAGAAAGAAAAGACGTTAAGAAGAGAGAAAAAAATGGAGGAAGCAAAGAAAAGGGGTGCTGAAGTTGAGTGCTACCATCAGTTGGCTTGATGAACTCATTGTTCGACTCATCCTCTGCAGGCTGAGGCCACAAATGCCTCTTGCTACCTAGCTTGACTCCACTGAATGCTGTTTCATAATTAGCTGAGGATTAGCAAAATTGATCGTCTTTAATGGGACCATGGCAAATGTTTCTTTTAAAAAGACCGAAGCAACCAAATTCTGGATTTGAAAAATGCAGAATTAGAGAAATTTACAAAAACAGTCTGTTACCTAACAAAAAGATCTATTTAATATTTCAGTTTAAGAATTAGCTGTCCTAGAATATAATAAATATGATTTGATTAAAGTCTGTGAAATTGGGGGTGCCTGGGTGGCTCAGTGGGTTAAAGCCTCTGCCTTCGGCTCAGGTCGTGATCCCAGGGTCCTGGGATCGAGCCCCACATTGGGCTCTCTGCTCCGCGGGGAGCCTGCTTCCTCCTCTCTCTCTGCCTGCCTCTCTGCCTACCTGTGATCTCTGTCTGTTAAATAAATAAAAATCTTTAAAAAAAAAAAAAGTCTGTGAAATTGAATGTGGTTGTGTTTCTCAAACTATGTTCTAAGAAACACTAATGTCCTGCTAGATATTTGATGCTTCCTTAAAAAAAGCATGTTCTCATCAAATACACTGTAAGACTCCAAACCATATTTGCCCTCTAAGGAAGTCACAAAGCTTATTACCACATTATAGACGCTGCGAAGACTGGCATGGGAAAAAACAAAACAAAACAAAACCTGTTTATGTTGAATCCAGCATTTTATACACACACACACACACACACACACACACACACACACACAGGCTATGAAACTTTTTTTTTTCTCCTTAAAACACTGTTAATAATTTGCATTTTCTGGAACACAGTTATAAAGCAGTGTATTCCAATATTAGTACTTATTATTTTGTTGTTGTTGCTTTTGTTTTGAAGAGTAAAAATAGCTGAATTACAGGTTGGTGTTGACTTTGGGACCAGAATATTAAAATTTAGTACATCTGCTTAATGCACAATTCATTGAAGTTGGGTATGAACCTTGTACTTCATGTCACTGCTTGTGTTTACCGTGCCTGTTCTTCTGTATTCAGCCCCTTAGTGTTTTAGGGTCCATATTTAGTTTTCCATTGTATCTATGAGGACTTGCATGGTGCTTAGTACAGTGTAGGCACTCAGGGAATATTTGTTCGAATGAATAAATGAACACTGTAGTAGACATCTTTTTACATTTTGGTTATAACCACATTAGAATGTAATTTTGGCCTCAAAGTAAAAATAACAGAAGTAAAAGTGAGAATGGCTAAACTGAACTGGTCTTTAATAGCTTTGTCAGAGGCCAGTAAATTCCTCACCAATTATTCTATTGTCTGATGCTTCATTGCTTCTGTTAGCCGGTCTGTTTGAAGTCAATATTCATTCTATTCTGTAATTTTCCAATTTGTTTTTTAAGTCTTTATATCTTCAATTATCTTCATATAGCTATTTTTTACCTGCCCTTTACTTTTTGTTGAATGACTTCTTAAAAGCAGACTCATAGTGAACTTCATATATCATAATATGCTCTGAGAAACTTCACATTGAAGAGAAGAGAAAAGGCAGTGAAGGCGTGGGAGTGAGTGTGTGGTATAGAAGAGGTAAAAGAGGTAAGATGTTTAATTCATTTGACAAATATTTACTGAATGCCTATCCTATGCTGGGCACAGAGTATAGTCTAGACAATTCAAGGTCAGACAAAAATATGAAATATTCATCAGACAGGTATCAACAGAATTAAGAATTTTCAAAATTTCATCCCCCCCTCCAGTTAGTTCATACTAGAGAATGGCTTGGTATTTTTAGAGTGATGATTTGATGTGTAAATTGTTTGTCTTATCTATTTTGCTCTGTTTCTATCTTGACAAGGCTGCCAACTTTCCTGAAATTGTACAATATTTTATGGGTCAGGACAAAAGCACGTAATATGATTCTATCACATAAAATTTAAAGTAAATTTAGTTACCTTAAATCAAAGTAGTAACTATTCAAAAGTCCACCTAAAGAATGGTTCTGACCATTGGTTGGTAAACTATATCCTTTGGGCCAAATCTGTAAAGATTTACTGGGACACAGCTGCACTTACTCACTTACATCCCATCTGTGACTGCTCCGACTGGAAAGTTGAGTAACTGTAAGAGGGACTGTATGGCCTACAAAGTCGAAAATATTGACTATCTGGCTATTTGTGGAAGTAGCATAGATAACCCTTGGCAGTTCAAGTAGGAGCAAAATGGTGGATCACTAAAAATACATTTAACATCTCCCTTTGGATATTTTTGTTCCTATATTGGAGTGTGATGAGAATATTATTCTGGAAATTCTTAAAGATCTAAGTCAGTAGCAGTTGGAATTCCATTTCACTGCTGCTCTTTTGTTCAATATTAAGTATGGACATGAAAAACTAGAATGTTTGAATTTTATGTCTAAGTTTTTATATTCTATGCTGGCAATATAGGACTTGTCTCTGCAGGCGGAATACTTCAGTACATATTGTAGGCAGGTTCCAAGGGGATCTATTTCCTGATATCCACTTTCTTGTGTCATCTCATCCTTCACAGAATAGGGCTGACTTGTGTAATCAATGGAGTGTGACTTCTGAGTCTAGGTCATAAAAGGAATTGTGATTTCTGTCTTGTTCTGAAAGAACCAGCTATTATGTCTGGAGGACACTCAAGCAGCTCCCTGGAAAAAGGAACTGAGCCATCTGCCAATGGCCAATGAGGAGACTGAGGCAATCCATGAACATCCAGTGAGTGAGCCATCTTAGAAGCATACCCTCAAGTCCCAGTTGAGCCTTGATGACTACAGCTCCTGCTGACATTTCCACCACAACCTCCTAAGAGACCTGGAGCCAGAACCATCCAGCTAAGTCACTCCTGAATTTCTGACCCTCAGAACTATGAGATAATCAATGTTTACTGTTTTAAAGCCACTAATTTTGGGGTAATTCATTTTCATTATGCAGCAATAGATAACTAACACAATGGGGGTTCCCGGGTGACTAAGTCGATTAAGCCTCTTACTCTTGGTTTCCGCTCAGGTCACGATCTCAGGGTCCTGGGATTGAGCCCCACATCAGGCTCTGTGCTCAGTGGCGAGTCTGCTTGAGATTCTCTCCCTCTCCTTATGGCCCTCGTCCTCTGCCACTTGCACACTTGCATACATGTGAGGGCGTGCTCTCTCCTTCTCTCTAAAGTAAATAAATCTAAAATAAAAAAAAATCTTAAAATCTACCATGGTGTATGAGAATGTGGGCTCTGACGTCACACAACTTGTGTTTGAATCCTGGATCGACCACTTACTAAATGCATGACCTTGGGCAGATGATTAGCTCTGTTACTTAGTTTTCTCATCTAGAAAAATGGGGGTATAATTTACATCAATATCATAGAATTGTTGTGAGGAATTCAATGAGGTAATGAGTGAAAAGACTTCCTAGGAGGTAGTAATTGTTGCATAAATGTTAGCAGTTATTTGCTTTTAATTACCATTAGAATGGGCTCCAAGTTACAAGTAAGAATTCTTTCAGACCTCTTTTTGTTTTTTTGACAACTAAGTGAATCCATAGTAGAACTTTAAAGGACTTTTATCGCACATCCTAGAGTTTATACGATTTAGAATAACTCAACTAAATATGGGGTGCGGGGAGTCAGTAAAGCAAGTAACTACAAGAAAAGGCCATTGTCATTATATTGGAAAACTAAGATATATACTAGTTCTGCATAATATTATGTATAAAAACAACAGAGGATGAAGAACAGGCTGTTATCCAAGAAAACAGGTAAAATTCTATAGTCTAACCCTGACCACAAATTTTAAAAAACACAATGACAAATGAAATTTTTGGTCTAATTTGCTAAAACCTAAACCACACATCATAATGTTTTTTGGTAAAAATAAAAGATAAATAGCAAAATAATATGATGCTTTGCAGGTTGTTTGAGTTATCTAACCCTTCTTTAATCCAGGGGATTATTGAACAAAACCAATGTTCATTCAAAAACACTTAGGAAATCTGTTGTGGATTACCAATATCATCAGTTAAACCTGTTTCAAATTTATTGCTTTCATTCAGGTTAAATAATAAAAGGGTCCATTTGTCCCACCACATGTATATACATGAATTTAGCTTTCATCATTCTCTACAAGTTTAATCCAGTGATTTATGTTTTTTAACGCATATTCAAGGAATCTGTTGAAGAAACTCATCCAGACAGACAGAAGAGCTAGATGGGATTAATAGGGTGTAGGCAGGATTTAAGCTGGTTGATTCAGTTCAGTATAAGTTAAAAAGAAACAAAGAATAGAACACTGTAACCCTCCTTGAGGTTCTAATCATTTTAATGACTTTAGCAAAAAAGAACAGGCTAAGGTCAAGAAAGTTCAGAGACAATGATCCCTGTTTCTAGAAATACATAACAGGAAGAAAAGCTACTGCCTCAGATGTTCTTTTTTTGACAGTGAAAAACACCACTGTATTTTTTTTTTTTTTTTTTGGGCAAAAATCTGCCTTCTCTTTAAGTCATCATATTAATGGTTAAATTTGAGGTTTCAGAATTCTTGATTTTCTTTGTGAAACCATTGTATTTCACTTACCACCACAGCAGGCAGCTAAGGCTAGGAAAAAATTGGGCTTGCTGACTTTTAAAAAATGTTTTACAGCAAGACAATGTATTACTTTGAGATCTTCAGATAGCAACTGCTCAGATACAAAAAAAATACTATGACTTATCTTATTATTGATGACTTTGAACCTTGAAAAACATTCAGTTTAAGTCTTACAAGAACAAAATATTGGAACATGAGGAGGAAAAAGCTTTTTCTTTTCTCCCCCCAAGTAAAGCGAACGTGGTTCCATTCTCTCAGGTATTTTGTTTCGGTGACATTCTAATCTTTATACACATTAAAGACTTTCTTTGATAATATTGTTTCATTAGTGTAAAATGTATTTTAACAAATATGCTCTTTTCCATTAACTTCTTTCCAAACACAGAGGACAAATGGAGACTTGATAAGCATATATCAGCGCTTCATTGCACCCGATATGTCTTTTCAACACTCATTTTGTTATAACTTTCATAGTTTAATGGAACACCTTGGGCCATGAAGTATTTTGTGTTCATTAACTTTTAAAAAGGAAGAGATATGCTATCTAATTACCAGCACTAGAGCCAGAATATGAGGTGCTCTTCATAGTTTTCTGTTTTCTGATTCTACCCATGACACAGACCAGATGTGGGGTCATGGAGAATGGGAAGTAGACTTTGGTGCTGTCTGATTGCACTCTGTGATGGTGGGAATGCATTGTCGCTGTGCTGGCAGAATGCAGCTGCGACAGGTGGCCCTTGTTCACTTGAAGTGTGATTAGTACAAGCGAGGTACTAGGTTTTTAATTTACTTACATTAATTTGTTTCAGTTTAAGTAGCCCCATGTTGTTCGTGCCTACCACAGGGAACAGTGCGTTTCTGACCAGATTTTCAGAAAGGACAGCCATTTCCACAACAATTGACTATCTTAATTTGTGGCTCCCGCCATTCTTATTTCCTGTATAGATAATGTCTAAAAAAGATCAACCTTTGTGTTATTTTAATTTTTTTAAATTTTTTGTTTTGGGGGGTTTAAATACTACAGGTTTAAATTTGCTAGGGAATGCCTGTTTCTTGAGGTACTTTGCATATACAGACACTACAAGATGTATTTAACTGCTTTCTACAAAACGTTGAACTTCTCAGATAAAATTAAATTTACATGTAATTGTTTCAAATTTATTATTTATTTACATAACTGGGTTTCTGTCTTGTTCAATGTCGTGACTAGTTTAAAATTTCTTCAAACAAGTTTTCAGAATTATCTTCAGTATAAATAAAATACTATGAGATCTTAATTTCCTAGTTATATGGAAAAGTAAAATATTGGTTTCAGCTTTGTCTCAGGCAAAATATGCCTGGAAATACACAATATCATATTATTCAAGTGTTGCTTACATGATGACTTGAGTTCAAGTAAATTTGTGGAGTCAAAGAAAAGAATGGATACAAAATCTGCAACAGACTCCTGTATTTCTATAATTGGCTGGGTTTAACGTATTATGTTAATATACATTTTATCCTTTTATTCTAGTTATGAACTTCTTAATTCATCATTTTATCTTTTTTTAGTTCCTACTATGTTGTATTACAAGATTATGGGCAGGCCATTTAGTTTAAAGTCTTTTGTTTGATTCCAGTTAAATGGGTAATGCCATTATCATCTGCTGATAAAGTTATTTTAAAATTGTGATTGGCCAAAGCCAGTTAAGCATAACCTAATGGCAACCAATACCTATTTGTGGGAATAGGAATAGTTTTTTAAGTTCACTGAAATACCCTTGAATTTCCTTTCTCTTATAACTCTGTATGCAAATCCCTTTTTTGTTGTTTGTCTGAATTTATATATGCAACCAAATCCACAGCATATGCAATATTTCAGTACTCTAAATTCCTCATTTTCCTTTCTCAATTTTTGTTCTTTTCAGATAAGCCCTGTCCATGTATCCCATAAAGAGCTGCAGTATCTTAACTATTCCAGCCCCAAATCTATTCTGCACTGTCAATCACATCCCCTCCCAAGGTACTTCACTGCACACAAATCAAGTTTGAGTCAAGTCTACTTCTAATCAATAGATCCTTATAGATTGTTTTAGTATACCTAAATCACTTCCCAGAAAATATCTCGCCATCTCATTTCTAATGGGAAAACATTAGATGAGATTTCAATCTGGGCCACTAAAGAAGAAAGGCTAATGTACTCTTCTGGTCCATCAGGGGCCTAAACGCCATGTAGTTCTTACATGAAATGGGAAAATGTTTTCTCTCAAGTCAAAGACACACACATGAGGGGAACATTTTAGTGCCAGGGCAGCGTAGAATGAAGGAAAACGGCTGAGGGAAGTTCAGGCTGCCAGATTGTTTTGACACTGTAGAAAGTTTATGCGTTGCCTTGAAATCTCTGCAGTGTGGTCAGGCAAGTGAGTTCTAAAAACACAAGTGCCTCTGAAGCAAAAAACGCTAGAAATCTTTTCTTTTATTTTCCCTCTCTCTTTAGCAAATCAACAGCAAATGTGGCTACTAATGGTACATTTTGAATATGGCAAAAACACAGTCCATTTATTATCCATATTCCAGAAATATTTATTGCTCTAATAAGACAGTTAAATAGTATGCCAGGCAGCTGTTCTTAACAATCTGTCCTGTTCTGTAGCTAAGGGGAGTACTGACAAAATTTGTCTTTATATGTTGTACTTTCCAGTTAACAAAATGATCTCCTACCGATAATCTTATTTAATCTTCATAGTAGCACTGTGAGAGTTAGCACGTCCTTGAACCACAGTCCAGAAACTGAAGCTCTGTTGGGTAAGGGAGTTGCCTGTGTTCAAACAGCTGACATATTAGAGATGTATCTTTAAACATGAACAGAAGATTCCAGAAACTGCCTGCTTTTCATTATAATATACCAAAAATGGCTGGGGCACCTGGGTGGCTCAGTGGGTTAAAGCCTCTGCCTTCTGCTCAGGTCATGATCTCAGGGTCCTGGGTGGAGCCCTGCATCGGGCTCTCTGCTCAGCAGGGAGTCTGCTTCTCCCTCTCTCTCTGCCTGTCTCTCTGCCTACTCGTGATCTCTGTCTCTGTCAAATAAATAAATAAAATTCTCAAAATTGACTTAGAGAAAAAAAAAAAACAAAAATGGCTACTTACACTTACCATTTTATTTTTTCTGATATTTTAAATGAATATTTAGTTTTGGAAAAATAAAAGAATTTTGGCCTATGTGACTCCTAGGCAAACCTACAGTGTTTCTCAGGGTATGCTGGAAATCCATATGCTGTAATCTGCATAACATTAAACTCTGTGTGAATTTGGATGGAGGCTATTGAAGGACATTTGCTTCAGGAGTTTTGCTAAACCTAGACGTAGACCAGAGTCAACAGAGACTTTGGTCTTCAGTATCCTCTGAGAACAGTTTCTTGACTATGGTGGGCCACTTCTAAGACAGCACCAGTAATGCCCTTCTCCTAGTACTCATGTAAAAATCTCCTCCTCTGGAGAATGAGGAGGGACCTAGTGACTTACTTCTGTTGAATAAAATATGGTAAATGAGATGGTATGTCACTTCTGAGATGAGTTTACAAAAAGACTGATTTCTGTCTTATCCATGATCTCTTGTTTTTCTGCTTGCTCATCCTCATGGAAGCCAGCGGCCATTCTCCAGGCTGCCTGTCCTATGGGGAGGCCTATGTGGCAAGGAACTGAGAGGGGTTCCAGCCAATGGTTCATGAGATGCAGAGGCCTCTAGTCCAACAACACACAAGGAACTGAGTCTTGTCACCAACCATCAGAGTGAGCCTCTAATCTAACCTTGAGGTGACTGCAGCTCTGGGGATCACTTTGGTTGTGGACTTATGAGGACCTGATCCAGAGGATCCAGTTAAGCTGAGCCCCAATTGCTGGCCCAGAAACTGTGAGATGAAATATTGGTTGCCTCATACTGCTAGGTTGTGGAAGGATTGGCTACACAGTGATATATAACAAATGCATTGATTAAAAGAATTCCTTTTCCTACCCTTTATGTACACAATGCCCATCCTACTATCCAGAATAACTTCTGGAAATGGATTTGATGTCAGTAACTATGAAAACTGCATAGTGGATAAAATCATTGCTTTGGGATTAGAAACATCTGGACTATGTCTGGATTTGTCATTTACTACTCTGAGACACTGGAGAAGTTATTTAATATCTCTGATCCTCCCTTTCCTCATTTGTAAAACTATCTATCTATACTACTTCATAGTGCTTTTTAAAGCTAGATTATGAAAACAAAACAAAAATGTTTAGTATCTAGTAGACATCCAGAAAGTATTAGCTATTTTTATAATTATTCCTTAATTTGAATTTAAAGATATTAACTACATCTACCCCTTTGGTCTTACATTCCTAACATTCTTATTCCTATGGAAAGGATCAATCAAAAGCATTTTGTAAATATCAGTGAACACATATAAGCCATTTCTTTAGATAGGAGGAAACTGGTAATCAAAAACTCCTACTAAAAATATAAATAATAATGTCCTAAACACCAGAAGGATGTCAAGGAATAACAATGAAGCCATTCTAAAATATTTTGCAAGACGTGAAAATAATGTGAGTGCATGATAATAACTGGCATGTAATGTCTTAAAATAGAAGCCAAACGACAATGATTTTCATTAGATGCTTCTCAAATCCTATGGGTGACATGAACCCATTTCCTCTGTCACATTTCTGAAGAGATAATTGCAGGAAATACTGTAAACAGCTTAACATTCACAGGTCATATTGAGAAATGTTTATAGATATTGACAGCTAAATACAACATATCACAGCCTCCTGAACAATGTAGCATCTACCTAACAATGAACTTCCACAAATCAAAGTCAAAAAGTCAAGCTTTGCTTTGGCAAAAAGGAATATAGAAATATTTGTTGAATGGGTGAATGAATGAATAATAAATGAAATGCTTTCCAGGATGATAGACTTGTATGAAATATTATAGAAATAATATTAATTTAAATATTTATTTTTCTTTCATAATACTTAAGTTTCCAGGCATTAACCTCCTGAATTTAGAAATTAAATAATAGTTGACCCAGAATAAAAAAAAAAATTCCCTAAACAAATCTACTAGACAGATAGTAAATTTAAAAAACATTTCCTAAGATTCATAGAATTAGGGTATCAAATATTTTTTTGAAAACTGAGAACTGAGCCTGGCTGGGCTCAGTGACTGTAGCATGGAACTCTTGATCTTGGGATTGTGAGTCTGAGCCCCGCATTGGGTGTAGAGATTAAAGATAGAGTCTAAAAAACAAACAGGGGCACCTGAGTAGCACAGTCACTTAAGCCTCTGACTCTTGGTTTCGGCTCAAGTCATGATCTCAGGGTCCTGAGATGGAACTGCAACTTGGGCCCTATGCTCAGTGCAAAGTCTGCTTGAGATTCCCTTTCCCTCTCTCTCTGCCTCTCCTGCTCATGCTCTCTCTTTCTAAAATAAATAAATAAATAAATATTTAAAAAAAAACAAGCAAAAAACTGAAAAACTCATTCAGTTCACAAAAAATTAAAAATGAAATTTGGGGCACCTGGGTCGCTCAGTGGGTTAAAGCCTCTGCCTTCAGCTCAGGTCATGATCTCAGAGTCCTGGGATCGAGCCCCACATCGGGCTCTCTGCTCAGCAGGGAGCTTGCTTCCTCCTCCTCTCCCTCTCTCTCTGCCTGCCTCTTTGCCTACTTGTGATCTTTGTCTGTCAAATGGATAAAATCTTTAAAAAAAAAATGAAATTTGCTAAACTCTTAGATAGAAATATCTGCTAAGAAACAGTAGCAAATTAACAAAGTCTCTATATAAATTATATTTTCCAGCTGATAGGGTGTAATTTAATATTTGGGTTTAAGTGGAAACAAAGTTATTTACATTTATTGAACAAGAGAATAATTTAAGTGTAAATATAGAGAAATGTTCACATTAGGAATAAAAGGGTTAACGTCTCAATCTTTGTTATTTAGTACACTACACATACACAGTCTGGGTGTAACTATTTCCTACTCTTTTAATGAAAATATTTGTGGGTAGAGTGGAGATATATATTCATACACTTGAGAATGTATATACAGAACAAAGTCATTGGTGCTTCCAGTTGAATTACCTTTCTTACCTACCTAAGAGTCTCAAGACTTTTAAATTACTGTATATCTTAACTAAACAGCCCCTCCTAAAAGCTCCCTAATCTATTCATATTTGTCATATCTTCTATTATTTATTCATTGTATTTTTCTTTACAACCAGAAAAACTATTTCAGCTTCTTCAAGAAAGATTTGAATTAGGAGTGTTTTTAAATAGGTAATACAAACTTTTGTATTTTGTGATTTGCCCAGAAAGTCATGAAGTTTGGCTGAACGTAACAAAACAAAGCAAAGCAGAATTTTGCTCTTTTAAGCTGTGTATAGTCTTTGCTCATATTAGAACTAGGACAGAATACAGAGTGTCAGTTGTTTCATGGAAATCCTATAACCAAAGTAATACCGGTGCAAAATGAAAATTCTCATTGGATTTAAACAGCAAGAAAAAAACAATAGCAAAGAGGGAAAGGCATTTTTAAAAAATGAGAAATTATGCCACTAATATTTATTTAACACTGATTATGAGTCAGGTACTGTGCCAGGTCCTTGGATTACATTAGTAAATAAAATCAATAAAAAACTCCACCCTCCTTAGGCTTTTATTCTCATGGGGAGATAGGCGCTTGAGTGAAGGGAGAGAGACACTAAATAACAAACATAACAAATAAACTATATGATGTGTTAGAAGGTGTGGTGTGCCAAAGACAAAAGAAAATGTAGAGCCAGGGAACGGAAGTGTGTATGGGGGCAAAGTGAGAGTTGGCATGACCTGGCTGGTATTAATAGGAAGCTGAAAAAGTGACATTTGAACAAAGACTTAAGAAGGAAATTATCCCAACAAATATCTGAAGAAAATATGTCTGAAGCAGAGAGAATAACTTCAATGAAAGCCCTAAGGCAAGAGTGTGTGTGATGCATTCAAGGAACAGTGAGAAAGTGAATATGGCTGGAACAGAGGCAGGAAAGAGGGGGAGAAGTGATCTTGAGGGGCTTGTAAGCCATTGTGAAGACTGATTTTGGATGACTCCTGATTGGCCAATTTTTTGTCCTTGCCTTATTTTCCTCTGCCTCCTCCTCCATCACCAAGGTCACCTTCACTGCCAAGGCATTTATTTACTGAACACTTTTCTTGATTTGAACAATAATAAGATTCTAAAGTTCTAGGAATGTATTTCCAGATTTTTCTTCTTTTCATCATTTCTATTCAATCCAAAAATATGTGTTGGATTCCTAATGTGTGCAAAACTGTGTGTCAGGCACTACAGTCTATCGACTCTGACAGTAGAATATGGTCCTCTGGGCCACCATTGAACACGATACAGTACTTAGCGTTCTATATGTGGTATCTCACTCGGTCCTCCCAACAACCTATAAAATGGATGCTATTTTTTTTTTTCATTTTAAAGATGAGAAAAATGAAACATGGAAAGATTAAATAACCCATCCAAAATATGCAGATAGTGAGCTACAGAGCTAAAACTTCTCAAAACTAAAAGTTCTCAGGTGTTTTTGACCCCACAATTTAGGATCTTAACCATTCACAATACTGCCTTCTATTGTTGCAATCCTTCACAATACTCATACTCTTTAAGATGTTTTCTTTATCCACTTGTTCATTCAGCAAGTATTTATTACCACTCTACTGTCTTCTCAGTGCTATTAGGCATTGAGGACAGAGGGCAGCTGTGGGCCTCCAAGGTATCTTTGTGTGAATTAGAAAAATGTGTCTATTCCTGAAGTCACTTTACTTTCTTCTGGTGGAAAATTATTGTAATATTCTGATCTTTGAAGAGCAAGTCATCTAACCGCTTTTGCTGAGAAATGGTTATAATAGATATATAAATTTATTCGCAGGTGCACAAATAGAATATATATGAAAGCCAAGATATTAAAGGTGTTTGTGAAGTAAATACTATCCCTTAGATGTGATGCCCTAGTGAAGTCCATGGTGGTGTGCATGACACCATCGTATGAGCCAAATGAAAGAAAATAAAACATTGCTCCCCAGAGATGAAAAATACAACACTCATAGTAGGTCAGAAAACTCATTTCTTTTCTATAAGGCCTTTTGGGGCTTGGTTGATAGACTCTTTTAAAATCTTCCATGTGAACTCAAATAACTCAGCAAAGTTGAAAATTATTATTTGAATGGTAATAAGACACTAAAGTTTTAGGGAGTGTATTCTTGTCATTCTTTGAGAATCATCTCTTATTTTATCAATTCTATTCAGTTAAAAAACATGTTGAATTTTGAACAAGTGCAAAATTGTGTGGTAGGCATATTTGTTAAGATTTTATTTATTTATTTGGGAGACAGAGAACATGAGAAAGAGCAGGGGGAGCAGTGGGAGAGGGAGAAGCAGATTTCCCGCTGACTAGGGAGCCCGATATGGGGCTCCATCCCAGCACTCCGCACACTGGGATCATGACCTGAGCCAAAGGCAGATGCTTAACGGACTGAGCTACCCAGGTGCCCTGGTGAACATATTTTTAAAAAGTCAGACAATAGTCTGTTAGCCACAGACCCGTATACTGTTATGCACGAGGGCGGTATTGAACTGTACATGTTACCAACTTTTTCTAGTATTTATATCCATCACAACCGACATTAATCAGTTACCTACTTAGAAGAGGATTTTCTCTCATCAGGATCAGAGCATACCTATGCCATTACTTTTATATTAATTAGCACTTATCCTCAAAAGATTTTGAAGTTTGACTGGTTACTAATTGTGTCTTCACAAATAATTTAAAAAAAAAAAAAAAGAGGTTTGGGGAGGCTAACTAGTAGGGCCAGGTTGAGTTAAGAATTTCTGACTCCCAAGCCCACCACGGCAGGCTGCCTCTCAGCATATGTGGGAGGATGACCCACTCCCAGGCCCCAAACAAGGGGATAGAAGAATCAGAGGTGAAGATGATGGAAGTAAGAGGGCACATGGCCAGAGTGAAGGACTAGTGAGGATCCTCTCTGTGCCAGATTCCAGCTTGCTTACTCCTCCCCAGACCAGGAGCACCTTCTATTGTTTAGCAGCCAATTCAAATGACTAAGCTCTGAACTATAATTTCAAATGCACAAAATAGTCCCAGAATTGGCTTCAAGGTTCATTAGATCCCTTTCCTTTCCCATGTGTATTGCTTCTAAGCTTCGAGCCTTTTTTCTGAAAGGGTAATTTGAAGATATCAGGGGGTATGAAATGAGAAAAACAAACACATATGGAAAGTTAACAAGGTGCCAGATACGATCATGAGCACTTTGCTAAATTCACACAGAAGGAGTGAGAATCAGGTTTTGGGGGTTTGGGGGGATTTTGGGGTGTTTTCCTAAGAAGCAATCCTAAGAGCTTAGATCCAACTTGGAAATAGAGCTGGAGCTGAAAGTTTGGGTAAAGGAATGAATATAGAGGAGCTGTTGTACCTCCAAGTCTCCCATGTAGCAATGTGGCCCTGAAGGCATTGTCAACAAACCAGGGGATGAGACATCTCAGCCACGGGAATAAGAGAAAACATGCTTACGAAAGCTGCTGCGGCTTCACATAATTCCTTCATTCAAATGGCCGTTTATATTTTACTTATTCATGTAGTCTCTAAATGACTGGTGTGAGAAATAATCTTTCGGGGCTATCCTTACAAAGAAAGTCAGACTTTCTCGAAGCTGATAAAAATCATTTCTTATAATGTTTTCTTAGTTTTTTCTCCCTCTTGTAAAAAAAAAAAAATCCATGTCTGGGCTCTGTTTTCCCTGCCCTGCTGGAAGCCCCTCAAGAATAGGAGCTAAGTTTTATATGAACTCTTTGAGATTTTTAGTGATTACCCTTTCACTTGACACATGGAAGACGTCAATCGTTTACTAAGTGGTGATTTTTTGAGTACTTACTTATGTGTCAGGCGGTGGACTGGTTGAGGGAGTACAAAGATAAACAAGATACAGTTTTTGCCAAAGTTGTCACTGTTGTGGAGAAGCCAGACAATAAATAAATAAATACATTTCAGTAGGTATAAATACAGGCTAGGGCAATACAGGGGTGCTACCCAGTGTAGAGGGGTACTGAACTCAATCTAAGTTGATCAGGAGAACTTCCCGGAGAAGGTGACGAATATTCTAAATCATAAAGAAAGTAATAGTTAAGAGGGGAAAGGGCAGGTCAGGTGACATTTACTGCGGGAGCCAAGGCCTTGAACCCATCAGCAAGAGTGCGGTCTGTTCTGGGAACTTCCAGTATCTCATTCTGGTTAGCATGGTGAGACCTTGTCTGATGAGAGTGGACGTGCAAGCAGGAGACTGCTTAGGAAGGCGACTGCACCAATATTTGTTTGTGATGCTCCTGAGGCCGTTGGTAGGTGACATGATTACAGCTGGAATCCCTATAGGTGTGCCTAAAAAGCAGGTGTCTACACAGGCCAGTCATCATGACAAACACCAAGGGCCTCTCACAGAGGACAAAACAATAGGCGTTCTCATTTCCAGGTGAGTCAGAGAGCGGGGTAAAATGGTTGAAGGATCCAGATGCCATCTCTTTCTTGACCTGTATGCTATAATTGTGAGAGTATTAGAAGAAAGGTAGAATCTGCTCCGTCGATGAATATTCTTCAGCTTCTCCAAACTTGTTTGCATATCATCTCTATGACCTTTATGTATACGTAACCTGAATCTTCTAAACTTCCAGTCCATACAGAAGCAGAATAGCTTTTGTTCTATTTGCATTTTGCAAATTAAGCATCCTCTCTGGGTATCTATCCTATCGCGAGTAGCTTTTGCCTCTCTCAACCTTTCTTGGCTCTGAAAGTATTTCTCCAATACAAGCTAGGTACTGAACTTTGAAGAAGAGTCCACTGTAATAACAGTAAAGTTTAATGATGCATAACTTTGAGAGACTGACAAATTTCCAGCCAAAGTATTGATTCTTACAGAATTTATGAAGCACATGCTGTATTCTGTGTCATTATGGTCCATTTTTGGCTGAAAGAATCATGTAAAATAGATTTTTAAATGAGTGGTAATAGCCAGACATAAAGAAGGTATTGATGTGCGTCATGAAGGGTGAAATAGCATGCCAGATTAAGGCATATACCAAATCAAAAACAACGGTACCCTCCACTACTACAAACATAAATTTGCTTTCCCCCTTAATCACCCCTTCTATGCACCAATTTGCACATTCACAATTTCCTTTCCTATAGAACTCTTCTCAAGGGCATTAAAAATGTGTAAAATTTTTGCATAGTTGCATATATTGCTTTGGGGGATACAAAAGTTCAGAAACTGGTTGTTTAAAGTTGGCAAAGTAATTGCTCTTATATGTAAATACTGCCCTTTGTAAATAATGCTAAAAGCTCATAATCTAATCTTTATTACATGCATATAAATGGACTATTTAGCAGATCAATATTTAAATACCTTTATCAAGTCAATACTTTTAAAATATTACTGGAAAATTTTATTTGTTTTTCAGAAATGTAAAAGCTTATTCTTCTTTTCTAACTTCCAACTAAGCTCTTTTTGGTCCTCAGAAGACCTCGCGGATGACACTTCTACGTCCAACTTGTTTGAAAAGTATGAAGTGTGTTCCTATGGTCCTCTGCTGCCTGTTTGTGCCCTGTCCATATTAGTGTCTGTTATGAATTCGTTTCTCAAGAAACAATTGAAATGTAAGTCTTTGCCCCTGCCCCCACCAGTCTACATTTTGTTTTGACACACTGGGAGAAAAAAGTGGCTTTGAAAAAGAGTAATTTAAGCTTTGATTTTACGCTTCACTTTGGAATACATGTTTATTAAATGCGTATCTCACCGACAGAGTAATCAATACAGATTGTGTAGTACATTAGGAGGAAACCATGTCTGAGATTATTAGAAAAATTAAATGCTTTTAGTTTTGCTTACTTGAGCAATATGTGAAAATTAACCATTTAAAGACTTTCAGGCATCTGACCAGACTTAGCCTTAGTCAGAACTCCCGTTACTGGGGCTGAGCTTTCTGTCTTGTCTTTCCCCTCCCTACTCCTCCCTCCACTGCCCTCCCACCCCTGCCCTCCCCTCCCTGCCTTCTCTCCCCTAACTCTCCTGCCCTCTCCTCCCCTCCCCTGTCCTCCCTTCCCAACCCTCTCCTGACCCTCTCTCTTCTCTTTCCTTCTCTTTTCCCTTCTTTCTCTTAGCAAAGCTGCATGTACTCTCTCTGGTTAGCATTCACCTGGTGAACACCAAATTACTGAAATCTTAATTTTAAGGACTAACATGTATATAGAAATATCTGGCTTGAGATGGGACACAGGAAGAAAAGTGATTGAGTGGCTATGGCTTTCTCTGAAAAGCGGTGCTGTGTTCCCATCACATTCCAGAAACCTTGTCCGAGTCTGAAGGAGAAGTGGTAGAGCTCTGTGCTGGGGACCAGTAGATCCCAGTCACAAATCTATCTCCCCGACATCCAGAAACCCCATAAGAATAAGCTAACTCTTTTTTTGAACAGCTGCTTTTCAACAATTCAGGAGTTTAAAAGCCTAATAAAAAAGTAACTTGGCAGTAAGAAAAAAGCTGAAAGTCTCAATAGGCTCTTCTCAGGCCTAGTGGAGCCTGAAGAACCCTTCAAGGTCTTAGTCCACAGTGAACACAGGAGCTTGAATGAGCGCCCTCATCCACACCACAAACAAGCTGCTGAGAGACCCGGAGAGAGGTCAGTCTTTACATAAACATTTTTCCCAGGCCACAGGCAAGTAAATTCAAATAAAATCGGCCAAGTCCTGGTTGGAGGATTAGAACAAAAGCTCCGGGAACAGGGAAGCCAGTCCCTTGCTCCAGGATCATATCCCACAGCAGTGCCCATTTAAAAACTGCATTTAACCTGAGGCATTTTAATTCATGATGTCTACGTCCATAGCTTTTCCAGCTGGACTATTTATTTATTTATTTCTTTAAGAACAATTTCTAGTTTAATGGATTCATGTGCTAGAACTAAAATTTTAGAAAGTTAGACATTTTGGAAGCACTTTTTAAAAATGTAGCCACACTCAAAGATACTTGAGATACAGAGGTTGTCATTCATCTTTGGATCTTAATTTCTTTTTTTTTTTTTTCCCCAAATCCCAGCATTTGTTAAGACACTCTAGGCAGACTATAGATGTACAATGTGTCCATAAGTGTACATAATTGTAGCATTTGGTTGTGACAAACTAGTTTTGTTAAAATGGAAGATTTAATAGATGAAATGAGGAACTATGTCAGTGTAATAGCATATTAGATTGTGCAAATGAGCTATTCCTAAGGCAACATGAATTGCTTTGCTTTTATATTTCCACAATCGTTCGCTCGTTTGACAACTAACATTCAGAATCCATCTTTGATCTTGGAGGACTAGTACAAATCAAAGTACAATAAATCTTTACACTTGGGAACATAAAATGGCACTAACAGAGCTCATGGCCTGGAGAATATGCAGACCCACCCAAGACCTGATGGCAGGGCTAGCTTTAGGTAGGCTTGGAAGGCGGTCAAACTTGTCTTCAAGCCTTTCAACATTGCTCTCTGCCGCATTTCCCACCGAGCACCAGGATCCTAAGATTCTAATTACCCATCGTGAAGGATTTGTTAGGTGCCATACGTTTATACGAACTGTTTCTGATCCTCACATGACCTTGCAGGATCAGTATTTTATTTCCATTTCACAGGTATGAAAATGAGGCTCGTTAAGTCTAACTACTTCCAAGGGGCAGAGCTGGATTTCTACCCCAGGTCTTACTTCAAAGCCCCTCCTTCGGCTCATGACATCATTATGTCTCATCGGAGACCTGAGACTTCCAGGTGGAGTTCACGCCCAAACTTGTTCTTCCTGTTTTGACTCCTGACTCCCTTTGGCTTTGGGGCTGTGGGGCTTTGGAAGACAGACAGCAATTAATTTTTTTGGTGCGGTCTTGGGGGGAGGGTAGGAAATGGAAGGCATACACCGTTCTCCTTCTATTAACTTTTATTACCAGAATTCTATCTCGTTTCTGAGAGGGACCTCTGGAAACGATACCTTTATCCAGAGGACTTGCAACAGGATAAATTTAAAGCAGCGTAGCATCTTGCTGATCACGCAGACGACATGACTGCCAGTTTAGCGTGCTGTTAAGATTAGCCGCTTGTGTTGGCTCCACGATGTTGTGAAAACTCCTGTTAGCTTCTTGGAACTCCAAAACCTGTGATGAGCAATTTTCCTTATTTTACTTTGTGACTATCTGCCATTTGATTTTCACTCTAAAACATAAACTGACATCTCTTGGGTTTGTAACAGAATTTTCCCATTGTGAATAAGTCCCCCAAAACACACTTGGTTGGCAGAGCAGTCCAGCAATCTGTTAAAAATCACCAGAAATCAGTATTTCCATTAAAGACTCCTCTCTGAAATTTACTGCGTGACTTTGGGCAAAGCCACTTAACCTCCCTAAACCTTCAAATATAAAATGGTCATTGTGAGGATCAAGCGAGATAATTTCTACATAAAAGGGTTTTACAAATTGTTAAGTATTATACAAACGTTAAGGGAATTTCTGGGCATCATTCTTAATCTGATTCATTCCTTCCAGGGAAGCAATCTTGCAATATAAAGGCCTTGACTTGAGTCTTCCATCTGTGATATCCTTTTGACCCTACCCTATAAAGGAAGAATCAAGAGTCCTAGAATTCTCTCTGTAATTTACCACACAGCTCTGCCAATAATCATATGTCATGAGCGCTGAACATTTTCTTCTTGGATTTCCTAATCCTGATTAAATGGTAAATCCTGACTTTGTTAGGTAGCAAAGGTTCATCCATCAAACCCTTAGAAAGTGGCTTCTCTTTTTGGAATTTTTTCCTTCTCCTATCAGTTAGCAGTTTATCTTTTATAATCACAGGTTGCTGTCTAGGCAGTCTACTTGAGATAGAAGGCAGGGAGTAACAGAACCATATGAGGAATGATAAATGAAGGTATCTCTCTGTTCCTTACTTCTCCCAGGCCTCCTTACACTTGGGGTAACAGGTACTTCTCCTGTCCATGCACGATTCTTCTTCTAAAAGGAACTTAGTGCCCCCTGCAGGCTATAGGAGTTTCTCCTCCCACAATCTTGATACTTTTTTTTTTTTTAACCCTCTCCTGAAACGGACAAGTGCTAGGCTTTTCTCCATTTGCTGGAGTCCAGGAAGATGGTTATTTCTAGCACTCTCTGAAATACTGAGAAAAACGACTCAGCAGTGGTGATTTTGATCTCATGTGCCATGAGAGGGTACTAATGGATCCTGAGTATCTGGCCTCACGTTGGTCACTATGAGACCATTGACAGGTGATAAGCTATGGGGGACACATACAGGTGGGAAATCTGAAGTTTAAAAGGCCAAGTAACCCACTGTGGGGCTTCCAAAACTAAGTTGCAGTGGTTGCAGGGCTAGAACTCAGGTCTTCCAGGGCATTACTCAAGTGCCCTTTACTGTGTTTTGAACAGCTTCTTTTCACTATTTTCAAAAGTACATGTTTATGTCTCAAAAAACCTAACCCTGAGAGCTACTAATGTCATCCATGGGCTTCCGTAGATAACCGAAGGATTAGAGCTTCCAGCCTGCAGAGAGGATCTGCTGGGCAATACTAATCCAATTTGTAACCATATCCTGGTGCTATTGCAAATGTCTCCGAGGTCAAAGGTACAATTTAGTGAGAACTAGAAAGTGCAATAAACATGGGGGAAGCCTCATTTCTTGATTTACTTGCAAGTTGCCTAAAGCAAAGTACTTCAGCACACAACCTTTTAATGATTCTCTGCTGAAAAAGGCAGAAATCTATTGAGTTTTTCTAGGTTTTATGATCTTGAAATTCTTGAACATTTTCTGAACCTTCTGTTTCCTGAAAAAAATAACTCATTCATCCGCAAATTCTTCATTGCCATCCTCGGTCCTGTGTTTGCCTTGCTAATTCTAAGTGCAGAATGTCTGTTGACTCAGATTATTTGTCATCTATAAATTCGGAACTCAGGAAAGCCTTTCTTTTTTGAAGTTATTTTGAGATTTTGAATACAATATTGAAGGAACAAAGGCTATGTTTTCATCTAAATCCTTGGAAGGTAAATTAAAATTCTGGGGTATAATAATTAAGTCCTGTAGATCAAAGTGAAGGGTGAAAATCTCTAGGTAGAAGTTCTGAAGGCCAAACTGAAGAAGACTTTGCAAAAGTGGTAAATGTTTAAACCACAAATCTATGTTTGTTCAGCTTGTGGATTTCCTCTTACTAAGTAGTTTTAAAGCTACTTAACAGTATTTAATTGACATTTTACTCACTATTTTACTTGCTTGAAGTCTTTTGTACTCAAGCTCTCCCAATTACAACATGTACACAAAAAATTACCTTCGCTTATTTCTAAATGGCTAAATAGTTTGATGTAATTTCTATTAGAATTCGGTAATATTGATACTGCAGAGGCTGGAGCAGCATTTTTCAGGTGTCAACTCCAGTTCGTTAGTACACTGTAAAATCGATTTTGTTGGTTGTGCCCGGCATGAAACAGAAAAGAAGGACAGAAAGCGAGAAAGAGAGAGACAGAGAAACACAGTCGCATGGGATGTAGGAAAAGAGTGGTGGTTAAGTTTTGTGTGGAATTCTGCTTTGGTTCTTGTGTGTATTTTGACTATGACATAGATTGTCCTTCTTCCTGGCATTGTAGTCAGACCGAGAGACACTATTCTAGACTTCGGTGGATAAGGGCAAGAGCTCCTTATCAGCTGTGGGTATCATTCTGTGCCTCGGTTTTCTTCTCTGAAAAGGTGTGAACTAAGACTGATAGAAGAGGGTTGTTGTAAGAGTTAACTAGGAAACAAAATAATGTTGATGCACAGTGTCTGACATAGTGAAAAACAAATATTGTTATTATTTCAGTACAATTTATACTTGAAATCATATTTGAATCATTTGAAATAATAAATCAAAGTACTTACACTTCTCCCTTATATCAAGATCTCTTACCAACTTTTACCTACTGAGCATATAGCCCCAGGAAAGAAGCTGGGCTCTCCCAAGTTAGAACAAAGAAGCCATTGATCAGTTTTAGATCTCATAAACGAACGCTTCCGAAACAACAGTCATGAAATTTGGGTTATAACAAAGAAAAGGATTTTCTAAATTTTTCCATAACATACTGAGAAGCTGGCCAGACAAACAACAACGGAGAGTCTTAACTGAGAGGGGGACAAGGTAAGTTACAAAGAAGGTAGGACGTGCCTGGCTTCTCAGGTACCACAGGAGTCTGGATAGAAGAAGGAAGAGAGGTAGGAAAGCATGGTTTCATGTTTCTCTACTCTTCCCAGATTCATGGAGGTGAGGGTTCAGTGGGAGAGGAGAAGTAGAGAGTTGTTCTAGGGAGGCTGAGGGGAATGATGAGAAGAAAGTGGCTGCCGCCCTCTAAGAGGCTACTGGAAGCTATTGCCTACAGGCTTCTGCTTAAAGTTGGGGGCTGTTATATCAAATTAAATTCAGTGGCTTTACCTAGGTTTGTACAGAAAAGTCTAAGTTTAAGCCTCTTAGAGTCTCACTCAGTTCCTGTGTGATGTGAAGCTATCCAGAAGTTCCTGAGCGTCCTATGGAATGAACTAGAAGGATCTGGCTGAAAGTAATTGAAGGACCTGCCTGGCAACTTCACCTAAGGAGATTGCCTAAGGGGAATGAAGCCATCCGCCACAGACTAAAGTCCAACTGGGAGTCACAGTCCCGTCCTCTGTCAGGGATACACATTATTAGAGAAAGTGGAGACAGGGCCCAATCTCCAAGAGGTAATGGTGCCCCACAGCATTGTCAGAGTTGAGTGAACAAAATAAGACCCATTATCTCGAAAAGCAGCTTTTAGCAGTGGGTGCATCAGAATGCCCAGGGTATGTACAAGTCACTCCTGAGATATTACCAGCTGTGGGAGTAGGCCAAACCAGGAGAACCAAGAGGATCCCTCGGGCACTCCAGGACTCCTCCTCCCCTAAGATAGCATACACCTCAGTCATCCTACAGATATGCAGGTGGAAAGGGCAAAACTCTGACGAGCATTTCCCTGACTCATCTAAGCAGAAACCGGGTTACGTAAAGAGATGGGCTGATTTACCAAGGAAGACGGAATTGACAATTTAAAACAATTTTTCTAAACCACCTGGTGAATGTAGGATTGTAGTGAAAACCCAATCATTTAAAAAAAGAGTAAGGAATCCTCATTTCTCTGCACATCTGAGCAGAGTGAAAACACATTTCTGATTTTTCTGATTTATCATTATTGCATTCTATCATTATATCTGTGGGAATTGGCTTTTTCTAAGACTTTATTTGCTCCAGTCTCTGTGTCATGGAGTATTTTGAGTAACAGCTTCTCTGATACAAATTAACCACTAATTAAGATGTCTCTATCCCAAACTGCAACTATAGAACCAACCTCAAATGAATATTGAAGAAAGAAAAAGGGGGAAGCCAGTCTCTGAGTTTCCATATAAAATGATGCCCAGCCCCAGTGTAATCCACAGTGATGGACATGAAATTAATGGTAATTTTTTTTTTTTTTAAGTTTGCAGAGGACCTTTCTGCTTTGATAGTCAATTGAAATTCAACTCTAATTTTTGTGCCTTGACCTTTAGAGTTTAGTCTCTTCCCAACAGTTGTAGAGGAAGGATGGTGGTGGAAGTAGAGGGGATATAAATTATTAAAATGAAACAGGAAAAGGACCTTCTATGTTCAGGGCACTGATTTGTCCAGAGCTATTCGTGCCCCCACCCCACCCCCACAACTGGAAGGGTCCATGGCTGCCCAGACATTTGCTAAGCAGAGAAAGCAAAGGGCTCGCTGACACCCAAGGCCGACACACCATCGAGCTGGTCAGGGCTAGGCTAGCATGTGTCCTTGCTTTTCATACCATTGGAGGCAAGATGATACAGTGGGAAGAAGTGGAGTTGATTGAGAATGTGGGGGTGGGACCTCTCACTTCAGTTGCTGGAATGGGCTGCCGTGCGTAGAGGCACCATCTCCGGGCTGTGTGAACAAATTGTGGAAATCTTCCTAACTTTAGCCTCCTATAAAATGGGGAAAAGAATTGAAGCTTCTCATGAGGCTGTTGGAAGTGAAATGTGACAATTCATGGAAAGTAGGTGTCACACTACCTAGAGCTGAGAATGGGTTCATCAGCCAGTCTTATCTGTTGATCCTCTAGAGCAGCTTTAGTGTTGAACCTGACTACCTACATGAAACCGCATAAAATACTTAAGTTTTTTGAAACTAATTTCCCCTCGTTTGTAAAGTGGGACTAACTCACATTACATGAGAGTGTCTAGAGATTATGATAAGAAATACATGTCAAGCTCATCACCTTTCCCCTACTTCCTTTGACCCGTGTCTTCTGGTCGGTGTGGGTAAGAAGTCCAGAAGACCTCGGAAGAGATGCAATGGGAACATCTTTGGGCCTGTGTCTCTGTTGCATATCCAGACTCTCTTGGAGAACTCACAGGTGTGGGATAGGATTAGGTAATCTCAGAGAAAGCAGATACAAAACTGATGGAAAGAGCATCACAGTTGTAGGGAAACCAAGAGTTAGTACGGAATTAGAAATGAGAATCATCCTCTGTCTTCAGCTCAGGTCTTGGTCTCAGGGTCCTGGGATTGAGCCCCGCATCGGGCTCTCTGCTCAGCAGGGCGCCTGCTTTCCCCTCTCCCTCTGCCTGCCTCTCTGCCTATGTGTGATCTCTCTCTCTCTATCAAATAAATAAATAAAATCTTTTTTAAAAAAACTGAGAATCATACTGACCTCCAGGTCATTTGATACATCACTGTCAGCGATATCTTTCTACCAGTTCTGAGGTTTCTAAAAGTTCTCCAGATAGCGGCTCTCTATTGTTTCCCACAGAAAGTCTAATTGCCTCGAAGACCACCTATGTTAAGGTTCCGGCCTTCTCTTCAGTATTATTGCCAGCTGTCCCCCTCTATGTGCCTTTCCTAGTAGGGAAGGAGGGACGGAAATTAATGAGGAAGTTATTACTGAAATAGAGTTGGAAGGCCTTCACAACTTGGCAAAAATTAATTTCAGATGGAGGAAGGTGAGTGATAAAATTAGAGAAAGAGAAGTCATGAATGACATTAAGCTGTTTCTTTCTTACCAGATATTAAATTAACTCTGGCAGCAATGAGTTCAGAACAATGCAAATGTCCCCTGATTTATATTTCCTAGATTCTAAGACATAACTGGCTGTAACATACATCATAAATTCTCTAAGAGGAAAAAAGAAAACATATCATTTATATGACACATCTTGATTTTAAAAACATATGGCAGATATTCTTTTTTTCCAACATTCAACAAATATTTCCTGAGAACCTAGTATATGCTAGTCCCTATTCTAGGAACTAAAAGTAGAAGAAAAGTAAAAATTCCTGCCTAATGGAATAAGTAAGAAAATAAACATAATAAATTACTTACTTATGTAGATGATAAAGTACAGTGGGCAAAAGGTAAAGCAGGATAAGGGGAATCAGAATGCCTAAGAGGGTGCAGGCAGATGTTGGTATTTTAAATAGGTAAGTGAGAATCAGTCCTCCTGAGAAGGTAACATTGGAGCGAAGCACTGGAAGGAAATGAGAGAGCAAACCCCGTGGTCCTCAAGGAAAGACCCCTCCAAGCAGAGAGAATAAGTTGTGCAAATATATCCCAGATCTGGTAACATACATTCCAGGGTTCTAGAATCACACGAACTGCAGAAAGACAATCCTATCTACTCGATCTCCTTTCTTGGAGGTCAAAATAAACCTTAGCACATTATTAAAGCCTTGCGAAACAAAAATAAAGCACTTTTAACTGTTTTAATGCACACATCTCAAACGTGTTAGGTGACATAAACTGTTGTGATGGACATCTACAAAGCTCTCTAAGGACACCAGTTTTCTGTGAGAGTGATGCTGAGTTAGAAAAGTATGATTTCTATAACAGGTATTATTTTCTGAGAGATACTGTCTATCCAATCTGACTAATCCATTGACATGAATATCTTTCATATTTCTTTTTGAGCTTTGGAGTATTATCATGTGGCTATTAACTAGGCATTCAATCGCAATAATGCCCTGATTCCATTTATTGAATTGATCATCACAATATGAGACCACTATATTCTTGGATTTTATACCTCTTCTAGGAGTAGAAATATTATACAAGGGTTATTGACCCTACTATTCTGAAAATGTCCTTGCAAATGAGGACCTAAATGTTTAAATTATATCCTTGTCCTTGCACAGGTTTGAAAAGTTGGTTCTAGATGACAACACCCTTTCATTCACTGCTGAAGCAACACTTGCTGGCTGTGTCCATGCCCCGCCTAACAGCAAAAGAATGTTCAGAAGCATGATGCCCAGCAAATTGAAACTACAGGGGGCATTTAAGTAGGCAAAGTGTTATTACTCAGTTTCAAATGTTTCCAGGATATCAAAATTAGCATTCCCTACTCCTGCAAAAGGCACTCTGGGAATGGTAATGGCCACAAGTGGCTTCCTTTTCTTTCTCTTGTTCCAGTTAATCCTGATGGAGTCAGGGGATGAGAACTGAGATTACCTCGAAGAATGCAAAAGTCTGGGAGTTTCCCATGCCATTGATGTGAGGCTATCACAAGAATTTCTCCAATGTCAGTAATTTTTAAAAATTTCCCTCAAGGAATAACTTAAGCAGCCAAAGTATAGTCCTTTCCTTCTAGGACTTTTAAGTCTGAGACCAGTTACTCAGTTTATTTCAAAATATTGCTTTGAAAGGTATTCTTAATATGGCTCACTGATTATTTTAAACGAGATCATTTGCTACACTTGATCTTCTTTGCTGATTTCAATTAAATCAGTTTTTTTTTTTAAATAATTTTAGAAAGCAAATAGCTATCAGTCTTCTCTTTAGGTAGAAGTCTTTGCAAAAAGTGGGTCTTGTGAAGAAGCCAGAGTTCAGGATCTCTGTAAGCAGGTGTGAGTGAGAGCTTGGAATATACTGGCAAAGTCCAAATTGAATGTTCTTTTAATCTTTCCACTGCCTGCTGCAATCTGGGGCCTACCCCCTGTCCAGAACCTGGCTTAAATGAAGAAAAATATGATAGGTGAAAATAGCAAAATAGCCTATTTGGACATTGCTCACATTCTGGTTACTGGCACAGGAAAATCAGGCTACAAATATTACAAGTAACAGCAGTGACCTAACCCAAAAACATTATCTTCAGATTTCTACATATTTTCCCTGTTAACCTAAAGGAATAACCTTGCATAAGGTGTCAGGTAGAGGTTCTATGAGATTACTGATACAGTTTTTTATATGTTAATCCACCCCCCCCCCAATAAATGATAAGTTCTCAGAGGGCAGGCACAATACATCACATAATTTCTGTCTGGACACATGGTGTGCCCTCAAAAAGTGATTATTTGTTGGTTGGTTGTGTGTAGTGTTAGGTATAATGAAGCATTTAAATTATACTTTGTAAAAGTTTTTGGTTTGGGTTTTGGTTTTTTTTCCTCTCTCTTATTGCCACCTCTCTATCTTCATTGCTACCTTTTCTCCCTGGATTATTGATTATTGGTTTCTCTTTTGTTTCTTTTCCACGAAAAGCAAAAGTGACATTAAATTAAAAACTGAGGGGCGCCTATTTGGCTCAGTCCATTAAGAGACTGCTTTTGTCTCAGGTCATGATCCCATGGTCCTAGGATTGAGTCCCACATCAGGCTCCTTGCTCACCCAGGAGCCTGCTTCTCCCTCTGCCAGCCACTCCCCACTGCTTGTGCGCTCTCTCTGTCAAATACATGGAAAAAATCTTGAAATAGAAAAAAAAAAAAGAGAGAGAGAAAGAAAGAAAGAAAAAGAAAGGAAGAAAAGAAAATTGGTTCACATAATTCCCTTGTTTGAATCCCTTCAATGTCTTAACCTTTCCTTGGAAATAAATCGGAATACATCCACATTTCTTACTAGGACCTATCCGTGTCGGTATGATCTGGTCCCTATTTATTTTTCCATTCTTGAGTCACTTTCCCTCTCCCCTTCCCCTTACTAGTCTCTAGCCCCACCGGTCCTTCTTTCCACAGCCCCACCCCCTCCTCCCAGGTTGTAGGACCTTAATACAGGTTGTTGTCTAGGCCTGGAATGCTCTCCTTATCCCCACGATTTGCATAGCCAGCTCCTTCTCATCTAAAGGTCTCTGTTTGGTCTTTTGTGATTGGTTTTATGTAAAGCTGGTCACCTCTGTTAGTCTCTTGTTTAGACATTTAACTATTTCTTTCATTGTGCTTGCCATAAACTACAATTGTATTCTGTCTATTTATCTGTATGGGAGAAGAGATGGTGCCAGTCTCGCTCACCATTACATCCAGTGTGTAATTCAGTGTCTGGCATATGGTAAGTGTTCAATACGTACTTGTTTAAAGGAAATATGACAAAGACAGAGTAAATCTTTTTTCACTAAATTCTGTCTTTCTCCCAGAAATAAACCCATGCATAAATGATTAATTTATTTACTACAAGGGAGGCAGAATGTACTGTGGGGGAAGGATAGTCTCTTCAACAAATGGTGCTGGAAAAACTGGACAGCAACATGCAAAAGAATGAAACTAGGCCTTACTTTATACCCTGAACAGAAATTGAAATGTAAGTTCTGAACAGAACTTACAGAAATGTAAGTTCTGAAACCATGAAACTCAAAACATAGGTGATAAACTCCTTGACATAGGTCTTGGTAATGATTTTTTTTTTTAATTTGATACCAAAAAATGAAAAGAACAAAGCAGAAATAAACAAGGAGACTGCATTAAACTGAACTACAACTGAATAGCAAAGGCAACTATCAACACAATGAAAATCAACATGACCTACTGAGTGGGAGAAAACATCCGCCAAACATGTATCTAATAAGGGTTAATAGGTGAAATATGTAAAGAACTCATAAAATCAAAAGCAAAAAACCATGCAATCCGATTTAAAAATGGGCAGATCCAAATAGACGTTTTTGCAAACAAGACATACCAATGGCTAACAGGTACATGAGAAAATGCTTAATTAATCAATTAATCATCAGGGAAATACAAATCAAAACTACAGTGATCTATTACCTCATACCTGTTAGAATGGCTATTATCAAAAAGACGAGAAACACGAGTGTTGATGAGGATGTGGCGAAAGGGAACACTTTTTGGTGGGAATGTGAATTGGTGCTGCCAATAGAGAAAATAGTATGGTGATTCCTCAAAAAATTAAAAATTGAATTACCATATAATTCTAGCAATTCCCCTGGGTATTTATCAAAAGACAATGATAACCCTACCTCAAAAAGATATATGCACCCCCATGTTCATTGCAGCAGTATTTACAATAGCCAAGATATAGAAACAACCTACATGTCTGTGGATGGATGAATGGAGAAAGAAGATACAATACACACACACACACACACACACACACACACAGTGGAATATTATTCAGCCATAAAAAGAATACAGTCTTGCCCTTTGTGACAATGTGGATGGACCTCAAGGTTATTACGCTAAGCAAAATAAGTCAGACAGAGAAAGACAAATACCGTATGCTCCCACTTGTATGCGGAATCTAAAAAAAGAACACATTTGGTGGGAATGGGCAAAAAATGGGTGAAGGGAAGTGGGAGATACAGGCTCCCAGTTGTGGAATGAATAAATCACTGAGATAAAAATTACAGCAAAGGGAATAAAGTCAATAATATTATAATAGCATTGCAGATGCAGTGACAGATGGCAACTACAGTTGTGTTGAGCATAGGATGAGGAATAAGTTTGTGGAACCACTATGTTGTATACCTGAAACTAATGTAACATTGTGTCCAGTATACTTCAATAAAACAACAGCAGGGACTAAACAAGACAAGAGATAGCTAGAATGGAATTGTAGTTGCCAGAGGCGGGGAGGAGGTGGGAAAAATGTGTGAAGGAAGTTAAAAAAAAAAAAAAAAAGATTATTTGTCACTTTGTGCAGTGTGAATTAAGAAGAACCAAGAGTAGGAGCAGGAAATTGAATAGGACATTAATGCAGTAATACAGACAAGAGACCATGGCCATTCCAACTAGGACTGTAGTTGAGGAGAGATGAGACTGAGTTGGGGAACAGGTTTTAAAAAACAAAAAACAGAAAACAAAAAAACAAAAAACAGCCCCCTATTGGACATACATGGCAACAATCTGGTACAAAGGTGGGATGACATTAAAGTATATTTAGTAGCTGCTCCAGCCTAACACTGACCAATTAAAATAGACTTGGGCAGTGGCCATGGAAAAACCCCAAACTTCTAATTTCTTAATGTATTTGTAAAACTGGCATGGCTTTTGAAAATACAAATCAATAACCTACAATGAATGAAATAGAAAAATTTTAGGGAAAAAAGTTTCAAGACAGAGTTTCAAAATTTTAGGGAAAAAAAGTTTCAAGACAGTAAACTTGGGGTGCCTGGGTGGCTCAGTGCATCAAGGCCTCTGCCTTTGGCTTGGATCGTGATCCCGGGGTCCTGGGATTGGGCCCTGCATCATTCTCTCTGCTCTGTGGGGAGCCTGCCTCCCCCTCTCTCTCTGCCTGCCTCTCTGCTCTCTGCCTACTTGTGATCTCTGTCAAGGAAAAAAAAAAAAAAAAAAAAAAAAAAGATGTCCTAAGCTTTATAGTATACTCTGGTACTCTGGAATGGAAATTTGAAATAACCTATTCAACACCCCTTTTCTCATTTTGCAGAAGAGAAACCAAATCACAGAAGTGAAATGATCTGCCTGAGATCTCAAAGCTGATTAGCAGCAGGGCCAGAATTAGAGTGTCTAATTTGGGGTTCATTTCACCATGCCGCTAGTCTGGTAGAACAGTATCTACTAGTTACTCATAGTTCCTATGAGTTATAATTCATAATTTAGAAAGGTACAGACACATGTGTTTCAGGCATAAGCATGATGCTTCTATTTATGTACATATGTAACTACATAAATAAGCATCCAAAATCCCCAAATAGGCACACTACCATGCCAGGTTTCCAAACGTATACAATAGATAAATCTTACAAATTTAAAAATAGTAATTTGAAAACAGAATAAAAGCAGGTTAAGGGACTTGGAATTTTTTAAGTGGTTAGCAAATATTTTTTACAAATAAAGTTCTTTCATATTTAAAGAAATATGAACTTTTTTGGATAATTATCCTTAATTTATATAGTATTGGCCTACTGGGACATTTATATTTTCACATAATGACAGTTGCATAATTATGTTGTGATTTAAGGACCAAATATATTTATGCAGTGCGTAGTTCAGTGCCTGGCATTCAGTAAGCACTCACTAAATATTTGGCTACATGAATGTTGAGTGATTATATTCCTGAATGATGTACACTCATATTGACTCCCATTTTATCATTATGTTGATTATAGAACAGACCAATTAAAATATTCTAACAAAAGAACTCAAATAATTCTTTTTTTTTTTTAATTTTATTTATTTGTTTGACAGACAGAGATCACAAGTAGTTAGAGAGGCAGGCTGAGGCAGAGAGGGGGCAGACAGCAGGCTCCTTGCTGAGCAGAAAGCCCGATACGAGGCTCGATCCCAGGACCCTGAGATCATGACCCGAGCTGAAGGCAGAGGCTTTAACCGACTGAGCCACCAGGGAGCCCCAGAATTCGTTTTTTATTAATTATTTTTATTAACATATAATGTATTATTTGCCCCAAGGGTACAGGTCTGTGAATCATCAGGCTTACACATTTCACAGCACTCACCATAGCACATACCCTCCCCAATGTCCATCACCCAGCCACCCTCTTCATACCCTCTCCCCCCAGCAACCCTCAGTTCGTTTTGGGAGATTAAGAGTCTCTTATGGTTTGTCTCCCTCCCAATCCCATCTTGTTTCATTTTTTCCTTCACTACCCCCCAAAGCCCCTCACCCTGCCTCTCAAATTCCTCATATCAGAGAGATCATGTGATGATTGTCTTTCTCTGATTGACTTCTTTCGCTCAGACAATTCTATTTATAAGTCTGATCTTGTCCATTAAAAAAACATACAGACATAACAATCAAAGCAAACAAAGAAAGAAATGAAAAAAACTGGAATCTTGGTAATCGAGTGAGTTTCTAAGAGAGCAAATTCTGAAGCCAGAGATGAGAACAGAAGTCGTGGTGGCTGATTCCCCATTTCAGTGCTTTGTTTTAGCTGACCACACTTCCTCCCTCTGCAGAGAAAATCGATGCACAATGAAATTATCTGTACTCATCTCTGGTAAATAAATAGCAGAAATCTTTCTTGTTTCAAGACATCAATGTGAAACAATTGTTCACATGAAGATTTGGTTTCTTTTTCTCAATAGCGCTTCAATTTTCCATTTTGCCAATTAAAACAAAATAAAAATTTTCATAAAGTGAGCAAACGGCAACTACAGAGATGAAATATAAAATTTTAAAATTATTTAGAGTAAATGTCACTCAAGTATCTGCTTGACATACATTATTCAGAAACTACAAAGGTTTGCATGTTAATGCAAACTCATAATTTAAAAAAGAATTTGGAAGGAATTAAAAATGTAAAGTAGATGAGCAGTAAAGACAGCAATTCTCAGGTGGATGCCTGCATTTAGCAGCTAAATGTATCACCCTTAAGTTGCACATCTGAGACCGACGTGCTTACATCTGTACACATATCAGATCTGTGTAAGTATGACTCTATTTACAATGTCTGTATGTACGGTTAAGGGATTTAACAAATTATGTCTGAAAGTACACTTAGAATGCCCTGATGACGTTTTTACATGTGTAGAATGTTAGGCTTTTTCTGGGTATTTTATACTCTGCCTCTCCAATTTGTTTTTAGATTTCAAACCTGTTTTGCAGGAACTGTATCTAATTCAGTGTTCTTTGCACCATAGGCATACTACTTGTACTAAATAACTGTTTATCATCGTCGAGCGCCTTAAAGTAAACACAGCACAATTTCATCTGCCAAAACCCTGCTATGCATTTATATGTTGCTTTTAAAAACACATAACCCCAAGTAAATCACTTAAACATGGTCTGTTGTACCATTTGGATCTGCTGTCTATTTCTTCTTCTTTTTCCAATGTTACACATTTCATGGCATCTCCCTCTTTGTGTATAGATCAAACCATTTTTACTACAAATTCAGTTCTTCGCAAAGATAAGTTTTTGGTCTCTGATAAAACTTTAACATTCAGAGAAAATGCTGAAAGAAAAAAAGGAAACAAAAGGACAGGACAGAACACACACACTCTTACACTCACACACAAGTACAGTAAAGAACGGTATGTCATTACAGAGCAACATTCCAAAGATAGAGACATTGAGCTACGGAATGGTTAATCACAGATCTTTAATTTGAAAAAGATTGGAAAACCAGAGATATTTAAAATATTTTAAAATCACTCTCACATCTTCCTTTGCTGCTTCTTTTCAGTTCTTTCAAAGAAACCTGACAGCTCTGGGAAAACAAAACCCTTCAACAATTCTCGAAGCATAGAGTCCCAATCCTCAGAAAACTCTTTCTATGCTCTACACACTTACAGCAGACTTGAACTCAAGTACTAAGCAACAGCTCAGTAGCGGCGATTTCAAATCACTAAGTTTCATTCAGAGATGCCAAAAAGCTTAGAACCAGCAAGTCCTGATTGTGGGTTTAAGAGAAAAAAGAGGGAAAGAGAGAGAAAGGAAAGCTTCTCACATGTATGCTGTTGTCATTGAAATTTTTAAAAAAATCACAGCTTTCACCCAATATCCGAAATAATAAAGAATCTTTAAAAATAACTTGCATGTGATTCTGTAACCTTTGAAAAAAACTTTAAAGAATGGCAGCATTTTTCTATTCTTACCAGACACCAAATATTCTCTGGCACAAACCATGTAAAGATGCTAGAATCCTAGATTGACAGAAGTGGCATCAGTGAGGTGTAGCCAGAAACGGATGAGTTCAAGAATCAGAAGACCTCACTAGGTATTGGCCTCAAACACTAATTCACTCTAACTTGGACAAGCTGCTTAATCTCTAAACCTCACTTCTCTTACCTGAAGATTCTCTCTCCCTGTGGCCCTTTGTACATTCATGTGTGCTCACTTGCACTTTCTCTCTCTCTCAAATAAATAAATTAATTTTTTTAAAAAGGTGTGTGAGTAGTCGACATTTCTTTAAAAGACGATTATGCAAATAATTCTAATCACTCTTCAGTGGGTCATTATTGTGATACAAATTACTCCTTTATTCATTAATTTCACGTAGATTTTTGGGGTTTCCAGGTGGTAAACCTAAATTATTCTGTGATTTTAGTTTTCCTTCAGTCTGAAAATTCCTTGGAATAGTTTGGGGAGAGGGTAAGATCTGCAGGCCAAATTATTATTCATAAAAGATTAGTGCTTAAGCTCAGACTTATACTCAATGGATGTTAAGATTGCAACAATTTAAGAAAAGGAAATGTGCTTTCTGAATTTGATACAAAGCTCTTGCAAATCAACATATCCCGAAGCTCTCCAAGCAGGAGAACTTGAAAAGTAAAGGAAAAGCTATGGTAATCTTATTTAATGGGCTTCTAAGGATTTATAACAAAATGTCAATTATATATAAAATTTTAAATGGGAAATGGGAAAAATGAGCGTAAGAATCACTGGACTAATTAGTAATAATAATAGAGCTGCAATTTATTGAACTCTTATGTACATTTAAGCTTTATAATAACCCCGAGGGGCAGTTATTAGTATTCCCATTTGCAGATGAGGAAATTAGAAATAGTCGACCAAAGCCATGGAGCTCATGAATGGCTTAACTGGAATTCATATTGAGTTCTAACTCAACCCAAAGTCTAGGGTGCAAACTTCAGTTATCTGGGATGATGAAATGGCAACAGAAATATTCAGTTTCTTGCACCAGCTGAACTTAATATGTGGCTGTGGTTCAAAGATGGGTCCAGGTATGGTGGGATCTGAAGCCTATAAAAACTCAAGAAACAAAAACAATTTAGATATAGGGGCTTGTGCAAGTGAGGGATCCACTGACCTTCCTGATAAATCTATCTTAGAGTTACTTGGTTTCAGGAATACAGCTAACTCCTCACCCAGGCCCTTCATTCTAGTTAGGATTCTCATCTTAATCTTAAATCCAAAATACCTCTAAGTATTTGTGCTAGGCCTTAGGACAGTGGTCCTCAATTTATTATTAATTACTATTATTATTATTTTGTTTTTTTTCTGCTCTAAGTTATGAAAGGATACAACAAGGTCCTTTCCATGACAGTGATTCATTAAGACATGAAATCCTGGCAGTAAATGTCATTGTTCTGAAGCGAAACTCACAGCATCAGAATATGGGAATGGTTTTCTTCTTAAAACTAATATTGCATATTATTTATTCAAAGCCCTAATTATTTATTGCCTGTCTAGTATGTATTAAGTATGCTGCTAGTTTCTAGGTTACAACACAGAACCACAGAGATAAACCTACTCTAAAGAAACTTTTAATTCTTGGAATTTGTTTGTTACATCACCTCCTCTCAAATACGCAGGTTAAAAACCTTAGTGGCATCCATGACTTTTTTCTTTCTTTCCCCACATATCTAGTCTCTTGTGTTTATTTTCCCTGTGAAATATCTTCTTCTTTATTTATTTATTTATTTATTTTTTTATTTGACAGACAAAGATCACAAGTAGGCAGAGAGGCAGGCAGAGAGAGAGAGGAGGAAGCAGGCTCCCTGCCGAGCAGAGAGCCCGATGCAGGGCTCCATCCCAGGACCCTGGGATCATGACCTGAGCCGAAAGCAGAGGCTTTAACCCACTGAGCCACCCAGGCGCCCCAAAATATTATTTGATTCAATCCTAACTCCCCTTTTCTGCTAGCTCAAGTCCTTGTGTCTTCAAACTCTGATTATCAGAATACATTTCTTTCGTTTTTCTTATTTCAGCAGATATTTATTGCATACCAGGTGTGCACCAGATAGAGTGCGAGGTACTTCTGCTTCTATGCGCTCTTCTTTTTCTTCTCCGATCCATTCTGTACACCCAAAATACACTCTCCTCTGGTCATGCAGAGCCTCTAGAGGTTTTGTTCCAGTGAAATGAGGCTGAGTGTGAGGAAGCAGACAGCAAGGATGTTTTTGAGTTGGTGCCATGGGGAGAAAGGAGCAGCTTGAAGTGATCTGAAATAAGGTGCGTGCCTGGATGGATGGTGTCCTGAGATGACACTGATGTGCAAGAAAAGCGAAAGCCCAGGAAATGGGAGAGGAAGCCCTGTTCATCCTGAACTCCTGGGCCTGTTGCCATTGGAAAGATGACTGGTCACCAGGGAGTGTCGATGAGTTGATGGATTCCAGCATGTGCTGAGCCACAGCTCTGTGCCAGGCAGTAACCCTCAGCCATCATGTGGCCCCGATTTATACTTCCATGGTCTCCCCCTCATGACTCACCCTCATGCAACAGTCAGGCCAGTCTTTCCACATTCGTTCCTTTCTGTGTAGTTTCTTCTGTAACTTCTCTTGTAAGCCCTGTCTCTCTCCTTCTTGTCCTGAACCAAAATTCATGATTCAGGTGTTCCATTAATGACTTCTATCCATGGTGAGATTGTGAGCTCAGGGGTCACAGTGTTGGGATTTTATTCCCGACTCTTTTATCTTCCAGTTTGTTATATCGGGCAAGTTAATCCACCACTGTAAGACACAGTTTCTGTGTAAGTGTCTGTGTGTGTGTGTGTGTGTGTGTGTGTGTGTGTGTTTTCCCCTTAAGTTATCTCTGTACCCAACATGGGACTCAAACTCACAACCCTGAAATCAAGAGTCTTATGCTCTACTGACAAAGCCAGACGGGTGCCTCCTTGGATAAGTATATCAAAGATAAATTGTAGCACCTCCTTATAAAGTTGTTGTGAGGATTAAATAAGACAGCCTATTTAATGTAACTAGTCTGGACGTACTGTGTGCTCAACACACACTGCTATTAATATTCTTAATATGCCTCCTCATCAGTATCTTGAGGTCATCCACGTCATTGACTCACTTCCTTGCTATTCCCCATAGCACCTCATATAGACTGGACAGAGGGTAATCATCCAATAAACACATAATTGTGCCCAGCATATATTGGATGGTTCGCTGTAACAAATAATGCAGTTATTCTCCGAAGAATGTCGCAGGGCCCATCTGAAACGTGCTGTCTGTTCTCGCGGTGGTCCATTATTAGCATCATTTTCATCTTATCTTCCTGGCTCCTCATCCTTAGGCTTCATATTACAAGTCACTAAATATTCTGGGTTCTTACTTGAGCATCTCTCCCAAATCTCTTCCTCCCTTGTCGTTTCCACTGCCCTTCACCTCCCCACCAGCTGTTTTGCTGCTCCAACCTCCCCTGGTGGGCCGGCAGCTCCAACTTCCTTCCTGAATTCCATTCCCCGCTAGGTTAACTCCCTAAAACAGCAGTTTTCATCCTGTCTTCCCCGCACTGCTCATTTACTTACCCAATAAAGCCCACACTCCTCCACTTGGTTTTTAATGCTCTTCGTAAATCTCTTTTCACCTTTCCGAGGAACGTTTACATTTAGTTCCACACGCTCTCCATTCTCGTCTGGAAACCTTACTCGTGGTCCTTGTAACATACGCTCTTCATTTCCTCCCCGGAGTTTGGCTTCTGCTCTTTTCCCCACTTAGAATATACATTCCTATTCTCCTCATCAATACAGATCCTGCCCATCCTTCAAGATGGAATTAAAATTCTATTTTACACATAGATTTTCTTCCTACATCAGCCAGCAATGAATGGTCAAAGGCTTGAATCCTGCCACAGCGGTTTGAGCAATCACTACCTGCCAGGCGCTATGCTGAGGACTTCGACTACCGGGGACAACAAGGCTCTGTGTCTATTCTCAGTTGTCCCCTTTCTAAGCCCCACAGTACTTGCTGCATCACTAATTTGGTACAAAACACACGTTGCTTATTTCATCCCATTAACATCACTTTGAGACGAGGAAATTGAGGTTTGAGGCGGCCGCGTGACTCCATCGGCTTCATGCCGCTGACAAATGATCTACTTTGAGTGTTCCTAAAGGGCGGATAGATCCGTGGTTAGCAGAGTTTTTGGTGATGCTAACAGTACCTGAGAGAGCTAAGTGCTCCATTCCAATTTCTCAAATAAAAACATCTGGATTTTTGTAAATGAATTTTTGGTTTTGCTTTTGCAACTTTTATAGCTAGAAGTGATTGAAAGACCATTGGCTTTTGATTTTTTTAATACCTCAGAAACGCATCCTTTAACCCCAGAGCCAAAGGAATGTCGCAGTCAGAGGTGTCTCAAAACAGTCAATACAGCTCTTTCAAAAAAGGTAAGTACGTGTGTGCGTCGAGCCATATGAGTAGGTGAACTTGTGTTAGCTTTGTCCTTAGGCAAACTTACTCCAGAATTTTAGTAACAAACAAATAGAAATGGGTTCAATTTAATTTTTGTTTCCCAAATATGGAGAATTTGTCTGTTTGAAATAGACTGCCCTTTGGACAGTGCTCTTGTAGGTAATGGCAAGGTAGGCATGTTTACATCAGCAGGAGCTGTTTTTGAAGCAGGAAAAAGATAAACATTCACCCAAAACAAAATCTTTTCCCTCTTGAACATGTATTTACTTCAGAGAAAACCCTCAGTAGAAGGGACTCTTAATTGGGGCTTATAAAAGCTTAACACAGGATGATGTTAAACATTACATTTCCTTTTTTTTCTTTACACATTCAAAGTAATTTTCCTTTGAAGATGTATAGGACATTTTGCTTTCTCTTTCATCACATTTATTTTAAAAAGGTTAATTTTATTTTATGGCCATCCGTCTCTTTACAAGTAGTCTGCTGCTTATCAAGCTGTTACATCTAGATAAATTGGTTGTGCGAATTCCATGTGAAAGGGGGCATTCTTGGAGGGAAAATATCTACAGTACATAAAGTGCAAAATAGCTGACCAGAGTTTTTATTATCATAACTTGCATCATTTCTGGACTACTGTCACTAGACATTAATTCCCATAGGGTCAAAAGTTATTCTGCATGCCTATGTGTTGCAAAGTTGCTTTCAATTATTAATAAAACAAGCAAATATTAAATGAGATGCACTGTATGATACAAGGAAACAAAATAAGCTTGCAAATCTGCTTAATTTTCTCTCTTTAGTTTTTATATACTTGCTTACAAATAGGACATAGAGCATTCTCTGTACATTTAAACTGGGAAGGCACAGCGAATAGCATCTCCACACTCTCATTCTTCTCAATGAGTGCCCCTGCTTGTGCAACAAGGTGGGGATATATTTGTAATTATGAGCCCTCCATGCTTATCTTTCCTTATCAGCTCCATTATCAAGTAGATATCAACCCAGTTATTAGGAAAGAATGTCACGTAATCAGAAAGTTTCAAAGAAAATCATGGCAAGAGTTAGAACATTTGAGTCGAAGCTGTGCTGGGAGGTGTCTAACCACTGGATTTCCCTGTTGCTCACGCTAATAGTACCCTGATTTGTAGTGTTTGCTGATTTCCTTGGGATAAATGTGTCCATCAGTGTCACTGAAGTGCTGAGCTGGGAAGATATTTTATAAATTATGTCAAAAAGTATACTTAGGATGTCCATTTTGACATTTTTCTGTGGGTAGAATATTAGGTTCTTTCTGGACGTTTTTTAGACCCTGCCTTTCTAATTGGTATGTAGATTTTAAGTCTACCTATTTGAAGGGAGCTGGTTCCAACACACCACTGGGCCATTCTCCCTTTAACTCTCTCCCTTTAAGAAATATGTGCTTGAAACCAGTCACACTGGGTTATGGGGTATAACTGTTAGTCACAAGCTAAGGTGTTTAAAGTTTATCATATTTCAATTTAGTTTTTAAATATTAATATATTCAAAAGATTCTGATTCAAAAGATGCATAAGTTGTGAGAAGTCTATCACCCCCATATCCTAGCCAAGTTTTATTCCCTGGAGATGAACCATGTTGTCAGTTTCTGTATCTGTGTTGTATATCTACACAAAAATATTCTATGCAAATGTTTATAGCCCATTCCTTCATTTTTCAATGGTAACACACTATACATACTGTTTTTCACCTTTTGTTGTTGTTAATGCATATTGATAAATGTTTCACATTTATATATGAAGAGCTTCCTTATTCTTTTTTTTTTTAATGATTTTATTTATTTATTTATTTGCCAGAGACAGTGAGAGAGAACAAGCAGGGGGAGCAGCAGGCAGAGGGAGAAGCCGGCTCCCCATTGAGCAGGAAACCCAATGCAGGACTCGGTCCCAGAACTCTTGGACCATGACCTGAGCCAAAGGCAGATACTCAACTGACTGAGCCACCCAGGCATCCGGAAGAACTTCCTTGTCCTTTTAAATACTGCATAAATATTAAATAGCATGGCTGTCCCATTATATTTCTGAACTGTCTCCTATTGATGTGCATCTGTTTAGGTTATTTCCTATTTTTTGCTTTTACGCATGCACAAAGTTCCCATTATGGCATTTTATATGTGTGGTTTTGCATATGTGTATGTATAGTCTTAAATACGTTCTTGATTAAATCCTAGAAATGTAATTTCAGTTTCAGTATTACCAAACTTGGATCTTTGCTAATGTTATACCTGGAAAAACAAAAATCTCAGGATGACTTTGATTTTTATTTCCCAGATTATGAATGATACTATCTTTTGTTTTATTTTAAAGTGCTTGCTTTTCTATGAAGTTTCTGTACATTATAGTTACTGTGCAATTTTTAAATCTTTTCTTTTTTTCCTTCCTTTTTCTTTATATATATATATATTTTTTTTTTTTTTTTTTTTGAGAGAGAGAGAGAACACCACTGTGGGGCAAGGGAGAGAGAGAATCCTAAACTGGGCGTGGAGCCTGATGTGGGGTTCAATCTCACAATCCTGAAATCATGACCTGAGCTGAAGTCAAGAGTTGGACGCTTAACCGACTGAGCGACCTATGTGCCCGTAAATCTTGATATATGGTAAAGATAAGTCATGTATCCAAATTATTATTTTTTTCATATGACTACCCTACTTTTTCAATGTCCTTTATTAACTCTCACTCTTTTCTCCACGGGTTGATATGCCATTTTACATGTTAAACTCTTCTATGGTTTTATATCTTTCTGGACTTTTAAAACTGTTCTATTTATGCTTGCACATGTTCACACATTTGTGTGTGTATACATGTGCATGCCAATATTATACTGTTTTAATTATTAAAGCATTATTGATAACTGGAAGATGGAGTTCCCCCTCATGACTTTTCCTTTTAAGACTTTTAATGGGGGCACCTGGATCCGTTGGTAGAGTCCTGAGTTGGTGAGTTCAAGCATGGGTTGGGTGTAGAGCTTACATACATACATGGATATATACATAAATATTTTTTAAAAAGACTTTTCATGGCTCTATTTGTGTATTTTTTCACATGCATCTGCTTATCTTGTTTCAAAGAGCCATGGATTAATATTTTATATTAGGATCAATATTTATAGGTAAATTTAGGATAATGGACATCTTCATGATGTGTGTCTTCTTATCGAAGAACATCAGATTGTATGCTTCTCTGTTTATTCAAGTCATTTCTATTCTTCTGTAGTTTTTAAAGTTTCATTATATGATGTTTGCCCCTTTTTTTGGTTAATTTTTTCCCCAGATATTTTGGATTTTTTTCTGCTGCTATTGTGAAGCCAAACTTTTATTGTACTACAATTTATAGGTTTTGAATGACATAATTGGAAAATTGAAAAGTATGGCATCTTCCTCAGAACATGTTCAGAGATGAAATTTCTATTAAGCCTTTGAATGTAAATAAATGACTAGAAATGAAGCCATAGACTTCTCGTTGGGTCAAGTTTCTATTCTGTTTATTGGACTGGAAAATGGCTACAAACCACACATGAATTAGCTTTATCATCCTTACAACTTACAAGGTAAAATATCAATTATATCTTTCTTATAATTACATGTTAGCTCACTGATTTAATCATTTTAAATGTTAAATTTTAGTGCTTTTTTTTTCTCAAAAAGTCAGCAAGCAAGCAAACACAGAAGACAATAAAAGTACTGCCTACACATTACATACCTACCCTTTTTAAGGTGTGTATCACTTTTATTGCAGGTCAATCTAGGGATTCTACTCCTTCTTGATATGTGCTGTGACCACTCCCGCTACCATTTGGGCAACGTTGTGCACGCACTAATTGAATGGAGATGAAGATCTCCTGAGCTGACTCAGCATATTCACAGTGTTCCTCCAATAATGTTTCTTCCTTCTCCTATGTCAACGTACTCCTTAATCACAATGAACCAGCCATTTTTTCTAACGTTTTCTCAAGTTTCTTGGTCTTTACCATTCCACCAAATCTTGGCGTTGATTTTATTAAATCAGCATATAGTCTTAAAAAAAAAAAAAAAAGATGTACCTCATTGGCATGTATCTCATGCCAATGACAATGTCTTCTCAACACTGCCCACAGCAGACAGAGGTGAACACACACAGGGGAAGGACTACTAAATCACACTGCACATTTTGTATACTCAGCCAAAAGAAAAGAAGAATTTAATTCCTCCACATCATCTTTTCCCATGTCTCGGTAGCCTGACACCTTCTTCAATCACCTAACTAATGTGCGGAAAGAATGAAAACTCTTTGAGAAATCAGTGACCCAGAAAGTTACAAACCAAAAATTATGAAGCATCAAATGACATGCTATTTATCATTTTCCTTCTTCATAAAATTCAACACTTATATACTCTGCTTAGTGGCTATATAAAAACGTTCTCTGTGTGGTTCATGTGATTTTAATATGGCAAATATATGCACATACACACACACATATGAGTGTAAGATCTTTTTATTATAAAATTATTACTTGATTATTAAAGAAGACTTAAAAATAGAGAAGTGTAGGAACAAATCCCTGATTCATTCATGTTCCTAAATTCCAATGCAACCTCTCTTTCAAATATTTTGAGAGCATAATTTTACCTATATATATTCTATATAAAACTTTATTCTGCATAACATATCAAAGCCATTTTCCTTTTTATAGTACACTTGAATGACAAACTAGTTTAAAAATAAAGCATATAAAATAACAGACTCCTTCCATCATTATACAGTCTAATTAGCTACAAGAGACAGTAGACTATAGCATGGCTTAAGAGTCAGACAGATGTGGGTTCATCAACCATATGTGTCTTCCTCTGTATTTTTTACACTTTATCCCTACTGATTGAATTGCTGATTTTTAGCTGAGTATATGACCTCCCAAGACGAGGATAACATGTTCTCCCTTTCTTACAGCTAGCAGTTCTATCCAATATGATGTGAGTGAAATGGTGTATGAAATTTCTCAACTTTATCTTAAAAGTAAGATTTTATCTTAAAAGCAAGGATGAGCATGCTTTTTCTTGCCCTTTCCTCTTTTCTGCTGGCTGGATTGCATGTATAAAGGCTGGAGCTCAAGCAGCCATCTTGATCCCAGTGGCAAAACTCACTCCTGGGATGGAGCAAGATTAGAAAAACTTGGGTCTCTGAGGACTTTGTGGAATGCCATATTCACCCCAGACTGCCTACCACCATGGGCTTTTCTGATAGAGACTTTTATACAAGGTTAAGTCCCAGTTAAGTTGGACAAGTTCTAAGTCACTCACAGCCTTATTTAATTTTCACTAATACAATTCTTTCAGTGCCAAATAATAGATGAACAGTGGTTTATACCAAAAAGGTGTATATTGTTCCCATAAAAACAAAAGAAAACAAAACTAACAAAAGAACCCCTCAAAGGCAGGCAATACCAGTGTGGCTTGGCAGCTCACTGCAATTGGCAAGAACTTAGATTATTTTCCTTGTTTATTTTATCATTTTCATTTTTTTCTCTAATCCCTTCATGATCCCCAAATGGCTGTTTCAGACTCTAACATCATCTACTTACATAAAAATGTATAAAGACAAGACTAAAGGGAGCAGAAAAAAAAAAGAAAAGAGGGGGAAAAATCTTAGGAAGCTGTTTTCAAGAAGCCCCCAGCAAATTTGTTCTTAAATCTCATTGACTAGGATTATATCATATGCACATCCCTAGATTTACTACTTGCAAAGGAGTTTGGGAGGTTGGGACTACTCTAATCAGTTTGGACTGGTTATTTAACTTTCTTCTCAAATAAAATCAGCACTCCATTAGCAATAAACAGAATGGCTGAAGGATGAGTCATTAGTTGCATCTGCCACACTTGCTGTATGACCTTGACTTTGTGGCATTATCTATGCAATGGGGTGACAATGATGCCCAAATCCTAGGAAACCAAAAGAGATGTTATTTGAGAGGAGCTAGTAGAATGTGCTGCTCATACTGGGTGCTTAATATACGGTAGTTATCATTATTATTATTATTTCCTTGAGTTGATGTATCTGATCTTATGCAAAGGATATTTAGGGTTAGTTATCTTTTTTGGCTATTATATATAACCCTAAAATTAACATCTTTTATACAACTGTTTTTCCTCTCTCTCTGTTTAGCATTGTTTTCTTGGATATACTACTAGAAGTATAATTACTGGGTCATTCAATATTAGTAGAATAAATTATGGCCCTTCTGAGATACCACAAAAATTACATAGAAATCAGGAAGTTAAATACTCCTTATACTTTCTTGGCAAGAATACTGGGCTACACATATAGAAAGACTCAGCTTCTGGGAATCATTAATACTTTCAAACAGAATCAATCCTAAAATGTGTTCATCATGCCATGCCGAAATCAGTAGAAATCAGTGTGGCATAACAGAAAGTTCATCAAACTTGTCTTCAGATTTCTGGGTCGGACTTTCTGCCTTGTCGCCATCTGTGTAAGTCTGAGCAAGAGCATAATCTCTGTGTCTCCATTCACTCACCTGTAGAATGGGGACGATAGAACCAGCCTACCTACCTACACGGCGATGACTAAATATGTAAGGCAACACTTTGGAAATTGTAAAGGAATCTAGATATACAGATGATTATATAGTATCTATGGAAAGGTCAGAAATTTTAAAAAGAAGAAGAATGCTTTCAACTTAATAAAGCAAATACTTGTACCTTCCAGACATAGTTCTCAGGACGTCAGTGCTATTACCTCATTTAATCCTCACAGTACCCTAAGGAGATAAATACCATTATTATGACCATTTTGATGAAGAAACTGGTGCAAGGATGTTAAATACCTTTCCCACAGTCACTATAAATTTGAATAGAGGCAGTTTGATTCCAGAAAGCCTAGGCTGAGGCACAGTACTACAGTGTTTCTGTGTGTTTTTAAAAAAATGCTAAGATGAATGTCTCTTTCCCAATACCTTAACATCAGATCAGAAGACTTGGAGTTAAGTAGCCTCTTGCGGAGCCCACCCTTTCCCTTCCCCTGGACAGAGGGGCCTGAATGCAGCCATATGAACTTGAAGCAGAAGCTAAGGGGATACCTGACGGCTCTTGGGCTACTTTTCTCTTTTGTGTATGATCGCACACATTCACAGATGTTGAGGACTGACGAGAAAAGAGCAATCAATCTGTCCCGAGGACCAACTGTGGAGAAGGTGGCATTTGTCTTTGATGAGCTTATCTATTGTCCCGATCCCTCTGGGTCTTCACATCTCCCATCCTGCTCTCTTCCCCACTCGGGACCTGCCTGGCTCATGCTTGTTGCTCAGAATTAAGCTGTACATCCTTTGGGCTAAAAACCCAGTTTCTATTAGTTTTCCCTTCCAAGGGTTCTCATCAATGAACTTATGGACTAGGTAAGGTGTTAATAACAGAAATGAAGCAAGGTACTGATTTTCTTTCCAAAGATAAATGCATTTGGACATATAGGGGTGATAGTTTAATTCACAGATGATAAAATTTAGGGCATTCATAGAAACTGGTGGGTGAGGAAAGATGGTTGGTTGGGATCTGCAATATCCTTCAACTCACGCAACTGAGCCTGTTCTGTCTCAGACAGGAAGCAAGTAAAAGAAAGAGATATGGCAAAAAGAAAAAAAAAAAAAATAAGGATGGGGTGGGGGGAGGGGAAGAGACATTTCTGGCAGGCAGACAATTACTCTGGTTTTCTTTGGGAAAGCCAATGCCAGCTCTCCAAACCTCCCTTGCAGTGAGGAGTGGCAATGGCCCATGAGACATTCACAGTCTGCTCTGGATTTCTCTGGTGGGTGCTTCACCTCCCTTCTGGTCACTTCTTTCCTCTCCTTTTCAGAAATGAGGACATGGGATTAAAACAGCAGCAGCAGCAGCCATATGTTGATGGCTGAGGGAAAAGGCTAAATTAATCCCAAACAGCTTGGTTCTGACATCCTTAAGCCACTAATCAACACCAACAAGCCCTCCCTCCAAGAGTGGGATTATGTGGGAAAGAAAAAGTCCCTTATTTATTTAAGTTACTCTTTTTCTATTACTTGTAGCAGAATACAATTCTTAATCAATATGACCTCTGGCTGAAATGGGCTAAAGGCATTTAAAATGGCCTTCGATGACTACCTTGCACTTTCCCTGTCTAAATATATCTAAAGGATCTGCTATTGATTAAGCACTCGTTGCATACAAGGTGTTTCTCTAGCACCACTGACTTCTTACATAATGGTATGAAGATGATATTATTAGCTTCTGACAGAGGATGCTGAAGGTCAGATAGCTTGAGCCTTTTGCTTAAAGTCACACGGTGTCAACACTGGGTCTTTTTCTGAAAGGCTGTCCTGTCCTGTCTCTTAGGCAAGGATAGAGTGATTGAATTCCCTGATCACTTCATTCTGGTTCACCCCAGTGATGATTACACCCCCACATGGAAGCTGGTCAATGTTGGACTTACAGGAATTTTTATGAAGGTGCCTTAGTGGCTCAGTCAGTTAAGCATCTGACTTCAGCTCAGGTCATGCTCAGGTCATGCATGATCTCAGGGTCCTGGGTTCAAGCCCCACATGGGGCTTCCTCCTGAACGGGGAATCTCCTTCTCCCTCTGCCCCTCCTCATCCTCATGCTCTATCTCAAGTAAATAAAATCTTTCAAAATATAAAAAAAATTTAAAAAAGGATTTTTATGAAATGAAGACATTCCTTACAATTAACTACTATTTTATCAAACCATCAGGATTCATTATAAAAATGGTCTGCATTCGTGGAAAACACATGGGGCTCATGGGTAGCTTAAAATAGACCTTAAAGTTGAGGTAATACTTTGAAGGAGTGAGAACGGTTTTGAGAAAGATAAAGGAAAATAATAATGCAGGAAGATGAAGGAGGGAGCACAGGACTCTGAATCTCAAGAGGGAGTGTTGGAACTACACTATGTTAGCCCCTTTGGACTTGATGACCACCCACCACCTGCTACCTTCCCAACCTTCCGGCCATCTTGCAAAGGTGAGTGATTGGTCCTGACAAAGATCAGATGAAGTCATGGAGACAGGCCCTATACCCACTGTTATTTTGAAAGAAAAAAAAAAAAAGTGCATTCTATTTTTGTAAATATACTTCATAAGCCTTAACATTTTGAATAGTCATCTCAGTTCTGGACATTTATCCTAAAGAAATAATTATTGACATGGGCAAAGATTTTAAGTAAAGATGGCATTTGTTGTGCTATTTATATGACCAGTAGTCAATATATTGGAACAACCTGAAAACTAATATTTTGAATCATTAAATTGGAATAATCATATTTGAATAGTTGGATGATTAAATAGTTCATTCCAACAGTAGAATACCACAGAGACATTTAAAATATGGCATAATTGTCTGTGACTCTGTATGGCCAGTGAATAAGGAGGTATGGGCTATATGATATCATTTCTTTCTTTTTTGTGTGTGGCCTTGTGGCACTGAAAAGTGCTCCTCAGACCACTCGTCCCCATGCCCCCTATATGATATCATTTCTGTAAAAACAGAACGCATGCATGTTTATGCATAGAAAATATGGTAGACGGACCTATATATGGCAAGTATAAGTGACAGTTATTTGGGGAAGAGAGATTTCAGGATTTTTTATTTTCTTCCGGTTGCATTCATTTTATGTTTCTCCATATCATTTTTGTTCTAAGAGAGGACACACTAGAAGTAAAACTAGTGAAAACAATAAAAGCGCACATGCAGATTGCACAACCAACAAAGCGAATGGCCCACTCCCACACTGTCTGTAGACACTGCCGTCAACCATCACCAGAAGATGGTGACTTACTTTCTGCTAACAGAAAACTTTTTTTCCTGAGGTGCTTGGCTCCTTGGAAATATGATGCCTCTTTCCAAACGGCTTCTGGTTGGAAGGCACCATTGTCATGTTCTAAGCAGAGGCAGAACCACATTCTTAGCCATGAATAAAGGGAAGCCATTATTTTAGAAGCCCTAAAAATAGCACTATCAGCCACAAATGGAGATTCTTTTATACTACCTCCTCTAAGACGTAATGCTGCAGTTTAAATTATTTATTTTCACTCCTGCCTGTCCTCCTCACACTGGTATCTGTCTGGTGATGGGGAGGGACACTGCCGACCAGAAAATCTAGCATCTCCTGCATCCTGGTGGCAGAGGTAGAGCTCCAGTGTGGGTCAGAGACTGAGCGGAGATTGTCTGAAGGATGGAAGAAAATTAGGTAGAAGCTGTCACTGCACATATCATTTGCCTCCCATTGCAGATAATATCCTGTTAATATTTACATCAGGTAGGAGTACCGGAATAATAATAATAAAAAAAATTTGACCTTGTTTCTTTTCCTTGTCCCACTTTTCCTTTCACCAGATCAATATCAAAATTATATCTATAGAGAGCACATGGCCAGAGAGAGGCATATCTGCACGTCCCCAACACTGGAGACACGGCAAGACACATGCCTTATTAAATTTTATGCCCTATGCCGATTTTTTAAAGTTTGTTGTCTTCCACCCAAATTTAATATTTTGGGGTTTCAGTACATATAAGCTTGACAAATCAACTTTCTGTTCTTGAGTTAAAGGCAAATAGAAAGCATTCAGAAAACCTCATGAACATCAAATGTCAATTGCAACACAAGATTCTGATACAACTCTAAGTAAATCTGAAACATATGGATCGAATTTTCCTTGCAATATTCTAGTGTTTGGAAGGAAAATCTGTGCAGAAATGTGTTGCGGGTTTTCTGAAACCCCCAAAGTTGAAAAAACATTTTGATTTATTTAGATTTAGAAGTGGGATAACCATTTTGCACCCCAGGAAACTTAATTAGGTACCAAATTCAGTTCAGTGCTGTGTGGCACAGGGGCCTGGATGAGTGAACCCCTCCTTTGCAGTTCAAATGAATGGTTTTAGTACATTGGAAGTATGGAATCTAATCAGTGGCGGAGCCAAGAGGTTTCTTTCTGGGGCTCTAACTACTCCCTATAATCTCCTTCAGCTTCCCCTCAAGTCACCTCCAATAAACATACAATAAATAAACAATAAACAAACATAATATGTAAACCCAAACAACTATACCACGTAAGTAAAAACTTCAAAGTTGTTACACAAACCAAGCCTCCAGACAAGTTTTCCGATCCTACAGAAATTCTTACCGTCTCCACCGAGTTAAGTACAGAGAAACACTGACGACCACCCTGATTTTGCTTTGTTTTATTTTGGTTCTTATCTCTGACCCGAATCCTTTCGCTTGATTTAACAGCGTTGCTTTCCAACCCTTACTAAAGTTCCATCGAGGAACCATGTTCCAGCACTTCACACCTTTCTGTGGCTCTGTTGGGTCAGGGGATTTGCAAAAGGTAATGGAGAGAAGAAGTGGACTAACAGAACCTTTGCAGGACAGTTGCACTGCTGTGGATTTTTCTAGCCTTAGCTACACTTACAGCAAATTAGTGTTCAAAGACACAAATTTGCAACCGAATTTCAGGAATCTCCTTCTTCAGGTTAGAAATCTCCAAATTAGAGATTCAGTACATGGAATTGGTTTAAGACTGCCTTTTGCTTGACTTTCCAAAAAATGTGAAATCGTTACACATAAACACAAAAGCAAAACAAAAAAAAGTGTTAGCTTTGGGATAACATTTTGGTAACTCTATGTAAACACTGAAAGAATTACCTTAAATCATGAAACTCATTTTCCTTCTTTATAAATATGGACCTACTAGTGCTTCCTTCATGGCACTGTTTCAAGAATAAGAAACAGAGGGGTGCCTGGGTGGCTCAGTAGGTTAAAGCCTCTGCCTTTGGCTCAGGTCATGATCCCAGGATCCTGGGATCCAGCCCGGAGTCGGGCTCTCTGCTTGGCAGGGAGCCTGCTTCCTCCTCTCTCTCTGCCTGCCTCTCTGCCTACTTGTGATCTCTGTCTGTCAAATAAATAAATAAAATCTTTAAAAAAAAAAAAGAATAAAAAAGAGAAAAAACAGTTTATCTGGTAGTGTTTTGTACGTAATAGAAGCTCAGTGAGTGTTAATTCTTCCTTCTCATTTCTTTGAATATTCTAATAACCACATGGCCTGGTATTTTGTTACAAATCATCAAATAAATAATCAAATATGAACAAAAAAATCATCAAAAACAATACCCATAGTTTGTTGAGCTATTATCTGATTTTTGATGCCCAGCAATATGGAGCTTGTATAAGCATTCACTCCAGAATCATGACCAATTGTAAAGTTTTATTCTCAACAAATGGGAAAACTGTTGCGAATAATTAGAAAAATGAAAAAAAAAAAAAACCTCTCTCATTTTCAAAAACCAGTAAGCATTAAAAAGAGAAAACAATAGAAAATTTTAAAGAAGGTAGATATTTTAATTATTCATATAAAAATATACAATTCTTTCCAAGGCCACAACTGCATTTCAAATTTAAAGATTCATGCTCCCCACCCCCATCGGGTATCAAACACTGGTTTGAGAGATATTTGCTGTTACCAGGCATTGGGGACTAGGTAAAAAAAAATTAGTGAAGAGAAAGCAACGATTCTGATTAAGTAAATTCCATTGAACTCTTTCTAGTAAGCATTATTCAGGTCATGAATGCTAATTTGTCCTGCAGGGGGCTGTGGGTAATTACCCAGAAAAACTATCAGCTTTATTGAGTTGCTACAGAACAGTATTACTGAATGGTACACGGTAAAGGAAGACAACCTTGATGTGTACTCACAGAAGTGGGTATTTTTTTTCCCCTACTGGGAAGGTTTGATAGCCTGGATAGAAATGATAATAAATGGCATTTTGTTTAGAAAAATAAAGGCACGTCAGCATCACTTCCTGTTTCATAGTCAAATAAAATTCCTGACAGGCACAGACATATATCTGAGAAGTGCCACCAAAATACCCAAACAATTTTAGCTTCGTGCATATTTAAAATTGTGTAGAATCAGAACCATCTTAAAAAAATGAAGCAAATATGGCACATTGGCCGCATTCCAGCAACTCCACAGAACTGCTGACATTACTAAAATCTAGATAATTTAGTCCCATATGGGAATCCATACCACAATTATGTTGTCCCTGCTCTGACACAGCCCTGATTTTGCACTTCTTTAAGCCTAGCTTTTTATAATCTTAATTCCCTTCACCAATAAAGCAATTTGCATTCACATAGTCTTCCTGGCTAAGACAGAAAGAAGAAGAAATCTGTTATATGACCTTGGTCTCTTTACAGTTGATTACAAGGAAACAAACTCTTCAAGTAACCCATTCTCTCATCTCTTCTAAATTGATGTGAAACATCACACTATAAACTGTGGGAGACTGCCCGCAGCAGGCTGGAAACCCACATATTAAAATGGAGGAGGCTCACATGTTTAAAATCACTTGGTTTGCTCATTTAGCACGATGAGGTAAAATCCATACTGAGTTCATACAGACGTGCATCATGGACAAACACCTCCATATTAAAGAGATAACTTTTCCTCTACAACCAAACTGGAAAACGCTATCCCAAGTCGTTGAGATTTAAGAAGTTGTTTTTACAGCTCCATCCTTTACTGAAATAATTTGAAAAATGTGCTTGCTTGATTCACTCAGGCTTATCCCAACACTTCATAAGTTTAACAAAAAGTAATCATTTCCAGAACACTGTTTTCTCTATAATTTGGTCCAAATAGTGTCAAAGCTAAATATTCACATGAAATATGTTTTTCTTTTTGCTTCACCTTGCCTGCCTTAAAAGACAAAGTAGCACAGAAGAAACATGTGGAAAGTATAATCGTATCAAACAAACTTCGATGGAAAAAGTGAGATTACTAATTAAAAAAAAAAAAATCCCTTCCCCTAATGCAAAGCAAATAAAAGGTGCAGGGTACTGATACGAATCAACAGTAATGCTGTTAGAGGACTGGGAGATGAAGTCCCTAGTCGTCTGTGTACTGAGAAGTCTGTGGTCTTCTTCAGTTGTGCCCTTAGTCGAAGGGATACGATGTCTATTTCCAGGTACTGGTAGCATTCTGATTGCCAATGATTATTTATTTTGGCTGCAGCTACCTGAGACATTTCATGTTATTTTAGATTTACTAGAATGTTTACTTTGAAGGTAGGGATCTGTTTTATTTTATTATTATTATTATTATTATTATTATTATTATTATCCAAGATCAGGAAAGAACTCCATGCAGTCTTTGTTCACACTCGCACGAAGCACCGAGCTTTGGTTAAGAGGTGAAGCTTGATTGTGTTCCGAGTTAATATGATTAAGCTTGCAGGACCTGCTCCTCATTTACTTTCTTGTGAAAACTTGTGAAAACTTGTAGGTACTCACATATCAAACCCAGAAAGCTATTTTTTTTCTTGTCAAATGGTTTTTTTAAAAGAGCCTGAAAAAGGCACTGACTATGAAAAAAGGCGACCCAATAATGGAGAGTTCAGACTGTTCATGTGTACTAATAATGAAATCCACCAAAGTATTTTTCATTCTTTCTACACCTTGACAGTGACAAAAAGGAGCCAACATCACTTGTCCCCCCCAGCGGATTAAAAGCGGCTCTTGGTTTTCATTGTAACTATAATCTATGTCTAGTAATAGCCTTTCAGTAGAATTAAAAAAAAAAATCAATATTATCACCAATGCATATCTTCTCTGGTTCTGGCCTTGAGAATATAAAATTGTTTTTTTATCATGGCTCATTTTAAGGGAAAATGAGTACCATATGTATTTCATATATAGTATTAAAGAGATTCAATGAGTATGTTTGTCAGGTTAACACTTCTGGTTTTAATAAGGAATTTTGTTTCTCAGCCCTCTTTTCCTTGCTCACCTAGGACCTCATCTACCGTCCAGACTCTGAAAAACTTCCCTCCAGTCTGCAGAAGTGGGCCCCGCGGGTCCTGGTCCAGTGGGCTTTCAGCGGGAGGATATGCACCTGAGAAATAGCATTCCATTCAGCCTTGGCATTATTGTTACCACGCCGAGCACAGCTAGCTCTGTAAGTAATAATTGTTAAGGCGAATGCTAGTTTAGTCTAATTTAGCTCATTAGCAGGGTAACTCCTTTGATTTCCAAAGAGGCATCAGGATGCTTGCATCCGTGGGTCGCCCCAGCCTGCGTACTACCATCAGGCGGTTCACGTTGGCTCCTCGCGGTGGAGTTTGTTGAGTGCACAGAAACTGAATACACACCAGAGCTCCACCAACTTTTTCTCCCAGACCTGAGCCTCAGTGCCAAGACAGACCTGGGGTCTGCCTTCATCCGTCGTCACCCTGGCACGCCCTGGCTCGGGCGGACTGGCCAGGGGGAAGAAAGCGGTCCCGGGCATGTCGTTCGCTAACTCTTCGCATACCGTGGCGAGTGGCTGCCGCCTAGACACGTTCCTCCTGTTTGCACACAAGCCATGGCTGGTGCAAACAATTCCGCAGAGAGCCTGCCTGGCACAGTGAGTCGGGGCGGCAGCTCAGCTTCGTGCCCGTTGTTAATCCATTTGCTTTACATAAAAGATGGAAAATAGGGCTTTGTTGCGGGAGCTGGCTCTTGGGGCTCCGTGTGAAGGAGTCCTTTTTCATTCTTCTTCTTCTTCTTTTTTTCTTTTTTAACAGTTTCTAACCTCATAATCCTTCTGGTTAGGAATCTGGTAATATGATTTCTACCACGATGCAGGCAAGCCCCAGGTTTACGGTAAATGCATGGAGCTGTCTGTCAAAATGCTGGGTCTTCCGCTTCGGTGACAAAGCGCGTATGGGGACGGGGCAGAAGGTCAGTACAGTGTCGGCGAGCAGATAGAGTGGTGAAGAAGGAGCCGGGAAGCAGCTTTTTTGTGTGTTCCTAAGAGAGGCGGCATCTTTTTTTTTTTTTTTTTTTTTTTGCCATGTCACTGATGTATTTTTTTTTTCTAAGTGATTTCCCACTAAAGGAAGACAATACACCTTGAGCCGAACAAGGGCTATGTTGTCCCCCAAGAGAAGCAGAGGCCACCAGACCTTAAGATGCAGTTAATGGGGTGTCAGAGTTGCGAGCAGGCTTGTTGGCTTTGTGTGTTTTTGTGCATTGATCTCCGATTCATTTTGGCACTTGCGGCACTCCATTACTCTAGATTTTAATCATCCTGAAAGACAGGGATTTGATACACAAGGAGTGTGGCAGTGGTTGAAAGAAAGGAGGAAGCAAAGGGCGACTTTAATCAAAATGTGATTTTAGCAGAGGAAGAGGGAAAGAGGAGCTATGGTATCGCATACATTAAAAGATGGAAGAATTGCTCCATTAGCGGATCAAAAATTCCTTGAGTTGAGCCTCCAGGAAAAGGGCACATGGGCTGAGAGCATTTTGAGCTTAGTTGTACAAACTAAGTCCTGAAGCTATTTTCAAACTAATATTTAATATATATTCTTGGTGAGTATTTCACCTTCTAAAGGTTATGTCAGAGGTAGATCTGGAAAATTAATGAAGGAACAGAGTGTGCAACATTTCTTGTGAGGTGTCTATACCCTCATCTGTGGTCTCCACATTGCACTGGAGAAAGTTGGCAGGGCCGGCTTCTAGGGTATACGACCTGAGCACATGGCCTCAGGATTTAATGCTCTGCTGTCACAGTCTTGAAATTCCTTTTTTTTTTTTTTTAAAATTGTGGACTGTGCTTTATTACGAATGGTGTAATCGGATGGATATAATATGGCGTCAGCCAGTGAATATCTTGTATTGAAACAACTAGTTTCTTCTCCCTTTCTTTAATCCAAATTTGATGCTATTAACCAATTCCATTATTTAAATTGACTATTAAGGGGCGTCTGGGTGGCTCAGTGGGTTAAGCCTTTGCCTTCAGCTCACGTCATGGTCTCAGGGTTCTGGGATTGAGCCCTGCATCAGGCTTTCTGCTCAATGGGGAGTCTGCTTCCCCCCCACCCCCCTCCTGCCCTTCTGCCTAATTGTGATCTCTGTCAAATAAATAAATAAAATCTTAAACAAATAAATTGACTATTAATATTGGAATCAGTTTGATTTATCAGGACATATTTCCCATTAATTAGGTTTTCTTTTTTGCCTCTTTCTGTAAATTTCATTCTGTCCTCCATTTTTCCTGAGATATAGTTGACCTCGGATGTTGTCTAAATTCAAGATGTACAGTGTGGTGATCTGATATGTATATATTGTAGAATGATGATCACAATAAGGTTAGTTAAGAAATCCATCGCTTCACATAATTGTGCTTTATTTGTGTGTCATAAGAACATTTAAAACCTACCCTCTTAGCAACTTTCAAGTACATAATATTCTTTTTTTTTTTAAGATTTTATTTATTTATTTGACAGACAGAGATCACAAGTAGGCATAGAGGCAGACAGAGAGAGATAGGAGGAAGCAGACTCCCCCTAAGCAGAGAGCCCGATGCGGGGCTCGATCCCAGGACCCTGAGATCATGAGGGGCTCGATCCCAGGACCCTGAGATCATGACCTGAGCTGAAGGCAGAGGCTTAATGCATTGAGCCATCCAGATGCCCCCATAATAGAGTATTCTTAGCAATAGTCACCACACTGAGTATTAGATCCCTGGAACTCATTTATCTTCTCACTGGAAGTTTGTACCCTTATCCAAAATCCCCTCCCCCCATTTTCTCCACACCCCACAGTCCATTCAGCCCATTTTATTTTGTGTTTCTGTGAGCTTGGATTTTTTTTTTTTTTTAAGATTCCATATAGAAGTGATATCATACAGTATTTGTCCTTCTCTGCCTGACTTAGTTCACTTAACATCATGCCTTCAAGGTCTATCCATGTTGATATAAATGGCAGGATTGTCTTCTTTTTTATGGCTGAGTAATAGTCCAATATTTATCCCACATATATCTTCATAGCTATATAGATATGATATCTATCTGACATATATACAGATATCACACTTTCTTCTTCCAGTGTCATTTACGTTGTTTCCATGTCTTGGTTCTTATGAATAATGTTGCCATGGACACAGGGCACAGATTTTTTTTGAGATAGTGATTATTTTCTTCAGACACATACCCAGAAGTGGAATTGCTGGCTCCAAAGGCAGCTCTATTTTTACTTTTTGGAGGAACCTCCATACTGTTTTACATAATATATATACAAATTCAGATTCCTACAGACCAGGGCGCCCTTTTCTTATAACTTCGTGAACTCTTGTTATGTCTTGTTTTTTGATAACTATCTAGAACTCTAATAGGTGTGAGGTGATATCTCAATCAAAATCTCAGTTTTGACTTACATTCCCCTGATCATTAGGGATGTTGAACATTTTTTCAAGTACTCTTGGCATTTGTATCTTTTTTGGAAAGATGTCTAGTCGAATTTCCTGTCCATCTTCCACACAGATGATGAGGAGGAGGATTGTTATTGAGTTTTATGAGTTCCTTATATATTTTGGATATTAAACCCTTACTGACATATGGTTTACAAATATTTTCTCCCACTGCCTCTTCATTTTGTGAATTGTTTCTTTTGCTGTGCAGAAACTTTTTAGTTTTTTGTATGAAATTCTTAATAATTTTATCTTTGGGGATGCCTGAGTGGCTCAGTCAGTTAAGCATCTGCCTTGGGCTCAGGTCATGATCCCAGGGTCCTTGGATGGAGTCCTGCATTGGGCCCCTTGCTCCATAGGGGGCCTACTTCTCCCTCTCTCTCTGCCTGCTGCTCCCCCTGCTTCTTCTCTTTCTCCGTCAAATAAATAAATACAATCTTTAAAAATAATAATAATAATGTTATCTTGGAACTTGTGTTGTATGAAGTGAACTCCGCTAGAACAATGGAGCATGAACAACACCAGAGTAGATGTATGTGGTCTGTGAGTCTGTTGTTCCTTATCTCCCATGCACATAGACCATTTGTGGTGCCCCAATGGGCACAGAATTCCAGTGGGCCCATAATGTGTGGGAGAATAGTGAATTTAAAAGTGAGCACAAGGTAGGGGGGTTACATCTGTCACTGAGGTTCTGGTGATAATGATGACATGGAAAGGAAATAAATTATAGGGCAACACGTAGCTCTTTTCCTGTTCAACCTTTCCTACTCTTCAGTAAGATACAGAGTGACTATAGAACGTGCATGTATCAAGAAGTGAAATGAAAACAATTGAGTTAGTTTTCACTGTTCTGGTAAAAATAAAATGCATATACATATCTAAGCTACAAAATAGGAATTGTGTGATTTCAATGTTTCCATGTGACTTAAATGCTCTTATATATTCATTTAAAATGGGCATCGCACAATATAAAATTGAACGGTAAAATTCATGCTAATTTAAAATGTACTTAGAATGGCACGACATAGCAAATAAACACCAATGTAAGTCACGAGAATGGAGGCTATGGAGGAAAGGAAAAGAAATATGTGTATTTTAGGACCTTTACTACCACTTTCTCCAGTTTTTTGAACAATATGCCCGTATTTTAATTTTGCACGGAACTCCACAAACTATGTGGCTGGCTCTAAAACTGGGAGATACTTCTACCAGGGAAATGGAAATTAGGATGTGTCCCCAAGTCCTATAAGACAAACTTTCCAGCTTTCTAAATTACTTTATCTTGGAAGGAGTCATTCAATCTTGATCAAACAGTAGTAAATGGAACCCCTTCTTCTGGTCTCAAGAATCAACTCAGGCAGCAAACATGTCAGTGCCCTGTCATCGTTCCCCTCAACACAGCTCAGCAACTTGATAGCTACCTTTCTGGTTATGACAAATAACGTATGACCCGTGGCTCCCATGTGCTACCTCCTTTGTGAGGAGCAAGATGAATGGCCATAGTACAATGTGAAATAGAGGACTTGAAAGAAGCACGCTTCCAGAACATGCCGTCACCGAGGAAATTGTCACTAACTAGAAGCCAAGGAACAAACAATTCGTAGACTAATTAGTAAATGAACAGTGCCCTAGAAGCCCCAAATAGTTAATTTACCACAAGGAGATAAGCCATTTACCCATCCACATTGGTAAAATTGGTCCCTTAATAGAATTGCTTAAAGCTAGTGTGTTCATGTAGAACTTCCTTATCAATATTAAGTCTCGTCTGTTGAAGAGAAAGTGCAAAGGGGCTTCCTCTAGAGGGAATGTTTGGTTCCCATATTCCTTGTGTGCTGCCATTTGTCCCCCAGAAACTGGTCAGATCAGCACAACTCACCTGTCTCCTGTCCTCTCAACCTTGACCACTTTCTCTAAAAAAGCAAGCAACCCTTTCCCGTTGCTGCCTGAAAATTTTTTCAATTGCACTTAACTCTTTCTGACACATTATATACAGTACTTGTTTTGTTCAGTCTCAGTCTTCTCCTCATAATATAGTTGAACAAAGCAAATACTTTGTTTTTTGTTCACTGCTGTATTCCCAGAGCCTAGAACACTGCCTGGTTGAAGTAGGTGCTCTATGAACTAGGAGCAACTTCTACTAAGGAAATGGAAAATGGGATGTGTCCCCAGATACCATTAGGTGAACTTTTCAGTTTTCTAAATTATTTTATCTTTGATGAACGGGGGTGGGGGAAGAGAGGGAATAGTTGAAGGTTCAAGAAGTTTGGGAAAGACTGGATTAAACAAACATAACTATCTTCTTTATTGCAGTACTTATAGGCCTTTGATAGCTCAATGTTCATTGTCAATCTCTAACAGAGATAGAATGTACGTACAACTCAGCTGGGCCCTGGGACTCTTTTTTATCCCCATGTAGAACAATATTCTGTGGAACACATTTTGGGAAATGTCATCTTAAGTGATAATTTATTGACCTCACAGAATTGCAAATGAACCCTGTACCAGAGTAAATCCACCTCTTCCCTTCAAGTTCTTAATATTTTTGGAAGCAGCCTTTCTTGGGCTGATTAGAAAGGTACTGCCATTGGGGTCCTGCTCTTTCCAGATTCATCATATTCTTGCATTTCACACTAAAAGAAGTTTACTCTTAGCCTGTATTTGATGTAAATGCCACAGTCTTGCTTACTGTGCCCTACTGTTTTCTGTATTTCCTATAATTCTTCATGCTTATCAGTCTGGATCTCTCAGAATTAGAACGGAAATGCCCCCAGGCAGAAGGAAAGGGCCCTTTGCACCTGTAATGATCTTTAGCGCAATATTTAGGCCTTGTGCACAATGTGGTGCTTTCTAAATGATTTTAATGAAAATAGCATAATGATATTGATCCCCTATTAATGAACAGCAGTGGAGGTAGATGTAAGAAAGTAAAAACAAAATAAAATAAAAAGTCAGGGTTTCTCAGTTCCAGGCTTCAGGACCCCACTGTTATAATTGACGTTCACGTTGAAACAGAGACCCTCTCTGTACCTAGATGAGCGAACCAAAATACAAACAGGATAAGGTATACAGTTCTCTCTCAGAACAGAGAGTGAACTATTACTGAGGGACTTCTAGACAAATCATCATAAGTCTGTAGTCAAACCCATAAAAATTTGCTCATAATTTGAGGGATAAAATGTTGCATTTGTTAAAAGAAGTGAACAGAATCAATTTTATAAATATAAATACTTTCATACTGGCGTTTCTCTAATACGGGCATCAAATCTATCCTTAATCAATTAACACTGCAGAGACTAATCCTGAGGGTACTAAAGAGCACCTTTAGTTTCTAGGACAAAGGGTATGAATCCAATACAAAGAATTTTTGATCTAGTTCGAACATGTTACCCATCAATTGACAATCCACAACTGTGAGATTTTACTATAATTAAAGTCAATACGTTTATATGAGTTCCTTTCTGATAGAGTTAAATTATTAGTTCTGGATATCAACAGTTTTGTCGGGGTAGGGACTCTATATATTTAAGAAACGTACTTTTTTACTGTGGTGAAATACATACAACATAAAATTTGCTACTTTGGCCATTTTTCGGTGTACAGTGACATGAAGTACATTCATTGTTTTGCCAACTATCGCCACCAACCCATCTCCAGAATTTTTTTCATCAATCCAAACTGAAACGTTACACTCATTAAAATATAATTCCTCATCCATCCCTCTTCCCAGCCCCTGGTAACCACCATTCTACTTTCTGTCTTTATGAATTGATTATTCAAGTTACATTGTATACATGGAATCATATAGCATTTGTCCTTTTGTGTCTTGCTTATTTCACTTTGCATAAAGTCTTCAAGGTTTGTCCATGTTGTAGCTTGTGTCAGAATTTTAGTCTTTTGGAAGGCTGAATAATACTCCATGTCGTGTATATACCACGTTTTGTTTGTCCATTTCTCTGTAGATGGACATTTGTTTCCATCTTTTTGTTATGGTGAATAATGCTACTATAAACATTGGTGTATAAATATCTATGCAAGTTCTTGCCTTCAGTTCTCTCAAGTATATACTGAGAAGTGGAATTTCTAGATCATATGTACAATTCTATGGTTAGTTTCTTGAGGTCCACCATACTGTTTCCGCAGTGGCTATGCCCATTTTGCATTCCCATCAACAATGTGTTCAATTTCTCCACAATTTCACCACCACTTGTTTTCTGTTGTTGTTGTTATTTTATAATAGCCATTTTAGTTGGAAACCTTGTTTTACCTTTGTGTTTCATAAATATTTTTCTTCATTTTGTATAAAACTCTGGTGATAACTATTTCTAAGTTACTGATACTGAATTCAGTATTTTTTTTTCCAGTCCAAAAATGTATTATTCCTTCTTTCTCATCAGATCTATTAGTTTTGTTCAAGAAAGCATGATAATATTCTATGTGTCTGTAACAGGGATTATGTTTATGTGTGTGTGTGTGTGTATAATATTCATATCTAATAAATAAATAACTAATTATTACCATGTTGTTTTTGGTATGTTATCAATACTTACTGGCATAAGAATAATGAAAGTGAATATAAAACTACTATCAGAATTATAAAAAGGGTACTCCAAACACTTTCTTCGGACACTTGATTTTGTATGTATTTGTAGAAGCGGTGGGTTTTTGTTTTTTGTTTTGGGGCTCACTAGCAATGCAGTCAGTATATCTCTTTTTAACTTTTTGCATTCAGGTCAACATTATGCTGCCTCACACAAGCTTCATAAATACAGATGCTTTCTGCCTGAGAGGTTCTCACAAGGGCATAGATTCTAGACTCCAATGATGAAACATGACCTTTGTGAGAACCAACACCAGCAAGATGTTCCTATTAAATAAGACAAACAGGTAGCTTGATGTTTTGTGATAATTTTCACAATCGGGTTCAAGTCCATTCTCTCTTCTAAATTAAGTGCAAGGAGATACATCACCCTGGCCAATAATTTCATGGCCGGTCTTGCGGACCTCACTATATAGGCTCCTGCGATCATGAGTGTGAATCATAGCATTTATACTGCCTAAGGCACTGGCATATGAAAGCATAGCCTACACCCAGCTGATTAAGCTGTAGCATAAAACAACACTTCAGTAGTCAGGAGCATGACAGCCCACAATGGTTTATTGGACCAAAGAGTATAACATTGTAATTTACTTCTCTAATACATGTCATGTTCTCTCTTATTGTTTCCCCTTATGGAGTGAAATATGTAGGTAAGAGATTGCTGTACAAGCTTCATGTGTTATGCCCCTCCAAAATTAGAGGGTAACAAACTGTCTTTATTATCCTGTGCCTTTGGTAAGCTGCCACAAATCACAGAAACCACTGCAGGTGAGCATCTAGTGGTTTAAAAAGTCAAGGCAAACTAAAAGACTTCATGTCTCTGCCTGAAGCTATTTTTGAACTACAGTACAGCTAGACACAATTATTATACTTCCTGGCCCTTCCTTTTTATTGTACGTTCCTACCACTTTTTTCTTTCTTATTGACAGGAAATCAGGATTTATGAAGTCTGGCTCAATGCAAATATTTAAAGACTTAATTTTTTCTTTCTTTCTCCCAAAACATAACAAAATAAGTTGAATGGTGTTTTGGTGAGTTTATTTTTCTTTTTAAACTGGAATTCATGGCTGTTCTCCAGCTGCAAACGGCACTAGTCACAGATAATTTAAAGAGAATAGCTTGCTTGTTTGTCAAGCAAACATGTGTAATCTGATGAAATTATTAATGTCATAGTGTTAACTCTCTTCTCATAAATACAGTTAACAGTGCTGACACTGCAATTATACTCGAATGTTCCGGCTCTTTGCTTATTCGCTCAATCTGTCAGTCCAGTATGGGGGAGACAAATTGTGGTGGGCACTTGACAATGCACAAAAGAGATATAAACCTCTTCTGATTAAACCTTGATGAAAGATTAAACTGTTCTGAATGCTTGCCAGATTCTTGTGATATGACATTTTTAACCGGTGGTAATAAAGTTCTATTCAATGGAGGTTTTTGAAAAAAGATTATAGAGATGACATATATATATATCATGCCTCTATATAGATATATATATCTCTCTATATAACTCTATATATAGATATATCTATACCTATAAAGAGATATATATCTACATAGAAGCATGATATATGTATCATATATACCTATGCATATATTAGATAGAGTAAGAAAGAGCACAGTCATCTCCTAACTTGGATTCAAATTTTGTAAAGAAGATAATATCAGGGGTGCCTGGGTGACTCCGTGAGTTAAGCCTCTGCCTTCAGCTCAGGTCATGATCTCAGGGTCCTGGGATTGAGCCCCACATCGGGCTGTCTGCTCAGCGAGGAGCCTGCTTCCCCCCTCTCTCTGCCTGCTTCTCTGCTTACTTGTGATCTCTGTCAAATAAATAAATAAAATCTTCAAAAAAAAAAAAGATATCAGTTCTGATACTGACAGGTTTTTATAGCTGTTTTTTTTTCCTAATAGAAATGAAACAACACATCCTTGAACGTTACCAATATTATCGTCCTCTGTTGTCTTCAATCTCCCAACGTAATAGTTGCTCACAATATCCCCTTCAAGTTGAAGGGTCCCTACTTTTATTCTGTAAAATTCTTATTCAAATTTTTTTTTCAGGTTTTTGTTTTGTTTTGTTTTTTGCTTTTTTTTTAAATTTTTAATTTTTTATAAACATATATTTTTATCCCCAGGGGTACAGGTCTGTGAATTGCCAGGTTTACACACTTCACAGCACTCACCAAAGCACATACCCTCCCCAATGTCCATAACCCCACCCCCCTTCTCCCAACCCCCCTCCCCCAAGCAACCCTCAGTTTGTTTTATGAGATTAAGAGTCACTTATGGTTTGTCTCCCTCCCAATCCCATCTTATTCAAATTTTTAACATACCTATTTGTCAGTAGGTAAGAATGAGAAAAGATTTAGTGTATGCGCTAATCTTGTTATCATTAAAATGAATTCACATCTTTTCATTGTTGGCTTTGGATCAAATGAAAATGGACTGGCTCATAATAACGGCTAATGATTATATGGCACTTACTATGTCCCAGTAGTGTTCTAGCACTTTATATACTTTAAATCATTTAATCTTTACATGATGTAGCTACTAGTATTTTCCTCCTTTTCAGATGAGGAGACTGAGGCCCAGAAAGATTTAAATGACTTGCTGAAAGTAACGCAGCTAATAACGAGTTGAGCTGGAAATTTAATACAGATCTGTTATAACATAAAGTTGTCATCAACCTGTAGACTGATGCATAAAATTCATAAAAATAATTATAGTGTATATTTTAAAAGCCTATAGCATCATGGACTGATAATTATTAGTATTTATATTAAGAAGTGCACTAAATCAAAAAAGTTTCTTTAATTAAAAAAAAAAAGCAAAAACAAAGAAAAAGCTTTTGCATTTCAATATTCCAGTGTCTGGAGCAAATGCATCCATTAAGTGTGAAGGAAACAGGGAACCCAGACAAGTTGAACCTGGCCACCTAGACCTTTTAGTTGACTTACTCTGAACAGATAAATTGAAATAATAAAGAAACTGGCAGCTTTCTACACTGTGTTATTACTACAGCCTTGTTGCAAATTCCGAAGGAACCTATCGCAAGTCATTCCTGACCCTTTTGTTCTCTATGTTGTTAACAGAAATCGCATAGTTGTGCTTTCTGTTTTCCACTGCAAAACTTGTGTGAGGAAACATCATTTTAGGAGGATGGAGAGGGAGAGAAAGAAAAAACTTAGTGTCAGGTAGAAAGGCAAGGACAGAGCAAAGGCGCCAAAGAGAAAAAAAAATCGTTTTCTTTTTTAATTGTGCTAAACAGTTGTTTCCCTCTCTGAAAGTTCATTATATTTATTTGTCATCAGGGTAATTGAGCTACACTTGTTGCTAAGTCTGTTGCTTGCCTTCTGATGAACGGATTCATTAAGTTCATTTCTAATCTCTGTCTTCTAAATTCAATAAGCACTATAAAATTTCTTTCCTTGTATGGGAATTCTAAGGTCTTTTTTTTTTTTCCCTCAACAGCTTGAATTCCTGTATTCTGATTAAGATAGATGAAGTATTTGCATTCTATCCATATTCATAATCCTCTTTCAGAGTCAACCTAAAATACCACATTTGTTGCCCAGGCAGACACAGGCAATGTGTTCCGATGGCTCTGTAGCTTTTTGTTTAGATGGATAAGGACCTATCCCTCTTCAAATACAACAGAAGAGGTGGTCAGTAGGTGAATTCAAGCTGTTAAGAAACCAGAACAATCATTGCGTCTTTTGTGTGTGACAGAAACTGTAATTAATGATTTCCCCCCTTTTTTGCTCAAGAAAAAAAAGAGAGATGTGCAGTTGACAGACATTTTATTAATAGTTTCTGCCAACTTGCCATGCATAAAAGGCTTTATTGGTTGCAATGCCAGTGTAAGAAAAGTTCTTTTTGATGAAATGCTCAAGATGGCTGTTTGATGGATGAAAAATGAAGGCAATCTGTCTACCGCCATTGAAAGTTTGGGTTTCAATAATAAAATTAAAACTATTGTGACATTTCCTATTGTGTTATTTAACCATCTACCTCCCACTGGTCCAATCAATAGTAGCATTACCTAGGTCCTCTCTAGTCAACAAGAAGACCTGCCAAAATGGTGTCTCATGGTTAATTTATGAGGAGATTTATTATTGATTAAGGTGTTTATATATTTGGTGACTGCTGTTCTTCCTATAGAGGGGAAATACTTTAGTCTCGTTTTGAGGGTTAAATATTCTCCTTGACAAAACATGGATGTTTGTATCCCTTCTGTAACTAGAAATCTAGGGACTCTATGAGAAAGCAACAAGGAATGTATACCAATGACAAAGTCTCATCAGGTGTGTAGGATAGGACTCTAATTAAGTACCTATTGTTTTCTTGCTTAGCATTTCATTAAAAGGATATCCTCCAAAAGGTTTTTTTTTTCTCAATATTGGCACATTCGATCCATAGTTACCTGAATTAGAATTTTTCCCCTTTTAAAATTGTTTCATGCAAGTTTTTATTGAGAGTAGATGTGTGTTTCAATGATTTCTGCTCATCAGTCAAGAGGGAAAACACATTCTGCCACATGGATTCACGATAAAGCAATGAAGGTGCTTCACTGCAGCTCGTTTAATCCTCCATTACACAGGGGTGAGAAGAAAAGGGATATTCAATATTTTAATAAGTCTTTGGACTTTGCTGCAGTCCCAAATGGAATTTAGTCAAGAAATGTGAAGGGTAAGGTACTAAAGCACTCTAATCATTGCACTGACCAACTTGCAAATATACTAGCTTTATTTTGTTTACAACCGTCATCATTATTAATTTAAACAACCTTCAGTATTTGCCCATACTTTTTACAAACTTTAATTTTTAAAAGTCTTAAATAGCTCATGTTTCGGAAGAAGGCAGGCAGCTGGAAATGTGCTCTTTGCAATTGATCTTCAAGCAGTTATTCCTTTTCTCTGGGAATTTTTATGTAAGCTCCCTTATCGGGCATATGCTAATGACATCCGCCATGATTACTGATTTTCTTTGAATCGTTATTCCTCTGTGGGCAAAGCAATCAGAAAGGGAGAACAGGAGATTTCCTCCTTGCTTGTATGCCTTCTTCAACCATCTGCTCTATCCTGACTCATTTGAATTCGATCTGCAGTTTTTAGATCCTTTGCTCGTACATTCAGAGACATTTGAAAGCTTAAAAGGAGTTAATAGTTATCTATCTATGTCACAGTGTGGTTCTCGGATGGGTTCTGAGTGCGAACTTACCCACCCAGGGTTTACATGAGCAGATTAATTTTGTTAAAGAAAAAAATGGTAATGTAGTTTAGCAGCTTCATCATACGGGATGTGTCGTTTTGAACACTTTTATTATTAGTGACCTTGAGCTCAGGCATTGAAAATATAAAAAGCTAACTATAATACTTTGTGTTGAAACAAAATATTCCAGGAAAAGAATTGTTGATTCTAAACTTCTCAAGGGGAAGAAAAAGTAAAACTGGACAACTGGAGAGAGAGAGAGAGAGAGAGGGGAGAGCAAATTTGTAAAAAACAAAAACAAACAAACAAAAAAGCAAAAAGGCAGTCATCATGTACACTTTTTAGGGTGACATTTGTAGGAATTCAGACAAGAAGTCCAGATTAAGAATGAAGACTTCTGGGTGCCAGTCTGTATCCTGCCACCAAAGCATGATTTTCTCTCTCTTAGGAAAGTTACTTAATTTCTTGGAGCTTCTGTTTCCTCTGAGGTGACATGAAATGAATGGCATACTCTTCTGCAGTGACACGAAATGAATGTCGTAGGTGATATTTAAGGTTCCCTCCACCAGTGAAATTGCGTGGCCATATTATTTATTCCCATGAAACACACTGTAGATGATGGGACAGTTACTTTATGGATTTGGTTTTCACAGGGGCATTTGATCTTGCCCAGGGAAAAGCCATTTCAAAATAAATCATCCACCTTCAGAAGAGGGGCTCCGAGCCTCCTGATTACACTTTTAAAAATGATGAGTATGGATGAAATTTTAAAAATGGGACACCATATCTTGCTTCAGTTTTCACAGAAGGGATAAATTGCTAAGGGTGTTGCTGATTGATAGAAGCAAGTCTTCTACTTCAGTGAGAGAAAATCAGCAAGATTCTGACACCCCTAGCAAAACAGAGCTAACTTAATATGCAGAGTTGCCATGTAGGCAAGAGTGTTTGCAAAACTTGATGCTATTAGGTCAGTGAACGTTGTCAAAACATGAAGGAGACGTGAGTTTGGGAATGTTGACACTCTCTTGTATTCAGCTCATTTAAAAGCGAAGGGAGCTATTAATGTAAAATTGTTCCAGAAAGCGCCTCAATCATACCTCCCCCAATAATACCTCCTATTTTCTCCCCATCTAGAATGAGATGGGGAACAACCCAGCTGCCCTCGTCTTTTGCACAGTTATGAGGTTTCTGAACAAGGCTATTGCCTCCACCGACCCTCCCTTCTACGGAGCCTGCTGGCTTGTGCTGTGAATGACCACTGACCACACCCTCCACCTTATGAATGCGATTCTTCCGATTCTGTGTATTTTCTCTGGCAGCCATTCCTGATTTGGGTCCTGATTTCTGTTGGATAGTTCTGGCGTGTTACAGACTGAGTGGCAAAGCCAAGACTTAAATAGAAATTACTTCACTGATGTGTTTCGGCTGACCAGAGACAAACTCATGCCCAAAATAATCTCCTCTCCCTTCCTTCCACATATCCCAACAAAGGGAAGAAACATACAGCCACTGTCTTCTTTTTTGATGTATTATACAAATAGAATGCTTTTGAGAAATAGGACTAAAAATAGGAGAGCACAAGCCTATCTTAATATTTCATGAGATAAAATTTCAAAGGCCTGAAATTAAAGATAGGCAGGTAGCCAGTGATATATGGAGAGAAATGTTTATTGCAACCATTGGCCTATGTTTGATGGACAGCAAATATTCTTTCGCTAGTAGTTTAGCTTTTGGGTACTGTCATATACTGTCTTGGAATTGCGACATGCTGGGCAACCTGATATTGTGTCTGCTTAGCTATCAAGCGATCGCATTTACTTTTTTAGGATTTTGTTTGTTTCCTTGCTCCTGAAATATAGTTCATACATCTCCTTGAGGTTGAATGACTTTGCCTCTTGTAATGGTTAGAGCATATAACATTTAGATGTTGGTATTTCTCACTAGCACTAGGCTTACATAGAGAGATATGTTGTTTAAAACGGATTTTTATTTTTTTGCAGGTTTTGTTTATCACTTACATATATTTTATATTTCTTTCTAGATTAAAAATTATGCATTACATATTCGATGTCAGAAGAGATCATAATCCAAAGAAGTCATTTTATACTTTTCACATACTCTTCTATTGTGCCTCCCTGTCGTGTCCCTCCTACCCGCGCCACCCCCCCACCCCCCCGCAGCAAATGATCTTCCTGTTCTGTTTCTGGATGAGGAAGAAATCCAGAAAGGAAGTCTATTCACCAGTTCCTGCATCAGCAAATTTCGGATCTACGTCAGTAGCGCACTCTGCACACTGCTCTCAGCACATCAGGACAGTGTCTGGATGGTGATATTAAATGCCTTGCTGTTTAAAATGTCTTTCTGAACACAGATTATTGAACATTATATCCAATTTTGAGGACGATTTTATTCACATGAAATCAGTTTTTCCAAGTTTAGAAACGAAGCATTCTTAGTTTGAATGTCGCACAGTGATGATTTTCAATGATTAGAAACACATTCATACTATAGCACGTCTGGGCCCAAGAATCCCTCATTTACAGCCCATTTTTCTCCAGAAACAATCTAAGTATTTCTAGGTCGTATTACATTTCTCCCTCCCATGTGCTCTCGGTCAATAGACTGTCATTATCAGAATAAAGTTCTTTATATTTAACTGAATTTTGAACTTATGAAAGATACACAAATCTACTTGAAAATTGATATGAAAAGGTGAGTAGAATTTAAAGTGTTCTTCACTTCTTTGGTCATTTTACAAAGACATTTATGTAAAAATGCCTTTATGTATGTTCCACATCTCTTTCTGTCTGTCTTTCTTTTTTTAAGTAGTTCAAACCACCTATGCAAAATCAGCCTATTAGGTAAAGATAACCAAAATATTATTGGAAAAGATGGAAGGAATATCACTGGGGATTTGCTGTTTTATATCCTCCTGGAAACAAAAGGCATGTGCTCTTTACCGAACTATTTCACTGAATTAAATAAAGATATTACCATGTGTAGCTAAAAAAATCCAGCAATATCTAAGCATTTGTGAGGGAAATATACTTTAGACTGACATTTGTGTACATTTTTCTGTATCTCCTAAAGCCTGTCCATTTTTCAAGTAAAGGTTTATTCAGATAACCTCTGCCTCAAACTCTAGAATATAACCTTGAATGATCACAGGAGTGGACAGCATTATTGAATAAACAACTTCAGCTCCTTTGTACCCCAGCAATATTCCTCACTTTCTAATATATCTTTTTTTTCTAATTTTATTTAATGCATTTTTAAAGATTTTATTTATTTATTTATTTATTTGACACACACAGAGAGAGAGAGAGAGTGAGAGAGGGAACACAAACAGAGGGAGTGAGTGGGAAAGGGAGAAGCAGGTTTCCCGCGGAGCAGGGATCCCAATTCAGGGCTCTATCCCAGGCAGACACTTAACGACTGAGCCACCCAGACACTCCTCTAATTTAACTTTAAATGGACTTTTATTGCTAGAACTTCAGATGTAATTAGCCCCTTTTATTTTCATTTATTTATTTACTCAGCTTTAAATTGATAAAGCCATTAGCTCCCCCTGCTACTTCTTTCTGGTAGCTGTATCACTTCCTGCCTCCTTTCTTAAGTCTTTTTTTTTTTTTTTTAAGATCTTTATTTATTTTGGAGAGGGAGAGCGTGCAACATGAGTGTGTAGGTGCAAGGGGCAGAGGGAAAAAGAGAGAAACTTGAGCAGACTTTGAGCTCAGCATGGATCCCCTCCAGGTGCTTGATCTCATGACTTGGAGATCAGGACTTGAGCTAAAACCAAGAATCTTAACTATCTTAACTATCTGTTCTACCCAGGCACCCCTCCCTTCTAAGGTCGTAAGACAATTTTTTTAAAAAAGATTTATTTATTTATTTGAGAGAGGGAACGTGTAGGGAGAGGGGCAAAGTGAGACAGGGAGAGAGAAAGACTAAAGCAGATTCTGGGCTGAGCACAGAACCCCAGGCTCCATCTCATGACCTTGAGATCATGAGCTTAGCCAAACTCAAGAGGTGGATGCTTAAACAACTGAACCCTCCAGGTGCCCCAAAAGACTTCAGATATTTTCAAAAAGGTGTACATTTTGATGAGGTTACTTTCCCCCTGTTGAATCAATAATCACAAACTAGAATTAAAAATTAAATAAGAACTAGAAACGAAATTAGAAATTTATCACTTGTAAGTCTGCCAAACGTGAGGTTGGTTTTCTAATTCGTACATGCAAAGCATGAGGAAAACATCCACATCTCTGTGTTGTCTAAATGAACAAAAGGCAATTTGAGGAAGATTTCTAGAACTCTGGAAGTGAGAGATGAATTCGGAGTTATACATGCTACTTGGGGAGAAAAAAGAAATAATGATATAGAACTTGATGTGCTTTTTAAATAATTTGCAACAGCACTATACACTATTGAAATTTTATCAATTTGTAGTAGATATTCTGCATTGATCTACAAATAATTGGATTTTGCCTTTAAAATTTCAGAACATGTGTAGTTTTATTCATCCAAATAGTTAATACTTATTACAAAGATGTTCACGTTTTATGATTCTCTTTTGGATTGCCTTCAGAGGAAATTTATGAACCATACAAAAAGATCAGTTCTTTTTTTTTTTTTAAGATTTTATTTATTTATTTGAGAGAGAGAGAGAGCAAGCACGAGCATGATGAGGGACCAAAGGAGAAGCAGACTCTTCGCTGAGCAGAGAGCCCTACTTGGGGCAGGATCCCAGGACCCTGGGATCATGACCCAAGCCGAAGGCAGAGGATTAATCCACTGAGCCAAACGGGTGCCTCAGATTAGTTATTTTCAACCAATGAGCAATGTGCTAGGAGTTGATACAGAATGATGGCAATAGTTTGATTCCTGACTTTGAGAAGTTCATGGTCTAGAGGGACTATCAGTGACATTTTAAATGGGTGACATCCATCAGCTGCCGTGAAGGCTGACACAAGGACGTGCACACAGGGGTTTTGGTCCCATGTGCCTTGTTTGGTTTGTTTTCTCATGTGATTCCCTGAACAAGGGTACAAGCAACTCTTGCCTGTTTTCAAAACCAAACTCCTCTCAGAAATTACCACCTCCTCCTGCTGAGGATGTTCAAAGGAAAGATTTGGGCACATTTTCCTAAGAAAGCTAGCACAGTGACTTAAATATAGAAGTTGTTAGAAAGCTATCGAGGCTGCCCACGGGCATGAAGCACGAAGGAGGTGTGTGGAGGGCAGAGGTGCTGGCTCAGTAGATGTCTAATCTCAGGTGGAGGTTAACTCTGAGTCTTCACTTGTACGTGCCGATGGCCTTTGATCTTCAGTCGTCCACTTGATTTATCATTTATACATGATTCATTGATAGGTGAATCAGGCTGGACTGCTAGTCAATGTTTACTTGAGTGGATCTGATTCTCTCTTTCCCAAATGTTTGTGTATTCATCATGGAGGCAAGGGCAGTGTGCCTCGGCAACCTTTTCACGCAGAGAGGTCACAAGACTCTTTGGCATTTGTTGATACCTGTGTGTACTCTACAGTGATACTGTCTAAGAAATTATCATTTCCCTAGGAGACTGACTTCATTGCTCTTGAGGCATCCTAGAAACATCTTTTTAAAAAAGAAAATACTGCATTTAAAGCAAAGCACAGAAATACCATTTAGACCATATAAAGGAACGTTTTGATGTTCCTGTTTTTATTCTGCTTCAATTTAAAATACAGTTCAAAGTATACCATTTTAATATATGACAGAAAATTTTTATCATAAATAAATTTCTGAAATTATTTAAAAGTTTAAAACAGGAGCAATATGGACACCCCCAGGCTTTTTATTTGAGGTAATTATGCCTTTTCAAGTAACCTCTTCTTATAGACCTTTATCATTTCCCCCTCTAAATTATTCTGATCTTAAAAAATCCTCTAAAGATTTTGATTTTTTCCCCCTAGTTTCTAATTACTGTATGTCACGAAGGTAGGTAACTTTATTTTCACTCTTCAAGCATATTTTTCCCCATTTTAATTCCTTGCTTTTCTTCTTTAGACTCAATTTCTCTGTCTAAGCTGAACTAATACTTTTATATTGAACAACATTTGAATATTACAGTTTGTCATATCATTCAGGACATATCGTATATTTATTGTTCTATGAAGTTCTCTGTTTTTCTTCTGAATTTTTCCTCTAAATCTGGTTTCAGGCATAATTACTAAAACAAAACAAAACTAGATTTTTCAGACATTTTTATGGGTATAATCTGTCAATTGCTTATACTAACTTTACTCAAATTTCCATTACGAAAAGGGTATCTGAGATATGCAAACTTATCAGTGTTAAAGAAGAACAAATAAATGCTATTTGGGCATTTCAAAATTGTTTTCTTAGTATAGTGCATGGAAAGATGGAAAATCAGCACATCAGAATACATTTTCTCTTCTAAGATGGCTATTTTTTTTTTTTTCCTTTTAAGATGCTTTGTGCCAGGCTGTCCTGTATGTGAAGTAAAGAATGAAAATGCTGCCTACACTGTGGATAAGATAATGTACTCTACAGAGTTCATAATGGAAATACTACTGAACCACATCATAGTTATGTAAGAAAACAAAATGTGGTTCTCCTGCTACTGACTTTATCCAGCAGTAAAGAGAAATCCTTGCAACTGTTGCTCACACAGTACGAAATCCTTACAGAGTCATAGTGGGGCATGTCTGCTATCTGACCCAAGCTTTAGGGCTCCTTAAACACCTGTGGATTTATGCAGTTCAGGTGTCTGCAAGGGCATGTGTGGAAGTTCATTCAGAAACCTGGAGCCCAAATAAAAAGATCTGATGACATGGGCAAGCTGTTTCATTCCTCTGTAGTCCAATCAGTCTTTTGAATTAGGAAAGAGAGTAAGATTTAAGAATGTGTTCTTTAAAAAAAAAAAATTCTGTAAAGAATCAGATTTAACAAGGAAACACAGATGCATTTTTTATTTCATTGTGTGATTTTGCCCAGTTAATCTTTAAATTTATTTTCAAATTTAAATTTATAAAAGCCAGATCATCAGGGTATTGGGTCCCCCACGTTATCCGTGTATAAGTAGCCCCCGGCAGGTATGCACAAACATCTGGTGAGGGGGAACTGGCCCTTTTATACTGAAGACCTACACAATTTAAAACATGAAAACCTATACCCTTTAGAAACTTATACTCTTTAAAAATGATCAAATATAGCCACAAAGTTGTCTTAATTAACTCCATCACAATTGCTTTCTTTTTGGGATTTGATTTCACCTTTTGAAAATCAGAGACACCATGACTTAGAGAAGTTCAGTCTTATTCTAAAGAGTTTCAAATGAACTTAACTTATAATTGTTAAACATGTGTCTTTCCATATGTCTTTAAAAGGTTTTATGAAAGGAAATATGTTTGAAAATACCTTGTTTAAACTCAAACTTCAAGTCATATCCAATGTGAAAAATAGCCTGGTCAACTTCTCTCTTATTTTTATACTCTAATCATGCTGTGCTTGACAGTATGTGTGGAAATGTCGGTAAGACCACTATGCCTGGCGTCTTGATTCTGTTTACACATGGCTAAGACTTATTTTTTTTTCTTCTGAAAAATAATATATAATCCTATGCAGACTTGGGTTTTACTTAGGGTTATCAGTGAAAGAATGAATTACTCTGAAATAAAAATAGCTATCAGATACTGATTGGCTCTATATATACTATTCTGTTCCCTCTTCTGCTTCCTTCCTCCACTCCCTCGCCTTTTAAATTTGCCCCAGGAATATTCTATTATTTGTCAATATACTTCTTTGCTTCTAAATGCACAAAAGTGCTGGGGCATTTGTCTTGGATGCTCTTTACTCTTCCTGGCGGCTTCATCTGCCCTATCTTGCTAGGATGTAACAACCATGAATCTTTTTTAAATGGATTAAATAACATGCAATATGCAAGGCATTGATCACTCCTAACTTGAACTTAAAGGTCTAAAGAATGTTCCATGGTAGGCTGCACAAAACAGACATGGTTTTAGGAACAATTCTATGACATTCCCTTTAGTTTGAGTTCAGGTTTCATAAAACACCTGATAGTCGTTTTATTGGCGAGTCTAGGTCCTGAGGATGACAATTTGTTTCCCTTTGTGGTGTCATGTGGTAGTCAGCTTTCTACAGGGAGTTTGGAGACAAGCCAAACAAGCAAAATAAACCCACAAATTTGGGCAAATTCAAATATAGATAGATAGATACATAGATACATAGATAGATACATAGATTGAATGATTGGAGGGAGCAGGGGGAGTCAAGGAGGAGATGGTGACCAGTTTAAATAAAAATAGAGTGGTATATAATAAATCTCTATGTGGCCAGTATAAAAGGTAAGGATGTGTATAATGTAGGTGTAAGGCTTAGAATGATCATTCATTAGAAAGAATTTTGTTACATCTAGAAAGAGAACACTAGCTAATATCTGCTGGTCGTAAGTTCGAAGTAAAGATGTATTCATGCAGTGATACATTTTAACAGTTTTACAATTGCTACTATTCTCCCAGCAAAATACACTGATAGTGATGGAACACAAATTAAAAGTAAAGGAACTGAAACTAATATAACATTGAATGTCAGCTATACTTCAATAATTTTTTTTTTTTAAGTAAAGGAAGAATACTCAGTGAATTCTCACAGTGTGAAGTGGAAATTTCCAGAAATTTCAGGTATTTGGGCTTCATCTTCAGAATCACACAGCTCAAACAAGGTATAAATGGCTATCAGTCTCTTTATAATAATTTATATGTGCCAGTTCAAAACAAGAAAAAAAGGCAGTGATTATGTATTTTTTAAATTTTTTTTTCCAATCAACATGCATTACTTGGGTAGTAAAAGAAGAATATACATTTTTTTTTTTAAAGATTTTATTTATTTATTTGACAGACAGAGATCACAAGTAGGCAGAGAGGCAGGCAGAGAGAGAGGAGGAAGCAGGCTCCCTGCTGAGCAGAGAGCCCAATGTGGGACTCGATCCCAGGACCCTGAGATCATGACCTGAGCCGAAGACAGCGGCTTAACCCACTGAGCCACCCAGGCGCCCCAAGAATATACATTTTTAAGGAGATACTGAAATGAATCCATTAGCACTTTCCCAAAGGGAAAACAAGGCAGAAACATGCAATGCCTTATTCAGACTTTTTTGGGGGGCCACAAACTATATTCTGCTCTTTATGTCAGAAATAACCAGTATCTGTTTCTACTGAACCCCAGTTAATTGATTAATGCACTCATAACACAGTTAAAATATTGAAAGGCTTGATATTTTAAAATAGTATAAGCAGTATGTGGGTTGGATTCCCCCCCCCCCCCAAGGCAACATTCAACCTTGTATAGATTCAGTCTTTACAGACTGAAAGAGGGATTAGCAAGGACTGTTGGGAGACAGAGAGCTGCAGAAAAACAAGTCTTGGACCCATTGTGTCTGGAAACCTCAGTGGAACACAGAGATGTGGGAAGGTCCTAAGGATTCACTAGCAACTGGCTTGGAAAGATGGGAAGAGGATATGGGTGAGAGGGAAGGAAGAAACAGGGAAGGACTCAGCCTGGAGGTTGGAGGGTGGAGTGAAGGAGGAGGAAAACAAGGGATCTCTACAGGCGTAGCTATGAAGTAGTTGCATGCGATCTGCCTTTTTCAAAGTGTTTTCTGACCCTCTTTGAAAACCACTCCATGCTGTAAATGGGGCCAAAACTGGGTTAGGGAACATTGTAACCTCATTTCACCTTATTTAGCTATGTGCCAGAGATCTCAGCAGGTAGTTCAATTAACTCCCACTAGTTAAATGAGAGGAAAATGAGGTTACCCAGATTAACAAAACACAACTCTTGGTTCTCTTCCAAATCAGGGGGAAGATGGCTCCTGGCTGACCGAGCTGGTTCAGCCCTGGGCAATTGCCCATTTGCCCAGGAGCTTCTGAGCTAAGGGCCACAGTGCTTTCTGCAACCTCACCAATGGCAGTGGAGACAACCTCAAAGGATGGCTGAAGCTTGAAAAGTGATGTTGAATATTGTATTTTTCCAATTTTCTTCTCTCTCTTTATGGAGCTCATGTGTAACCTCCATGGGGACAAGATGTCTCATGGGATTTTACATCTTAGAGAATTGGAATAAGACAGTTGTATTTCTTAGACCTTGAATTTTGTAAAATTATTTCCCTATTGACAGTTTATTGGGTTTCTTGGTTTAGAAATCTCAATTAGCTCCTTTATTATTGTCACAAATTGTTTTCCAATATGTGCAGTTATTTTTCGTATGTTTAAACTATTTGTCACAGATAATGATAGAAATAACTGGAAAATATTTAATGAACAAATATTTTTAGTGTTATCTAAAGTTCAAATTAAGTGTCTTTAGTCTGTATTTATTTTCAACTTTAATGAGTAGTTCTATTGACAATGACTGATGTTAACAAGTAAAGAAATGACATAAATGCTGCAATACACTGAAGTTCTAATCTGGGAACACAAGAGTTCAGAGCATGTCTTCATTACTGTTATCTATATGCTGATGAAGAGTTATTAGTCATAGTTTATTTATTTTAAGGCAATATATTGCAATGATATATATGGGCATGATCAGCAGACTGGTGTAAATCCCTGCACTGGATGGCCTTGCCTCTGTGCCTCAGTTTCCTTATCTGTAAAATGGGCTTAATAAAAACTACACATCAGATAATTTTGTTAGGAGGATAAAATAAGCTTGTAAAAAGCACCTTGTGATTACATAATAAGTGTTGGCTATTGCTACTAGTCTACCATTATTATTATTAATTATATAAAGCTTTAAAAACTGTTTAATTCCTTTCCACCAATATGTTTATCCATACCTTCTGCTCTTTAGAAAAATATTTCTCATCTGTTTTATACAGAGGCAGGGTAGTCTTACACTATATGTTCTAAAATAAAACTTCTATTTGACATTAAAACTTTTATTTCACACTGCTTCAGGACAGATTGTCAAGTTTAATGTCATACAGTTCTTAGCTGAACAACTGAGACAATTTCAGTTTCACCTAGTAATATTAGGTTGGGCATCTACATTTTTGGTATAAAAGAGAAATGAAGTTAACTAACAGTTACCAAGCTAAATATTTGCCCTTTTACCTTATTTAGTCTTTAGTTAAATGAGTGAAGCATTTCTCTATTTTACAAATACTAAGCTAGAGTCTGAGAAATTCAATTACTAGGTCAAGGTAACATGGTTGATGATGTGTGAGGCCCCTCTTAATGCGTAAGGGCGTCTAGTTAGTTGCCCTTGATGGAAGTTTACTAGGCAAGAGATTCTGGATGAAGGTAAGTAGGTCTGTTTAGAGTCACCTAGCGGGTTAGCCTTGTGTTATAGAACAGGCGTGGGCTTGGGATCTGCCAACTCTGTCATCAGCTGGGTGACCCCAGCCCACGACGCAACTTGTCGGAATTTCTGTTTCCTTGCCCGTAAGATTCAGAATTGTCATGAGAACCAAATTAAATAGTGTCCAGAAAACACTAGGCATACAATTTAAGGTATCATTATGACATGGAATGATAATTTCAAAAAAGGGTGATCGTGAAGTTGAGAGAATAAATAAGGACATCTGGTGGGAGCTTAGACTATTACATAAAAAATGAAGTTATTTTATTTGGGCACTTTCATTCTTTACTTCCAAAGTTCAGTTATTACCTGATACCTCAAGAGCATACAAAAAGGTTTTCAAAGAAATTAAAGAAAAGACAAATATTTTTATCTTGGGGACCAAAGCCAAGAGACATACAGGCTGATTATAAAATAGATAAAAATGCTATTTATGTAATAACTTTCAAGTGCAATACATATCAAGATAATTTATAAGACATGAGTTGAAGAATGATGGCACAATAGTGTTCAGAAAAATAGAAGACCAAAAGTTCTTACATGCTCATTGTGCAGTCTTGGATATTAGCACCTGTGTTATTTAGGAAGCACTGCAATGAAATGGAGAGCATCTAGAAAGCCTCCCATTTTTGTCCCATAGAAACAAAAAAAATCTCCAATAAATGCATGTAGATGCCAGCATTTTTCTCATAACTTGCACTGATCAACAAGAACCACCAAAAATGCTAAAAGCGATCAGCACAAACTTTGAACCACAGAGACAGCGATGGCTGTGTAGAGCCTTCCTTTGGGGTGCATATCATTAAGGAGTATCGGAACACTGCTACTATTAATAAGACTACAAATTGTAGCCGATCAAACCAGAAGGAGCCTTGAATGTATTTGCTGGGAATTGCTTAAGGCTTAAACACCAGGGACTTGAAACAAACTGTTCTTATCACCTTTTTCCAAACAGAGATTTAAATTTACAATGAAAGTGCCAGCACCAGCTGCACTTGAAGAAAGCACCACATGTCTCCATCAGCCCCAAGAAAATGGAATGGAGCCCAGTTCAAGCTGGAGGTGTCGTCGTGCTCTAGCCAGCTGGGTGACACCAAGCTGGTGTAAGTGATGAGGTGCTAATTAAAGGGGGTGAACAGTCTTATTGTAGGCACCTGCCAGTGGCCTCCGCGGACTCAGCCAGAGCCTTGGGCATCCCGCCGGGCCTGCCGTGCCACGGGAAGCACGCGTGAATTTCGGCATTTTTCTTACGGCACCTCACCTTTCATTATTTTACCCCACTATGGTTTTCGTTGGAGACGATGACTCCTCTCACCCCTCCCCCTATTTATCTACTCTCCTGAGTAACAACGATCACGTGATCCGAAGTGTTAAGCACAGACCCTTGCTGCCAGCAGAGAGTAAAACAATAAAAACTAGATTAAAGTCTTGAAAAAACACAAACAAACAAATGAAACCCCAAACTACATAAAATGCAGATATACTGCACCTGGGGGGTGGGGGCAGGAATCATACCCAAACACACAAGGAATGTTCTCTTCAATTTCCCAGCAGTTTCAGAGTTGTTCCATTCACTCCGCTTGGCCCTCTTCCTGTTGAAACCACACAGCGTGGCCACGCTGCAACCAAAGCTACGTTATAGGGCAGGAGCATTTAGAAATACTTGCAGCAGCCTGTGGAAGCTGCTTTTCAAAGACAGAGAGCATGACATAAACTAAAGCAGCTGAACCACTGAAATAAGAAAGAAAAAAAATCACTTTTTTTCTATTTAAAATGATTAAGATTGTTGAGTCCACAGTACATTGATTATCCAATATTCACTGTATCTATTAAATGTTCATGGGCATCTGTTTAGTTTTTCATGTGACTAGTAAGCAGACTATTGAATCTATTATCCAAAGGAGGGGGGAAACATTATTTTATAGTGAATTTTAGGAGTGTGTGTGATCTAAAGTTATTCTCTGTCCCAAACACTTTTTCCCCCCATAGTGCTAAATCTGGAGCCATTATTTTGCCTACAAACTTTTTTCTCTGTGTTCTAATACCACTTTTAAAGAAGTTCTTTGATAAATTGGTTGAAGTCCTTATTCACGTAATTTCTGTTCATTGTTCCAGTTCTGCCCTCTGTAGAAACAGAATAAACCCACCTCCCCTCATACACATTTCCTTCAGGGTCACACAATGTTATTGTGCCTCAAGATAGTAATTGTTGGTAGGGATTCTGACACTACAACCTAATAATAACCTAGTATTTTCTCAGGCAAGTTCCTTACCCAACTAGTGCCTCCATTTCCCCATCTGTAAATTGGTTATCATAATCCCTCTCAGAGGGTTGTCATGCCTCTTCTATGATACATCACAAGTAAACCTTAGCAAAATGCACAGTGAGTATTGAGTATCGGTTCAAGAGTAGTTCACCAGGAATGGTCAACCAATCAAGAGAACAAAGGAAAAGCAGGTCTGTGAACACAAAAGATATATTTGATTTTGGACAAGTTGAACTGAAGTATGTGCGGGACAACCATGGATCTTTCTAGTGGGCAGCTGGAACACAACATCACCATTTAGGTGGTCTGGACTAAGCAGGTAGATTTGAGTATTCGTGAGATAAAAATATGGTTTAATTCATGGTTGTCATGAACATATAGTGTCTGAGGCCAAACATTTGGAATGAGGATGGAATCTAAGAAAATACTAATAGTCAGAACAGGAGGGGCCAGATGAGGAGCTTGAGAAAGACACAAGGTGACTACAGGCAAACATATGGTCTTGTACATTAAAGTAACACAATGTTATCTGAAAGCAAGTGTAATGAAAGATATTTAATGATGTGCTGCAAACCGGACACTTAGCAATTCTTTATGTAAGAATTTTGTGAGATTCCAGTGGAATGAAATGAAATCCATTATAAGGAATTAAGAGGTCCTAGAAGATGAAAAAGGGAAGGTGGCTGAGCATACTATTCTTTCATTAAATTTGCTTAGTTAGAGAAGAAGGAAGGCTCTTGGTATGACAAGAGGGAGCACAGGTGGAGGTTTTCACTTTGGAGAAGAGAAAGGGCATTGTTTTCCCTGCTAAATGCAATTCATCTTTTTCTCCTCTTTTTGAGCACTGAAAGAATATTTGCCTTATAGCTAGATTTATAGTATTTTTTGTACCTCCATAATTCATCCTTCCTTCCTTCCTTCCTCTCTCTCTTTCCTCCCATCCCTGCTTCTCTCTCTCCCTCTTTTTTTATTCCTTTCCTCTTGCCTCCCTTTCTCTCTTTCTCTCTTTCTTTCTTTCTTTCTTTCTTTCTTTCTTTCTTTCTTTCTTTCTTTCTTTCTTTCTCTCAGTGGCCCATCTATTCAAGCTTTCTCAGTACTTTAAAGTATAATCATGGAGACCTCAGAGATGTGAACTAGTCTGAAACTGTCACATGATTTTATTCTCCTCCTTTTTTCTTCCTCTTCTTCTCCTTCATCTTTTTTTTGTTTGTTTGTTTGTTTATGTTCTTTCCAAACCATATATTTGTTTTAAATTTAAATGTCTAGGGGGAAGAGTTTTCTTTTTTCAATGGAAAAAGTAAATTTGGAACTAGTTCTTAGGGTTCTTTGACATTGGTGGTGAGTCTGGAAGTACATGGATTTTGTGACCCAACTCCCCCTTCCTGCACTGTGATCAAGACTCTCTTTTCTACACAGCTTGGAATAGCCTTTTTTTTTTTTTTAAGATTTTATTTATTTATTTGACAGACAGAGATCACAATTAGGCAGAGAGGGAAGCAGGCCCCCTGCTGAGCAGAGAGCCCGATGCAGGACTCGATCCCAGGACCCTGAGATCATGACCTGAGCCGAAGGCAGCGGCTTAACCCACTGAGCCACCCAGGTGCCCACAGCTTGTAATAGTCTTAAAAATTTTCAAAACAACCAGCTCCAGGAAAGTCACTCTTAGTCTAAGTTGATGCTTGAGTTGACAACAATTTGATATCCTTATAGTTGGCTCCTTTTCTATCTATTTGATCTCCTTGCTCCCATCTTTATCCTTGTACTGTTGTCCTTGTCTTCTGTACTACTCTGCCCATCTCCTCTCATAGATTATCCTTTCCAGTGTGACAGTCATTTTTCTCCTTAAGAAAGAGGAAATCATTTCTGAAATTATTAAAGATTACAACATTCTTTTCCCACCGTCTATGAGGACAGCAATTAGACTAAAATTGGTCAAATTTTTATTTCAAGAAATAGAAAAATAGAGAATCCTAATTCTCTTTCATAAAATACTTTAAAATATGCATAAATGCTTTTAAAATCTTTGGAGAAAGATCTCATCTATATAGCTTAAAGGCAAGTTGTGGCCTTTGAACAAAGTTGTCAGGCAAGGAAGAAAGGGAAGGCGGTATCAGGACATGGACCAAAGTCATGGAAACTGTGATGGTCAACCTGTGCTTGGGGTAGGGGCTGACTGTGCACACGTATTTTTAGCTAAGTACCCACACCCAGGTAAAACAATCGTCACCATTTTTGGTATACTTTGAGATATAATAGCCATGAATAGAATATGAGTATATTTTTATGCCCATAAATATATTTTTCAAAACTGTTCAGGCACAAACTTTTTTCAACTAGAAGTTTAGAGTTTTATCATACCCTTATTGACTTTGAAGTACAAAAACTGATGTCCACGAGTTCCAGAAAACTGATGAAATAGAGCACTAAAGTCTTAGAAACCTAAGAGCCCAGCACGCTGAGGCTGATTGCTTTAAGGCCCTGGGTCCTCAGGGCAGCAATCACATACTATCTAACAAGGTGCTTTGTTAGAGAAGGTTAGGAAGCGTGCAGGTGGCAGCATCTATCTTCGTCAAAGTTACAATCTTTCTCACTGTTCCTTGAATCTACATAAAATAATGATGAAAAGTGTTCATCATACTCAAAACTCAATCTCAAACAAAATGACCAGTAATTGAAAAAACAAAGGTAATTGGCCATGAATGATAGAAGAAATTTCACAAGGGATCTTACTGACTGAAAGAAGTTCAATAACTCTAAAACACTGGAAATATTTTAAGCACCACCAGCCTTAATGTGAGAGTGTTGGTAAGGAAAATTTATAAGAGTTCTTGATAGAGCATCATGCAGTGATTTGACTATTCTCTGTAATTTCTGAAATGGACTGCATTTGCTGAACTGATCAGCAATCCCTCCCCTTATCCACCAGCAACTTCATGCTCATTAAATGACACAGGCATTGCTTTTCTTAACCCAAGTGTTGAGTTTATTGAATGTGCAAAACTCTATAAGTACAAAAGGAAGCATTTTCTCTCCAATTTATTCATCCGTTCAACCCATATTTATTGCATATCTATTATGTGACCAGATACTATTTTAGGTCCCTTAGGTTAAGCAAGTGAAAATAAAACAGAACAGACACAGTAACCCTGCCTTCTTGGAGCTTAAATTCTAATGGGGAGATAGATAAGAAATATAATAGGTCTTTTCCTGCTTCAGAACTCAGACATATTCCATAGGTTTTTTTGCTTTTACATGAATTAGACATGTCACTTTCAGCTATTAAAAAGTACAGTACTGTGCAAGCCAAAATGTTTCTTTCACATCCAATTCAGAACTCCTTTCTCTTCCCCAACTCAAGCCTGCCCACACCAGGACCTCTACTAGGGACAGGAAACCTAGCCTCTTCCATCTACCTCTTCGTTTTCCCTTCTCCCATCACTAATTCAGCTTCTGAATTCCTTCAACCGTAAGAAGCCTGGGTGGTTTTTCTCTTTCTTTCTTTCTTTCTTTCTTTCTTTCTTTCTTTCTTTCTTTCTTTCTTTCTTTCTTTCTTAAGATTTTATTTATTTATTGACAGAGAGAGAGGCAGAGAGGCAGGCAAAGAGAGAAATGGGGAAGCAGGCTCCCTGCTGAGCAGAGAGCCCGATGTGGGGCTCGATCCCTGGACACTGAGATCATGACCTGAGCCAAAGGCAGAGGCTCAACCCACTGAGCCACCCAGGTGCCCCCTGGGTGGTTTTTCTAAGAGCCCTCTTACCACCTTCAGTTCCAGGTACCAGGAGAAAGAGTGGCTTAAACATTTCAGCACTCTAGAGTGAGGAGTTGGTCTCCTCTTCAGATCTACATCTTGATTGGAACAAATGGATCTGTTTTGAAGTTCCTTGCTTGACTTGAAGTGGGGAGAAAGTCCAGCCCTTGCTCCATGGAAGGAAGATGCCACGATGTCACTCCTGATGACAGGCCTTAACTTTTCCTTTTCAAAGCATTTTTCACTTTTCCTAATTAGTTTTATGATGTTAAGGTGGAGGTGAGTGATGGTAAAAGCTAAAAGGTGACAGAATCATTTTTGTTATCTGTTAGAAAGGCCTTCCTGGATGGCGTCATGCGTTGGTGCCCGGTGGAAATACAGGGTCAACAACCATTACAGAGCTCGTCCCGTGTCCCAGTCCTGCAACGCGGTTAACACTTAGTCCTTGGAAGAGGAGATATGATACACACCTCTAGGTTACCCATGAGGAAACAGACCATGAGAGGTTAAATTGCTTGCTGAAGGCACAAGTGTAATCAGGGTTTGAAACAAATCTATCCCCTTCCCAAATCCAAACTCAGTGCAAACCACTTACATAATTTTAAATCTTTTGGTAGCCATAGTGAAAAAGTCAAAAGAAAGAAATGAGGTTAAGTTTACTAAAACATTTTATTTATCCACAGAAATCCAAAATTGTATTTTAATGCATAACTAATAAAAAATATTAATGAGATCATTCATATTCTTTCTTCCATCCACATCTTTGAATGCTGGTATGTATTTTATACCTACAGCACATCTCAGTTCAAGTAGTCACATTCCAAGTGCTCCATAGGTTCATGTACCTAGTACCTACAATGGCGGACAAGGGGCTAGTCCCTCCCTTGAAAGCAGGGTATCACTTTTTATTCTTGCCTTTTAGACCTCAGGCAAAACTCTGGGGCACTGAGGTCAATTGAACATTCTGAACCAACACAAATCTTTCCTGCCTACCACTCCACTCCCTCTGTCACTCCCTGTGTGTTCCACATCCACATATCTTCCTCCTCTACTCTCCCTGTGTCTGCTCTGCTTACTGTGATCCATCACATAACAGGCACTGGGCTCCTCATTGTTAAGAGGATTTTCATAAAATGGTTGGGAAATTAATGAGTGGTCTCAGATGGAACCTCGTGACCTCACTTTCCTCCCTCCCTCCCTACTGTTTTTACTCTTTCTTCCTTTCTAAAATATTTAACACATTAAGTTATAATCTTACATAAAATATTGCCAACTTGCAGTGTAGATGGGGAAAGACAGGCAAGGAAAAATAGAAACTTCCTAATATTGTCCTAAAATATCATTTCCTGTCTTAAAATGTTATTACAATACAATTTTGCTTAAGGTTGGGGGTTAGCAATGTTGGATACTACTAGGATACACAATACAAAATATTGAGACTAAAGATCAGGCTCAAAATCTGTCTTAGGTTAGTAGATCTCCAAGTTTTTTGTTAGCCTTTTTTTCCCCCTAAGATGAACAGATATGGTACATGACAGATTGAAAGAAAAAACACAAAAGTTTGGGACTGAGGGAAAAAGCATACATCTAATAATGTTCCCAGATAAAGATAATATGGTTTCTTTTCTTCTTTGTTTATCTGATTTTCATTTTTTATTTGTTTTGAGATCTTTTTCTAATTTACATATAAGTCAGGACACTCTAATGTCAAAGGAAAGGAGATTTGAATTACATTTCTGTACATCAGTAAGAGGTTTCAAAAAAATAATAGTTATTTAGTATGTTCAGGAAAAAGTTGTTGACTATAATTTGAGGGTTAAAGATTGAAGAGTAAATACTCAAGCCTTCCAAAGCTCAGTTTTGACAGGAATTTAAATGATCTTTAGCCAAATAGCAAAATAGCCAACATCCCAAAGGAAATGGTTGTAGAAATGCCTTAGTATTTCTTCCTCAGAATTACTATTGTAACTATGAAAAGTTAAGACGTTACCTTTAAAATGCAATATAAAATGTAGGTCTTATCCAGTTATGAATAATAAAGATCTCATTGTCTTTCTGCAAGTAAAGTACCTGGAGAAAATCCAATTAGGGCAATTATGTTCTGCCTATATACATTTTTCTTAGCAATTTAAATTTGATTCAGGCTTAAAACTCTTTCTATTCAGCAACTATTTATGACTGGATGAGGCAAAGCATTTCATTTGTTGGTGGAGTGATTTCCATAAATATGACAGCAAAATGTTCTGAAACACTTCGATATTAACATATCTTGCAAAAGAAATACATTACTTAATCATTAAATAGGATACAAATGAGTCTTTATTAAACTTCCCAGATAAACATTGTATTGACATCTAGTGGCTATAGAGGCTGATAACAGATAGACTATTTTGAAAGCGCATGGAGTATTAATATTTTCCATTTAAAATGTTCTTAAATGAAAAATGGGCAAAGTATACCTAATACTGAACAATGCTGAAGTATGGGTAAGAAAGTATAAAATTTCTTTGTGTTGATATGTTAAAAGCCAGGGATGGATCTGGGATGGTCTGAAAAAGAAACCTATCACAGCTGTTCAAGAAATATAGGAAAAACACCTAGATACTTGGTAATAGGTGTCATAAGGTACATCAACAGTAACAGGTCACAACCATTACAGGAGCTCCTCCCATGCCCCAGTCCTGCAACGTGGTTAACAGATCTTTTCTCACTTAGCTCTCGGAAGAGGAGATATGATATACACCTCTAGGTTACCAATGAGGAAACAGACCACGAGAGGTTAAATTGCTTGCTGAAGGCACAAGTGCAATCCGGATTTGAAACAAATCTATCCCCTTCCCAAGTCCAAACTCAGAGAAGCCACGCTGTGATTAATACCCAACTCTACATGTTAATGAACAAGTTAAAAATAATCATATTCATCGTTCGAACTCACTTAAAAAACAAAAAAAAACAAAAAACAAAAAAAACAACAAAAACAAAACAAAACAAAAAAAAGCACCCTGTGATTTTGTGACAACTGAATCTTGCCTATTGATTCTTGAGCCATTATTATTCTGGGGTGTTACTTTGAGCTTGTTTCTACCTCCGGGATTGACATTCATAATCATTTGACTCATGTGCATTGAATAACTTCGAAACGCTGTGCATCCAGAAAGAAGATAGGGTTCTCCTCACTAGTATAGATTCTTGGACTTTAAAAAAAAAAAAAAAAAAAAAAGGTTGTTTCTTTTCCTCTGAAAGAAGACGTCTTTGAAAAACTATCATAGAAAAGTATCACGGCAAGAAGTAAATTTACAGGAGGGAGTTAAGAAGTACGAGGTGGTGGCGACCTGCTAAATGAGAGTGTAGAACTTGAAAGAGGGTAATGGAGACATGAAAGGGAAGAAGGAGCCCAGGAAGAAGCTGAGTATAGCATCGGATGAGAGGGAAATGGTGGGCGGCAGTGGGGGTGGGGGACAGAAACGGGTTAGTGATGGATTTTACAAAACTCAGCTCTTATGGGAAACGTAAGAGCTTCGGTGGAAGGCAAAAAGGTACCCCTGCCTTCTACAGTTTTTCAAATAATGTATAATTTGCATAATCTGACAAAGACTAGAACACAGACGTAGATGTACACACATACATATTTTAAGGTTCCGAATGTACTTTATTTCTTCAATCATGCCCTATTTTAAAGGGTGCACAGTGCTTCTAGTTGAAATCAATTCTGAATTGGTTTTGAAACAATTTAGTGTTATACCAGCTGGGCTGATTACTGGTCTCTCCATTCCTTTGGGGTGCCTCTGCTAACAGGGGACAGGTTCCATTCTATTCCAATGTGTGTTGCTGTATATGCACATACAGCAGCACAGAAAGTGGCTCCATAAGTGAATACAGCATTACCATATTTGTCATGGAAATCAGGTGTCCGCTTCTGGCTGCTCTGCCTTGCCATTGTTTGCTGAATGCTTTGAAGTTGGAGACGACTTAGAGCATTTTTGGCCATGGGAAACATCCTGAAGACAGAACAGTGTGACTATAGCGGCTGGGTTGCTACAGCTTCGGGTCAAGTCCCCTCATCCAGACATAGATGTATATAACTCTCCGTTCAGTGTAGCCCTTCCTGCCCCTTTGGGTGATCCCAGCTCAATGTCGGCTGTGTGAATCTGGATGAAATGTGTTGAGGAAAGGAAGAACAGGGTGAGGAACAATTGCATTTCTAAGGCTTACAGTAGCTCTAGGAAATCTAGAGAGGCTCTTGGTCATTTCTGTCGTGGAACAGTCCTCTGTATGCCTCCATTTGGTATACAAGCATTTAGGAAGTATTTCTATCAATTCCCAAAGCAGACACTCCTCCAGATCTAAAATTCTGAGGTTAACTTGGAACCGAAGGAGGCTCTGGGAAAGAGAATAGGGAGACAAATTGGATAGGATGTGTTTAAGAAACACACTGGTAAGGTGTTCATAATGAGCAAGGGAAATGACAAGAAGTCTGACAGTAGTGTTTTGTGCAAGAAAACAATGAGCATTTGGGGATGAGACAGAAAACTACAGTCTGGAACAGAGAAGTTCACTCTAATGAGCTAAAAAAATCGCTAAGAGTCTTGACTTTGTTCTTGGGTGAAGATTGAAGAAAGGAGTAGAGCCTGCCTGTGGGTTTTCGGATAACGAGAAAGAAATGGGTAACACTGCTAAGGAAACCTTTTCATGCTTAATCTGGCAATGAGGTACCAAAGATAGCTAAAGATAGGAAATTGGATAAGGACTGGAAACTCAGAGGATTACAGCTGATCTGTAGTAGTTTGGGGATGAAAGAGTATAAAGGGAAAATAAGAAAGAAGTCGAGAGCAGACGAGAGAGGCTGTAAGCGGGTTTGCCGGAAGCAGGGAGCACTGTGCTGTGATCCTTCTCAGAAGACAGCAGATCAAGGAGCTGTGTGCCTGAAATCAACAGCAAGATGGAAAAGCATTTTTTTAAAAACTATGTGTGAGAGAGGACATCGGCATCTCTTCAGACCAATTCAGAGAAAACTGAGGCAGAAAAGCCTTGTCAGCTGTTTGCCAAATTTGGCTGCATGTTAGAATCTGCTGGAAAGCTTCGAGAAGTCTCCTGATGCTTACGTGGTGCCCCATGCCAAGAAATCAGAGTGTGCAGGGTAGGAGCCATGCCTCTACAGTTTTTAAAGATCAGCAGGTGATTCCAATTTGCAGCAAAGTGTGAAAAACACTTATTAACAGAGCATGCCTTGAACTTTTGGAGGGAAACTGAAGAGCAGATGGTGAGTGAGTTGATTAAAAAAGAATGACCAAAATCATCTCATGATATGGACGTGTGCATTATGCATGACCCACGCAAATCCTAACACTAGCCACTCATGGGGTTGTGCTTGTTTTCCTGACCTCTCACTTCTACCGAGGTTCCCTGACAGTTTATTTTTGTTATCGTGATGCATTGGATTTTCTCTTCCTATCTCAGGATATTAACATACTGAGCACACAAATTACAGAACTTTGTATGTCAATTGAAAAATGAAAAATGCTAGGTTGATGAAAACTTGGCATAAATTAGTCACAACATATTCAAAAAATGCAGCTTGAATGCTGAGCTGCGCACAGGATATGCATAAAAATCTGATGCAGTGATTATCTCGTGCACGGGGTATTGGATTTATGTGGTCGTCCTTTAAATAGTAACAACTTGCAAGGTAGTGGAAATGCTTCTATCCGAATTTGTGAGGTGATTCCAAGTCACACAGTTTGCTCCGATTTGGTTTTGTTTTTTTAGAAACATAAGTTTGTGTGCATTTTTGTCAGAGAACACTTCTTTTCCCACGAGAAGTCAACCCTTAGCAAAACATCCTGAAAAATGATGGTGTGCATCTTACTTTTCTTCTTTGATTAGGCTTGCTTAATTCTGTAGTATCTGCCCTTGCTTTGATGCCAAACAAGATTAAATTTTCAAGTGTAGTATGCTAAATTTATAATGTGAATTTAAAACAAAATTACTTATAAGAAACCAACATCAGCATCTAGGGACAAGGCTGAGCTATTAGCATAATTTACACCAGTAAAGATATTCTACCCTAATTATTTGTGGCCAATTATCAATTACTGGTCAATGCTAGAATCATTCACTATAATTATTTCCCTGAGGAATCCTCCCTGGATATAATGGAGAGCTTCATCACTTTTCTTTTCTTAGCAAAACAGTTTTTGTTTTTTTTCTACAAGATTTTTCATGTATGAGAAAACCAAATCTAAACCTTTGCTACTGTGAATGTCTCTAAGATTTTAGATTTTGGGTCTTAAATATCCACAGCAAAAAACTAAATGTATCTGTGGCTGACATAAGACATTTCTAGAAAGAATGCCTAAAATATAATATTGCTATTTCATCTTCTCCTTTTTATTAATTTCAGTTCTGAATTCATCTTCTCCTTTTTATTAATTTCAGTTCTGAATTTTTTTTGAAATTGAACAGATTGATTTATACTTCCTAAGTTAACATTTCAAACATTAATTCCTTTCCTTACATACAGGGTTTTTTGGTTTTTTTTTTTCCTATTAAAATCAATCGCAAAGCCTGCAAACACTAACCTTACATTTGAATTCCTAATGACTCCTCCTATTGTCTCATTTCTGTTTGAACCTGTCAATCAATGGTGAAAAGTGCTAATCACTCCCAGAAACCCCAATCTTGCTCACAAAAGTACCAGTCACTGAAAAATAATACCGATTGGTCATGGATGGGCAGGAAATCTCACTAGGGATCTAACCGCACAATGGAGTTTATTAAGTCCATTTTGCTCAAATCCAGCTCTCCCTGCATGCAAGGGTTTGGAACTTTAATTTCAAAGTCAGCTAAAACCAGCAAAGGTAACTTATATTCATTAGCCTAGCTCTGACTGAAGCACTGGGAAACCTCTTGGTTAGAGCTTCTGGCCCTTGATAAGAGCAGAAGCATTTATTTTTACTCTTTATTTTTTCCCCTCTTTATTTTTTAAGATTGTATTTATTTATTTGACAGAGAGAGACATGGGGAGAGAGGGAACACAAGCAGGGAGAGTGGGCAAGGGAGAAGCAGGCTGCCCACTGAGCAGGGAGCCGGATGCGGGACTCGATCCCAGAAACCTGGGATCATGAACTGAGCTGAAGGCAGACGCTTAATGACTGAGCCACCCAGGTGCCCCCTCTCCTTTTTAGAGAGGGGGAAAGAGTCTCAGTTGGATGCTAGTTGTTTTTAAATTCTTAATTGGTCCACATTCTTATTCAGCTGCTTATTATTTTGACATCTTGTTCTTTGGAGTGACTAGACATCCACAAGAAGGATATTTCCCATTAATTCTCCCTGTGCAGCAGTGTTCTCTCAAAGCCATGGCCACATTTATTACTAAAAAGCAGTTATGATGTGTACATACAGCGTGGGCCATAAAGTATTGCAGCCTCGGGTCACAGAGAGGGATGAAGTTTCGGCAGGCTTATTGTCCACATTATGCAGAACACCAACTTTCTTTCAGCCTCTCTCTCTCCCTCTTTTTTTTTTTTTTTTTTTTAACTGCAGCTTATTTGCTTTCCGTGAGGTGGCAGCTGCAGGGGGCTGGTGTGAAGAAGAGGAAGACGGTAGTATCATTAAAGAATAAACAGTAATTACCTTGTAGAAATCTCTAGAGTGATTGATTACCTCTCCGGCTTATAAGAATAGGCCTGGGAATATACAATAATTGATTTCTATTACTTATGTGTGTTTTCCTTTTAACTTTCCGAAGAAGCAACGTACTTTAATTGACTTTAATTCCAGATTACGTATTTTTATGACTTCTTCTGGAGTTGGCTAGGGAGGAATACAGTTGCTAGCCCCCTGAGCCGTATTACCCATTGGAAGCCGGCAGAGACGTGTGTGTGTCCATGTGCACGCGTGTGCGCTCTCGCATGTCGTATGTCATCCCACATCTTGTGCTCATCACTGGGTTGCTCCTGTCTTTCCAAGTAGGTACTCATTTAGGTTTAGATGGGCTCAGAGGAATTTCAAGGTTTATCAAGATTTCATAGTGAGCAGTGGTTTTAGCCAGGCCCAAAATGATGAAATTATTTATTTATTTATTTGAAATAAATAAACTTATTTATTTCAAATAAATAAATACAATGGAACAAGATTGCCCCGAAGCAAGCCTGCCCTATGTTGTGGGACAGTCCCTTGAGCAGGGTGAAGCTGGGTGCCATCAGACCTTAAATTGTGCCATTCCTATTGTGATGACACAGGTCTAGCCATGTCCCTGTGAAATTGCAGGGCACCATCGACTTATATTTTGACATTGTGAAGATCAGACATGTTTTGGAATAACTGTATGCCTTTTGCTGGCTGGAAAATTGAGACATAGTTTGCTATATAATGCATCTAGAAGAAAAGGAATCAAATGAAACCAGACCTTGCATTGGACAACACTGACAGCAGCTCGGACTAGATAAAATTTTGAGACTAGACTCAGTAGAGAGAACGTTATTCTCTGAAGCATCGTGTCTCCTGGCTTCCTAGGGAATTAAATTACTTTTGGTTTCTCTGACAATTTACACATTCTTTATACACTATATATTCATACGTATACATATATACCTATGTATACATACCATATATGTATACATACTGCATATATACATACCATTATATATATGTGTGTGTGTTCATGTATATGATCTTTCACAACAAGTAATGAATATGGGTTAACTGACTTTTCTCCTCTTTTTAAAAACAATTGTTCCTTTTTCATATTTTTTATTCCATTGCTTAGCCCTGTGTCTGGCATATTTTAGGGAACTGAAAATGTGTGTTGTGAGTCTCTGATTCCTGAAGGACTGATTACATCATTTGGGCAGATGCTGAGATGTCCATTTTTTCTTTGTTTGGACAAAAGCAATTAGGATAATATTTATTCTTTGGTATATACACAAAGCAATGTTACAAAATAACAGAAGATAGCAGAAGTAAACAATGCCTTCAATACTTCTCTAATTTCACCAGTGCCAAAGAGCTGCAGATGTTGGTTTGGGCATGCAAAACTCGCTAGGAGCTAGGACGTCAATATCTGGGAGTACTAAAGAAGCTTTTGAGTTCTTCATATTCTTGTGAACTAGGATTCCATTAATGAAAAATCTACTGGATTAGCAAGAATCATGGTAGCAGTTAGCATCTGCAGCTTAAAAATTCAGGATTTTTTAGAATGATTTTTCCCTCCTTCTAAACATGGACCAAAACTGATTATTTTAGCGGAACGGGTATACAAAATAGGAGTTCATGTCTGTTATCCTGCTTACACAGTGCCTTATAGAAATAAACTCAGCTGCCAATTATCCAAACTATAATTCTGATATCTAACTTACACATTTCCCTAAAAATAGTATGGGAGCATTTCCCAAATTCGAATGTAAAGACTCTGGCTCAGGAAATTCTCAGTGAGTCGACGCTGCCTGGTAGCTCTCTGTCGAAATAATGATTGCTTTTATGTTGTGTAAAATATTTGTAACTCCAGGAAGTCAGATCGTAGAATTTGAAGCTGTCACCCTAATAGCGAACGGTTTCACAAACAATACGGTGGACCTAAACAATGCCGCTGAAATATGTAGCCACAGACATCGGGGTATCACTTGGACAAAGCCACCAATAGCGTGAGTGACACTTGACGGTGGAACACTGGGCCACTGGTACTTAATGGTCTCGAGCTTTGTCAAGTATTCCTTTTTCTTTCCTTTTATTTTCTCTCCCTGGTGGCTATTTGTTATTCTCCGAAGACTACAGACTTCCCTTCCCCTGGACCTTTTTGAACTCTGCTGTCTTTGAACATCATGGATATTGCAAAAGAAACTATTTACTAGGCAGTAATTATATGCCACCCCTCGTGTAAAGGTAAATGATAATGAGGTATGTGCGAATAATAGGCAGCCCTGTCAAAGGGAAAAAGAGCGGCTTTTAAACGTAGAGCCATACAAAATGCCTTATAGACTTGTTCTGGAGTAACTGTATCAATTAAGCAGGCTAAAAGCTCTAACTCAGATGGGCACTGCACACAGCTTGTCTACTAGTGTTTTATTATCAAGTCCATTATGATGAGTTCTTGTCCTAGACAAAGGGAGAACAGAAAAAGAATTCAGGCTGACAAATTAGACTTGAAATCAGTTTCATTTACATAACGACTGGAAGTTCATTAATAACAGAGTTTTAATTATTCATGCTCTTGTTTCACTAGATACAGCAGTTTTCCCCCTGCTGTGCGGGATGTCTGGATTAGCTAAAATGAACCTTCGCAAACTGATAGGCTGCCCAGATACTCAGATGCTTTTCTATTTTCACACCACTAGAGATGGGGGTGGGGGTGGGGCAGGACAGAGTGTGTGTACAAATTGGGGCTGCGTAATGAGGGGAGGGGTGCAGAAGAGGAAGGCACTGAATAGAGAAAAAAGAAAGCTGGCTAGCAGGTTTGCGGAAAAGAAAGAGAAAGGAAAAAAATGCAATTGTTGTATAAATGTGTACTTGATGGGAGCTTCCACCTGAGATGATAACACTTTAAATATCAATCAGTTTAAGATTTCCTGATGGGGACTACTACCAATATGAGTGTGTGTGTGTGTGTGTGTGTGTGTGTGTGTTTAGGAGCACGCATGGGTGCAATTCTTTTCCTTTGGATATGGGAGCACTAATAGGGTTTATTTAGGTATGTTTGTATTCAAAAGAGAGAGAGAGAGTGAAAGAAGAAAAGAAAAAAAAAACTTTTTTCCCCAATTCCACAATATCAGGACAAATCCGAGAAACAGATTTAGAGTGGGCTTCAATACAAAGTTCTTCAATGAGAGCATTAGTGATATTTTCATTCCTGCTAGTAATAAATACTGACACGAAGGACACTTTCCCGCAAAGAACTTAAACTGTTTTCACACACATCAATCTCCTGCTACAGTCTCCGTGCCACCTCGTGAAGTAGCTCGGGGCTGATTGGACAGGGGATTATTGCATTTCTGGTTCATTTGCTGGCTGTATATTTTACGGGCTAATTTAGGTAACTATCTCACAAAAGGAGAATCCATGACAAATAAAAACAAGGCTCCGCTCTTCCCAACACCCACCTTGGCTCGGCGAGGTGGGGAACGAAGCTGGAGGAGAACCTCTGTTCATTTTGAAATCGCACAACAGCTGCTGGTTGAGGCTCCCAGGGCTGTCTTTGGAACAACTTTGTAATAAAAGTTCTTAGTTTGGGGAAGCATCGTTTCTAACACATGGAAATATTTTGAAGAAAAAAAAAATTAGAAAAGAGAAATGACATTTAACAGGAGTGAACCGAGTGCCAAGCACTTTGTGTTTTCCTGCTTGATTGAACCTACACAAAAATTTTATATCCATTTTACCATTTTACCGAGGACAAAATCAAGCCTCAGAGAGACCAACAGTGCAGCTAGTGAAGGAGCAGGTAAGAAATCAGTCTATGTTTGTCCACACCAACTCTCCCTCTGCTATATCCTTATTCTGGAGACAATGATTACTAATATTTTTATACAAAGTTGACACATTTTTTTTTGTTTTTCTACCTTAATTTTCTTTGCCCTCCCACCACGTAATGATTTTCTACAGAATAAATAGAAGAGTCTGGTTTTTTTGAGAATATAGCTTTCTTAGATCTTGACTAACCAGAAAGTCATAAAATCAAATATTTAAACAGTTAATCCAGGAGCAAGGTGCTAATATGAACAAGGCCTATTTCTAGTAACAGAATAATTGAGTAAGAATTAGACAGACTACTCTACCTGATAACTTTAAGTCAAATGCCACATTTGTAGATCACACAGGGAAAAAATTAATCACCAAGAGCTGCCACCTCTCATTACTTGAAGTTTGCTTCTAAGTGGGCATTTTGTCCACATACTGTGAAGGGCAGTCACGGACTAATAAAGACGACGTTTTCTTGCTTGCTTGCTCCTCTCCCTTTTCCTTCCTCCTTCCCTCTCTCCCTTTCTTCATTCCTTTCTCTCTCTTCCTCTTCTTTACCTCTTCCTCTTCCTCCTCCTCCCCTTTTCCTTCCTCTTCCGTTCTTCGGCAAGGCTATGCTCTGAAGAATTCACACTTACTGGCTAGTTTTATTTATTCCTTTTCTTGGGCATGTCCACCTTCCCCCCACCCTGTTTTGGCCTGTTTTATAAAGCTATCTATCTTTCCATCAGAGATTTTGAATGGTTAATTAGCTTCAGAGTGATCAGAAGTTCTCAACTCATTTACAGTATTTCACTTTTTTCTCTCTCCGAAGTATAGAGATATTAAGGAACAAAGAGGGTACATGGCAAGACTCAGGAGAAAAACAACAACAACAAATGTTTGAAAAGATAAAACAAGGTCCTTCACTGGAGAGCAACCCCAAGCAACACACTAGATTTCCGAGTAAAATACAATAAATCGGCAGATAGCAATATGCAAACATCAGAATCCGGGCGGGTGGCTGGGACTTTATTGACTCCAGTGACACCCAAAATGGCACATTCGCAAAAGTTGCCTTGGCAATCTGAGAATTAAGCTAAGGATACTCTTCTTCTAAATCTTTGACCAAGACTGCTACAAAAATCGGATGGTTTTGGAAAAGATGATGAAAACCAACCTTTTAAAAAGCCGAAACAACTAATTTTTCAAAAACACCTTCACTGCGCAATGGGTGGTGTGTCTGTTCGGCTTTACACTCATATTTCTTCCGATTTTCTGGGCCCTTTGACTCCTTTAGAAATGTAGAAATATTGCCAAAGGACAAGGGAAACAATGGAAGGCTGTGTGGGAAGAGGAGGAGACGGGATAAACATCTGGATTGCGTTTGATCTGATGGCTCTCTCCCGGTTAGGTGGCCGCTGCCCTGGGCAAGCGGGAGGGGGCTGCCTGTGCTCGTATTTGATTTCCAGGTGCAAGTATTCACTCATCTAAATCCTGACCATATGCTGCCACACATCTGCAGAAGTACTGCTGTTGCTTCTTGAACTGGACATAAAACGTACACCTGACTGAGGCGTGCAAGATAGATGGTCCCGAAGCCTCAAAAGCTCCAGCATTTTCCCAGGGAAGACTGAAGCCATGGAAGTGTATCGAATAGCTTGTGTCTTGATGGGTCTTTTGCCTGGTTCGTATGGCGTTCAGAGGCAAGTTGCAGGACCCAGGAGAGAAAACGTCTCGAGCCCCACCTTGGACCATTTTGTTCATCATTTATAAAGTGAAAGGAGTGATTTTTTTAAAGCTTTTATTTATTTATTTGACAGACCGAGATCACAAGTAGGCAGAGAGGCAAGAAGAGAGAGAGAGGAGGAAGCAGGCTACCTGCTGAGCAGAGAGCCCGATGCAGGCCAGATCCCAGGACCCTGAGATCATGACCTGAGCCGAAGGCAGAGGTTTTAACCCACCGAGCCACCCAGGTGCCCCGAAAGGAGTGATTCTTCAATCCCCTAAGGGAAATCCACCCTGTGTAGGGGGAGACATGTTGAAGACAGCAATCCCACTGCCCAAGATACAGTTTAGGGGGAAGAGTAAATTCTGGAGGTCTACTGTGCAACCCTGTGCCTCTTGTTGTATTATACACATAAAGATTTGTCAAGAGGCCAGATGTCATGTTAAATGCTCTTACTGCAATAAATGAACCCAACGAGACCACACCATTCACTAATTGTTGGCCAACTGCAATCTTGCAGGACATGGCTGTTTGCCAAACAGAACCGAAAGTTTATACGGGATGGTTAGTGATTGTGTGATTTTGGAAGACATTGGTTTACATATCTGATTCATAGTTTTCTCATCTGTAAAATAAAGGCAATACTAGTTCTCATATTGGGTCTTTGTTAGAATTCAATATAATGCAAGTAAAAGCATCATGGTTGCTTAAAAGGTGGCAGTTATTGTTACTATGGGACTAAAAGTTAGGAAGCCAGTTTCGTCCATCGGGCATTCAATTTATAATTTGAAGTTCCATCAATTCCACGGTGGCAAATTGAAAGGCATGTGCGGAATGCTTTCAGGCCTAGGGTCAATAATGATCGCAAAGGTGGCTCCCATTGTGGAATGATACAGGGCCTCCATTTGGAGACTGTAACCAGTACTGAGCTGTGATCAGAAGAAGAAAGCCCTTAAAAGGAAACACTTTGAAAGTGTCAAAACTTTTTTATTTCACCTCTGGGCCATTTTATATATAAGCCCAATATTTTTTAAAAAATTCACATGGCTGGAAATCTCTGTTAAGTCTGTTTTGTAAGGTTTTTTTAAATTATTTTTTATGTTTATTACAAAGGAATGTAATAAACAGGAAGAATTACAAATATATTTTTGTCAGAGATATTTTACTGTATTCCAATCTTTTGATTGTTGGTCAAGAATCAAATACTGTTAACAGTATTATTGTATTAATAAACAAAAACTTAATTCCCTGACAATGGTAAGGAATAATACTATTAAAAAAAAAACTTTCAGAAAAAGCTGGTTAATATTGAATGTCTTTTTTTTTTCTAGTGTATTAAAAGTAGAGACCTATGTTTTCCTTCTGTAATATTTTGATGTTTTTAAGAATAGAGAATGGAAAATTACTGTTTGTATTCCATATTAACTTACTATTGAGTAAAAGCATTTTTTTTTCTGTATCAAAGACTTGAAGACCTTGAATTTTTGTTACACTGAAGGAAAAAAAAAAAGGTAAGGGGTAAGAAAAAAAGAAATTGTCCTTACTGCATTTTGTAGCTTATGAGTTTGGTAGAATTCTTGTTCCCTTTCTTGTATCAATCCTTTCTTATGATAGATAGAAAATGAATTTAGTGCCACACTGGGGGATTCCTTGGATTGTTATTTAAAATATCCAAAGGATGGGGCACCTGGGTGACTCAGCTGGATAAGCGTCTGACTCGTGATTTCAGCTCAGGTCATGATCTCAGCCCCATGTCCTGCTCCACACTCAGCAGGGGTCTGCTTGAGATTCCCTCTCCCTCTCCCTCTGCCCCTCCCCTAGGTCTTGCATGCTCATGCACATACTCTCTCTCTAAACAAATCTTTTTTTTTTTTTTTTAATTTATATGAGAGAGAGAGAGCACGAGTGGGAGAGGGAGCAGAGGGAGAAGGAGAGGGGGAGGCAGACACTCCACTGAGTATGGAGCCCAAGGCGGGGCTCCATCCCGGCATCCTGGGATCATGACCTAAGCCAAAAGCAGACACTTAACTGACTGAGCCACCCACACACACCCTAAATAAATCTTTTTTTTTTTTTTTAGATTTTATTTACTTATTTGACAGACAGTAGGCAGAGAGAAAGGCCGGGGCAGGGCGGGAAGCAGGCTCCTCACCGAACAGAGAGCCCAATGTGGGGCTCGATCCCAGGACCCTGGGATCATGACCTGAGCTGAAGGCAGAGGCTTTAACCCACCGAGCCACCCAGCTGCCCCTAAATAAATCTTTAAAAAATAAAATAATGAAAGGATAAATAAAGCGTGAGTCAAACTTACAGTTCTGTGCACTGGGTTTCGGTTCAAGTAATAATGTACTAAGGGCAAGAGGAAGGGAGGAAGGAGCGGAGGCAGGGAAGTGACGTGGAGAAAAGCAGGGGTAACAGAAAAAATAATGATAGCAAAGAAGGAAAGGAGAAGAAGGGAGCAAAAAGGAAGAAAATAAAAGGCAAAAGAAGGAGGCAGCAAGTGGGATAAATTCTTTGGGAAACTATAAAATTAGGAACTATTTTGTGGGAAAGCAACTTGAAAGAGAGATACACAACAATGAAATAAAAACATCCATAAAGAAGCCGCCTGAAAATGTTTTACTGTCCTAGGCTAAAAGTTGTTCCTTATTTGGGAAAGGGGTGCTATGCAAGTGCCAACTGAGTTTCCTCAACAAATGAGTGTTTATGGACCAGGGACATGACTAAATTCTGTGAGGCAAACAACCTACACAACATGAATAATGATTGGAAAAGGAAAATAATTTGTATCATACAAACATTTGCTATTTCTTTATGGGTCATATCCTAGTGATGAGGGAGCAGGAGGCTGGCTGAGGACAAAGCAAAAGCTGGCACCTTGCACCCCCTCTTCACCCGCTCCCCTCCATATGTGTAGCATTCCTCAGGCACCCCTGACTGCCATAAAACGATAAATAGTTAACTTGCAGGGATCGCAGTCCTGCAGAACAGGAATCTCCCTTGCTCTACAGATGTCCTAGAGACCTAAACAGGGAGGTTACCTTATCAATAGCACAAATTTCCAGAGGCAAATAGCTCTCGGTTCCTGAAGCCCTAATGTCTCCCTCCCACCATAAACTGGAGGAGACTGAGGTAGAAGGGAATGTAAATGATAGCAGGATCATAATACCCCACCAAGAATCTCCCAATTATCTTGATGTTAGTGCCTGACCTAAAGACGACATTGTTCAAGCCATAACGGCAAAGACTCCCCCCCGGCACCTTGTAGGCCCTCCCTAGCATGTGAGAACTCTGTCGAAACCTCCCATCCCTTCACCACCTCCCCCCAACCGCAGCGTATATAACATGCCGACCCTCACAACCCGGGGCAGCAGCTCTTCCTGGGGTCCTGTCTCCGTGCTTTAATAAACCACCATTTTGCACCAACAACGTCTTAAGAATTCTTTCTTTAGTCGTCGGCTCCGAACCTCCTCACCCCACCGAACCTGACTTAAGTTCTGGGACTACATCACTAGGTAGTTACTTGAAATCCATGCTTACATTGCAAACGTAATACTTTGAAGATAATCTCGGCAATAAGTTCTACCAGTACGTCGACACTGAAATCAATTGCTTAGACCCTTACATATTTACTCTTTTGTTTATGAGATTTTTACAGCTCATTCTGAAAATGAGAAACTTTGAAATTTGTGACTGTAATATCTGGTGGTTTAAAAGTTATTTGAATTCAAGGTTCAAGTACCTGAGTGCTACACACCAAAAACACACCACGACTTTAGGAAAATCTCACGATGGCCTCCATTCTTGATTCATCCCTTTTCCTTCCCAGCCTTTCTAAAGCCTTGACTCAAATTTCAAAAGTCTTAAAAATTCTATTCTTCAGTGTTGGATGCTACATCCCTAGTGCTGAAATTATGTATACACATACGTTTAGTTCTTTCTTCTTAACTTCATCAAAAAAGAAGAATATATACAATTTTTTTGAATTGATCTCTTTTCCACCTGCTCTTAAAGGACTTCTCCAATTCCCACGCAAAGGGTAAAACAACACCACATGGGTTCTTCTTTTATCATTTTCTAATAAGTAACATGCCTTTGAGGTGCCTGGATGAGGTCCCTCCTAATCCGCATCCGATGCACTGTCACTTTTAATTCTCACGAGAAGGAACTTGTAACTTTTACCCCTTTTTCAGGGAGACAGCGAGTGTCACACAGCACAGTGTTGGATGTGGAATAGAATTTAGGTGTGGCCAATTGCAAAGCCATATCTTTATATATTCTGCCGTCTAGTCTTTTATCACGTATGTCTCAGTCTGCTTCCATCTTCTGCCCATTGACTTCTGAAGCTAAGGTTCTCTAGGGCAGCTATCAGGTTCTACTCAGCTGTGCTTCGATATAGGGATGGGCATGGAAGGAGGTTCATAAAAAATTTTTGGCAAGAATACAGTAAACCCAGTTCCAGCTTTATAATCAAGCTACCCTTAAGCTTTGCAGAAAGCTCCTACATCTTCTCAGTTTCTTATTACCTCAAACAGATCTGCATGCTCTACGCACAGGGTTCGAGAAGGAAGTTAAGAGTATGATATATACTTGGTCATATACGGGGACTCCAGACTAACAGACCCAGTCCTAAATTTCTTGTTTAAAGTCATTTACACAAACAGGATATTCACTCTAGGTTTCTGCAGAGAAAGCCCTTCTATTGGTAAACTGGGAAATTCTCAAATCCCAGAGGCACAAGTACTTCAGAATCATGGCGACGTTTCTGTAGCAGAAACGTATGAGCAAACCTGGCTCTATGGAGGGAAAGGGAAAGCAAAAAGCATTCTGATGATGAGGGTCCCAGATGAAGGGAGTGCTCTTAATTTCGGAGTGTTTGTGAAGTGACATTCCCAAGTCTGTAGTCCATTTATTATGGCTCTGTTCTGGCAGGCTTTCACCAGGTGTTTTTCAACGAAGCACTAAACTTCCCCTCGTTGACTCCAAAAGGAAACCTTCAGGTAGGTTTAATGCAGAAGATTAAGACTGCATTAAGATTAAGTCTGAAATGTTCTGCTACCAATTAGCCCTCTAGTATTTCTGTAAGCCTTGAATTTTTGATGCGATCAATGACACCAGTGGAGCCATCTTCTGTGGAGTGGTTATTAAAGATATAAAAATCAATACAAAGATGATACTTGGAAATCTATATCACAAGATAATGAATCACCATGAGAGCAGACTAAGAAGAATGTCAGCAAACCAAACAGAAGGTTTGTGCATAACAAAGTATCTCGTGCCAGTAGAATTCAAGCTAAATTTTGCATGAGACAGAAGTCTTCAGGCTACACTTATGATACATTTGCATGACAAGGTTTTAATAAGATGAAAACACAAGCCCAACCAGGCAAAGGGCTTCTAGTAACATTTGGGGGGGGGAGTGCGGGGAGTGGGGATTGAGATGTTCAGGACTGAGCCAATAATGGCATGATTTAACTTTAACTAATGATAAAATAGCATTAAAACTTTCTCTGTCACTAACCCTCATTCAATTTCTTTTAAATGAAACATTATTTGCCTGCATTTTAAGTCCATAAGTACTGATTGTTATTGGAGCTACGTATCGGAGCTTCACAGAATAGCCCAAATTTAATTTGAACTGGGGATTGATTTCGTTTCCTTCAAAGAAGATTTTTTTTTTCCTTCCAAAATTGAGCTGGTGCATGACTTTGCAAGTTCATTTTGGTTTTCTCCTTGACACAATTGTAAGTGACAGGAGAACATTTATGTGTTTTGTCCTTAAGGGACATCACGAAGTTGCTAATGAAGCCACAAATGACTGGGAGCTATTCTACAGCTTTAGACATATGGATTCCCTATGATCTCACGTCATCGCTGACAGAAAAAGCACAAATAAGCAAGGCTGCCCTGTCTCCAGTACACTAAACCACTGTATATTTAATAGATATAGAGTTTTATGCTTGAGATTTTCCAATTTACAACTACATAAATAAACTTTTATAGACAGGGATTAGGTGAGGGTGTGTTTTTGTGTATGTTGGGTGGTGCAAAAGTCATAAATGTTTCTATTTCGTTTTTTCTCCAGGCACATATATGAGTCCCTCATTAGCACTCATCAGTGACAACCCTTATGGAAAGACCTGCTCATAACCACTAAGCATCAAGTCTTAAAGAGCAAAGCCTGGCTCTTCATTAACCAATAAACTTACTGATTTACTGAGAGATGTCTTTGCTTTTCTTGGAATTTTTTCATCCACGTCTCATCCTAGTGACAACACCATTTCCAGAAAGTGAAACGATTTGTTTGTGCTGTTGTGTATTACGTATGGTTTTCTCAGTGTTTTTGCAGGTTTCAAAGGTTACCTTGATCAGTCAGGGTGGGTTTCCCACAGATTGATTTTTTTTTTTTTCTCCCAACATATCATGTAACAGTAAGAGAGCTAGATACATCTTGTGCAGTCTTAACAAGTCTTTGCAGTTTTGACTTAATTTGTTTCCCTCCCTTTTACCCCCTGAGGGTCCCACAGCAAATGAACCATTCAGTAGCATAAAACAAGGGGAATTAGTTTAGATTTTAATAAAACACAAACCTCTTGCGGGCAGTATCTGCTCTGATGTCGAACGTGTACAGATTAAAATATTGTGGTGTTTTGATTATTCTCACAACTCATGATAGTGCCCTTGAACCCCCATCACCTGGGAACCTCAGCACCCAGACCTGTTCAGTTCTCAGCCTCATTGATGGGGACAATGGGGCCATCTTGGGGAAGATACTTTGTTGTCTGTAGAATCTACACTACAGAGCCATCAATATACTTAGCTGTTTCTCAGTACTTTTAGACTCAGGATTTAAGTTGAATAGTCCCTCTTATCTCTTTTAGGTGTTGTGAGGGGTGAGGGAAGGGTGAAAAATGCTATTCTCAAGGACAAGAGTCTTATAGGTAACATTTAAGAAAGTGGTTTTTGGAACAAAAAGATTTCGCAAGCCATGGAAACTTTTAGCCTTTATAACCTTTGTCCTGTTAGCTTGGGGATGGGTTTTGATGTCTTGAAAGGCATTTGTTTCAAAGCTATTTGTTTACAAATAGCTGATCATGGTATAATTCATGCTAGTTGCTAAGGATACACCTTATGATAGCAGAGGAATTGTGAGGAAGGTATTCAGTAAGACTGAAAAGCTGTTTCTCCTATGAGGTCACATTTTAATGTTTTTGGGGGAAATGTTGGTTAGTGTCCTTACAAATTTGGTTACCAAAAAACCCAAATTGGATAAGTATCTACACCTGGGGAGAATAATCAACTATTATTTTTAATAGGTGGAAGAAATGAGATGCTTAGCAATTACGTAAGGGCAAAGTCCTTCCTAACTGTCTAAAGGATAAAAACTTGAACCCCAAAACTTGGTCAGGTAAGTTGCATGGAAAAAGTTAAGTTTTCAGACAATGTCTGTTCACCAGATAAAAACCCGATGAATCACTCTTGATAAAATGAGCTGAGGTGATAAAAAGGCTAGATATCTGAACAAGAAAATTTCATTTTCCATGTAGTTAAGATGGGCCTATAGGCAGGAGATAAAACCCACAAAAAACATTTACAACATTAGCTGAACACAAAATAGTTTTTTAGGTCTTTAATTTAATTTAGAAATCAAGAAGACCAATATATTATTTTATAATACCATGTCCTTTTTTTTTTTAAGATTTTATTTATTTATTTGATAGACGGAGATCACAAGTAGGCAGAAAGGCAGGCAGGTGCCGCCGGGAGCATGATGTGGGGCTTGATCCCAGGACCCTGAGATCATGACCTAAGCTGAAGGCAGAGCCTTAACCCTCTGAGCCACCCAGGCACCCCTATAATATCATGGCTTATATAATGTAATATTAATATATTTTTCTAGTTTCTCTGCAATAAAACAAGAGTAGTTTTAATTAACAGAATGTTAACACATAATGGAAGCAAAAAGAATTATCCAGGAGTTTCACATAAGATCTGATCTTTGTAAACAAGCTCAGAATTAGGACTACTTCTTGACCTCTATGAATCAATGCTTCACTAGGCATTAAGGGTCAACCCTCTGACTGGTCACTTGGTTTTTATGAATCCAAATCTTAGAGGCTCTAATTTTAGGAGAAACAAAGTAGGATAAGAATATATTAAGGCAGGGAGAATTGAAGTTAAAATATAACCAAATGAGGGGCACCTGGGTGACTCAGTGGGTTAAGCTTCTGCCTTTGGCTCAGGTCATGATCTCAGGGTCCTGGGATCGAGATCGAGCCCCGCATCGGGCTCTCTGCTCAGCGGGGAGCCTGTTTCCTCCTCTCTCCCTGCCTGCCTCTCTGCCTACTTGTGATCTCTGTCTGTCAAATAAATAAATAAAATCTTAAAAATAAAGTATAAACAAATGTGTTGAAAAAAGCTGGAAAGAAATATAACAAAATGTTAACCATGTTTTTCTTGAGGTGTTGGCACAAACAATGACTTTTATTTTCTTTCCTGTATATTTTGAAATGTATAAATCTTCAACAATAGCACTTCTACTCTACCCAGAAAAAAATAGATCAATGAAAAGCACAATCTAGTGGTTGAAATTACTGTTCTATACAAAATGAATGCATTTTACCACTGGTAATGCCTTTGGCTATAGAGGAAAGAGGGTTTCTATAGAAGGATTACAGTGTTTTATATCTAATTAGATGGGAAAGCTTTAGGCAAAATCAGAACTACCGATCCTGGAAGCTGAATACAGTGAAGACTTAAGAGACTTGAGAAGAAAAGGTAAGATCAATGGAAGATCTTCCAGACAGTGAGAACAGTTGGTTAGAGAGTGGGTAAGAACATGAGGAATGTGGAAACAAGACAAAGTGAGCTTTATATGAAAGTGAATAATAAACGAGAAGAGATTAGGAAGTAAACTGGCCTTGAATCTGAAAGTAAAGAGTCACGACAGAACTCTGTATTTTGAATGTCAAAATTGAGGAACTCCATTGGGAAATAAGACTATGGAATGAGCAAAATCAACCTTAGAGTTAGATTGATTTCTACTGGGGTAGGGGGACTCGAAGTTATTAGCATTGGGTCCGGTTTATTAACATCTTAGCTTTCCCTTTACTTCCAAGAAAAAGCACATATGATGCTTTTGCTCTTCATAATTCACTTGCTTAGTCAAATACTCATTGATTTTTCTGAATCTGTAGCCTATCTGCTTGTGAAACATTCATTGACTTCATGGGACTAAATAATAAGTATTGGTTGATGTTAATGTACATACATGCAATAAAACTGTCAACTTAGTCATCTTCCTGGTCTACCTGAGTATATAAGAAAAGCATCATTAAACAGTGAGCAGCACTGTCTGAGAGGTAGTACACATAATGGAAAGAGCATGCCCCTTGACCTCAGATAGACACGGGTTTGAGTCCTGACTCTGCTACTTGCTCCTTGTTAAATCTGATCAAATTAAATTTTTGAGCCTCATTTCTTTATCTTTAAAACAGGAACAATACCTTCTTCTGTATATAAATTTTGTGAGGATTAAATGAGATATACATAAATTAAAGCATAGACAGAATGCCACATATGCAATAAACACTCTATCCACAGTAGCTATAAATATCACTGCCATCAACATACTCACAGTTTACTTTCACAACACAATGCGACTTAGAGTTTCAAGAACAGTATCTAATTTTAATTTCTTTTGTGTGAGCCAAGTTTTGGATTATTAATATAAATGTTCTTATTTTTTTCCTTAGATGGCAAATGGTTAATTCATAGAACTAATTCAGGGACTCATCTTCCATATTCTCCAGTCTTTCTCTATGAATGTCAATAATGGTATTAGCTTTCTCTTTCTCAATCGGTTCCTTTTGTGGTTGGTCAGAAACCCAAAGACAGCAGGGACAGCTGAGGAGAATGAGTCTTCAGGGAGAGAATGTTTATGCTTGATGAACCTCTGAGACCCTGGGTTTTTATTTTGAATAGCTGAGGTTACTCAGTAAGCTTTACACCCAAGCCCAACATTTGGGTCTTAAAGACTTGAACTTAGCTACAATAACTGCAGTTCTTCCTGAGGGGAAGGAATTCTTTCTATCCAAGATGGATCTTTGCAGTTGCAATGTGATGGGCATGTCTCATAGTCCAGGAAAGCTTGGGATTTTGGTAAGATGTCTACTCTTACTGGGCACAGATGAGTGAAAGAAAGACCTGTTTGCTGGGTTTTACCTGGCTTTCATGGTGAATTAATCAGCCCCTTCATCTGACTACTCCTTTGTCTTGTTTTTAGGGGTCAAGTAGCTCATTATATAGACCCTGGATAATGTAAATATAGGACCACTGGTTATTTGGTCCTGAGAAGAACTATGTCTCCAAGCTCTACTCATTATTAAAATCCCCATTTGGATCCCACCTCTTCTGTCATAACTCTGACAGAATTGATCATTTATAATACTGGAATGAACACATACATATATTTTTTGTGATGATATATTCATTTTTATATGTTGATTTTACTTTTATAAATAAACTGGAGAAAGCAACAATCACATTTTTTACTCTTTTTGTACTCCCTTGTGGAACAGTTGAGGAGATGTTAGAGACCCTCAATAAAATTAGCTAAATTACTTTAAAAAAGCAGTTTCTAAACATCTAGCCAGTGAGACTGCAATAATATATTTAGCTCATGCTTTTTGTGATTTTAAGGTTTCTAATGAATGTGAACAGGGTTCATTTGAAACTAACCCTTTCATTCTTGAAATGATGGGATCCGGGCGCAAGAGGAAAGGGCAGAGGCTGAAGGAAAGCCTGAGAACAGAATGTGGATTTGGTGCCTGTTGGAATTCACTAAATATTTTTGGTGCTTGAAAGTTTTTCTTAAAAATCAGCTTCAGGGGCGCCTGGGTGGCTCAGTCGTTAAGCAGCTGCCTTCAGCTCAGGTCATGATTACAAGGTTCTGGGATCGAGCCCCCCATCAGACTCTCTGCTCACCCAGAAGCCTGCTTTTCCCTCTCCCACTCTCTCTGCTTGTGTTCCCTCTCTTGCTGTCTCTCTCTCTCACTCTGTCAAATAAATAAATAAAATCCTTGGGGAAAAAAATCAGCCTTCACTTTTGAAACTCCTTTATTTATTTTTTCAAATTTTACATAAGAAAATTTTGTTAGATCATTGTTAATTGTTCAAGATCACTCGGGAAATTCAGTAGAAGGTTTGGGACTAGAACTCAAAAATGCTATCCCAGCCATGTTTTTTTCACAATGACACTTACCTGAAATGCTGGTTACAGGGAATAGACATTATTCACTCATGTCTCTTACATTACCATAGCAATCAACGTTTATTTGTAGCATAAAGACCCCCCAAAATTATGCTGGAATAGTTTAAGATAAAACAATTTAAAATTTCTGAAGTGTTACACTAAGCATTGTCTTAATAGTTAATATTATTGCTTCCACCATAACTGTTACTTGCCTTATTTTCAATATTATAATGAGGTGATCTTTTTCAAGACTATGTTAAGACAATATACGTGAGTGGTCATTATTCAAGACTAGATTGAGATCTGCTATAATTACTGGATTTTTTTTTGAAAATAGGAAAATGAAAAAACTTCATACCAACATATGAGTAAAAATCATGATGCGGAATGGTCTCTATTATTTTTACAAGAAATTTTCTCTTCCAATAGACTGCCTATTATTAATATCTGTTCTTTAAAAGATACCTTGTTATTTCTACTTTGCCAAATATTGCCCATTTAAATGATTTTAACACTAAGTATCACTGTGAACTATTATAATAGTATGGTAAATTAAAAAAAGATTCTAACTTCAGTTTAGGTCTTCCTTCTTTTTCAAATTAATAGTCTAAATGGCTCAGCAGATAACTTGTTTAAAACTTATAATCACCATTTTCTACATATGATTATTAAAATAAAAATATAGTCATAATCAATGATGGCATTTGTAAGAAATATATAAATTATGTTAAATAAACCATCTCCCCTATGTGTGTTAAAAGATCAATTGCACATATTTGCATTTCCCAAGTTATCTTCAGAAATAGAATAGTGATCAATTGCATTTTGGAGCTGAGAAAACTAGGTCAGAGAGCAGTTACTGACCCAGAACTGAAGCTAGGTGCTGCAGGGTTCCATAAACCATACGCTGATGTTATTTATTTTCTTTTCTGTGTTCTGTTTCTTTCAGTTCTGAAACTGGTGGATGGCAGCTTTTAGAAACATGCTTTTGCTCATGGAGGAGGAAGAAATCCAATGACTTGTTCTGACCAACTAGCAGGATGGTCACGTTCATTAGAAGAGAAGGATGGATACCAGTGGAAACACAGACTACTGGCAAACCTACTGGAGAGATGAAGTCATTAGCCATATATAGGCTCATTAAGCTCTAATGGGGATCATAATCATCCGTTTGTGATTTGAAAGAACGGTGCCTCCATCCTTTTGAAAGGCTTTTTGTTTTGTAGATCCCTTTTTATTCTGCTTCCTGAAACTCTATGCCAGTTGATGTTTGCGTGTTTCTGAAATGGCTATGAGTCTTCTAATTGATTCTCCCACTCCACCGTGCTGGAGAGCTGACAGGCACCCTGCCTTCAGGTCACTTTACACGTCACACCACCTAGGGTTAGCCAGGGACCCATTCAAAGGGCAATGGGATGCCAATTATTTCCCTTCCTGGCATTTACATGAAAGGTATAATATATCTCCTTTAGGAAAGAGGCTGCTAAGAGCGAATTGGGAGTTTGCTTCCCTTAGTACTTCCCACAACGACCAAGTTTCTGGACAGGAAAATTAAGAAGCTGAAACAAAATGAGGAGGTAGAATGAAAGCCCTTTCGTTAATCAGTAAATTTAGTGTTTACTGGGTGCTAGGCAATATTTCAAATGTTTTGTGTCTACTCATTTGTTTATACTGTGCCGCAGCACTTGGAAGCGAGTCTTATGGTTTCCCCCACTTTGGCACTAAGAAAATAGAAGCCCACTGTATCATAGCCAGTAAATGGCAGAACCACAATTTGAATTTGGTTTGGCTCTGAAGCCCAGGCTCCTCACCACTTTGCTGTAGGTGATATCAACGATCCTGTACGTACCTTCATCTAGATTCGATACCTTCTAAAAATGAACAATCATTTAACAAGCAGGAAAGCAAATGATGACTGATCTAGAGAAACAAAAATATGAGGCCATCCTCTATAAATTCCTTTACCACGTACTTCGTACTTCCTCGTCTGACTTCGCCTGTGGTAGAGGTGGTCTTAAAAGGAAATTTTATAACCCCACTACTTCAACACAGGAATGCATCCCAACACTTTTGGGCTTCCTGTATGAAAATAACGGCTCTTGTCACTTTCCAATTGACTATGTGATTTGTAATGTCCTGGCATACCCCAGAGCAGGTGCCCCCTAAGATCATAAAAAAAAATTTTATAAAAATTCAAGGTACATAGCAAGCTTTAAGTGACACACAGTACAGAGCCTGACTCTCTAGAGCGCCAACCTAAAGCACAACCCAATCCCCAACAGATGAATGAGAAACAACACATTTATACAATGCTGGATTTCATACTATAATTGAATCCATTGTGTCATAGTTTGAAATTAATCATTTACCTTATGAATCTACGTAGGCTCCATATTCTTCAGAACTAGTTGTGTGGCTCAGAGTTGAGATGTCTGAGACCTAGAAGGAAGACAAACAACCCACCGGTCAAATTCAACGGGGAAAGAATGTCAGTAGGATTAAAGATACATTCTCAATGTACATAAAATATTGCTTTGAATCAGATGCAAATTATAAAGGCATTTACTGTTTTGGAGTCTCAGAGAAGAAAGAATTTAGATGACATGGGGTATCTGTGTCAGTGTCCCTACGCTTTGAGGATCAGCTCAGACAAAAACATGAACGGGTTTAAGATGTTTCTGGAACTGAGCCAAGTAACTGAACTCAGGAGGGAGGAGCAGGCTTCCCTCCCTCCACCCCTTACCCAACCTGGGGCACTGGTTAATAAAAAGATCAATTGCACTCTTATCTTGTTAGTCTTTAGACTGTCCATTGATGCCACCTGCTTACTTTAAATGTGAAAGCCTGGGCCAGCCATTGGAAAGCTGCCACCATCACTTGGGAACCCCCTTTCTTTCTGCTCTACTGATAGGAAGGAAAAGGCCAAAGTCAGACCCTTGGAAGCCGAGCATCTGTTCCTTTGGTAAGCACAGATGTGAGCGAGGGCAAATCAGAAAGCAAGGCTTTACCCAGGGAAGGGAGGGTGCATGGTTTCCTCTTCAATGACTATACCACGATGTGAGTAGGTAATAAGTTAATATTAATGTGAACGCAAGAAACATTTAAAATGTACATAATAAAATGGCTTGGAGGATTTTTCTTCTTTCTTTAGGTAACCATATCCCTCAGATCTGCCACAGCCATGTATTAAAAACACACAGATTACACAAACTCTGTGTTCGCTTTCATGGTCTTTGGGAGTCACGTGTGTTTTTCAGTTGTCCATTCTTCTTTTCCAAAAGCGTAAGGAAAGGTTAACCTAGCTCGTTTTAGGATCAGTCGACAGTGATTAAAGTTTCAAAAGAAACATAACATATGTCCTAAAACAAAGAAAGCGCCTGCGAACCACTGGTGGACAGGGAAGAAACTTTATATTTTTTATATTGGTAATGGGATCTTTTTCCTCAGAAGCCAGTGGCTACTTCTCTGAAACTCTGCAAACGGCACCATAAATGGGCCTCCTGACTATTTTCTCACCCCTGACACTATGTTTAACCCACATTGCACACGTGATGGGAAGACTCCAGACCATTCATTCCATCTCTGTAGAAGATAAGTATTCATTTCTCTCTTAATAAAATGAGTATGTTTAATTTACCTTGTGCATATTTGATGGAAGACATATTTATTATTTATTGATTATTACCATTCAAGCGGTGAGCATTTATTTTACTACCAGTAATAGCTTTCTCTCTCTCTCTCTCTCTCTCTCTCTCTCTCTATTTTACATGTCGATTCCAGTCAAAAACATTTTGCAAGGAGTGAAATGTTAACTTAGAGAAACGGTACTATGTGGCAGTTAGCTATGGTTTCTCAGAACACTGAGATGGTAAATCCAACTCGTCGTCTGTTAAGTACTGTTCTCTGCTATGCTCACTTTAGGCTTTAAAAGTCAAGGTACTATTTGTAGGTTCTGAAGACTTAAGATTAATTCTTAATGCAGCAGTGTGTAGACGGACAGGTTTTCCATCAAGTGATTCATACCTGCAAAAGAAAATCGAGCACTGTCTCTAGCCTAAAAGGGACAGAGTTTAATAAGGGAACAGACCAAGAAATGACTGCCTATTAAAAAAGTAGTATTTAGTAAATTTTAAACAATAGGATTCCAAGATGGGCTAACTATTATGTATTTTGGAGGCTAGATGAGGTAATAGTTGTTTCCTGAATGTAAAGGGACTTACAAATATCACTCGTATCCTTGATGGAAATATGTGGCAAAGAACAGGGCTCTCTCTCTCTCTCTTTAAAGGTTTTATTTATTTATTTGTCAGAGAGTGAGAGTGTGGTTCCCAGAGAGTGAGAAGCAGGTTCCCCATTGAGCAAGGAGCCCGATAAGGGACTTACTCCCAGGACCCCGGGATCATGACCCAGGCCAAAGGCAGACACCCAACCAACAGAGCCACCCAGGTGTCCTGAATATGGTTTTCTTATGCTTTTATATGTATAAATTACTAGTAAGAGAACAAGAGAGTAAGTTTTGGAGACCAGTAATTTTTAGTTTTTTTGACAAATTTTAAGTTTGATGGTAAACAGAGCAGGATTTTTAAAAGTGTTTTATGACTACATAAGGCTTTGACCAGATGGCTGAAGGAGGCTACAAAGCTTGATCTTAAGACGGTTGATGGAAAATGGACATACGCCCTTCTTCCATGTGATCTTGCATCAAAATGACGATTCTTGGATGCAGTTCAACCAAGTCTAACACTGAATATTTCTCCCTAGCACCATGTTTTATGATGAGGGTCCAACATAACTATAAGGGTTCTACAATGAGTAACGAAGGAAAGTTTGCTAGGTAGACTCATCTTCAGGCTTCATAATGTCCTTGGTAAGTCCACCTCCAGATGAGCATAATATCTTAGAAATAAAGTAGCACTAAAGTTTTTTTCTTGTCAATTTCGTCATTTCACCGTTAGCTAGTAGAAATGAAATTAACGTAGAAATAATGGACACCTGATTATGTAATTTTGTGAAAGAGGGATATTTTCATCTGTAATAAAGAAGCTCATTTCAGAGGTGCCTGGCTGGGTCTGTCAGTGGAGCATGAGATTCTTGATCTCAGGGTTGTAAGTTCAAGCTCCACTTCTGGTGTAGAGATTACTTAAAAGTAAAATATCTTTTTTTTTTTTTTTTAAAGAAGCTTATCTTGTAGGATGAAGTAATATTGGCTATCAGACTATGCTATCTTTAAGGGATCAAAGGTAACTTAGTAATTGTTGATAACTATAGTAATGAGTATAGCTTTTGAACAGACAGCCAGGCTTCTATTTTTTGAATAGGCATTTATATTTGAAAATGCAGGGATCAAAAATTTTTCAATGTTTAATTGACAGTTTAGACATGTGGTTTAAAATTTTGAGGTACACTATATCAGATAATTTAGAATATTACAGATATAGAATTAAGTTTATATATGTCTTTTCTTTTTTAAGATTTTATTTATTTATTTATTTGACACAGAGAGAGAGATCACAAGGCAGAGAGGCAGGCAGAGAGAGAGGGAGAAGCAGGCCTCCTGCAGAGTGGGGCTCAATCCCATGACCCTAGGATCATGACCTGACCTGAGACTTAATCCACTGAGCCCACCCAGATGCCCCATTATCTGAGTAACTCTTACCCAGGCTATAGAAGTGGTATCAATATTAAAAGAACACTCAAAAGAAACAAAATAAAATAAAATAAAAATGCAAGGCCAGAACTTTAACAATCAATTTAGAATGAGTATTCTTTAAACCATGCTTTAGGGGGAAATTTATGAGATTCAAGAAGAAATAAATTCCAAGTAATATGAAAACAACATTTTGATCATCAAGATGCAAATGGAGAAACTATAATTCTGAGTATATACCGAGCAGAGAGTACATAATTCAATATGAGAAAAAGCTCAAGAATGAAAAGAAGCCAGTTTAGAGAAAAAGTGCATCCGATGCTATCTTATCTAGCCAAAAAAGGGCAAAGTGTAATGAATTTAAGTAAACTAGAGGAAATTTCTAGTCTTATCTTTTTTGTCTTTTACATCTAAATAAGGCAAAATTATTTTGGTAAGATTTGCGAAAATTCCGCAGCCTTAATAGTTTGTTATCTTGAAATAGGTACATCCCTTTTCCGTGGCTCCCACTGGAACTATGATGATCAACTCAAAATTCTTAACTAACTGCAACTTCGGTTTCAGAAGCAAGTGTAATTGTTGGGGATGATTAGCTGGGCTGCTTTCTTGGTTCTGCTGCATGATGTAGGCTGGGGAGGCTTTTGAGGTCACAACTAATATTATCAGTTTCCTAATTTAAACAGCAGCAACTCCGAATATTCTGCGTGGAATGGAGCTTTCAGAGAGGCAAGCCTGGCCTCCTAACTGGAGCCTCATATTCCAGAAAGGGGACATACGGCGATAGGCAATCAATTGGGAAGGGCTGAGGATATTTGAGCAAGGGAGTGAATTAACTAGAAATCCAATTTAAGTAGATGAAGTGTGTGTACTATAGATCAGAGCAAGGACAGAAAACAGATTTCTTCAATAATTAACTCAACAAATACTTTGAGCAGTGTTTAACATTTGATCGTATATTTTAATAGTGATATTCTATATTAATTCTATAGTATATTAATACTATAGTAATATTTAATAGTAGTAGTACTAAGTTTAATAAACAGTTCTTGTTGGTACTATTAGATACTGAGGATACAGAGGTGAACTTGTTAGTCAAGGTCTCTGCTTTCACAGATGAAAGATAGACATAAAACATCACACAACTGAGAGAGAAGAAGGGAGGGAGGAGAGAAACATGTGTTTTAAGAGAGTCTGATTCTGGAAGAATGCACTTGTTATGTTAAGCTGAGTCTAGAGCTGTGAAGATTGGAGAGTAGGCTATTGTTATAGTCCAGACAAGAAAGAGATGAATGAGAACCTAGACGAGGTGGGAGCAGTGGGAATTAAAAGGAAGAAAAAGAGGCAAGAGGTATTTCAGAGACAATCAATAGAAATTGGCAACTGCTGAGATGTGCAGTATAGGAGAAAGAAGAGACATAGATAAATTAGAAAATTGGAGCCTCACTGGAGAAATCAGGATGCTGTTAACAGAAATACGGATGTCAGACACCACTCGTGTGATGGATTTGGGTGTGGTACCTTGTGTTTTCTGTATCAAAAACTCTCATGGAGGTGACATAAGTAGTTAGGACTGTCATAGTATAAATTAAGAGAGAAACTAGCGCAAGAGAGTTGGGTGTTATTCTGATAGACAGTTAAAGCTGTGGGATCGTCTATAATCCTCAAGGTAATGGAAGAATGGGGCCTTCACAGATGTGGGGATTCTGGGAAATTATGTCATTAGGGGAAAGGGAAAGAGGGAAGACAAGTAGAAATAATACCAGACAGTTAAATACTGATTCCTACGTCATTGACACTGCTCACAGCACTCTACGGGAAGTCAGTTCAATTCATTTTCACAATGACCCCAAATGAGCAGATTCTGTAATTAAGCATACTTCATAAATTAGGAAATGGAGCTACAGAGAGGTTGCTGAGGCCACACAGCTCATAAGAGAGAGAGACTCAGAGACCCTGTCTTTAAGACTATGCTGGAGTGCCTCATAGACAGAACAAGGGATTATGAAAAGAGGGTTGCTCTTTATTAAAACTGATTATTTTACAGATTAAATTTAAGTGGTTAGGTTAGCAAAGCATAGGCCTGAGCTTGAGAAGTAAAGCAACATGCATAAGAAACATGGGCAACAGAGGGGGCTTTCATATTAAGCAAATGATGACCTATGAAACTTTAGTTAATACTTTTGACAAGTGCTGTAAGGACAAGCTCAGGATTCTGTGAAAGTCTATATGCGAGTGTCCTAACCTACTATGTGGGAGACACAGAGGGTTGCTATTAGGGAAGTCTACCTTGAGAAGGTTACCTTTTACATCTGCAAGAAGGGCATTCCAGATGTGAGGGTCCTTTGGCAGGAGGAACTTACAGGATTCAGGGAGTAAAGAAATCTGGGGCAAAGATAAGGGAGACGAAGCCCTAAGGACTCTGGGCTTTATCCTAAGAGTAGTGGAAAGGCAATGAAGGAGATTAAGCAGGAGAGTGACAAGTTAAGGCACAGAGAGTTTAAGGATACTGCCCCAGATCTTACAGCTCCTAATTGAGCCCCAAGGAAACCAAGATCATCCCAGCTCCAAGGTTCTCCCTCTCACAAAATTCTATTACTGTCCAGAGCTGGGCGGCAAAATTTTTAACTACTAGCTCTCTGGGGGAACAAGTAATGATTTGTAGCACCTTTTTATATTAGCAGTATAATCGCCATCATGGATTTTAAGCTACTCATGTGTCCCAAGTTACCGATGCACAACTGGGAAGAGATGCTCCCCATCACACCATGATATGGCATTTTTAACATTCAAATGCGATAAGCAAAAACACCCACAGGAATACAGAAACCAGTGCAAGGTCCTGCAATAATTAGGAAGTGGTGAGTTCTGTGTATTTACTGACTTTGTTTTTAATATAATGTATTTAAATAAAAATGTATACAACTAATTTTTAATAGTGATTCTGGGGGAACAGACAACCTGCCAAACTCCTGAAAACTTAATAATAGGGTCTCCTGAGCAGGTACAAGCTGCACCGCCTCAAAGAACCATTCTTTTTTTTTTTTTTAATATTTCTTTTTTTTTTTTTTTCTTAAAGATTCTATCCATTTATTTGACAGACAGAGATCACAAGTAGGCAGAGAGGCAGGCAGAGAGTGAGAGAGGGAAGCAGGCTCCCTGCTGAGCAGAGAGCCCGATGCGGGACTCGATCCCAGGACCCCGAGATCATGACCCGAGCCGAAGGCAGCGGCTTAACCCACTGAGCCACCCAGGCGCCCTCAAAGAACCATTCTTGGGTGCAGATTTTTATTATTGGTTCCTGGACTTCTAGATAAAACCTCACTCATGTGTTTGTACTTATCTCATTGTGTGGATCATCAAGCGTATTCAATGAGAAGAAGGCATTATTTTTTCCCCCAAAAAGGAGTAGGAGAGAGAAACTTGGGGGAAGCGGGGCTGTGCAGTGTCAGCCGTGGAGACACCAGGTGACTGATGGCAAACATTTCTAGTCCACTTTTCACCTTCGCTTTCAAATAGGAGAACAAGCTTCTGGTTTCAAATACACATTTATAACTGTTGCACTGAAGCTAGACTTATATTCTCTGTATCCATTATCGTTCAGTCCTATGATTGTCATGCAACCTCCTCTTTAGGAAAACCATTGGACCTTAAAATAAAATGTTCAGATACATGCAAATGAAAATGGCTCAAACTCTCAGACTTTGGCAGTGTTACTTGAGTTGCTGTGGCCTCAGAAGGGACAATCATAATATTTTTCTGGCTGTCTTGTCTTGATTTATAATTTGAATCTCCATAAATGATAATAGAGAGGGCAATTATCAAAGAAATGGAAAGGGCAATTATCATTAAATTGAAAACACATCACACATCCAAGAGGATGAATGACTGAGCTAAAAACAGATTTTGTGGATCTTGCAACAGTTCCAAAAGAACTTAATGGAAACAACTTCGTCTCCCCACCTCCTCCAATTAACCAGATGACTTTGGATATATTTTCCTTTTTTTTTTTCTCCTTGGATGATAACACAAGGCCTGTTAAACTAATCTGCCTGAATACTGACACTACTTAGGGGATGTAAATTTAAGAGACTAAACCAGTTGCTGTTTGCCTAGTGTGAAAAAAAGCTTCCCCTCTCCCCCTTTTTGTAAAAACAGTAGAGAAAAATTAGTTTCTTGTTTGTACATTTGTGATTCCGGGAGACTGCAGACGCCCTTCTCATCTGCCCTTAACCCTTGCAATGAATCTTTTTAAGTGAGGCAACACAGTGTTTTTGTTCATGAGGTTAAATAGTAGACTAGACAGTTAAATTCCCCTAAAGGGCTTTTGTCTTGGTTGGATAAATTGAGTAAATGACAATCTAAACTATAGGTATTAGTGAGCATTACTATAAATATGGAAGCAAGAGGTAAATGTTTGGATATGCCTTTTGTGGAGAATTCATGCCATTTGGATTTACTGTTTTAGAGTAGAACTAGAGACAATCTTTGGAAAGGGTAAAACGTGGAAGGAGGAAAAAAAAACAAAACAAAAATTCCTTTTCGTCAGCACATCTGTATAGTAAAATAGTGGCGCATGAACTTCAACCTCTGCCCACATGAAGCCTTATATAATTCTGATCCAATCAGATCGTGATAGGGAATAACGAGAGTTCCGCCTTTCATGTTAAGCCCTGGTATGCTTCTCTTTGTGATATCTGGATCACGAAGAAACTAAACATGGAACGATGGAAATACTCAGATGAATTTAATTTGTATTTATTTCAAATGAGTTTCTGCTTTCCGCATATTGGTTCTTGACTGAACCATTGGTCCTTGACCTGCCGTTGTTAATGCTTAACGGAGATTAGGTTTGTTTACTTGAGAACAAAGAACCATAGGATGATCAGCCCATGTAGCTAAGAGCTGGGGCATTGAGGTAATAGATGAAAAAGAAAATATAGTTCAGAAGAAAGAGGGAAAGAAAACTGATATTTACTAACCACCTATTATTTCTCAGGCACATGTAATTTTAATGTTGCCATTATCTGGCATCAAACCTGTATTTGTACATCCTCCCCTGCCCAAAGGAAAACAAATCAATTACATTTTACTATACTGTACTGTGACTTTTGCAAGTACCTTCCCCCTCATGTTGGAGGACTGAACTGGGCTTGCTTTGTGCATGCTCTAGGGTTCTGTTCCTTGGAGAATGGAATATGTGCTGTACTCTCTAGCTGCCGGCGGTATGCAATATCAGTGCTGAATATTGTCCTTTCAAAGACATGTGACTGATTCTCTATTAAGTCCTTTTTTTTTCTAGCGTCTATCTTCCACATATTCTAGAGCAGTTTTTCAATGTAGGAAATATTTGAGAGCTTTTCCAAAACAATAAAACAGAAAACAATTTGTCCAATTTCCTCACTATGAATTTATAGAAGTATGTATGTGTATCCATAAATTGCTCATCTTGAATTGATTTTGTGTGTGTGTATGTTGAGGAAAGAAAATTGTTATATTTATCAGTTTATCTTGGTTGGCAAATTTATTTTTAAATAAGTACACTGAAAACCAAGAAGTGGTTTCCTTTAAAAAAATTCCCTAAAGTTCTGAGTGCTTTGAATTTTTTGAGCTCTCAACCAGTACCATCTGTTGATTAAGTAACTGACTTCTGGACATCCTCATGAAGGGGTTGGGGCGGGGGCATTCCCCTTGAATTCTAGGAAGTGTTCCTTGGACATGATGTTTACTTCCTTTGATGTCACAATTTTTCTTGATAAATGTAAATATTTATTTTTAACATGGTTGTTAAGACTTCTGCAATATTCTGTTTCAGTTCCTGTGACAAATACTGGGTGGAGCAGAGGGGTTAATTTATGGATTGATATGCTTACAGATTGACTGTTGAATTCAGCAAAAGTGAACTTCATATTGTTTTAAAATGGGTCTGGAACATAAGAGGACTTTTTGAAAAATAAAAAATGAAAAGCCATCCCCTCTAATATAAAGTACAAGTATATTCAAAGTCATATCAATAGTTTCTTTATCATCAATATTTTTAGATATTAGTACATGTTTATCAGTTGTGTCCTGTACTTGTGTTGAAACCCTTTGTTAATTGTTTTTAATTCTCATAAGAACCCCATGAGGTATGCCTTGTTGCCTGATTTTGCAGATTTACAACACAGAGAAGTTTACAAAAACTTGTCAGGTCAGTAAGCAAGCAGATAAGCAGATAATAAAGCAGGGACTTAAACCCAGGCCTCTCAGATTCTAAAAGCAGGGACTTAAACCCAGGCCTCTCAGATTCTAAAAGCAGGGACTTAAACCCAGGCCTCTCAGATTCTAAGGCCCATGGGTGGCACAGGGCAGTTTTCAAATTGTGCCAGTTGTTGGCTGTTCTGGAGGCAAAGTGGGACTTGTTCATATATTTGTGTTTCTTAAGACAGTTTCAGTTAAAAGCTATGCCAGATAACAGATGATATCTTAATTTCTAAAACATTTAAATAAATCAGAATGTCAATCTTCTCTGACTCTTCTCTCTGATCATAATATTCTCCCAACCCCAATCACACTCCCATTTTCCACAACCAAACATCCAAGTTCTATATTTGTCAGGGTTTGCTCACTTATTCATTCAACAAACATTCATGATACTCTTATTATATACCAGGCATTTATCTAGGCCCTGAGGGGAAAAAAATTGAAGTCACTGTGGTTGTGAAGTTTATATTTGGATAGGTGAGAGAAAATAAACCCATATATACATAAATACAAACATTATTACAAGTAATTTCAAACAGCAATAAATGTGAAGAAGAAGAATATAATGGTGTCAGGACTAGGAAATAAAAATAACTGACTTTTATTGAAAATATATTACCAGCGTCAGACACTGGTCTAGGAACTTTCCATAGATGAATTACTTAATTCATATACAAGATTCTATGTGGTAGATATGGTATCTGTGGTACATTGAAGATGGCGGGAAATCATTAGCTACTCCTGAAATTGAGAGGTAGAGTTTATCTTCTCTCCCTATGAGTCTGAGCTGGCCTTAGTGTCTTGCTTGATGAATAAATAGGGCAGAAGAGACAATAGGGTAGGTCTGGACTTCAGCCTTTTTCCTTTGGAACCTTGAGCTGCCATGTGAGAAGTCAGACTAAGGTTTCTGTCCTGTGAGAAAGCTCAAGCCACATAGAGAAGGGAGGTGTAAAGTGAGTCTCAAGTCAGCTGTCAGCCCACAGTGGGAATGAAGTATATTGGATAGCCAGCCCCCTCAAGTCTACTATCCAGTGAGTATCTGACCCCACGAAGTAACCAACCCCAAATGAGACCCACCCAATGGAGTGTAGTCATTCATAGAAAAGTGAAGGATAATAATAAATTGCTGGTATAAACCTACATGGTCTAAACCAAGTTTTGGGATGTTTTGTTATGCAGCAATGCATAATTAGAAAGATTATGATCTTTCTTTTATAAAGGAGAAAACCAAGGGAAAGAAACACTGAGTAATCTGCTTGCGGAATGGTAGAATCGGCATTCAAACCCAGTCAGGGTGACCCCCAAGCTCCATTTTACATTCTATCCTATAAGCCTCACCCCTAGAGTGAAATCAGCATTCTCAGCGTGTCCCTGACTAAAGTCGGCAGTTAACATCTAGTTTACATTTCATTTTCTCCATTGAATCACAATGGTTAAAACTCAGGGCACACTGCCATTGGAATATGATTGCTCAGCGGGGTGCTTTTGCAAAGAGACCTTGTGGTGTCCTTGACCCGGAAGTATTATGTGGTCCAAGACCTTTTGTGGATTGGAATCTTAAGAAAAATAAGGAGAATATGGAGGAGATTGACCTGTGCTAATCTATAATCCTTTCATTGTGTTGTAAAATTATTAGAATTATTCAAGTGAAATAGGAAATTGCATGGCATTTTGATTAAAGAAAGGGAGCATGAAGTAATTTTGTTAAAATAAAGGGCAAAATAATTGTCACCAAATCAGATTTCTTGGCATACAAATATGTTACATCCCGTGTCTAATACACAGAACTGATATTTGGGTGGGAAAGGAGTAACCGGATGTCTGTAGCATGATAGCATTCACCGGCAAGTGGCTGAACCAGATGTTCCTTCCTCAGCAAGGAAGGACAGATAAAAGTACAATGTTTCCAAGCAAGCCCACAGCACAGATTTCCAAAGCCGCTTTTCCTTAGAGTATTTACAGTTTAGTTTAGCTGTTTCCATTCTGAAGACTTTGTATACACAACAATGGAACAGCTCATGATAGCTCAAAGGAAAGAACTTTACAGATGCTGCACATTTACCCCCTCAAGCCTTCAGGGGAAACTCCTGGTATTCTTGAAACTTTCCTGTCAGACAATTATACAATCCAGTGCCTTTTCCAAGCAGGAAATAAGATGTTCCAAAGACAGCTTGACCTCCCGTTTGAAAATGGTGGTGGTGGTGGAAGGGGGGAGAGGTAGGGAGACACAACAGGCATAGTCTAAGTATGCTTAATTCCTAGACCCCCTCACAAATACAAACAAGTTAATGTTGTTAAGAACGCAAGATAACATTTCACTTAAGACAAAATCCCAATCATTTATTCTCCTCTGGAGTGCTTCTTAGGCATCCTTGAGTTTTTAAAAGTTCAAGTGTCGCATAAAAAATCAACATAATTACAGAAAGCAGTCCTTAAACAAGAATATCCTGTTTTGTTTCCTGCATACTCACTGGGGTGGCTCATCTGAATCCTTGACAACATCCAACTCCAAGAAGAAAACATCAAGACTGCTTGCTGATCTTGGTTTTTACATAGAGCTCCTCAGCAGTAGGGCTATTGGCCCCAACGTGTAAGCCAACAATCACCCTATTGTTTACTTTCCAGTCAGAAAAGCGATGCTGCTTTTCTTCACTCTGTATGGTCTCTATAATCCTAACAGTCATGTTCACTCAGCAGTAAGCCCGAATATATGTTTCCCAGAGGAGTTTCAAATACATGAGATAGATTAGCATCTCTGTGGCTTGATGCAATCTGCGACAGATTCGACAGTAATAAACATTTGAAAGTGTGGTCAGTACTAAATTATTTGCTGAAAAACAATTTTGTTCCTGAGGTAGAAAAAAAAAATTAGCAATAACTTTTGGGTAGTAAATACATTGGCTGAGGGATAATACAACACCCTGAACCTCTTGCCCTCTCGGCATTTCATTCTGTGTAAAGGGAGGAAAAAAAGCCCAATTGTGTGCTGATGAATTAGAAAACTTCATGAACATTCAAGAAATACACATGCCACTACAAATTAACCATTAGCAGGGCATGGTATTCATCCTTTCTGTCAGATTCTGTGGGAAGTATGCCTTATTAGCATGGAAGCCCAAAGAAGTAATGTATCAGTCCATGTTCACTGATCCTACAAAAAAAGAACAGGCAATCTCAGTTCTGGAAAAATAAATAGCGTGGATCTTTCCACCCTCCCCAGGGTTGCAATCCTGAAACTGAAAATCACTAAATGAAATCCTACTTCTCCTCAGCTTCCAGTTTGCCTGGGTGTTTACAATGGAACGCGGTTTTGCATTTTAAATCAGTTTCATCATAACCCTGAAAGTGATCACAGGGCTGCTAATTCTCAGTCTCCAGTTTCCACCACCACCAGCAGGCCCCTCCTTTTGAAGCTTTGAATTTGAATGGGACCAGAAGAATCTCTGGGGGTCATGTTTGTGGCCCTTGAGAAGCAGCCTCTCTACTGCTTTCAGCTGATTTCCTGGCATGTTTCGTGGGGATTTGTGGTGAGTGGCAGCTCTGGAGTCACTTTTCATTCTGTCAGGTTGTGGTTAGGCTTAGTGGGGTTTCTTTGTTATACTGGCCACTACTAGTCAATTCCCTTGAAAATATCTGGTTTTCTCTTTTCCCCTTGAAGAAAAAAAGAAAAAAAGAAAAAAAAAAGTAAGACAAAACAAAAAAAAAGCAAAAAACAGTTCCAGACTCTCCACCTTACCACCAAAACACAAACACAAAACAAACGCGGATATCCCTTGGAAATCCTGGGGGGAGACAGAGAAGGAGGAGAGGCCCAGATGTTCTCAACATCCCAATTTAATTTTGATATCAGACTATAAAAGATCTTGGGAGGGCCCCATTTCCCGTACCTGTTCTGCTGACATGCTGTTTTATTAAAGAATCAGGGATAGATTTTACTACCGCTTTTTCATGTTAAAAACAAACTAAAATAAACCAAACACACAAAATGTACATTTTTGAAGCCCAGTGTTTCCCTTCTCATTCAGAATAAACCTGGAAAATAAGAACTACGTTCAAACATTAGTAAAATAAAACAAACACGAAGGATCCCATTGAGATGGACTTTTCCATGGGCCTGGTGTGGGGGCGGGGAGGGACTTGGCACTTTAAATACATGTCGTCTTAAGCCAGAGCTTAACAGAGTTTTGTATTTCATGAATTACTTTGGGGGAAGGAAAGAAAAAGAACAACATAAGGTTGCCAACATTTTATATTGCCAAGTCAGGCTATTTAAAACACACACACACACACAACTAACATTGAAATCTTACATCATTTCTTTAAAGAAAAGACATGTTAACATCAGTGGGGGGTGGGAGGAAGGAGCAAAGCCCTAATCTTAGAATACGAGTCAGCCTTTACGAGAACGAAGCCTTGGCAATTTGTACACCAACATGCCACAAAGGCCTTCAGAAACAGCCAGTTCCTGAAGCACACCATGCCTCTTCCCACCTTCTTGCCTTTGCACCAGCCGTTCCAGTGACTGGAAGTCTATTCCCCGCGACACTGGCAGAGCTCTCCACTCAAACCCAGCCACAAGAGGCGGGGCTTCTCTAACCACACTGTTTAAAGCCCCAGCCCCCAGCCCCCGGCCCGGCAAACCCTCCTCCCCACTTCCATTTCTCTCCGTTTCCTTACTCAGCTTTAATCTTTGCCCAGAATTTGTGACTACCGGGCTAGTGTTTGCTCATCTGTCTCTCCTGTTAACAACATAAAATAGACAAGGTCGGGGGCTTTACATCATGTGTTTGCCCCTTTTTCTCCACTATCCAAAACATTGCTGGCACCTGTGAGACACTCTGTACTTATTCGTTCCATTTATAGATGCATATAATTTCATGGTCCTTATTGTCCTCATATTAGAAAAAGGGTCCACAGTGCCTGCATTGCTTGGTGTATGGAAACTATTGTTTTAAGAGAGAGATTGGGAGTGCCTGTCTGGCTCAGTGGGTTGAGCCTCTGTCTTCAGCTAAGGTCATGGTCTCAGGATCCTGGGATCAAGCCCCACATCAGGCTCTCTGCTCAGCAAGGAGCCTGCTTCCCTTCCTCTCTCTCTGCCTGCTTCTCTGCCTACTTGTGATCTCTGTCTGTCAAATAAATAAGTAAAATGTAAAGAGAGAGAGACAGATTGAAGAATGCTTTAGTCATAGATGAGGATGCCCCTGAAGGAAGTAGACATTTGATGTATGCGTTCTTTTTTTTTTTTTTTTAAATTTTTTTTTAAAGATTTTATTTATTTTTCAGAGAGAGAGAGGGGGAGAGAGAGAGAGCACAGGCAGACAGAATGGCAGGCAGAGGCAGAGGGAGAAGCAGGCTCCCTGCTGAGCAAGGAGCCCAACGTGGGACTCGATCCCAGGACGCTGGGATCATGACCTGAGCCGAAGGCAGCTGTTTAACCAACTGAGCCACCCAGGCGTCCCGATGTATGCGTTCTTTAGGCAATTGATTTTGCCCAGTAGGAGTGAGGATTGTGCTTCTGATGGGCAAGGCACTGAGGGTAGGCTGAAATCCTGTTCCACTACTGATTTAGGGACAAGGAGTACTCTTTGAGCAGATTTAGGCCTTATTTATGCCCTCTTACTCCCTTCCCAAATTACTGAATAGTCTAGGTTTGGCTCCTTGGATTGTGTACGCAATTAAAAAAAAAAAAAAATATATATATATATATATATATATATATATATATATAAAGATATTCCATTTTTTTATTTTACAGAGAGAGAGAGCACAAGTAGGCAGAGAGACAGGCGCGGGGCTGGGGAGCAGGCTCCCTGCTGAGCAGAGAGCCCGATGTGGGGCTCGATCCCAGGACCCTGGGATCATGACCTGAGCCGAATGCAGAGGCTTGACCCACTGAACCACCCAGGCACCCCCCAATTTTTTTTAAACAAGAGAATGTTTTCCGAAAATAAGAGACTACAAGAGTGCAAATATCTATTGGATTAAAAAAAGAAGTAACAGTAGCATCCCCGTGACAGCACAATAGCTATGGTCTGTCACTGTTACTCACAGTGAAGTAATGGAACCAGGAAGTTAGGTCCATAGATGGGCCTTACTACCAAAAACAGCGGGGCATTGGAGAACAAGCTGCTTGTGGAATGCATTATGAAGAGTTCACAAATGTAGGTAGTAGGAGTCAAAAGTGTATTTTCCAAGATTTTGTGCTATCTGGGATCCTGGGTAGGTGACTCTGATTTTTTTTTTCTCAAAAAATATCACTTAATGGCATGTGGGGTTCATTTTGGCATAGATTTTCTTCCCCTGAAAAATAATGAGTCCAAAATGTACCTAATGCACTTTGCACAGATTTGTTTTTGTTTTTGTTTTTAATTTGGGTACAATATTTGGTGTGGCACCAAATACCTCTTGGTGCCACACTACTGATTACCAGTTACAGGTTGTAACATGACGGTGTACAAATAAGTGCGATCTGGCAATTGGTGAAGAAAACGAGAGTTTAGAGTACATGCGTGAATGTGTGTGCATGTGCGTGTGTATGTTTGTGTTCAGTGTATGTATGTGATAGGGTTAACATATGTCGGTTATTATAATAACGATGATGGGATTAAAGGAAAGTGTAAAAGCGTTGATCTTTTGAAGTTCCTTTCTTTCTCTCTCTCTCTCTGTTTTTCTGTGTCTCTCTTTTCTTTTATGCTCCAGAATGGAATGGAGCGGGGGGATTTAGAAAGCCTCTGCTGATTAATCCATCATATTCTGACAACTGAATTCCCAGAAACAGCGTATCACACTTTCGCATAAAGTGTCGTTTTGACTGGAATTTTTCAAGTTCCAGGCTCTGAAGTCCTCAGAGGAAGACTGCCCCATAGTGGGGCCTCAAATAATAATAGTTTCTAGTGTTGTTATTAATGACTCGCATTAAAAAGGCAAGTATTTCAGTGTCTGAGGAGTCAATTCCTCCATCTCAATACTACCTCAATTATTGTGTCAGAGAATGTTCTGGAAGAAGCAAAGTCTGATGATGGTCGGACTTATACACTGAAGGCTAAGAATAAAAACATTTACTGTTTAAAAAAAAAAAATCAGAAAAGTGAGATTTGGGGCCATCACCTTGCCAATGAATTTATTTTAGAATTGTATATCCCAAAGATTAAAAATGAAACTGAAGCTTAACTTCACTGATATTTGAAATAAAAATGTGCACTTAGTTTTCAAAACTGCCCCGGCACAATGATAGAGGCAGTTATTTTTGGTAAAAGTGGACTGTGGACAGAGTAGCTGGTGAAAATTGCTCTTAAGTATTCACGTAGGACAAAAACCTTCCTGGCACTAAGAAGTCTCAATTGGTTTTTCAGCTGCACTGTGGTTTATTGTGTGCTTTAAATCAACTCTAAGACTGCACTACATACCATTGTGTCTGTTAGAAAATCATTATGGGGCAATTAAAAGCAATGTTGTTTCACAGATGAACATGGAATTTTCCTCTGTGTCTGACGGCTGTGCACTTCCTTCGTGCCTCTTGTGATGCTTTATATTTGTGATGGCCAAGAGATACAGCTGTCGGGAAAACACTCAACAGATGGCCGTTGGGGGGTGATGCTTCATCCTTTTTTGCAGGCTCTCGGATACCTAAGCTCAGGATTTCCGTAAGTGCTGGTGAGCAATGGACTCCTTTTGAGCAACATACGTTTGGAATGTTCAGTGACAAAATTCATCCTCCTCCAAAAAATGAGAAGAAACTGATGTGTCCATATGAAATTAATGTGCACTATCATACTCAAATGTATTGTCCTTGCAAACTTTGTAACCAGTACGGAAAAAAGCAAGTAACTAGATAGAGAGCCTGATATGTTGGGTAGATGGTTAGATCGCTTTTCTTTCAGCAGGAGAGTGAGGCAAGATCAATCAGTTCTTTCATTTTTGTAAAGCTCTTTAAAGATTGGCTTTATATTTTTTAGAAAGAGCAATTTAACCTTGGCTTCAGTAATGACACGACTTGTTGAATGACTTAATCTCTGATGAAATTAGTCTGAGTGGTTTAAGAATTAATTAAGTGGTTTTTTTTACATTTCAGGTAACATTTTGCCGTGAAATACTTATGCTTCTATCTTTGTTATTTATACAGCACGTGGATGTGTAGAACATTATTATGGGGACGGGAAAATAAGAGGAAGTTGATTGACAAAGATTCGAAACACTGCACTGAACCATTCTTGTAGTTGTGCTAGAGTATCAGTATTCAGAATCTGTGTTACAGAATCCATTATAATTTATGACCGACTCATGTTTCTTCCTCTTAAGGACACAAACTCTTATAGTTCTAAAACCTCATTTCTGTCCAGGGAACATTCTGGGTTGTCTGGATGTATCTTTTTTAACACAATGATGAGACAGTATTGAATAATAGGTATATATCGTGCTTCTGTGCTCTAGACAACGTCCTGAGCATGCCTGCCTTACCCTCAATCCCCCTCTATTGCTACTAAATAATATTTGACTATCTTCAGTTTGACCTGAATGTGAGTATAAGCCAATAAAATCTTAAAAGCAGCAAACATGAGGATAACCATGTCCCAGAGGGTTAAGTTTAATTTTGTGAAAATTGTCTTTTCTTTTTTGTGTTAGCAAAATCATGTCCAGCAGTTCACAGAGATTTGTATTTCTTCTAAAACATGACACTGTGACATTAGTGACATTTTCTATTTGTCTATTTATGTCCCCAAAGAGGTAACCGCATGCCATATATGCTTTCTGTTAATATATTTGCAAGTTGGTCTCACTGGTTGGTCTAAGAAAGATTTCCAGTGGATAAAACATGTGGAATGAGAAGCTATAAAAAGAAGTCTTTTTAGGAAATGCTTAGCAAAGCAGGGAAAGAGAAGAAGTTGTAAGAAACATGGTAAACTGCATAGTAAAGTTTTGAAACATATTTTATGTGTTTTGGAACAAAACCAACATTTCACTTATTCTAAGAGGTTAATATGTGCCAGGTATTATGATAACTACTTATTTTATTATTTTATTCTCACACATATATGAGATTGGCATTATTATTGCCACAGCACTAATGAGCAAATGGTGGCCAATAGCTGATAAATATGTTCCTAAGGTCACACAATAAGATGATCTTCCAAGTCCTCAGAGTTCATTACAAGAGTATAATTGCTTCTTCACTAAAGAAAATAGTGCATCATGTGTATAAGATATTCCCTGTTATTCTTATTGGATGTACATGCCATTTAATAGAACAATGAAAAGGTAGATTTGTTCTTATGATAAAATACATCACAATTCCAATAAAAAAGAAGTTTGACAGATATAAAAATGTGTGTCTTTCATCTTTTTATCATTATTTAAAAAAATGTGGTTTTTTTAAAATAACACAATTCCAATAAAAAGAAGTTTGACAGATATAAAAATGTGTGTCTTTCATCTTTTTATCATTATTTTTAAAAAATGTGTGTTCTTGGGTCACGTGGGTGGGCTTGGATGGTTAAGCGTCTGCCTTTGGCTGAGGTTATAATCCCAGGGTCCTGGGATCGAGCCCCACATCTGGCTCTCTGCTCAGCAGGAAGCCTGTTTCCCCCTCTCCCTCTGCCTGACTCTCTGCCTACTTGTGATCTCTCTCTCTGTCAAGTAAATAAATAAAATTTTTTTTAAAAAAAAAGAACATAAATTAAAAAAAAAAATATGTGCTCTTTTAAACTTTCAGGTATTTTTAAAATAAGTAAAGCACTCATGAAAAATTTTTCTCCCAATTTCATTTGTTCTATGACTGATGCAAAAATAATTTTATGACATCTTTTAATAGAAATGAAAAGAAAATTCTTCCTTTCATCTGTTGAGTGAAATGAGTCTGTAAGTATAGCTACTCAGAATACTTTAGAGGCCTTCTTTCTACCGTCTATAGAAAGTAATATGTTTCCAGCAGAGACAAGTGTCGGAAAGACATGACAGGATACATTTTCAAAATAAGCATATCATAAAAATGATCGGTAGACTGTATATTCAGGGGAGGGGAAAAGAACACGTGGTTGAGATGCTCTGTGGTTACCTCCAGTAACTTGCCACGACACTGGCAGCTAGTACGACCCCGGCATGACAGGTCCAACACTTGGGTGGATAGTACAAACCCACGGTGGGCCAAGGCACCATGAAAGCACGTGTGGCATAAAGATAAAGACCTTTGTCTTATGACACGGTTTGCACTCGTGAGTGTACTTATCACTCTAAAGCTGAGCCGAGCGGGGAGTGGATAGCATAGTTATAATTGCCATTTGAGATAATTCTGCCACCTAATTCAAGTAGATGAGAAGGGTCTAATTTTTCTAACGGTCCTGCAACCTTACTTTACGGCATCTATTACTGTACAGTTTTAGTTTTGAATAAGTATGAGCTATATCTCGGGTTACGATGTTCACATCCCCATAAGTAACAGGAGGATCAATAGTAAAAGGAAACCAGCAAATTGTAGGCTTTGCAGTAAATCTGAGGTATTAGGTGGACATAATTTAAACAGTTGTTTTTCTTTTCCTGAAGAATAAACACATAATAGAAGGAAAAAAACCTGAGGCTCTAAAGGGATTATGCATTCCTAAATATTTTATAGCTGTGTTAAATGCAATGTTGTGCTTTAGTTCCACTGCTGAATATTTGCTGATGATCGTTTACTCACCAACTGAAAACCCAAAAGATGCTGTTTGAGGGTGCGGTTTCAGCCTTGACCCTTCTGTCAGTGTTTTCACTACATGATTGTAAAGAGCAACTCTTTGCATATGAGAAGACAGATGCTGGTGATTTAAGCAGGGAACACACCACAGTGCTTTTACTCAGTAGATCTTTAATGATTTAGCTTTTAATGTAGTTCATCTTTCATAACCCTGAGTTCAAACAGAAGCAGCTGCCATTAGGGATGCAGTAATACTGAACTTCCCACCAATGACCTGGGAGAGCTTCTTTTGTAGTTTTAGCTACTGGACCTATCTGGCCTTTCCACCAAGCGTGACAGTGGAAGGAGAGAAATAGTTTGCTTCCCGTCAATAGCATCCTGGACAGAATGTATAATTATGCCACAAAAAGATTCTTAAATCAAAACTCCTTGTGTTAACATCACTGTAATGTTGGTGGATGAAACAACACACTTTATCTCATAAGCAAAAGAACACTGAGAAAACATGGAAAATCATGCTGAGTTGAAGTCCGTGAAAAGGGTAGAGGTGTCTCCTGCTGCAAACCTAGAAGACGAACTCATTTTCTTATAATTTTGACTTGATTTTATTAGTATGGGAGGTTTTTGGTAAGGTATTTGAAAAGGCTTCTTTCCTCCAATTTTAGAAGGTATTTAGATAAATATAGAGATATAGACATTTACATAGGTGGATGGATTGTTGACAGAGGACAGATAGAAAACTTAAAACAACAACTTAACAACTTAAAACAACAACAACAAAAAGCCTTCCACAAAAACTGAAGCATAGAAGATAGACATGAGATTGAAGTCTTTTGGAGAAAGGATGATATCTAATATGCTGATGAGAATTATGATATTAACGTTTCAAACAGAGTGCTTTAAATGTGTATTTCCAATCCAAAGCATTATCTAATTTAATTATCTGTTTTCACTTTGGCATTATTGGTAAATGATCAAAAAGCAGATTATAGGCCAGTGGTTTCTTCTCTCTTTCTCTTTTTTCTTTCTGATTTTCTTTCCTTGTCTGTATATAATTTTAATATCTGTGAGTATTTACAAGAAAAGAAAAGGATTATGAACTTTCATTACAATCACAGGCCTACTGACAAAAACATTGCCTAGTTATGAGTGTATTTACTTTCTGGACTGCTTAGGGTAGATGAAGAATACTTTCCTTTTCCAGTAACATATTTCTAGAAGACAGTGAAGGCAGGTAGACCTTCACCGGTGAGATGCTTTCACTGTGAGACACATACTTTAGTGGTGTCAACTCTGATGGGCTTAGATGAACTGAAACTATAAGATGGACTCTCTCTGCCTCTTGACAGCATTTTTCGTTTATAAAGTGAGTCAGGTCTTTCCTCAGGGGATTTTCCTGTTTAAAGATATTTCTTCATGGGCACCTGGGTGGCTCAGTGGGTTAAGCCTCTGCCTTTGGCTCAGGTCATGATCTCAGGGTCCTGGGATCGAACTCTGCATCAGGCTCTCTACTCAGTGGGGAGCCTGCTTCCCCCTTTCTCTGCCTGCTTGTAATCTCTCTCTCTGTCAAATAAATAAATAAAATCTTAAAAAAAAAAGTTTCTTCAAAGGCTTTGCCCATGGTTCCAGAAAGCATTTGTATTTACCTCTATCCATCATTGAAAACACTGTCCTAAAGGTATTCATGCGTTTTCCAAAGTTTAAGGATGCTTAGTATTTTGGATTCGTCATTCAGCAAGTAATAGATCATTTGCATAGCATTCATAATTATGCAATTATGACATTTAAAAAGATAAAGAAGATTTTCTTCATGAGGTTGCTGCTCAACAGTCCTAAAAAGTGTAAATGTGCTCTACCTTACATTTTACTATTGTAAAGGTGTTGATCAAAAGTTTCTTTGTCCACTTTTGAGGCGGACTTCCACTGCCTGGTCTGGCCCTGGCTCCCAGTGCCCAGAATCCCTGCATTCTCTGCCTCAGCATTATTTGTGGAGGAACTATTTCAATTGTTTATTTATTTGTGACTCCTAACAGAACCATATGTGGGGAAATGGCTACATTGGTCAAAATGGCTACATTGGGTCAAAATTATTATGATTTCATTTAAAAAGGAAAGATCGAAGTATATATTCTAACTTGAAACTGTTTAGGTAAATTGCCACAGTTTGGAAAACAGGTATAATGGATCAACTTCAACAAGTTAGAAAGTTTGACTTGGAATCCTATCCAAATTCATTTTTTCGGCTTGGATACAGACAAGTATTTTATGAGGATTTTATTTCCCTATTTGCTCAATTCCAAGATTTATAGGAGTTCTAATTGGAACCATGGCAGAAATGCCACCACAAAACCAGTGGGGGGTTTTCTCCACAAAATTTTATTGTAATTGTTTCCAGGCCCAAGGGCATATTATCATGTGGAAATATATATTTTAAAACAGCATTTCAAATTTATTTAGTCTTTAAAATTTTCAAAATTAAAATCCATTTTTTGATTGTTTTTAGAGGGGGAGATGTTATGGTTCATTTTATTTTGATTGGTCCTAACATATTTGTTGGATAACCAGGTGTTGGACACAATGTTTTCACAAATAGCTAGAATGGCTTTCAGTCTTTAGTGAGCCGGATTATTCAGGTGAATGTTTTAGAGCACTTAGAGAATCTGAACATTTCAAAATTGTCTGTTACTATGAGCTGTTTCCAAGTGAGCCTCTTAAAACAAGTTCTTTTTAAAAAGGGGGAAAAAAAAGTAAATGTGTATTGTTATACAAAGAAAGTGTCTAAATGGTGCCACCTTTGACTGAAGGTTGCCCTTAGGCTAATATCAACTGAAATCTCCTAAAGCAGCTTGGGGATTACTGATTTATTTTAAACAACAACAACAAAACTTGCAAGAAAGAGAAACAAAGAACCAGACTCTTAACTACTGAGAACAAACTGATAGTTACCAGAGAGGAGGAGTCTGGGGGGGATGGGTGAAAGAGATAAAGGGGATTAAGCATACATTTATTGTGATGAGCACTGAGTAATGGATAGAACTGTTGAATCACTACCTTGTGCACCTGAAACTAATATAACACTATATATTCATTAAACTTGAATTAAAAAAAAAAAACCAAAAAACCCTTGAATTAAGAAAAATAAAAAGTCACCAGATCTTACAATGACAACATTCAAATTAGAAAAGGTTAGAAATATATCAGATTTTCTTTTCTTTCTTTCTTTCTTTTTCTTTTCTTTTTTTTAATTTATTTGACAGAGGGAGAGAGATCACAAGTAGGCAGAGAGGCAGGCAGAGAGAGAGGAGGAAGCAGGCTACCAGCCTAGCAGAGAGCCGGATGCGGAGCTTAATCCCAGGACCCTGAGGTCATGACCTCAGAGTCTTAACTCACTGAGCCCCCCTGGCGCCCCTATATCAGATTTTCTTAATGAAATGACCTATCAACCTTAGTAGCAAGAAAATCATGTCTGGAACTCTTATTATGAAATAATAAGCCAACATTTCTAAGGGAGGATGATGATAGACCCTAATAGAAGAAGTAGAGGCTGGTCACAGATTTTCTATCTACTCTGACCTTAAATAATGTCATTCTGTCCACAACCCGTAACATGCTATATTACTGAAGGACTTATAGAGAAAAATAATTCATTCAAAGAGTTTGAAGTAAGGCATTATTGACATAAGAAGGAAAATAGATCTTACTTCTCTTACTCTTTTCTAAAGGCCTAGGTAAGATTTATATTAGGACCCAATGGAATATTTTGAGGGAAAATTACAAAAGAAATTGTTAAAAAAAGTACTTAGTGGAAACTTCTGAAAATTATTCTGTAAAATGATAGTTAAAGTAAATGACCAAAAATCCATCATTTCCCTCACAATAAATTATCAATTTAGAATTGGATGATGGCAGTTGAAGTATTTTTCTTATCAAAATGTGAGTTTTTAAAAAAAAATTACATTTAATAATCCCCATTAATCCCCATCCTTTTAGAGGGACAAAAAAATACTATAGTAGTCCTCATGGATCACAACAGATTCTTCTGTAATTGTTGAACACAATTCAGGAATATTTAGATTGTGTTTTATAGAGAAAATATAATGAGGAAGTAAAAGAAGATACATGCTGTACCTGGAAATTTAATTCTTAAAACAATGATTCTTAATGTATGTTCTAAAGACCGCTTGCCTGAGAATTACCTGGGATATTTGTGAGAAATGCCACAGATTTCTGGGCTCTGTGCCAGATCTACTGAGCCTGATTCTAAGGGAATGAAATTCAGAACCTGTTTTACTACATACATGGTCACAGGTTCCTAGGTACGGACAACACGGACAACATTCAGAATCACTCTCGTAATGGCACATCTTCAGCCTATATGATCATTTAGGACCACTGGCCAAATCAAAGCAAACCAGTGGGATTAGGTGAACTCTGAAATATGTGGCATAAAGAGAAACTGAATGTTTTCTGTTGCATCCTTAAATTTTGGGAGGTTATCTTGCACATGGTAGACACTCACCAATGTATGTGAAGTGAATGGATAAATGGAATTTTATCCATTGAATACAAAATAGATATGTTAGAATAGAAGATCACAATAAGAAATGTTCAAAGGATACTGATTATTTTATTTACTACAAGTGTATAGGAATATTTGGAATATAGAAGATAAATAAATTACGAGGAGGTGAGAAGTGAGAGATGAGGGGACAGACTGAAATACAACTAGAAACTCTTTAGAAAGTTCTTGCTAATATAAGAGTTAGAGAAGTTGAATTTGCTAGCTATTTATTTTCTTAACTCTTACTACTCTTAATCAGGAAGGTTATTTAGGGTAGCACAGTGTAGTTTATATTTTTAGGGATAAATTAATTACACTTAAAAAAAAATCAAGGACATGAATTGTCTTACTTACCCAAGTAAGATTACTTCCTTTTAGCAACGAGAAAAATGAGAAACTAACTTTTACATGTTTCTTCATTTACTTATTCATTCAGCAAATATTTACTGATTGACTACTGACTATTCTGCGCAGAGTTAAATATGTTCCCTGGCCATTAAAAGCTCTTAGCTCAAAGTATTGAGAGGAATGGCTAAATCACATGACAGAGGGATAAGGGCAAGCAGAGGTCTTTAAACATGTCATGTCATATTTTGTGGATGATTAGCAGTGTACCAGGGGCTATAAGTTTCTTTCTAAAACCTCTGCATGAGTCTGCTTGGAGACCACATAATTTGATAGGTAAATACTTATTGAAGGTGAAAATCAAGGACTAGTTGCAGGAATCCTGTCTCCGTTGGTATTTCTGGGCTAGCCCAGAAGGAAACATTCCCCTCTCTATCACAGATGGTTACCCACTGAAGTCAGATGCTCTGATTTGGGTCATACTCATTGGGAGTATTTGTGAGCAAAAGGCATTAGCATGTACATCTAATTCTGTCTTTGTTGAAGTGAGCTGTCAGAGGCTTAATAAACATGAACTGGAGTGTTTACAGACCATCAGTAAGCATTGCAGCAATATTTCCCCTTCCTCTTATCATATCTTTGTTAAGTTCACCTCCTTCCCCACTATTGTTAAACTGGGTGTGTCCATATCCTGCTTCTATTGTAATATCGACTTAACCTCTTTGATGGTTGTGTCTACTTAATGAATGGACCAGCCCCTAACTGCGGAGGCCACCATTGCATAATTTTAACAAAGAGATTATATAAACACACACGCTGGTGTCTCTTAATTAAGGATGTGACGGTTAGATGAAGGTATTTGGCAATAATTGAAATCAGTAAGTCATTAAAAATTCTTCCGTGATACTACTAATTTGTTTGTAATAGCCTTGTAATTGCAGCATATTAAACAAAGACGAATGTGGGCTAGCCTACATGTAAAAAGTATCTGTCTTGTGTTTTCCAGCCAGCCACAGTTTTCCAGCCACAATTATAATTTCTACTTCTGGTACAGCTGAAATAAGGACTAAGGAAAGGAAGCTACATCCCGTGCCTTTGGCTGACAGGCTTCTAACGTACAGGTGCCTTTCCTGAAGGGTGGTCTTCCTTTGCACAATGTTTGTTGTCAGTTGGTAACATTGTGTAGTCTAGGAGAAATCCCAGAGATGCAGGTGCCTTATGAATACCCAGATGGGAAATGGAAGATGATCAGACTTCCTCTTAGACCCTATGAGTCAAAGGAATGACAAAAGATTTTCCTTTGAAACTTGGAAAGCGACTGAATCTAAAATGTCTCGTATACAAATGACGATAATTCCTTGCACAAGCCTCTTTCTCAAAGACACGAAACCTGTCTGCTAGAGCTTTTCCCCAAACCAAAATGCAACCATAGTCTGTGATGAGACTCAGCAGCTGTTTAACAGTGCCAGAAGCACTTACGAACTTCCACAACGCTTCCTTCAAGCCAAAAGAAAAAAACAACAAAAAAACAACACAAAAACCCCAACCCTCCAAAGAGCTCACTTTGAATGCATTCACCACGGACTCAGAGGGAACAGTGCCCCCTGTTGAACCATGGCCTCAGTATTCTCAGCACCTGATGGGTCCTTCCCAGGCTCCCTTGCAACTGACCCACTAGCACATCCTGTCTCCCTCAGAGAGCTGGCTCTAACAGAGCTCTGAGGTGGTCCCAAGTTCACGTGTAAGCGTGCTCATATCATGCTCTATAATTTGAGGAAAACACATGAATTTTAATCAGTTTTTAAAACAACCAGGCCTCTCTTCTCATTTACTAGAATGGAAAAAATTTCACTTTTATTACCTTAAAGATGCCAAACAGTGCCATTTTATTACTGTGGGAAGCTGGAAGTCATTTCCGAACTCTTTTGGCAAGGGTGCTATGTAGAGCATCCAATTCAGCCCTTTAAGTGTCTTCTGAGAACCACCACACAAACTGTGATTTACTGTCTTCAGGAGTTAAAGGGACTCTTTCTACCCTGAAACCAAAGAAAGAAAGGTGAAGTGTGTTTAAGAGGTGTCCCATGAGACTTGCAAGAATATGAGTCAGTGCAGAGAAGGCCAGACATAGAGAATGTTTTGATAACCCACAAACATTTTCCAACTTATAATTTTTAATTTGGTTTAAAAGTTTACGTTGGTACTTTTCAAAATTGTGAGGACTTTTGTGCATGAGTCCATCTGTCTTAGGCCACTCGGACAAACTTTTTACACTCAGTGGCTCTGTTTTCTTGCTGTTTGTATCCTGTAGAGGTTTAGGAACACATCTACTATGAATATATAGTGTCAAAGTTTTAAAAATATTTAAATATATAAAGTACATATGCATATATATTCATATATATTTGTAAATGCATATAAAACACATATGCATATATAAATACATATTTTATGTATTTATATTTATTTATACACACACATATTTACACACACACACACACACACACACACACTCTCTGATTCTGTGACAGTGCCTAAATCTTTTACACAAATATTTGGCCCAACAAGAGTGGAGATTTTGCATATTTTCTCGTTTACATAACCAAAAGATGGCAACACTCCAGTTACCTCTCTTGCCATTCAGTAGCAACCAACAACAATTTGAATTTATGTGTTCTAAAGCTGACTCAGATCTCTAATAGTTTAAAATTATGTAAGCTGCAGACTGCTATTGCTCTTAATTAAAATAAACTCCCACACATGTATATTTTGCCCCCAATGTTATTTTATTTGGAGACTTTGACCGGCTAGTTTGTGTAGTCATAAACACTAGGTCATTGAGGGCAAAAACATAGTGAGAGAGAAACAAGATATTTAACCACTAGTCAGAAAATACATTACACTGTGGTGCCTGACAAAGAGTAGGCTCTCTATCGACATCTGAAGAAATAATTGAAGGGATAAATTATACCACTCTGGAAAAAAAATTAGTCTATCAGATAAAAAATGAAAAGCTGTTTAATAGTGTCAAAGGAAATCCAGTAAACTCTTTTTCTTGACTAGAATCAGGAAATTGTTGACTTCAAGTAAAAGACCAATCTTTACTTGCCTTTATATTTTTAAGCTTTGACTAGTAATTTTCCAGTGCAACTCTCCAAGCAGTGGCTGTATCTCTGGTTATAAACAGCCCCAAATCCTTTGTGGAAAAATTTTTCTCTGGTAATTGTACTCTAAACAGAGAATTATATTCATAAATGGTATCAGAAAGGCATCTGAAGGTAGCTTGCGATTTCTGTGGTTTTTTTGGGGGGGGCGAAATTAATGTTTTCTTACAATGTTGTGATTATTAATGAGGAAAACATTGTTTTTTTCCTTGCTCTGACAGGTAGGTAAATATAATCTGCCATTTGGAATGGCATAATATTAAAATACAGAGATATTATGTGGGTTATTCCTTATTAGGACCAGGAGGAAATATCTGTTGTGAAGTAGAAGATTCACACTTGGCAGTAGTTTAGGATTTTATGCTATTTTCATTGCTAAAATCTTGTAGGGTTAACAGAGGCCAAATCTTCAGGGAGCACCTGCCAGGCAAATGGTGGAGAAAAGTAGGGAGTAGCTGAAGCTAGGAAGCCAAGAGTGTGATGCATCTCTTCTATCCAAAGGTATCTAGGGTGTCCGATTTCAGAGGAGTGAAATCCAGCTCCAAAACCCAAAATTTCCAAGAGCAAATTTACCACTAACTTGCTGAATCATAGTTAATGACTACTGAAAGGAAACACTAGCAGAAAGAACAGTATTCAAAGGTAAGATAGTAAAATGGATTTTTTTTGAAGACCTACACCCAAGAAGCTCTGTTCATTTGAAGTTTGGCCCATCCATTGGACGGATCCATGAATTTCCTGTCTGCATGTGATAGGTGTCCTTTTCTATTTCCACCCCTGCATCTCTCATCCATCTTTCATCCAATCATCTCTCTCTTTCAACCAAGTATTTACACACTGTTTTCTTTCTTCGTTCCTTCATTCATCAATGCAACCTGTTTTGGGCACCTTCTACATGACGAGCGCTACTACCAGTGACCAAATGATGTGAAAGATGGAGTGCCTTCCCTCAAAATGCTTCAAGTCCGGTGGGAGAAAAAGTCAGGTGTATCAATACAGCCCAGTGTGACAGATCTCATTACAGTACGACTCTGCGAGGACAGAGCGGCTTGTAAATCACACTGATGACTCCGGAAGGCGAATGGTAAAGCCAGATTTTAAAAGACAAGCAAGAAGAATGAGGTAGCTAGGGAAGAGAAAAGGTAATTCTGGACAAAAGCTATGCATATGTAAAACATGTTCTTAATAATTGGTGTTCATTTATATTCGCAACATAATCATGTAATGAAATGCCACTCCTTTACGTACAGTGTGATATAATGATTCGATTAACAATGACCTGAGGAAGCAATAGAGCTGGTGGTTATTTAAACTGTCTCTGGAACCAGACAACTTGGTCTAAATCCTGGCTCTTTCCCTTTTTAGCTGATAACCTGGGGGAAAAGTACTCCACATCCCTAAGACTCAATTGCTCTTTCTTCAAATTAGAATAATAATATTATGTCCTGTCCTGTATAGTGGCTATTACATTAACTTATACAAGAAATACACCCGTATCTGTCATGAAATAATCTCTCAGTGTATATTAGTTAGAATGATATTCTTCCTTGGCGAAAATTATTGTATTGATAAGAATAGGGCTGAAAATGACAATAGTTTTTGTTCTGTTTTTAACCTTTTGAAGGTACGTCTAAGAGCTCTCAGGAGCTGAGATTTACTATGTTCAGAAGCCCAAGGAGATACTGCCTTTTCTAAAACTTGAAACTGCTAGCAGCACGAGGGAGAAGGCACTGGAGCTTCTTTTCAATGCCCTGAGTTCAAATTTCATTTCTGTTGCCTTCTAGGGTCTTGGACAAGTTGCTTAATGCCTGTGCTGCATTTTCTTATCACACAAGGAGGCACTAAAGACGCCAAGATCTCCCTCAGGGAGGACCCAACGGGATAACAGGTGTAAGTGTGGCTAGCGTCACCCAACGATTTCTTGCATCCTCCCCAAACCCTTTGAGAATGCTTAGAGAATGCATAATGGCTAATCTAAGGACTGTGAAAAAACATCTCTCCCAAAATACTTTCTATAGTTTGAGAGATCACATATAAATATTCTCTTCTGCATTCGCTAACTCTGGAAAACACTCTCGAATATTACTGCTGACTTTGATAGGCTGCCTTTGCAGCTTTGCCAGAACTTGCTCTGGTGGCTGCTATTCATAGAATGCCCTTGGATAATGTGATAGGTTGAATTTGAATTACTCCTCCAATCATTTCGGCAGGAGTGATAATGGCAACTAAAATGGTCATCTGGAGAATGAACTGAGCGTGGACATCTTCTAATAAAATCTCTCTCTCTCTCTTTTGTCCTTAGGATAACCCAAAAACACATAAGTTGAATAAGTGAGCATTAAACATGCTAATATAAGATGACTTTCCTGTAGGTAGATAATATATACCTTAAAAGACCACTGATCTCAGGGGGAATACAAATACCAAATAGGTTTTTTTTTTCCCCAAAACCTAAACCACAGGAAAACAGATGCTGCACTAGATCTTTCCTGGAATTATATTTTGGTTGGCAATATTGTTTTAAGGCTGAGAACTCACCCTACCCAAGCAGTATATACAGTCTAGTTTTAAAGAAATTCAGCCTATCATCATGTTGCTAGTGCTCTTAAAATCTTTGGTCTCTCCAACATCTTTTCTTCTTTCTCCCCCCCCCCCCCCTGCGTCCTTATTACTTAATACTGTCACATCTAAGGCCAGAGCTCCTTAGTCTGCCTGAAGGAATACAGAAGTACCAGGCTGGCATAGCTTCTATTTTATTAATTTTTTTTTTTCTTGCCTGCAACCTGATTTCTTCTGGGTCTGACCTAATTCCTTTGATGCCTGGGGCTTGGAGGCCTGTGCTAATCTGCATCAGGGATGTGTGGAGAAAAGCAAGACAATTGAGAAAAAAGTAAGCGAAAAAGGAATGGCACCTGAGCAGGGGGACCCTTCAAAATCAAAATAAGCATTTTGAAAGCAGGACATTTCTGTTCTACCCCATCCTTTAAAGAGGAAACTGCATTTACTACATGGCCTCAAATATACATTTCCCCCTTCTTTCTGATTCTTTAAACCCTGTTATGACCAGGACAAAACAGGCAGTGGCAGATACTAATTGTTAGCATCGTACAATAAATTCCGGTGTAAGGAAAATGCCCATTTATGAAAAAGAAGTCATCTTCTAGAAGTAAAATTGAAAGAAATCGTGTGTGCTGACTTTGATGGACAGATTATGCAATAGTCTAAGCTTTGTTACTAAGCTCTGGAACGTGCTGATATTGAGAGCTCCTTAGACCTGTCCACAAACTTATTGCTCCTCTGGGTCTGTTCCCAGTTTCTCCTTCCCTCTGGGAAGCAGTTCTTCTTCCTGCTCGAATAAGCGGTAGACATCTTGTAGTCATTAATATCCCAAAAGCAGGGGGTAAAGGAGCAGATTTTCAATGTGTCTCTGCTCACTTGATTTTGGATTACTACGAATCTCGGAGAAGTGGAAAGGTGAAATTTATGCTTCCTTGGTAACAAATCACAGGTTTTTTGTTTTTTGTTTTTTTTCTTTGAGATGCTAAGAAATTGTGATTTCGTTTGCATGGGTTTACCAAAAAAGTGTGTGTGTGTGGGGGGGGGGGTTTGTGTCCATATGTGATTTGATTAGTTACTGTTCCCAAAGCCATGAGTACACCTGCTCCCACCAAAAGAGACATAACTTGATCTAAAGCAGAAAAATGATCAAGAACAGTAATTGTTTTCAATACAGTAGGGTGCCTTGGTTCAGGGATATTTTCACTTCTCAGATGTTTTCAAGTCATTTGGCACTCAGCCTTCAAACTTGCTATTCATTTGGTCTCCAAACTCATGTCTCAAAGCCACGTGACTATCTAATGTGCCATAAATAGAAACAAGACTCTGAATTTAAGGGCTAATACCCTTGGCCTCTCCTGGCTCCCCTGGCTGTCTAGCCTACGCAGCTTCTTGTTTCTGGATGTATTTGCCGATTCAAGTTCTTTATTTGGGTGTATTGTTTAAAACCATGTATTCGTCAGAGATTTAGTGCTGCTCATTAGCATAAATCTGTGTACACTTTGTGTGATGTGTGTCTTCTTTATAGTATCCTTTTATTTGCAATTCTTTCTCAGCGGTGGGTACAGCAGTGAGTGGAATGACCCTACCCAGGTGCTTAGGAGGAAAGAAGAAGAAAAGGAGTTTGGGGTGCAGATAACTCACAACCTGGAAAACTAACATAGCCATAGTTGATAATGAATAGACTATCTGAGTATCAGTTTAAGCCATTAGGAATGATCACTTGTGTGTGTGTGTGTGTGTGCATTACTGCTATATTTTAACATAAGCCCATGGAATCCGCATTTTTCACACTGATGAAAAAATTTTTGCAGTTAAATCTGAACACTGTTCCTAACTGATCTGGAAATGCCATTTCAAAACACTGGTTTGCCACATTATTTCCGATTGGATTCAAAGAATAGAATGTCACAGGGTGGTGCAAGGTATTGCTACTTTTCCTCGGCCCCTTGAACATAAACTAATGAACGTCTGAGAGCAGAAAATTCAGCTATAATTCAGGACCCCAAGCCATGCATTATAGTTTTTCTTTGGCAGAGCTATCTAAAACAATCTCATATTTAGTGGTTTATGTCCTCCAACTTTGAAATACATTGTAGTTTGAATGTTGGGCAGATAAAAGATTAATTCGCCTTTGTAAAATTGCACACCCTTGGGGGTGGTTGTATTTTATGCACAGGTGAACAAGAATTTTTTTAGCAGCAAGTCTACAGAGCTGACATTTTTAATGCTTTCTGCTTTTCTTTCTTTCTTTCTTCCTTTCTTTTGTAAAGCACAGGTCTAAGCTTATGAACATTAGATTCCCATTTTATTTTATTTTATTATTTTAAAATAATTATATAATAAATAAATAAATAAATAAATAATTTGACAGAGAGAGAGAGAGAGAGAGAGAGAGAGAGAGAGTGAGATCACAAGTAGGCAGAGAGAGAAGGGGAAACAGCCTCCCCGCTGAGCAGAGACCCCCCCCCATGCGGGGTTCGATCCCAGGACCCTGAGAACATGACCTGAGTGGAAGGCAGAGGCTTAACTCACTGAGCCACCCAGGTGCCCCAGATTCCCATTTTAAATTGCTTGTTGAACTCTTTTTTTTTTTGGTCGAATGTTATACTTTATGCAGGTCATAAACCAAGGTTAGGTGTAAACTTTGAATGTATATATTCAAAGTTTACACATACATAGACTTCCCTTTTTATTATCAAGTCTAGTAAAGGGATCTATTTCTGCTTTTATTAACACATAGGATCCATTTCATAAAGGATGCTACCTATTGTGCTGAAATAAAAAAAAATTAATAAGTGAACACTGTCATCATATAGTGCACCTAGGAGAGATTGCCTATTTTCTTGCTCTATTTTTGCAAAAAATGAAGAATCACGATGAATATCAATTTTATAAGTTTTCTGATGACCAACCAATGTGCGATGCTGAATCCCTGAAGCAAGCTACCCCGAATACTTATCATAACCATTGGAACAACTATAAACACAAAAGATGCATGTTGCCCAAGTGAGATCTGAACTCCTGATAAAAGGAAAACTGGACCTCTTCCTTTTTCCTGTCCATGTCTTGGTTAACTGCCCCATTGTCCATAACTAATAGATAAAAAAGCAAAGAGGTGTTTCTGTAATCCAACATACAATGAAATAGAAACCCAATTGCTTGCATTTCTACTTGCTATGCTAACCCTTTTCTCAGATGATCTTGGCAGCTTTGCTTTCCTCTAATTTCGCTAACATCTCGCAGTTATAAAAAAAAGTACGCACCCCCCAACCCTCTGGCTCCTTCCCCTCCCTTCTTTTCCCCTTCCCGCTGTTTCATTACATTTTCTTATGTGCATACCATCAAGTCCTCTTGGACACATAATAAGATTTGTGCCAGACTATGTTTCTTGGCTTTAATGGTTAGTTAGCTTTCCAGAATACACATGCTGCTTTATACATGCTTTTATTACTGACATCATGAGAATGCATCTCTCCTATGTTTACAATTGGGTGTTCACCCTTAAATAAAAGCAATGAGATCAGGTTGTTTAAGAGAATCTTTGAAAAGCAGAATAAAAACAGCTGTTATCTGCTTGAACCATTTCATTTTCTTTCATGATCTGAATGATAATGATGTGTAGCAGTGGGCAGTCTCCGGCTCTCATTATACACCACACATCAGAGCCTCTTTCAGGTTGGAATTGGGTCTCTGTCCCGGAGTTCCAACAGGATCGTTTCAACCTCACTTCTAACAGGTGTTGGTGTTTGCAGGAGGGGGTGAAGGGCGGATAAAACACCTTTGCTTGTTCCCCACTGACCTCTGGATTCAGGAGGCTGGTTTTCATTGGCAACGTGGGTTTGAAAGTCAAGCCAGGTCCTTGCTGAAATCTCTCTCACCAGGAACAGATTACAAATATTTCCACATGTCAGACAAATGAACAATAGGGTGGTCCTTATTAATCAAAGCTCTCCTAAACCAAATACAGATGGTAGCAATGAACTTCTCTTCCATGAAGATTTCTGGACAGGGGAGGAAATCTATCTTGCAGGAACACACATTTCTTCCAGCAACACCAGACGAGGAATAAGGAGCTTAAACCAAATGGAACCCAAACCAAAACATGACAAAACAATAATAAATAAATACAATTTTTAAAAATCCCAGCCTTCTCAATGATCCAAACTGGAAGGTTGATTGAGCTTATTTCCATTCAACACTCCCCCGTCACAAGCTGTTTCTGAAGATTCTGCGGCATTTGCCTAGAGACTGACAAGCTTAAATTGGTTTTAACCTCTGGAGTCCCCTTTCATACTGCAGATGTTGCTGATTGGGGTGCAGGGTTCTGCTTTCCCTAAAGTCAGTGATTTTCGGGCTGTGGTGGCATCTACCAGGGAGAAGCACAACTTCTCTCAGACAACAACGGTGTTTGTTATTTTTAATTAACAGAAAAATATTGATAGGACTCGTTGAAACTGCACTGTAGTCAAAACTTGAGAGTGAGGAGAGTCAGAGAAACAATTCTACTTAAAGAACAGCCCAGAGACTAGACCCATGGCGGCACCTCGTTGACCTGAGCCATGTTCCTGAAGCCTCTCGAGCAGCAGAAAACTGGGTTGGGGAATCTCCTGGGAACAAAGACTCCTTGGGACTTTCTGCATGACCAGGTGTTACTATTTAGGAAGAGTATATTTCAGATGTTTTAGCAAAATCGGTTCCACTTCTTTACTCAAGATTGGTGCTATTATGGTCTGGTTCAGCCCTTCAAGGTGAGGGATCAAAAGATGCTGAGATGCCTCTCAGTTCACGCCTTATCTCAAAACAGTGTTAAACCTAAATTGTATTTGAAAGGTGAAAATTCTATTGTGAAGCCCTTAACACAGAGGGTCTGTGATTTCCACTGATAAAAAAAATTTCATGATGTGAGAACTACCAGAGGCCATTTCTCTCACTAGCCTAAATCTTTTGTACTGCTGCTAAGAGTATATTTCCCCTTGGTCTGTTCTTGGAAAAAGAGAGCAATATTCAAAATTGTTTAATGCATGAGTAAAGATTTTTTAAAGTCTCATCTCAAACTTTTTCAACATAATTATAGTAGAGATGGAACATTTTTCTACTAATAGATTAAATATGTGTCTGAAACCTCAGATTAATTATAATCTTTTTCAAGAGGACTAAAATTTTATAACTTTTCATGAGGAGATAACATTTTATTGGATTTTAAAAGGAAATGAAATAAAAGTATTATATATAAGAACAATTCCCTTACATGCCATAATCATGATTCCACAATGACTCCCCCCCCCCCCAGAGGGGAGAAGATGGCCCAGCTGATTTTTTAACATATTAGAAAGTAGAAAAAACCTTATGAAAATAGTCTCTATTATTATTTTGAGGATGTGATATATTTTCTTTAAGGTATGAAATAGTGTATTTCAATATTCCAAATAGTTCCCTGAATGTGTGGAAGTAGACTTAAGTCCAGGTTTTGTCCTATCTGGAGCAGATGATCCAATTCTAAGTTCACACAGAATCATTGGCAGATGCCAAAGGAAGACCTAATTCTTCTGATTTCCTTGTGGTGTTGAGTAAGTGATAATATCTCAATGAAATTTAATTTTGAGCATGCTCTCAGCCACCCTTCCCTCCCCTGACTGGACATTCCTCAGAAAGTACTTGTAACTCTTTTATGTTCTGTGGCATAAATTAACCTGGTAATTTCTATGAGAAGACAATGGGTGGTTAGTGTGGGTATTGAAATCTCAACCCTATTGAGGAATGCCTGAAAAACTGTCTTAGAATATAAACATGGGATTTTAGAATCTTAGCTACCTAAGCCATGTTTATACTCAATTCAGATATTATACACTTCCATAAGCATTTTATAATACTCCTGGCTTAATTAAAATAAGGAGAGGTCACATATCTGCCCACTAAAAGAAATCAATGAGAGCACACATACAAGAGAGAAGAAAAAGAGAATGACATTTTTGTCCAAAGAGTAAGGAGGAAGAGTGGAAGAAAAGGAAAAGGAGGTCTAATTATGCATCTAGAACATAGTAGTAATTTGGGGAAAGTTGTAATTGCTACTCATCAGAACATAGAGACATACATAATCAAAGTGAATAGGAATTCACATTTTTTTTTTCCCCCCTGTGGATATGTATAAAGCACTTTCATTTAGTGCTTCCATGTGAAATGGTAGAGAGAGCAAGTTCTGGGTTTGATGGTGAGACTTGCCTTTTACTAGTTGTATCACCTTGGCCAGGTCACAGGTAATATGTGATAAAGTGTCCTAATAGAGCCATCCTTATTGCTATGTTATGAGGATTGAATAAACATTGGGAAAGTTCTTGAAACTGTGTTTGAGACACAATAACCACTATATAAATGTTTATTAAAACACATGCTCATTTAATTCTCACAAAACTCTTTTTGATTAAAAAACAGCACATTGTTTTCATTTTAAAGCCAAGACAGCTGAGGTCCCCCAAATTGATGTAATTTCCCTGAATACTAGTAGGTGGTAGAGAAGCGGTTGGTATTTTGTAAAGTTAATTCCAGGGCCCAGAAGCTTCACTGTGTTATACGGTGAGCTAATAGGGCATGAGGTCTGGCCATGAACTTTTAACTGCCAAATAAGATACTATAATCAGATCTTCTGATAAAAAAACAAGGACACTGACTTTATCTACAATCTCTGACATTTTAGGAAAGAGTGGTAGATAAAGACCAAAATATAGAAACACATAAATTGCAAATACGCATGTAAATGTGTATTTTCTTTGTCTAGCAACTATTTTTAAACCTATTTTTCCTTTCTAACAGTACACATTTCTTGAATTCTTTGACAATACCACTAATTTTGGTATGGGAACTGGAGGTATTATCATTAAAGTGTTATGCAAATTCCAGTGGATAGTTTTTATTGTTACTATTCTGGAATTAATTGCTTGTTACCAAGGTCATCTCATCAAGAACATATTCCCTGATTCCTCTGAGTAGATTACACCTGTTGGTTAGATCATCTCTCAGCCATGTGAACTTTTCTATTTTATACAAGTCACCATTTTTAGCATGGATTTTTAAAAAAATGATTGAAAATATGAATGTCTTCTCCATTTTATGGAAAGCTCTATGAATGTAAAAACTAATTCTGGTTTGCTCATTCTTTTACCTCTGGTATCTAGAATGATATCCAGCATGGAGTGGGATAATGGCTTGGTAAAACATTTGCCAGATAAATAAGCAAAAGTCACTGGTCCCTGCCAAGGCTGTTTGGGGGTGGTGGTGAGTAGTTCGGGACAAGCTTAGTTGCCTCTCAGAGACAGGGTGGAAGCTGTGTGAGTAAGAGTGCCCTGTGCAGGGGCGCCTGGGTGGCTCAGTGGGTTAAGCTTCTGCCTTTGGCTTAGGTCATGATCTCAGGGTCCTGGAATCGAGCCCTGCATCGGGCTCTCTGCTCAGTGTGGAGCCTGCTTTCCAACCCCCTCTCTGCCTGTCTCTTTGGCTACTTGTGATCTCTGTCCAAAAAAAAAAAAAAAAAAAAAAAAAGAGTGATCTGTGCAAAAAACCATTTCGTGGTTGTTTTAAATAGTAAATGTGGAAATATAAGAGTCAGAAAAATGGAGAAAACAAGATCTGCTTAAAAGGAAAAACATGAGTTATTTTGTTTCTGAGGAGGATAGGAAGTTTACAAGGGAATTTAAAGATTTTTTCCAGTGTGTTTTGCAGTCTTGAGTTGAGTCTCTTTCTGTAATTTTATTAAAACAAGCTGGCTGTGGTTAGAACCTGCAGGTTAGAACAATGTATACCAGAAGGGTTGATGGCAACAGTAATATCACCTTTATATGGTGGAATCTCTTGCTATGTATCAAGGAATCATCACCCATTGACCCCTGGGTGCAGGAACTCATATGTGATTAATCAAGGAAGCACTTTCTTTGTTGAACTCGGGAGAGAAGTTTCTGTACCCAGCAGGTGAAATAACAGATCGGGGAGCCTGGCAGGCAGAGTGGCATATTCCCTCCTGACCTCAATTTCCCAAAGACACTGTGTAGTCTGTTTGTGGATGACACACTCAATGGGAAAAGCACCAGTCTAAGAAAACAGTGAGAATCCTATCATAACCTTATGGTATAGGAAGATAGTTATCTTCTCATTTAGTCAAGACAAGAGGCCAGATTTCACTGGTCTGTGAGGATGAAGAAAGAGAGACTAATTCAGTTACAAAGAAACCATGCCGTCTATCCATCTATTAAGTCCTTTGTTGCCAATTCATATCCATTCAGTTTACTACCTTGGAATTGAAAAAAAAAAAATCTGCTTTTAATCCTTTAGAGAGAAAGCCTGGTTATTGTATTATTTCCTCTGTATAGTTGAAAGAGTGATTATCTTCAAGGAGAGAATGCTGCTAGGGATTTAAGCATAATGTATATTTGTACTTACTTTATATTAAATTTAGAAGTTAAAGATGCGGCATAATTATGTGGGTTTTATTCCCCTAAACAGGCAATCCACGAATGCACAGTGGGTTCAAGCAGGTAGTTGAAAATGATGCTGCTTAATTACTTCATGGATGACAAAGACATTTCCTGACTTGATTAAAGATTTTTTTCCTAGAAAATCAAGTTTTTATAAACACTCAAAATAGCATAAAAGGTGCTCAGTTGTAATTGGTAGATTGATGCATATCTATGAAATTCTACGTACGTACAACGATTTTTCTGGGGCATGGAATTTTGTGTTTTATCTGAACTTTCTGCATACTCAGGTTATAATCACTGATCTCCCCACCTCAAAATGATAGAGACAACTGGGAATATTTATATACAGCTTGCTGAGAATTTCTGATTTGTTAAAAATGTAATTGCTAATAAAATTTTTACCACACAATTTATCTCTTCCATAATGAGAGGCCAGGGAATTAGTTATATATATTTTTTTCTTCCTCTTTTCCTTTGTAATGTTAGATCTCAGTTGGAGAGAAAAGGACTAACAGCTGGAACTTATAACTATTTGGAAACATCAACAATATTGAAATTTACACTCCCATGTGCAGATGTTATCAGACAATCAAAAAAATGTGTACAAACAATGGAAGAGGAAAACAATTTTATCAAAGTGTGATTTGGTTGGATGGGGCACAAAAAGTTACACTTGTCTGTTTTCAGAAAAAACTTTTGGATCAATAAAATGAGATAGATTATATTAAAGTGAGGTTTTGCAAAAGATTTTCTAACTCAATGATAGGTATGGTCTATACGAGATGACTGACTATGAAACATAAAGTTTTACCCTCACCACACTGTATAAGCAGGAGAGGCTGAACTAATAAAAAGAAACCATGCCAGTTGGCAACCTTTCCCACTGGATTTCAAGATTGTAGTCAAACACATTTCTCCCTAATACTATTGGGCATGGTCTCTTAATAATATGCTTCCAACAGAGAGGTTGGGCCAATCCTTCCATTGCTAATTTATATCTTCCTTATCTAAGAGAGATTGGTTAATCCAAGTACGGTATTTTGGGTTATGGGATTAGGCTAATACTACTTTAATATAGATAATTTTTTTTTTTCTTCCTTGGGGCTTTATCTGTCAAGCTACCTCCTTTGTTAGCATTAGCTTTCTCTTCCAGCATAATTTAGTAGAAATTGGTAAAAATAGTGAGACTTTAGTATCCATAAAGACCCTTAGGCAACAAAGTAACACGGGAAGATAGGTATAAAACTTAAATATCTCAAATATATTCAAAACTTGACTCCTAAAATAAACTTTATTTTTATTCATTGCATCCAGGCAGGAAGTGTCTTCTTAAGTCCAGGAAACATTGCTGTTTTGGTATGGGGGTGGGTTGGAGTGAAGGGCGAGGAGTATACATTTGGTGCTTTTGCACGTGGTTTAGAAATATCAATACCTGGGGCACCTGGGTGGCTCAGTGGGTTAAGCCTCTACCTTCGGCTCAGGTCATGATCGCAGGGTCCTGGGATCGAGCCCCGCATCTGGCTCTCTGCTCAGCAGGGAGACTACTTTCCCCTCCCCTTCTGCCTGCCTCTCTGCCTGCTTGTGATCTCTCTCTCTGTCAAATAAATAAAATCTTTTAAAAAAATATAAAAAAAAAAAGAAATATCAATACCTGCAAGATTTGAAAACAATCCTTAATTGTGGAGGTATTGTGTAGTGGCTGAAAGTCTGCACAAAGAAATAGACAGACGTGGATTTCCATCTTGGCTCTGCAGTTTGCACCTTCTATGGCTTCAGGAGTTACCTCTTCCTTGCCTCATGCTTCTCATGAGTAAATCAGAGAAACTGATTGCTATGGAAATCAAATAAGATGACGAAGTGCTTAGTGCAATATGTAAAGCACTATCAAGGTGGTAAGGATTTAATAATTGGTTGCTATTATTATTTATATTATTATTATTGTTATTTTAGATGTATTCTTTTTTTTTTAACAGATTTTGGTTTTTTGTGAGGGGGAGAGACAGAGAGAGTGAGCACATGAGCACATATGAGTGAGGATGAACAGTTGGGAGGGGCCGAGGGAAAGGCAGCCCCCCGCCCCCCTCAACGGAGCAGGGAGCCTGACACAGGACTCGATCTCAGGACCCTGGGATCATGACATGAGCTGAAAGGAGATCTTAACCCAAGGAGCCACTCAGGCACCCTATTTTAGATATATTCCAAAGCTTCTTGAACACAATAAAAACACTTGCTCTAGAAGAGGGATCCAAATAGGCACCTTCTGATCAGAGAAAAGACTACACAGCATTCGTGGTGGCACAGGTTTGCATAGAGGGTGAAGTGTAAGTGGTTAAATTGTCACTTATTAATCTGAATTTAACATAGACAGACTTCTGCGAGAAGAAACCTCTGCTGCATTTGAAGGGCACATAAAGATACACAAAGGAACAGAGGACTTGCTAGAGAGGTAAGAGGAGGGAGATAGATCCCTCCTTCATTTTGGAGGAAAAAAATACATGAACCACAGATAGGAAATGATTACAAAGCACATGAAAACTAAATCTGTTTGCCAAATTCTCTGTTGTTTTTGTTGTTTTCTTCCACAGAGAACACCGAACAGCTACTGAAAATGCCTAAAGAGTGACTGCAGACACGGGTAGAGAGCTCAGCAGCTCTAGTCCATCCTTTTCAGTGTTCACATTAAACTGGCGGAATTACAGGGCACCTCTTCTATGACAACACTCGCTACATTGTACTGCAATTTATGCGAACATGACTGTCTCTCCCACAAGTGCTACAAGCACAGGACCATATCTTATTCGTGTAGCGCCAATGCTGAGCACAGAACAAGTGCTCAGAAAACGAGTTTGCTGCATCAGTGAATCAATTCCGGTCTGTCCCAGATAAGGGCATTCATTTACCTCATTTGTTAACAAACTTGATTGCCTGTTATACTTCAAAACAGCATATGCTAAACTAAGCTCAAAACGAATTTCTGACCCAGTAGTTACCAAGTTACATGAGGATTTCCTGTAAGCATCAAAAATTGTCATGAGTGTTTGCACTTGAATAATCTCTTGATTGAGAAAATACATGACACAGCATCGAAAGCAGCTCCCATTTCTGTTTGGAGTTGGTAGCAAACGGAGTGTTTGTGGCAAATGGAGTGTTTTTGGCAGCATCCTGGTAATAGCGAAACAACTGGAGACAGGTTATAAAAACGTAGTTAAGTGTTTGCCCATAGTGGACGGGTTAAATCAATTATGCTACACTCACGTCATGAAATACTTTACAGTATTGAAAAGGAAGATGTACTGATACAGAAAAATATCCAAGGTATATTAAGAGAGAATATCAAATTATATGTACAGCATAACTTCCTTTGTGTTTGAAAAACTGCACAAGTCTGTCGGAGAGGAGTATGGAAAGGTTCTGGAAGACTACAGAATAAGTGGAAATGAGTGTGCTAGGAAAGGAGCATTTGCTTTTCAATTATAACTTAGACTGTTTGAAGTCTTGCTTCATGAGCATGAATTATTTCTATCTTAAAACTCAAAATGTATCTCTGTATATATTAACTCTTTCTCTATTTTATCTACATATCTGTATGCTTTATAATATAATTATAGGATTATATATTATATAGCTATAGTCTTTATACATTTTATATCTAGATATATAGATTTTTTTCCCCTTTCACTTTAGACCAATATGTTCTGCCAGTGGCTGATGTTTCGTCCATGCTTCCAAGTGGAAATCCTTTGCGATAATTTGCAATTCCCCCTTAGTGCTTTCACCGTCAGAATGAAAACCAGTCTTACACAATTCTTATAACTCTTTTACCTTTTCAACAACAACAAAAAAATCAATAAACCAAAAGAACAGTAGATTTTCAAATGTTTGTGAGCTTCCCATTCTTTGTGCATGCTCAGGAAATGTTACAGGAAAACCCAATACTAGGAAGGATAATGGGGAACGCTAGTGTTGATTTCCAAGCAAAGTTTCAGAAGTACCCTCCTCCCTTGCTTTGGGTACCGTCAAGCAAGAGTGAGGAAGAGGGAATCTGCAGAACACTTACTCTTCCAGGGAGCCCGGTGTGAAAACTGCCATCTTAATCTACACTATCCAGATCATCTGGTTGACTCGAGGTCAAACTACAGAATTGAGATTAGAATTCGGATTAGCAGATGTGAAGTTTTATACATAGAGTACCCCTTCCCCCGGCTGTATATTAGCTCCATATTGCAGGAAGTGCAGAAACCCTGCTTTGCTCACCTTCACACTTACTTTCTTTGACCATCTCCATCTAGTGCAAGCCCAGTGCCTTGCGTTTATAGATAACGCAAAAACTGTGCAATGATTTAGTGGTTAAATCACACTGACTAGGTCAGATGACTTTTCCAAGACCAATACTCACCAGGGAAATGACACATGGGCTCCATCCCTGAAACCCCATTCCCCATCCAGTCCTCTTACTGTTAAACCCTAAATCATGCTGTGCCTGAGTCATCTGTTACAAGGCATTTAATTTGATGTTAACCTCTTTAAAATCTTAAGTTCCTTTCTAGATTATTGTTGGTTTTCCAAGTTCCTTTGAATTTAGGAAAAACAGTAAGCTTTTATATAATATCTACTCCTCTGCATCCCTCCATTAATATCTATGTCTACTCACTGTGCATTTTCTTCATGGTTCATATTATAATTCAGAATCACTTTTTCTTTTTACACCATTCTTGGTACAATTCTCTGACTAGAATGCAATCCCTCTTAAGAAAAAGACATTGTCCCATTATTTATAGGGCTTCTCTTTTCAATAATGTCTGCATCATTGAATGTTGAATGGTTCCATAAAGGTTAAATCATTCAGAGAAATCTCGTTGAAAACAAAATCTGTATTTAAAGGTTTTCTGGGGGTGCTTGGGTGACTCAGTTCTTTAAGCATCTGCCTCAGCTCTAGTCATGATCCCAGGGTCCTGGGATTGAGTACCACATCTGTCTCCCTGCTCAGCCAGGAGCTTGCATCTCCCTCTCCCTCTGCTGCTCCCCCTGCTTGTGTGCGTACTCTCTCTCTGTGTCAAATAAATAAAATCTAAAAAAAAAAAAAAGATTTTCTCTAAAGCATCTAAGAGGTGACAAGATGGTAAAGCCTACAGGACAAAATTGAAGAAAAAGTTGAGATATAGCAAGGTGAGTAGAGAATGAAGCTCTTAAGTTGCCAGTGTCCCAAGGATATTTCTATATTTTGTCAAATGAGAGTTATAACTTTGGCAGATCCTTTGAGGTCTCCAAGTATGGGAATGGAAAAGGACATACTACTTATGTTGAGCTGGGGTCCCAAAGGGTCCTAATCCTCAAAGGACAAGGAAACCAGCAGTAACAATGTCTTTGCCTTTCCATCTCCTGCTCCTAAAAGATTGTAGTGAGGATGGATTTGGCACATTGTTGAGCAAGCAAGAAAAGGAAAAGGGAAAATAACCTGTCCTAGAGAACTTGCGAATATTTTTAAAGATTTGCAGCCTCCCTTATGCACTGCTTTGGAGGTCTGGGGATCTCCTATGAAACTTTTATTTGAGATGGTTCCAAGAGATGTCTGGCAAAAATCAACATAATTTTTTTTTGGAGGAAGGCATCTCTGAGCTAGAGCCCAAGGAATCCCCATGACTCAGTACAGCAGGAAGAAGGCCCTTTGCGAGACTGCCAGGACCAACATTAATCAGAAGGGACATGTCTACAGACTTCAGACATTGGGATTTTAAGCAAGAGACATTCAGTCACCACAATAAAGGAAGTAAAAGGCAAGGCTGAGAAGAGCTGCAGGGAATAGGAACTGTAAAAAGCTGCAGAGAAGATCTGAAAAGACTATCACCTCAAATTTGTTCTAGAAAACAAAACTTCAGAAACCACCACTAAATCCAATGGACAAATGTGAGAAGACATAGAACTCCAAAGATGTAGACAAAGAAATAATTCAGACCAAAGCTTCAAGAAATAAAAAGATGGGAAACAGAGGAAAATGTAACAATATATGGGACGGGCTGAAAGATTTGAGTATACATTAGACACCAGAGGAGAGCTGAGGATGAGATGGGTTTTATTGGGAGAGAAAAGGGGCTGAGAATTTTTCTCAGCTGAAGAACAATAGTAATCCTCAGTCTTGAAAAAGACAGGATCTAGAAAATTCCCAGGCAGGATAAATAGAAAGAAAGGCATACCACCTATGTCATTGTGAAACTTCAGACTGCATTAGAACCTAGAATGCAGCATTTGGTGAACAAGTAACTTTCTAGAAATGAAGCAATTTGTCCTGAAGACTGAGGGCTTTCAGGTGGGACCGTCCTTCAGTCATATGACACAGGCTAAGTTACTTCGTTTCTCCAAGGTTAGGTTCCTCTGTCTCAGTCAAAGAGGATAATAATAGTATTGACTTCATATGATGGTAGCAAGAAATATTGAAAGCATGTGAAATAATGCCCTACTTGAAAAGCAACATAATAAATGTAAACTACCTTTGTGGTTGTAATAGAAAAAATAAAAAGACTACTTGTATGATGAAGCATTGTTGTATGAAAAATTTCTCCATTTAGTTTCCCAATTTTCTAAAAGTTAAGCTTTACAGTACACACATTTTGGAATAATCAGCTTGTCTGAATTTGAATTATTTTAGAAAAAAATATTGGTGAACAACATGTTCTACAAGTTTTGGCACAGACTCAAAAGGACAATCATGATAACAATAAATATTGGTATGTTGTTGTATAAGTTCAAAATGCATTAGTAATATACATCATTCCATGACCCACTTTGCTAACATTATCATCTTCTGGAGAATGGGTAACTTCCTGTGGAATATTACATCACAAACGATACTACTGAAATTAATTTTGAAAATAAAGGTCACCTGCTATTAAAGTTAGGATATATTATGATCAGTTCAAAAAAGGCCACGACTGCGTAATATTGTGACATATTGCCTAATGACTCCTCAAGGTAATGGCGAAACATTGGTTTCAGCTGTCCTCATGCAATATAGACTGATAATTGATAGACAACAGAGTAGAAAAAGATATTATTAAGGACAGTTAGAGATGAGAGAAGATTTAACAGGGTGCACTTTGAAAGTGTGCTTCTATTCATGAGAGTGGTAGCAAAGCTGTATTCTGTAATGACAACTGATTCAATGCCTATTTATTTAGCACCAACTGTTTGCACCAAAGTGGTCATGGATCTTTTAAACTTAGTAAATGCACATCACATCATTTCTTTTAATGTGCTTTTATTAGCCTAATATATATTCTTTTGTAAGGTGTGACCATCAAAAAATACAGGGTACCAGCACAAAGACAATGTGTGTGCTTCTAGACTGTTGCAGAGAAAATCATGGTGAGTTATTGTGCATTCATTTGATTTTGACTGGGCATCTGCTATGATGTGATTACCAAATAGAAGAGGAGAAAGAATTTTCTTGAAGATGTTTTGGTGCACAGTTAAACACACACACACACACACACACACACACACACACACACACCACACACACACACACACACACACACAGACACACACACAACCAAAACCCACGAGAGAAGGCAACATGGAGACCAGCAAACAAAACCAGTTCAACTATCACCTCACCACACATGAAGGACTGCTGGTCACCTTTAAAACCAAGGCCAAATCAACTAAAGTAAATGAAATGGTTTCCTGCTTATTAGGTTGATTCTATTAAGTCCTTTATAAAAGAGCCTGTGTCTGTTTTATTTCATTTAGATACAAGAATAGTCAGACATGTCATTAAATTACCTTTGAATTTGACCTTGTACCTGTCATTTTTTGTGGTAAAGAGTAAGACTTTTTTTCAGGAAAAAGAACGAAAATTCTTTCAAGTTAGAAACATGGAAACCTAAGAGATTGTGCTATTTAAACAGAAAACAAATTAAGATTGCTCTGGAGTCTTTTTTTTTTTTTTTTTTTGTAATTAGCCACAAGTTCCTAAAGGACATTAGACAATTATAGAAACATACTGAGCTATGTGGTCTTAAACTTCAAGTTAACACTTATTTTCCTGGTTTCTGAAGACCTTTCATTTTCTTTAGCAATCATTTTGGGGATCATTCTCTTTTGCTTCTGAGCAAATCTTTTTATTTACTTTGTGGCAATTCTAGATTAGACAAGTAGAATTATCTCCTTAGTCTTCTTCCAGGGAATCATCTTGATATAAATATTGCAGGTCCTTTTTAGTTTTTATTTTAGTTATTAATTACATGAAGCCCATATTTCATAACTAGCACACTGTTAACTTATTTTCCAATTCTCCTGAGTGAACACCATAACTTTCTGTAATCCGAGGGCAGGCATTCCAGTTTCACTGAGTAATAGGTTGGGACTTTTTCCTTGCCACTCTCTCCAAAACAGTGTTTAATAGCCTTACGTATCAGGGAATATTTCTATATGTCTTGCCTAAATCACTCTTGTGTTTATTCTTTCTCATTGATATGACACTTCATCTGCCTTTTCCCTTGGATTTAATTTACTTGACATCAACCAGTTATTGTGACTAGATCAAATTTTCATAAATTTTCGCATTTCACGAATGTAGTCATATGACATCTTTCTAGCTCTCATTTCAGGCAGGCTTTGGAACATATTTCAACTTGGGGAAATAAAGCCAGTTTAAAAACTGTATTTTCATGCCAGGCTTCTATTCACATGGCTTTATGATTTTCCTGGACTCACCTAAGCCCCCAAAGCTGTATCTCACTAAAGGAAAATAGAGGGTTTTAAATAAATTTATAGGACCATCACTTTTATATGGCCATATAATAAAAGAATATGTGGAAATAGTATTGATAAAATTTAAGTATTCTCTTCAAGTAGAGCAGAAGAACAAAGGAATGGAATACTATGTCCCCTTTTTATGTATTTATCAAAGACTACCTGACTGCAGGCAGCATTTATAGAACTGACCACAACTTGGTATCTTGTGAGACAACTGTGGAGCTTATGGTAGCAACTGGGTTATGGTGTTTAAAATAAGTAGGAGGAAGATAAAATCATTTTTTTTTTTCATAAGCATTAACAACCAGCAAAGAAAATAATATATATCTGAAAACTATTTGTAAAACCTCCTGTACTTCAAGTGAATGGATGAAATTGTTAATGTGGCTGTTTCTTTTGACCACACCTATTACCAGTTACATCATGAAGTAGCCTTTTAAGCCACATTTTCAAATATATGAGTCATTGTTACATTGTTACATTGTCAGTTACTGTGTTTTAAAAGTTCAGAAGTTATATGGGTGGAATTACGCCCCCCTCAAATTCATATGTTGATGCCCTAACCTTCAATGTAACTGAATTTGGAGATAGGACCTTTAAGGAGGTAATTGAGTTGAAATAAGGTCATATGGGTAGGACCTTATTTCAACAGGACTAGTGCCATTATAAAGAGACGAGAAGACCTCAGAGCTCGCTCTTTTCTTGCCACACAGAGGACACCTTGAGAAGGCAACCATCTGCAAGTCAGAAAAGTCTTATCAGAAACGAACCCCACTGATACCTTGACTTTGTACTTCCATCTTCCAGAACTGTGAGAAAATAAATGTCCCTTGTTTAAGCCACCTAGTCTGTGGTATTTCATTATGACAGCCCCAGCAGAATAGTACAGAAGGCATTCAAATGTTTCAGATCACATAGCAGTAAAACGTCAAAAACACGTAATGTATAGAGTTATGGTGATAGTGGCAGAAATCGGACGGTACTTCCTGATTTCACATCTGTTATAAACTTGTCATTTTATACAACTCAAAAAGAGAAATGAATGATTCATTATTTAAAGATTAATTTTAAATGTTAAAGTAATCAAACAATAGCAGAGGCACAAAGGAAAAGAATCCTTCTCCACCTCCTCAGAACTGCCCGCCCTCCCTAGCCCGGTCACTGTTTTAAGAGCTTCCCAGATATTTTTCTGGTATCTTCTACTCATTCACACACACATACATACACAGACATACACCCTTTTTTTTTCTGTGCAAATGAGATTTTACTATACTTTAATAACTTATTTTTAATCCCTTTTCAAGCCTATTTCTCAACATATAGTATATCTAGATCTTTATCACTTTTAAAGACTCCATAACATGCTGATATGAGTGTACCCTGATTTGTATAACCAGTTCCGAGTTGATGGGAATTTAGACGGTTTCTAGTTGTTTTCTGTGATAAACAAAGCCATAGTGTACATTGTCACTTATATCTTTGCACATTTACATGAGAATTCTCATGCAAAAAAAAAAAATCTTACAAGTACAATTACTGAAAGTGTTTGTACATTTTTTAGTTTATTTTTAGTTTCAATAGGCAGTGTTAAATTTCCCTTTAAAAATGTTGGGCCCACATTGCTTTCCCACAACAGTCCACACACTGCTTTCCTAAGGCTTAAGATTGAGTAATGTAAAAGCTTTTAGGTTTTTTAAAAAATTCTATCTTTAGCATTACTTTTACTATCAGAAGTTGGACCTCTTTGACAAACTCTTGTCTGAAGGACTTTTACTGTTTTAAATAAATGTTGAAGTTGCTTTTTAAAAAGCAAAAAATCTAGCCAGTGCCATGTCATTGAAAATAGTTCATTTTTATCTTCTGCATGTTGGGTCACCGGGTACACAATACAACTAACAAGTGGTTACTTCACAATGGCTACCCCTATTGTGTGTTTGTCTTTAATGGGCATTCAGATTGTTATTATTTTAAACTCAAATAGCAATAGTAGTCTTGATAATAATGGGATAACAAAAATTCCCATATGTTGAATCTGGGTGATTTTAAAATTTTAATCAGGCAGAGGAGAACAAAACCCTTTTTGTAACAAGGAATGTTGATGTGATTTGGTTTGAGAGTGAAGGGTGAACAGCAGAGTAACTCCCTTGGGAAAATACTATGGAATGATGGTTATGTCATGTATGTCATGGTATCCTGAGACTTAACTTAGAACCTTAAAGCACAGAAAGGCTCAGTTAGGCCAGTGCTTAGGAAGACAATCTTTGAAATTCTTTTCTGTCAAAAATTAGTGAAACAGAGGAACAAATATCCAGGGAGAAAAATCTAAACCACTCTTAGACAAAAGAATCATGACCAATGAAGGGCATGACCTTCCTCAGCACAAATCAGGCCAGACAAGCTTAATTGTTTTTTTTTTTTTCTTATAGGATTACCAAATTGGTGGATAAAGAAAGGCAAGTGGGGTTATAAGAGCAGGACGTTAGGGAAATGTTTGATACAACAATTATTATTTGTTTAAATTCTTGGGTTATAAGTTCACTATTGGAGTCCTGTGAAAAGTAATTTACCACAGCCATGTGAGGTTTAATCTCAAGAGGGAAGGCAGGATTCAGTATTATAAAATCTATTCATGGAGAATAGCAAATTGATACGTTAAAAGGAAATGATATGTTTATAGGAAAAGGTGCTGAAAAGGACACTGAAAACGTCTACAGACATTCTTCATGAAAACACTAAACACTTTTCCTTAACATGATAGTCACTATTTTAAACCAACCGCCAGTATTTATATAATGGTTAAACTAGAAATAAGATAACAATCCCCCTCATGATCATTAATTTTTATTACTATTTGGGGGTTTCTGATTAACCAGTGTAATGTGAAACCAAATGTGGAGTATAAATATTGGACAGTTATAATCCCCAAAGAGTTATATGAAATCACTTAAAATATAATTGTGTTTAATATAAAGCTAGAAATACGATTAAAAGAATTCACAATCAAAACATCAATAAAAGATATCAGTAACATGGGATAATCTTAAAAAGAAATCTCTAAATCATATGTAAAGAAAATTATAAATATAGCTATAATCTCTACAAGTAAAATATATATGAAAATTTAAAACTTTATTGAGATCTTTAAGGATAAAAGACATGATTCTGGAAGAGACGATTGAACCTCGTTTATTTATACATGTAATATAATTCCCACATTTATTTATGTTTTATGTAAATAAAATAGAAGCTCTTGGGGAAATTTAAAACTTTTTTTCTAACATAACATTCATCTAGAAAGAATAAATAGGCAAGACTATCAAGGTAAATTGGAAACAACCACCACTAACACTACAGAACACATTATAAACTTATAATAAGTAAATTTGTGGTTTTGATATAAAAATAGACAGCTGGATGGAAGAGAATAAATAGCTAAAAAATAGTTGTTATTTTTTAAAATGCTGTGTGTAATAAAGTCATTGTAAATCAGTAAAATGGGGGAGGAGAAGGCTTAATCAAAAGTGGTCAAGGGTAAATAGCAACTCAGAAAAAAACATGTATTTCCTTACCTCACATTTTATTTCCAAATAAGTTCCAGATGGATTAAAATGTGAAAAATGAAAAAAATCGAACCATTGTTAAGGTAGAAAAAAATCGAATAAAACAAACAAACTTTTGGTTAGAAGACTGAATTTATAAATGATTAAAAAACAAGCATAAAGAAAAATGCCAATAAATTTAGTTTTATAAGTATTTTTAAAAAATCCTTATTTTGTAAAGAATACCTCACTCTATATTTGACAAAGGGTTGATAACTTTGCAATTATAAAAAAAAACAACCCATACAAATTCATAAGTACCCGGCACAGGACAGGAACAGACAATTTACCAAAGAGGAAATACAACTAGTAAACAAACATATGGGAAAATGTTCACCTCATTAGTAGTCAAAGAAATGCAAATTCAACTGAGATTGGAAAAATGAAAAGTCACAGTTTGTTTTTGTAACTTAGGCTTCTGCAAAGAGAAGGGGAGTAGCAATAGTTTGGAAAAAAAAAAAAGAAGTAGTTTGAAAAAATAGTTAAGAAAAAAAAAAAAAAAGAAATAGTTTGAGTCCCAGGATTTTTTCCCCAGCTGGAGACTGGGTGGAGACTCGAACTAGCAGGAGAAAACTATGTCATTGGACGTGCTGTGTCCTGCATCTCTCTCCCTGAAGGTGTCCTACGCACAGGTGGCTGGGTGGTGGGGGAGGCATAGAGAAGGGAAATTTGGATGAAAAAGAAATTGGTCAGTGTGATATTATTTCCTTTAGTTGAGTTGCAATAAGAATTTTAATAAACAGCTAACAGTTTTATTAACAACTATGATATATGACACTATCTTTCCCTGGTCACATCAGCAAAACACTAAAAAAATATATCCGTTGATAGGAAAGGGTGGTATGAACCTGGAATTTTGCTACCTATAACATCATTTATAAGATTGCATTAGTAGCCACTAACAACCAGTTAGGACCGGCTAAAAGACTAGGGACTGCTGTCAAACATTGAAGTACTGTATTCTGGGCACTGCAGAAGGACTTCACATAGATGCTCTGATTTAGTTTTCACAGTGAGGTAGGCGTCGTCATTGTTGTTACTATTCCTTTGTTTTTACATAAGCAGAAATGGAGTCTTGGAGAGGTGAAGAGACTTGTAGAGATTACATGGATGGTAGACAACAGGCTTGCATTTTGAACCTGGACATCTTGATGGCCAAACCTACTCTTAATCCCTGCAATCTACGTGATAGGAAAGACCATGCTAGGATAGCATATACACATTATTATGACTACACATGCATGCAGATCCAAAACGAAATCACAAAAATGCTGAGAGATGTGGTATTAAGGTAGCAGGATAGATAATACGTCAGTTTTCTCTTTCTGAAGTTTTTTAAAATTAAGGCTAACACTAAGATATTTTTAAAATGAGGAACAACTGTCAGGCAATTTAAAATATTCACACATATTATGTCAGCACAAATGTGCCACACTAACAGGAAGCCTACCAACCGACCTGCACTTGGGCTGTTAATGAGTGTAATGTGGTCCGCTCAGGAAGCTCAGCGGTAGTGTAAACCTTAATGAATCTGAGGGTTTTCCTACCTAAATTGCTTCTGAGATAATACCTCTCTGGCTATCTTAGAATGATTATATACCAAGCAATATCCAGCTAGTATCTGAATAAGATTTTACCAAATCCTTAAGATTTTACCTAATTTTAGGGGTGCCTGGGTGGCTCAGTCAGTTAAATATCTGCTTTCGGCTCAGGTTATCGTCCCAGGGTCGTGGGATGGAGCCTTGTCTTGGGCTCCCGGCTCAGTGGGAAGCCTGCTTCTCCCTCTCCCTCTGCCTGCCCCTCTCCCTGTTTGTGTTCTCTTTTTCTCTTCAAATAAAGTTAAAAAAAAAAAGATTTTACTAATTTCAATGCTGACCAATACTAAAGCATGAGAAATGTGAGAATGATGATGATAACACCATTTACCAAGCATTTCTTAAATGTCAGCAATGGTCTGAATCTGAATAGTTTTCTCATATTTTCTTCTTGTGCCTTCAGCTCACAGAGTAACTTCGCAAGAGTATATTTATTTCACATATTTGAAGATGACTGATTTTTTTTTTTTTTCCTGAAAATCTATTTATCTCTTTTCTCCAGTACGGTTGTTTCTGATAAATAGAAAAAGTCATGCATTTACTTTCTTTCTTTTTTTTTTTTAATAATTTTTTTTTAAAGATTTTATTTATTTATCTGACAGACAGAGATCACAAGTAGGCAGAGAGAGAGAGGAGGAAGCAGGCTCCCTGCTGAGCAGAGAGCCTGATGTGGAGCTCAATCCCAGGACCCTGGGATCATGACCTGAGCCGAAGGCAGAGGCTTTAATCCACTGAGCCACGCAGGCGCCCCATGCATTTACTTTCTTGACCAAGCTCTGTGCTATTAGTGTTGGCAGCCCCTGCCTGACCACACTACACCTCCAACAATCACAGCTTGTGTTTGGTCTGGTTGGGTCTCAGGGAAGAGGCCAGACACGTCCTGGCAGTGCTTAGCCTCTTGTAACATGCCTTATTAGCAGAATGGACCTCACGCCAAATCACAAAATACTGGGGTGTAAATAATTGATAGGAGATATGGGAGGGAAAGAATAAGAAAAGGAGACCAGAAATGTAGGGAGGGGAAGGGAGGAAGGAAAGAAGGGAATAAAGGCTGAAGGGAAGAAGGAGGGAAAGAAAGGAAGTGGTGAGACCCTGACTAAAAAGGCCATAACATACAATTGTGTGAAATCACTATAGGCTTCGTCAACCCAGTCAGGCACGTTGAGAACACTATGGTGTTTGAGCTGCTTGTGTGAAGCAGGCTGGAAAAATTCCCAGATTACCAAGTTGCTAGGCAGTGTTTTCTTGCTTGGCAGTATTGTGCCGTTCCCTTCTCAGAGCTGGAAAAGTGTGAAAAGTGAAAGTTATCCCACAGGCAGCTGGGTAAATGCCTAATGGTTCTCTGGAATAGGTTAGCAAGAAACCAGTAGGTCCAGCTTTGAACGTCACAGTTTTGAGCTGAACGAAATAGACTTTTTTTTTTTTTAAAGATTTTTATTTATTTATTTGATGGAGATTACAAGCAGTCAGAAAGGCAGGCAGAGAGGGGTGGGAAGCAGTCTCCCTGCTGAGCAGAGAGCCCCAGGTGGGGCTCGATTCTAGGACCCTGGGATCATGACCTGAGCTGAAAGCAGAGACTTAACTCACTGAGCCACCCAGGCACCCCAAAAGAGACTTTTTAACAAAACACTGTAAAATGACTTGTGAAGAAAGGCTGAAGTTATCTATATTACTCAGCCTAGTAAAAGGAAGAGAGAACAAAGCCAGTGCCAGGAGTGGCAGGGGCCAGTCCACCAGAGAGGAGAAGCTGGTATTTACTGCAATCTTGGCAATGATGTTATTATAGTATTAGAAAATGAATCCACTTATTTTATTGAACACGATAAGCATAGGTCCAATATAGGTCTCTTTTTTTCTAATTAACAGAATGTCAAAAATAGCATCAAGGACAGCATTTTGAAAAAAAAAAAAAATCATTAAGTTCAAGTGATGAAGCAGAGCTGAATTTCTCCCTCAGGCCATCACTCCATTATAGCATGAATCTAGTACATGTCTCCCTAGAAGAGGGTCCAGGAACCCCATTTACTAAGGGACCACTGTTAACCATAGTCGAGGAGTCATCCAAGACAGAATGCTGAATAAATAATGTCAAATCATTCCACGCACTGATATCCTTGCAACATTCCACTTTAACATTCCCTAATCTGAACCAATAGTAGAATGTCAGAAGTACCTGAAGAGGGTCATGTGCTTGTAAGTAGAACCAGGTTCTTTCCATTCGCACAAGTATTTCTGACAGCACAATGTTCAACTGATACTTGTTGCTAGAGTTAGTTCATTCAGAGCTTCTCAGTCAAATTGCTCTTTTTGCTCATCTCCATACATTATGAGAGTTACCAGTTCTTGTTGCTGTTTGTTTTCTTAGGTACATTTGAATACGTTTCAAGGTCCTTCCTCATCTTGTCCTACTTAACTGTCCAGCTTTATCTTCCGCCTTTTCGATGGTGAAATCTGATCACTTGTCTTCAGCAAACACCTACTCATCTCTCCATTTGGAGGCTTAATGATAGCCCCATATGAAGATTTCCTTAGTACCCTGAGCCAGACTTCAGTGGTCAGTCTTGTTGTCATGATGCTTTGTAAAAGTGTACTTGTAGAAACAAGTATCAAGTGAAGCCTGCTCATGGGTGCTCATATCTCATTTGACTACAAGCCTCCTGGAGATGGAGACAATATCTCATCTTTGTGGGCTTGGCAGCCCGCGTGTGGTCTGGAACAAAACTCCACGATAACTGGCCTCTGTGGGAGTCCTGAGGCAGACAGAATATGATTGGTGCTGGGCACGGTCTTCCTCCCATCCCTGATCTCCAATGAGGGCTGACTGAAAAGGGGTATTTTCTATTCAGGAAGTAGAATGCAATGAATGGACCTCCATGTCTCCAGTACTCTCTCATCCTACCTACCTGCATGGGGACCAATGAAATAGGTGCCAAATAATTAGGAAATGTCTGAAATAGCTGTGACTATGCTGAAATTCTCAATAAAGACTGGAATCCTAAAAGAATATGGGAACCAGTGGGGACAACACAGTGGGTATGTATAAGCTAGAGTGGGCAGTTTCTACCATGGCTGGGCCCTGCATCTGTTTGAACTGCATGTCAGGATCTCCAGAATGACCAGTGGATTAGCTGGCACGTTTGCCCTACTCATTCCATGGGTCTCCTAACAAGGCATTTTTGCATTTTGTGGAATCCTACATTATAAAAAAATTTTAAATTCCAGTTAGTTAACTTATAGTGTTGTATTAGTTTCAGGTGTACGATACAGTAATTCAACCCTTCCGTACATTACTCAGTGCTCATCATGAGAAGTGCCTTCCTTAATCCCCACCATCTATTTCATGTGTTGCCCACCCACCACCCCTCTGGTAACCATCAGTTTGTTCCCTGTAGTTAAGAGTCTGTTTCTTGATTCTTTTTTTTTTTTCTTTTTGCTTGTTTGTTTTGTTTCTTGAATTCCACATACGAGTGAAATCATATTTTTCTTTCTCTCATCAACTTATTTCACTTAGCATTATAATCTTCAGCTCTATCCATGCTGGAGTTCAATATTTCATCCCCTTCACTGTCATGTTGGGGCTTTCCCATGTGTTTTAATACATGGGTTTGAATCAATAACTGGATAAAAGGATGTGATGTCGTACTTTGATTAGTCTGATTTTCTCAGTACCTTAAAGAATGGACTATTATCCTACTCATTCTGATTCTACTCTCTCTCTCTATATATGTTTATATCTATATCTATATCTATATCTATATCTATATCTATATCTATATCTATATCTATATCTCTATGTGTGTGTGTAATGTATTACAGATATCTACTTATATGTGTGACTGTATATTTTATAGGTATATTTATATTCATATATATTTAAATAAAATATTGTTGGGTCCTGTTGAACATATTACTGATTATCAGCATTTCTCATACATGTTATACTGAATCTAAGGTTTATGTAATTAATCTTTGGACTCACTATATTTTCCAACCATCAGATTTATGAAGTGTAATCTTTGCTTCAGTTTATTACCTCAGACTGCCTGGATTCTGCCAGATTCACATTCTGTCTCCTAAATTGCTGATTTTCCCCCCAACTGTGAATCCTCTGCAATTTTGGTGGTTTACAAACCATGTCATTGTCCAAAGAACGAGGTGCCCTATCTGTGCCCTACCATTAAAAATCATCTTCTGGTCTGACATGGATATATATACCTAGGTCTTTATTAATTCATCTATAGAATTTTTTGGACATCTAACTTACTTTTCCATGTTATACTAGAGAAGCAAGGCCTTTTTGTGGCCCCACGTACCTTATAGCTCTTGCATGTCCTGTCTTTGAAGTACTCCATAAATCACATTGCTAAGGAAGTGCTGCCCATTAGCGTCTGTTATGATGAACTGATAGGATTCTTTTGATTGCTGCTTCCCTTTTCTACGTTTTCACAACCCATCCTTTTAGTGACATGTTTTGAATTTTCCAAGGATTTATGCGGAGCTCCTTTGTCTATCATTGAGGAAACTGAAGATGGAAATGTTGTTCAACATTTCCAGTCATAGGTCTTCAGCTTTCACTCTGGTCTTGTCCTCAAACTCATCCCACTTAGGGTTTTTCAAAGGCCAACATTTTGAATGAGATCTTTCCACCTTAGAGAACGAACCCAGGTACAAGTATTCATTAATTTATTTAATGTTTCAACATTGATTGAGCTATTTCTCAAAGGTTCTGTACAGAAGTAAGACTTGGTTATGACCACTTAGGTAGTTACCAGGTATTGGATAGGACAACAGTTCTTCAAGTGTGATCCCAAATTAGCAGCATCAGCATTATACGGAAATTGGTAGGTATGTGTTGAAACTACAGAAACTCTTGAAGCTATGTTTTAATAAACTTTGTCACGTTGTAGAATTACAGTGATAGACATCAAACTTTAGAACTCCTGGAATAAGACACATGTGTAGGGAAATATAGTGTTATATTGCTATTGTTGTCAACTTGCTTCTGGAGGATAGAGGAGTCACTAGCCAAAATGATATGATTGTGCATCATAAATCTGTGGGTTTCAGTCACATATACAGGTGGACAGTTATACTTTGGTTTCAAGGGTTTCCTTGTGGGAAGAAAACATCTACCTGCTTGTTGATGTACATTATTTTAACATGGGGTAAAATCTATATTAAACCACCAGAAAATTAGTTATCTCAAAAAAGTTTTTGAAATGAGAGGGGGTAACAAACTTATCAACTAATTAATTAGAGTGTCATAACTACAGGAAGCCAGAATCTGATGAGGCAACATCCTGAAATGTACTCAAACTAACTTATGATCAGTCAGTCCAGCTACCGGTAAGCTTTTCAGGTTGTATAGGAGCCAGCAAATAGAGGCAAGTAAGGTACACGTAAGAAAAGCAAACTTGACTGCACTGGTATTCCTTGCCTTCGTTACATAAGGTGAGAGTGTTTAGCTTTGCCCAACACTATTCAGTCTTAGAGGTTCCTGAGCTTTATGATGCCCGCATATTCTTTGAACAATTTACAAAGACTTTTGTTGACTTTTTATTTCTGAACAGAGTTTAATCTTTATTCTCAGATGTGTCACTAATTGAAGAATTGCTGTAATAGTTTCTAGGTTTCTTTTCTTTTCTTTTCTTTTTTAATTAAACATTTTGTTTATTTGAGAGAGAGAGAGAGCACAAGCATGGGGAGGGGCAGAGAGAGAGGGAGAAGCAGGCTCTCTTCTAAGCAGGGAGCCTGATGTGGGGCTTGATCCCAGGATTCCAGGATCATGACCTGAGCTGGAAGCAGACGCTTAACTGACTGAGCCACCCAGGCACCCCTCTAGGCTTCTTTTTCAATAGATTGACACACAACGTATGAAGTCTTAACTAACATGGCAGATTCAAGGATGACCTCCCTTCTCACATGTACAGGGGTCAGTTGTTTGTTTCACGCTGGTAGGTGGTATCTCAGATCTTTATGCCGTAGCTTACTATTGGGGGAGACAGAGATCACAGTGTTCTAGAGCTCCTGTGCTGACTCTGCTCACATGACTTCCCTACAGCTGTACCTACAACAGACCCCCACATCGGCACTTGTTCCTTTGTTCTTTGTTTATCTGTTGCTGTATCTACCACCTCCATTGCAGTTAGAACATACTGTTCATTTCTGTGCCCAGTAACTAATACCATGCTTGAGAGATGATTTGTTCCATAGGTATTTATTGAACATATGAGTGAATGTTTGGATGATGAAGTACATGATTTTTCTTGTTCAAAAATCGTGGCATACTTTCTGAAAAATAGCCTCTCTATTTCCTAATAAACAATCGCAGTAGAAGCTGACACAGAGATTTAAGTCTATACCTTTACATTGTATTTCAGGTTACTCCTTATATATGATAGAACACTTCATTTATAAAGAACAAAAGTGATTAATGATGGAATACATATCTTGCACTGTGCTGCTTTAGAAGTCTTCTCTCCCTGTATGTTCAAAACAAGCAAATGTTTAGAAGTGAGAAAAGTAGTAGACATATTTAATAATTTCAATGGAAACATTTGTTTTGGAAGTCCAGGTTTAATTCCACGAATTCATCCTTTTTATTTATACTTTTCCCTCATCTTTATCCTGTTCTCCGTCTTTTAATTACCTTTCTCTAGCTCCAGTTACTTTTTCTGCCTTATGTTATTTCAGCCCAATTTGGTATGTAAAAGAAGAATTTTGGGGAAATAACTACCCCAATTTGTGCAGAACACTGAGGTTTTATCCCTGTGGCTGTGGTCCAAACAAGCAGAAAAGGGAGCGGTGGTTGCTTCTAGTTGCCGTGGTTCATTTAATGGTTCTGTGGGTGGTGGAGCCCCTAAGGATGCTTTTCCACTTATGGTCAATATTAATGAACTACAGAAAACGAGAACTTCTTCCACTTTTTAGTAACATCTGCTTCACTTGGGTACACATGGCCCCAATAGATAGATTTTTAAAAGCATTTTATTAGCATACTGAAAATTCCCATTAAACGCTAGACTAGAGAACTTGATAAGTCACACACTATATTGAAAACTGTCCTTCATGAGACTTCAAAGGGTAGACCTAATACATTTTTCTCATCTCTAATATCAATGATTCTATTATACTTAGTGTAACTTAATTCTTTTGGTATTTCCAAATGAAAATTTATTACATAAAGAGAAGTGTTTTTTTTTTTAAAAGCACAGGGGGTAAAATCATATTTAATGAGGGATGAGATGATTTTAAGTGCCACAGTGTATTTCTAGTGTATTTCTAAAAGGATTGGTATCATTCAAAATTTCTGAAGTGCTCTGCCCTAAGCATTCTGATGGTAAGATAAGTTTTAATTGTCTTCAGAGCTTAATATCTGAAAACTTTTTTTTTTTTTTTTGCCTTTGGCAAGGGAGAGTCTTCTGAGGATGAAACACACAATGATCTTTAGGATGCCTATATTTGGTTGTGCAAATAATTTTGTGACTCTAATAATTTCCATGTAGAAACGATAGCAATTATTTCAGTTTCTTTGGTACACAATATGGTTTTAATAAACCACCCTCTTTAGAATTTTGTCTTAGATAAAACAGACAAAAGCATTACCTCAAATAAAATTAGGATTTTTTTTTGTTAACAACAAGCATTGTGCTATTTTATGAAAGATCCCACCCCCAAGAAAATTCCCCCCCAGCAATTATTGAATAGTTTTAGATTTTATAAAGTTTTATATCTTTTCTTTAAAATTCTGGGTCAGTTCCAAAGTTCAATTTCTCCTACACCAGTTGTATTCCATAAAAATGGTAAAAATCAATTAAAGTTATATATTCTGGAAGAGCATCTAAATGTATGGAAACATTATTAAGTTAAAGCCTTTTTTTGTTTTTTCTGGCAGTTCTCCTCCAAATTGTGTCCAAACCACTTTGTTTCACTGTGGAATAAAGGAAGCTGTGTGTTTTCTTTCCTTGGCAGGTGAAGGTAGAACTAATACAGAGAGGAACTTCTTTGGTAGTGTATGGCGCGACGGAAATTGGCTAACTGATGACATCACCCAGTAAGGAAGAAACTCTCAAGGCTATTCCCCTGGCTTTGGAAATCAGCGCAAACTGCTGTCAGGTTTGCGGTACCAAAAAGCTTAGTGATAACAAAAAATAAATAAATAAAAATACCTAATCCCAATACCAAAGTCGTCTAGTGCTTCCTGTAAGATTACAAGTGCTTTATGCAGATTAATGATCAAATTCAATGATGCCTTGTTTAATATAACATGTTTTTCTGCCATGGGTTTTCTGAGCCCAGAGTTTTTTTGTTTTGTTTTGTTTTGTTTTTGTTTTTCTCATGTCGTAGAAACTACACACTGATTTAGTCTGGTTTTCCCTTGCTCATGGAAAAAACAAAAAAGGATACATGGCCTTTCAAATGAGCCAAACACGGCAGAATAAGGTCATCCATTCAGCTGAAGCAAGGTTAGTTTTAGAAACAGAATAACAGCTCTGCACAGGGAGGCATGCATTTTGCCCGAAGTAGACTATATCTGAACGCTTTACGCTAAATCCTTTAACCCTAACTCAAAATGTGCTAAGTGGCTACTAGTCTCAGACAATTAATGTGTGTGTGTGTACATACACACATATTTATACACACACATATATGTATTTATAGCTATATGTAAATGTACCTAATCTCTAGCTGCACACGAACACCCACATTCTTTTCTTTTTTTAAAAAAAGAATTTTATTTATTTATTTGACACAGAGAGAGATCACAAGTAGGCAGAGCAGCAGGCAGAGAGAGAGGGGGAAGCAGGCTCCCAGATTGCCCGATGCGAGGCTTGATTCCAGGACTCTGAGATCATGACCTGAGCTGAAGGCAGAAGCTTAACTCACTGAGCCACCCAGGTGCCCTGAGCACACACATTCTTTATTTTATCTCTGATATATCTAGTTTGATTGAAGAATAAACATACTTTTACATCACCATATATTAGTTGTCATTTGTCAAAAATGCATGCCATGCAGTACCTGGGTGGCACAGTTGGTTAAGTGTCTGAATCTTGGTTTCAGCTCAGGTCATGATCTCAGGGTCGTGAGATCAAGCCCCTCATCAGGCCCCGTGCTCAGGGGATTTCTGCTTGGTATTCTTTCTGCCCCTCTCCCTCCCCCCACTCACTCTCTCCAATGAATAAATAAATCTTTTTTTTTTTTTTTAAATCATACAGTTAAACATATTGTAGCGTTTGCTTGAAGGGAAAATCCATTTAAAAAATCTACTTAGCAAAAAGAAAAAAAAATCTACATAGCAAAACATAAACTACACTTAAGCTATCAGTACATGAACAAATATCTTTATACCGTTGCTGATTATAAATATTTAAGGATTTTCTTTTGGTGAATCCTCACAGAGTACTGTTTCAAGGAGAAACAATAACCCAAACTGCAACTATTTTAATGACTATTTTATTCTTGTGGCCAAACACTGTTTTTATTGAATCCCTAAATATATATTTGTGCATTCTCTCTTCTTGTCCCCATTTCTCTTGTTCTGTTACTTTTTGTTATCTTGTTATCTCTTTGTCTCTGTCTGACATACACAAACACATTCCTACGAACATAATTTAATATAAACATTAATATAATATATATGCTAGGTATAATAACAAAAATATATAGAAGATTCAGATTTGGGGGTGGGGGGGAAATGGTCTTGTAGGATTTTTTGTGGTGACAGAAGGTTTTGAATGGGAGTTATGCCTAAAAGTAGGTAGAATAATACGAATGAGCTTCCCAAGTGGATGGGGACATACAGATGTCAGTGAACACATTCTGTGCATCAGTAAAAGACATTCAGTGGAACGCAGGGATAGAAAACCATAGTGTGGTAGGAAAATGGGGGCATAAAGATAGTGGGACAGACTGTAAGCAGTTCAGTGTAATACGAATGTAAATTTTGGAGTAGAAACGTTAAAGACAGATGCTGAAATCATCAGGGGTTAAATGGTAAAGGTCTTTGTGTGCCATTGATAGAAATTTTTGGCTTTACCTTGAATGAGAGTTGTTGGGGGCTCTTATGGAGCATGAAATCATCCGTAATACCTGGCTTGCTAAAATGTAACATGGAGGCTGCTGGAGGTGATGGATGGTTTCAGAGAAGGGCATAGATAGGCCTTTGGAATGCCGAGTCCCATGTGACCACTCTGCCCTAGAAATGTCCCAGGAGTTGCCTTCTCCTGACAGCTTTCTTAGACCAAAGAGCCGCCCTGTGCTTTAAGATACTTATGCTTTGTCCCTTAGGCTATGTTTAGTAGACTACACGGGTTAGCATATCACATATTCTATCTTTCCCAGTTCCTGTAAGACCCCTTGTCACACATCATGTGCTTGAGAAACAGTGATAAGGATTTGTAATTATCCTGAAGAACCAATAAAGGTGGGAGCAAAAAAAAAAAAAAAAAAAAAAGGCAAAGGGTCATTGTCCCTGAGTGCTGACTCCCTTGCCTTCTCCTCTCTTTCACAGGAAAGTCTGGAGTAATCTTCCAGCCGTGGGTACAGGGATTGCTGGCCATTCCCAGCAGAGAGTTATTACAAGATTTCGAACATTGGATTGACATATCCAGATGTACATTTAGATTCATCACTCAGAAAGATGTGTGGTGAGTAGGGATGGCTGGGGCAAGGAGATATATGGAGGCTTCAACTCAGGAAGTGGCCAAGGGAAGTGGAGTTAGCTGAATTTTTGAGAGACATTAAGGACAAAATTGATGAGACTTGGCAAATAATTAGGTAAGGGGAAAGGAAAAACAAGTTAAAAAATTGTTGCCTCATTACAGGTTTGTTCAAGTATACAGAAATTTGTGACACCAAGACAGATATATGAGGAAGAAATAGCACTGGTAGGAAAGTTGCTAGACATTTGAGGATAGTTGACACATAATGTTTCATTAGTTTTAGGTGTACAACTTAGTGATTTGACAAGTTTATACATTATGCCACTAGTATAGTTACCATATTAGTATAGTTGCCATCATTACATTGCTACAGTATCATTGACTATTCTTTATGTTATGCCTTTTATTCCTATGACTTACTCATTCCATAACTGGACACCTCTAGCTCTCTTTCCCCTTCACTTAGTTTGCCCAACCCTCTACACTCCTTTATTCTCTGTATTTGTAGTTCTGATTCTGCTTTTTGTTTATTCATTTTTTAAAAAGTGGAATGATATGATATTTATCTTTCTCAGTCTGACTTATTTCACTTAGCCTAATATCCTCTAGGTCCATCCATGTTATCTCAAATGGCACAATTGGATCCTTTTTTATGGCTCTGTAATATTCCATTATACATGTATACCACATTTTTCTTATCCATTTGTCTATGGACATTAAATTTGTGTGGCTATAAAATAATCAGTTGGCTGTCTGGGTCTAGAACTCAGGAAAAGTTAATGGTAGGAGAATTTATAAATCACAAGCATTCAGAGTGAGTGAGATCATCTCAGGAAAATAAGTAGCATAAAAAGGGAATAAAATGTATGATAAATCACAGGAGGTACAACAATACTTAAGGATAGATAGGAGGAGAGGAAGGATAGAAATGGTCAAAGAAGTAGAAGAAGAATGAAGAGAGTCTTATATCACAGAACCCAATGGATGGGAGGTTTTCAAGAATCATAGGTTTGAAAAGAAGGAACTAAAATTCATTAGAGAGTCTAAAAAATACATAAGGATAAACTTTAAATATTGAGAAATTTCATATTATTTTATCTCAAAGGGGTGTTAGTTGAATTCACAGTCCAACTGTGAAATTCAGGTCAGTGCACAATATTTCTCTGTTAAATCAGAACAGAAGCCAGGGAGTTTAAGAGATTGAAAGAGAAATATCTTCTTGGTATGTATTAAAGGATATGTGATCCTGGGCCAGTGAAAAGCATAAAGATAGCCCCAGTGAAGCAAGAAAACTAGAAAACCTAGAATCTGTATAAAATAAGCTCTACATTTAATTTTACAATCCTTTGTTTTACTACCTTCTGGCATCTGAGGCTTTGTAGGATTTCTGGCATGTTCCTGTAAATATTTGTGTACTGAACCTACTTCTTTAAATAAATGTGATTTAAAAAAAAACACATATCATTCCTAATTGAATTTACTATTTCTCTTTCTGGAGTCACATGTATTACATCCAAGCAAGTTCCCTAGTAAAGAGTTTATGAAGATGATGGAGATGCATGAGTTTCCTGTTACCTACATGACTTATCCTTAACTTTAATAGAGTAACCAGGTCACTTATAATTCAATAGTAGGAAAACACAAGACATTTATGATGACTGAAAGAGCCAGGTTAAAGATTTTCATAACTACTTTCAGAGGAATGTGTGAGAATACTTGTTGAGAACCAATGTAAAATCCTTCATGTCTCCATTGTTCAGCAGAAGAGAAGGACCAGTAGAAAATAAATAGAAAGAAACTACCATTCTTTAAGAGCTTATGGGGAATTGCACCCTTCTGCTAATAGTGTTCATATATGTTAATAGATGTATTTGGTCTTTTAAACAAAATTTTTAAAGATATTTTACCCTATTAGCCAATGAAGAAACTGGACCTTGGGAAAATCAGGTAATGTGTTGAAAATCAGATAGCTAGTCCATGGTAGAGATATCATTTAAAATCAAACTACCCAATGTCAATGGTATGGTTTAAAATCCAACAGATTTCAAATAAGTTTCAATAAGTGCAAAAATTGAATCAGGGCAGTAAAATGTAGATGTCATTGAAATCATACTTATAGATATTGTGGTCATCAAATGAAGATTCTCGAGTGTTTTTCCTAACCAATAATTCGATGCCATGAAGAGATGTCTTTTATGCCACAAAGCTGGAGGATCTCACTTCTTTTGATTCAAAAAGGAAGAAAGCACTTGATTTTCTTTTAATCTTGATAGAAATAAACATCACAGAAGTGGGGTTAGCCATGAGATAAACAGTGACAGTGGCATACATAACCATGTTTTTTTTCCAATTTGAAAGAGAGTGTGAGATAGTGAGATATTATATATGAATAGAAGTGCAAATGAAAGATCAGTATTGATAAATTCCATTAATTACTTTCCCTGTATTTGGAGAACTTTTAAACTCATGTATACTTTCTATGCCACTAGTCTTTGCTTTGGTCTCCACCTTAGTTCAGTGCGACTTACGTCTAAACCACTTCCTCATCTAGTTCATGATTTGCTGCCTCAATTCTGGCTTGACCCAGCTTGATTACACACAGATTGACTTTTTAAAAAAATTCATACCCCACTTGGGTAGATGTCCCAATGGGAAGCCTGGTAAGTCTTGGTCCAATATACCTCCACCTGAGATCTAACCTCAGGTGAATCAGCTATCAGAATGGAGAAGCAAATCAAATCAAGTAAACAATTGGTTATCACAATCCAAGTATCAGATAAGTCACAGATTCAAAATATTCATTACCAGCACGTTATTGTTCCTGACCTGAAGACTTCTGGTGACTGATTACCAGAGTACTGCTTAGAATTTTGCAGTTTTACTAATTATTTCATTCCTCTTACCCCTCCCAATCCCCCCTGCACCTGGCTCCCACCGTCCACCCCCCAACAACAATGCAGGTAATAGAAGGTGCAGTCTTAATCTTTCAAGTGCTCAATTATCTCATTACATTTCATGTTAAGAATGGTTAGGTCTAGACAGCAGAGCTAAACATCCATATCTGCTATCTAATTGTCCTACACTTTGCTCTATCATATTAAAAATGATAAATTTTCAACTCCTTTTGTAGCTTTATTTTTCTGTGTCTTTACTCATGGAGTGAATCTGTAAGTTAAATCTTTGGTTGTAAAGATGACCCATGAAGAACTGTATTTGGATATGGAAATTGGTCAAAATATGATTGGTGGGTTTCCACTCCAGTATGAAGAAAAGAAAGCATGAGCCTGGACAAAGAAAAAACCGTAAAAATTATGAAAATAGAAAATTTCAGGGCTTATCCTTTCTTTGTTCTATTAAAAAAAATCACTCTCCCCCCACTATGTTTTTCTTTCTGTCTGGCTTTCTGTTAGGTTTTAGAGTGGTGGGAGGCAAGGAACAGAGTGAGAGGAAAGAGAGCTGGAATAATAGATTATTAAAACAAAAACGGAGCAGAGACAAGCACGGAGGAATGAGTTTAGTCCTCTACAGATATTGAATTTAAAAACGAATTACCCTCACAAAGAAACGGAGGTCTTTCAACAACATTAAATGTTCTTAGAAAAGTCATTTGCAAAGCAGTCTAATTGAAGGGAGTTTAATTGTTCATTGCATACTAGAAATAGGAATGTATTAATAGAGTAGATATTTTCAGAGGGACAGGAGGAAAATACCATGGTATGTTTCCATAGATTTTTATTGTTAGGTTATTGTTTCCTCCATATAATTTATGGAGGCATTAATTTGTATCCCAATGTGTATTTGAGAAAATTTCTTAACCTGGCAAGGAAGAAAGCTACCTCTCTGAATTGGGGAAAAAATAAATAAAATACAGCTCTCTTACAACATTGTTGCTACACAGAGATAACATTTAAATGACTTGATTGATTAGCAGTACACTGGATGACTTTTGTTATTTTTTTGACCAAATGAACCAATTGTTTATGCCTAGGGTTAACATAGTTTTAAGCTCCCTGGTGACCACTCCTATGTGAAAATTCTACCCAGTTGCTGGTCCTGCTTTCCCACAGAGGAAGAGTAATTCTGTACTAAAACACATTTTTTTTTTTAAATTGTCAAACTTTATGGAAAATTTGTTATGTATAGACATCTCTAGAGAAAAAATTATTCAGTTGGATTACCATAGGATTGACTCATTAATAGCCTAATTTGAATAATGACTAGGTTACCCTTTAGCATGCTTGACTGTAGCAAGTTATTAAAATATCACAGAGAGTTTCGTTTTCCAAGATTAAATCAAAGTTTCCTATTCTTGATGTTATAGCTGTCAGGAATACTGCACATTACTAAATTTTGTCTTCTAATTGCAATGTATTTTTTCATGTCAATAGTTACATCCAAATACTTAAATGACAATATATTTATTTTGCTTAATAAATTTTTCCCAGTAAACAAATACATATAGCAAGTGTATAAATGCTGATAAATGGGAGAAGAATCCAATGTGGTGAATACAATAAAGTGTATATATATCTGGAATAATCTAACAAGAAAAGTGGCAGAAGGTCCTACAGATGATAGCACCAAAAGATAACAGGGTTACAATGAATAAAAAATAGGAAACAGCCTCCATGATTAAGATATTAGGATAGGGTAAGTTAATTAGGCATATCCACTCAATGGAATATCACTGATCATTTGAGAAGAGGTTTTATACCTGGGAAAGTGTTTGAATCTTAACAGATTTTGAGGAGATGTAATAAAATATTAGTCATATGTGATCAGTTGATGATCAAAGCATAGGCATTCTTCTGCCACTTCTTTTAGTTAAAAAAATAGGAAGGAAAAATACAGACAATAAATGCTAAAAGAACAGGTAATTTTTTATGTGTATTGATCACTGCTCTATTCCCTCAAAAAGTGAAAAACATATTTTTTGAAATAAGCTTTTGCTAAAAACTTTTTTACGTGTAAATTTAGAGACTCCCTATTCTCTTATCTTGTGGAGAAATCAGCTTAATGTTAGAAGGACAATGTGATCAATGTAATGGCTAAAGTTTAGTTGTATTTCCAAATCTAAGCTTTTTGTTGTTCAAAAATTGAAAAAAGCAGCTGCCAAAGTTATAAAATTAATTTTGAACATAATGAAAAGAATTCTTTGGGAGAAGAGGGGATTTACCTAGCTCTTAGTTTTGAAAAATCTTCTCGTGTGACATATCATAGAGAAAGGGGACTCAGAGTGAAATAATGAAAAAAAAAAAAATCACGCTCAAAAAAATTCCCTGTATTAAATGTCAAGGTAAGATTTCTACAGTTTTTTTCACTATAGGATGGCTTAACAAAAGCTTAGGACACCATACCAAAGTATCTTGGAGAAAGCAATCCTATAGAGGGCCCAAAATTATCATTTAATGCCTAGTTTCTTGGGATACCTTAAGCCAGACACAGTGTCTATTAAAGCTTGAAGGAAGAAGAGACTATCCTTAATTAAACATAAACCAGAAGAAACAATGGTTTTCCAGGAATGGAGGGCAGCACCAACAGGGAATTTTTGAAAAAAATACTGTGAACTCTACTAGAGCAGAAAATTATTGAGGGAAGCAGGAAGAATGTCTAAATATAGGTATGGGTCTTAGTGGGATTGTCTCTGAATAGGTTTTTTTTTTTGAGGACAGAAAATTTCTTAATTGCTGTGTGTTTATTCCATGCCTTGCATATAATACGTGGTTATTAAGTGTTCATTGTATTAAGAAAATCAGGGAAAAGAAAGTGTTTATACCATTGCCACTTCTGAAGGAAGTTTCTACTTCACTCTTGAGTCCTGAAGTGGAAAAATCAGATTAATAGGACTGATTGTTCATTTTTCTTACTATGCAGGTAGAAATTAATATTGATATATTTATTTATTCAGCAAACATATAGTGAGTGCCTGTAATGTACCAGTCCCCTGTGTAATACACTGATTTATACCACAAAGTCCTTGTCCTTAGGAAGCACTTACCCAAGGACTTCTTCAAGTCTTTGGGCCACCCTGTGTAGAATCAGAGAAATCTCGGGCAAGAACTCTGATATGATTCATCAAATTTGAAGTGCTGAAAGTAAGCTATAAGAGCAGACAGAGCCATCTTCTCTTAGCAAGAATGTAGCTCAAACCCCAATCAGGGTGAGTCTGAGTATAATTGAGAGACTGTTTTTGCAAAAAGCACATCAGAGTATTTCAAATGCCATTATAATATTTGCATTCAGCAGTCTCCAAAATGGCAGCTTTGAGACTTTGAAATCAATGGAGCTCCACTCGGGAGGGAATAATCACAGTGTGAGAACGTAGCCCAGTGTATCATCTACTGAATGATACCCAACAGAATAAACAAGCATTTGAACTGTCATTGTGGTTTGTTGTCTTTTTAAAAAATACAACAAAGGAGAAGATAAGATAATGCAACTAACACTGCTCAGCAGTGCAACATTAGGTTCTTCTTCTTTTTTCTTTTTCTTTTTTTTGTTTCTCTTGTCTTAAGTATTCCTATTTTATCCACAGATTTACTACTCCGTTTTTAAAATGTAGATATTAGATAAGTAGACATTTTCCCCAGGGTACATTAAAATGTTTTTGGAATGCTTTGGGAGAAATATTTGCCCCCTTATATCTAGATTGGAGACTGATAGTGAAAGATAAGGGATGCCAACTTGTTTTTATTGGACACAATAACCTTGTATTTTTTTTTTCCCTTCATTTGTTCATTTACATATCATTTCTTCCTTCCTTTTTTTCCCTTTCTCCCCTCCTTCCTTTTAATAAGTATTTATGAATCACTTTTCCAGGTACTAGAAATAAAGACAAAAAAAGTTAGGTACGATTCCTGTTCTCACAAAATTTATAATTTACTTGGAATAGGAAAAGTAGGCACATTCAAAAACAGAGAGTAAGAACAACACAGAAAACAAAACTACATACAATTATAGGGAATGATTTGGATGAGCAAAATACTACATCATATTTTTTGTTGGGAAAAATATCTTTGATGAACTAATACTAAAGTGACAACTGAATGACACACCAAAAGAAAAGATCATGGGGCAGAGAGGTCCAAGAGGAGGAAACAGCAAGTTCAATACCCTGCTTGATTTTTTTAAGCATTAGTAAAATAGCTTATGTAGGTGAAGCTGATAACAAAAATAGGAAAGCACTGTATGAGGGGAAGTAGGAGACCTAGACAAAGAGTAGTTCTGCTTATGGGTATGTTAATTTTGAGATGCAGAATCTCTAGGTCGAGATGATAAGGATGTGGGTAGACATACAAGGCTGGGCCTCAGGGGCAAGATCAAGGTTGAAAATAGCAATTTTATCATAAGTTCATGAGATAGTCATGATCCTCCTTTTCATCTACCACTCGGGGAGGTGGCATACTTATACTCCTCATCTTGTCTTTTTTTGTGATTAGTGGCAGAGGGTTGGAGAAAACATTAGGAATGCAGTCTACAACTTCATAACCAAACAAAGCAATCAATACTTTCCAATGACCATGACTTCATGAGTGCCATATTATTAATGCTGTGTGTTAGCTCTTCACACAGCAAAAAATTTACTTATGGATTCCCCAAGGAGTACCTATCACAGCTGCTGGGAACTTACACCCGGATCTCTGCAGACAATTGAAATCTAGTGGGAAAGTCATGGGCAGAGCAACCATGAGTCTTCAGAAATGTTTAAACCAGATTCAGGAGCAAATTCAGAATTTAGACTAAAAGATATAGCTTGCTAAATCACTCTTTCTCCCACATATGTCTGGATTTGTAAAATTATACCTCAATTGATCAAGAATTTTGCTTTGTTTTTGAATAGGTCCATGTAGTAACTGAGTAAAGATACACTCTGTAGAGCTTGTTTTCGAAAGGGTAACCAGAAATGTATTTTCTATAGAGCCATTAGTTTTTCCAGAATAGAGGACACAAAAGAATGAATGAATGAATGAATGAATGAATAAAAGAAAGAAAGAAATGTAATATTTAAACAGCTATTATTGAAACTTGGGATTTATATCAAAACCTGGAGTTTCTTTTTCTTTAAAAAACATAGGTAACCAAAAATGGATTGAATCTATAGACTCTGAGCTTAATGTGGACAGAAACCATTTTTATTTTTATCTTTTGGGGAGAACTAAAGGCCCTCCCACATTAGGGCTTTTACATATGCTATATGCAATTTTCCCTTTTACATATGCTATATGTAAATTTCCCTTTTCCTGATTCTTTTCTCTTTTCCTGCTCCTCTACCCTCTTCCTCTAATTAATGCCTGCCAATTTTTTAGAATTCAGCCTAAGCATCACTTCTTCAGTGGATTTTTCTTGATTTCACTGAGAAGATCTCTCTTCTATCACTTTATAATGCTCCTGTAGAGCAGTTACTAAAATTTCCAATTATACATTTGTGTAATTGTTTAATTGAGATCTTACTCTTTATAAAACAGGTTTTGCTCACCATTGTATCTAAGTGAGGACAATAATAGGTGTTTATATAAATCAAATACCCTCATTATTTCCAAAGTGACAGGAATCTCTAAAATGCAAGGAATAAAACCAAGCTGTTTTATTCAGGCTCATGTTTAGCTGTACCAAGAGAAATTAATAAAACTATCCATTAGATTTCTACCAGAAAGAAAATTTCACATATACCCTGTCTTTGAAGAAATTAAAGAACACAAAGGCACCATTTCCATATATCTGTCTTTAAATTGGATTATTCAAAGATTCAAACTGAATTTAATACAATAAAAATCTAGGGCACCATCAGCTTTCAGAAAATCTAGATTCAGTGCTCGTACTTTACCCTGAGCACAGAGGGCATGCAATGGCATCTTCGACTTAGTCATCAAGGCACATTCATTTCACGAGAGGTGAGGTCACTGCTTTCTCTCACTGCACCTTATTCACATGATGTGGGAAAAATATTCTCATACCTGCTTATGAAAAATCTGTCTTTCCCCATTGCCTTCACCTAGTCTTAAAGGTATAAAATTTATCCTGTTTCCAGGATAAATTAGCTCTTGTGATTATTTTGGTTAAATTATGTTGAAAAGGGAATTAGAGGTCTAATTTCCATACTTGGGGGTTTCATTCTTCTAAGTAAAAATGGCTAATTAATAAGTGCCTTTTTGTTTAATATGTATAATAGCTTATAGAAAAATGATTGTTACTCTGCATTTACTAATTTACTTTACTATTACCCCATATTTTTACAACACTTTAATGTTTATCAAGCACTTTTATTTCTTTGATTTTCACAAGAGCATTCTGAGCTATGCAGAGATTAATACCCTCATTTTGTAAATGAATAAATTAGAGATTAAGGACTTTAAATAACTTCTGAGGCATAATAGTGTTTAGTGAAAAAGGTATGCACATAAGAGTCAGGAGTGCTTGAATTTGTATATGGATTTTATTAGTAACTGGCTATAGGACCTTAGGCAACTTACTTATAAACTCCCTCTCACTCTCCAATCCTGCCAAGCTTCATTTATTTCACCTGTAAAATGGTAGCGTTATTCATCTCCTATCATTTTTGTACAGAACATAAAACAAGACGTATCTAAATTAAAAAATATATATATATATACTTAAATGGTGCTAAGAATTTCTTTTACCAAGTCCGGTATTTTTTCTATAAAGCCATGCTATGTAACAGTAAGCACAAGGGTAAAAACAGTTTGAGTTACATCTTAACCAGTATCCTGGAGATTTGGAAAGAAACAACTAGTCAAAGAGTAATTTAGTAGAGCTAGCAGACCAGTCGGCTGAAAGTAAAGGAGGTGGGAAGTAAAGGAAGTGGGAAGGTGTTGTAGTTTCAGACGTGGGATATTTGCAACCTGAGAACTGAAGAGAGAAGGAGTCTGGACGGCGGATTACAAACATTAGTCTCTCCTAGTCTGTGAATATAAACCACAAGCCAAACAACAAGGCAAACAAGAACAAGGTCCAAAGACTTCCTTCTGGCTAAAGGGGAGGGCCAACTTGGGAAGGCAAGTCTTGCTAGGTTTACACGTTCTCCGAAGGTTATTAGATGTGAGTAACCATGATCTGGGCATCTCTTGGACCGATGAGCTTTAAATACCCAGCAGCTCGGATGAAAGGAGGTCTGTGACTCTTAACAGGATTCAAAAAGAAAACTTTTCTTAATGCTCCTTTGAAGACAGACCAAAGCATCCCACTACGATGTTTTCGAGGCTTCGGTTAGAAGAGACTCTGGTACATATTGGTCTATAACTCTGAGAAAATATCCAAAGATTCCTTCACAGAGAATTGAATGTGACCCTCTCACTTCTTTCTCCTTAATCTTCCTTTTGCTTTCTAATTATTTCAGTCCCCCTTTCAACAAAAATTAATTTTAAACTTAGGAATTGTGCTCAAGGTCATACAGTAACCAGAGGAGACATAAGTTTAATCCACATCTGGCAAAAATTCCATATTGTTTTCATTGATCCACACCTTTTTTTTTTAAATGTAATCTGAGAATCTTTTTTTGTTTTTTTCTTACCCTGAAAGGAGATAGCATTTTGCAAGGGATAACCTAAGCCTCAGTGAAATTTTAGGTTGAATTTAGCATGCTTAATTTTTTAACATTCCTGTTAGAGATGATACCATTTCCCTTAGTTCATTTTCAATCTAATTGAGGAAAGCCACTGTATAAATATGGGGGGTGGGAGAAAGGGAAGCATTTGAGAATTGTCCTGGAGTGCTGTCTTGGGTGCTTCCACTTCTATCCACTGGCAAACTGTTACCAACTAGACTAATTTCATATCAATCGGGAAGCATTTGGTCAAGATTCCTTCAGCCAACCATGTTCATATCCTACCCAAGATAAAAAGAATACCAGGAAAGAAGAACATGTCATGGTGGCAATAAGAAAACATTTTCTTAATTTTGTAGAGGATGAGGCTCCTAGGCAGTTGTCAATGTTACCTGTTAAATGCAGACCAATAATCTAATTCAGGGGTTATGAAGACAGTTGAATAGCTCAGGCCAAGAGGGAGTAGGTCACCATTCATTGAGTAATGGCAGATACAAAACAACACTTATTGCTCCAAAGCACCTGTGAGAATTCAGTAAAGCTGTGGGCCCAGTGAACCTGCTGCTAATCACCTTTCTTTTCCCATGAAAGATTCTGCATGTTGTCTGCAGCACACTTTCTGGGACTGCAATTCGTTCTTTTTCAAATGCTAGCTGACTTGATGTTCCCTCTGTGGACAGCTGTGGACCTTCACTTTCATTGTATCCAACTAGGTACCCGAAGGACTTGGTAATTTACTTTTTGTGCCATACATCCAAACAAGTTTACAGATTAAGATAATGCATACATACCTATTTGAAACTTAAAATTGCATGCCAACTTTCAACTGAATATAACTCAAAATGCATAAGAAGTGAAAACTGCAAAGTGGAATTTATTAAGGCATAGCAAAAGGTTGTCTGCTCTAATAGTAAGTAGCAAAGAACATTACTGAGGGTAACTGTGAGTGTCTGGCACGTATTTTGTTTTTTTTCTATACAGTTGCCTTTGCTAAAATCTATATTTTACATCTTTAGAATCTTTCTCAAAAAGATGAAGGGAGCATAGTGATATTTGTGACACAGCTATGGGTTATGTGCCATTTAATATTCTGATTTTAACCAGTTAAATCAATTGGCAGACAGTTACTAAGACCTATCTGGTAAAAGGCATGGGCATACTTGACCTGAAGAATACAGAAGTAAAAGGCATGGGCGTACTTGACCTGAAGAATACAGAAGAATACACAAATTTCCGTGCAAAGCTCACAGGCTGATTTTGAAGCAAGATAGAAGAATTCAGAAAGGGAATATATTAAGACAAGACCGAATAAATTCTATGTATGCGGTACAGACAAACGTTGTATGCATACAGGGGAAGGAGGCCTGGCTTTGGATGAGCCTGATAAGAGGCCTTTATGAAATAAATGTGAAACTAGTGATATGCTGATGGCCACTAAGGTTAGTGGGAAGGCATTCGGGGAGGAGCCAAGAAGATGAAAGGAAGGACAACAGTCACTCTTCAACCCTTATTCTTTCTTTCATTCAGTCAATGTTTACTGAAGACTACTCTCTCTCTCTGGGAGTACATTAGATACAGGGAAATACGGTGTTCAACAAGATCTTCGTCTTGGCACCTGAAGTGTGAATTTACAGAGGTAGTTAAGCAGATGATTGATTGGGAGTGCTGGCTCCGGGGGAAGAAGTGGGGTCCCAGATCCATCAGCAGCTTGTTAAGTGACCTTAATCCTAATATTTATTAGGATTAGCCATCCAGACGCCCCTACAATTGGTGCCTAAAGGCTGGCTTGGGCAATTGTAGGGGTGTCTGGATGGCTCCATTGGTTAAGTGTCTGCCTTCAGCTCAGGTCATGATCCCAGGGATCGAGTCTTGCATTGGCTTCCCTGCTCAGTGGGAAATCTGTTTCTTCCTCTCCCTCTCCCTCTGCCTGCCACTTCCCCTGCTTGTTCTCTCTGTGAAATAAATAAATAAAAGCTTTATTTAAAAAAAAAAAAAAAGACTGGCACCTGTAGTTTCCCTTTAGGGCTATTTGTGAAGAGTACATGAAATAATGTGCGGAAATACTCACACAGTGCCTGGCTCATAATATTTGCCCCATAAGTTCGGATCCTGTCTGCTGGTCTCCAAAGTCCCTTTCCCATCATGTTATCTTCCACATTCCATCTTTCTTTGGTGCTATTTCTCCCCCTTTCACCCCTACAACTCTTCCAACACTCGTTCTCAGATTACTCTTTTTATACTCATGCATTAAATGCTACTTGGGTGCATGTTTGACCCTTTTCTCCTACTCCACATATTTTAGCCTGGGACATAGTCTTCCTGTCACGATGGTTTTAACTACCCACTGCTCATCTGTAACTTTATCCAAAGCTGCTCTTGGGAGCGCCAGAACCACAGCATCCTCCACACGTTCACACTGTCATTCCAAAGCCATTTTAAATGTAGCACATCCGTCCTTTTCTTTCTCTTATTGATTACGTTTGTTTGTTATGTATGTTTGATATGATTGTTTGAAGGCAGTGTTGCCCAAGCCAGCCTTTAGGCACCAACCTTGGCATCAACCTAGACTTTTTCCTCTCTTCACCTTTCCACCTCCAATCAATCATCACGTCCCATTAAATCTTCTTTCACATATTTCTTTGCAAATTCACTTCCCTTTTTCTAATGTTCTTCCTGCTTCACTTATGAAGGTTCTCATAATTCCAGAAATGGTCATTTGTAGGTGTGATGTGGAGCCCAAGAATCTGCATCTTTCTAAATTCAGATGTGTTCAGTGGCCTCTAACCTGGACTATGGCCCCTCTCCTTCCAAACGTGCTCATCAATTTGTCCTTGTAAATTGGATAACAAATCTGATCATGATATTCACCTGCTCAGAAATATTCAAAGTCTCCCTAGTATTTATAGAATAAATGGACCCAGTTTAAACTTGCCATCATGCCAAACAAGGCCCATGATGCTCTCACATCCTTCCCTGGCAGTCTCATCTCAAGTATTGCTGTTAGCTGTATGGGTGGTCCCCGAGTGCAAGGGTCTGGCAGAGAGACTACCTGGGTACAAATTCTGGCAACTAAAGTGAGGTTAATAAGAGCATCCAGCCATCAGGTTCTTGAGATGATTAATTCACACGCATACACCCCCACCCTCACACACGCAATATTGTCCTCCACGTAGTAAGCAATCATTACACTTTGGCTATCAATAATTTTTCCAACCTGCTTTGCAGCCCCCAACATTGAATTTAAGTTCCACCACTACTCTCTCTGAATATTCTAAAAACATCTGTTTATCTTTCTATCCCACTCCCTAACCTGATTTGTTTACCTAAGCCCTTCTACTGCTAGTCAACACTAATTCAAAAGTCATCTCATTTTTGAAGTCTTTTTTGACTTAACCAGTCAAATGTAAATACTCTTTCACTTCACTTCCACGGCTGCTTCTTTAATTCTACTAAATTGGATGTATTTCTCCTTTCTACAGTGCAAGTATCTAGAAGACTAAAAGAAATGCTTATGAACTAGACAAGTGCATAAGATGAACCAAAGGAGCTTTAAAAACACCCCTGTTTTCTCACATGGAACATCTTCCATTGGATGGAAGCTCATACAATAGTAACACACAACACTATTTAATCACCACTGGCTTTAAGAATTTAAATTATTGGGGCACCTAGGTGGCTCCGTTGGTTAGCAGCTGCCTTTGGCTCAGGTCATGATCCCAGGGTCCTGGGATCAAGCCCCGCTTCAGGCTGCAAGAAACCTACTTTTCCCTCTCCCTCTGCTTCCTGCTCCCCCAAATTGTGTTCTTTCTCTGTAAAATAAAATCTTAAAAAAAATAGAGTTTATTACTATGAAGTCCAACAAAATTTTTCAAGTTTTCCAAGATTAGTTTGTCTGGCCCACCCCCACTGGGAGTTCTGGTATTCCCTGGCATCTCCCTAACTAGCACAGTGTCTTACCGACAACTTAAACCATTCTTCATAGTATTTAGGCTGTTCAAACTCAAGTTTTTACGGGTAGGGCTTAAGCTTGTTGTGCTTCATCTATAAGTGGAGAGGAGGAATAGAGTATGACTTGTGGGGATTTTGCTAAATGTTGTGTCCTTCCAGTGGATAGGCTGGAGGTCAATACACTACAAGAAAATTTCAGCACCGGAAATGCCAGGTGTGGTCTACCAGCATGTTCACGGGGGTACTGAGACTTTGCCCATCAGGTATTTGCGATGGTGCAAATTCTACTCTGTGGCCAGCAACTTCACATGGACATCCAGGCACCCACAGTGGGGCACCGGGCTCAAGAGTTCAGTTAAGAAATGGTGATAGGTGAGAGTGAATCAGGGCAAGCCAGAACCTGGCACACATGAGTGCACCTAGCGCCGATCTTCGCTGCGACTCTTTTGTCTATGCAACGTATTGAGGCTGTGCCTTTGAGGTTACAGGCAGCACAAGCCTTTGGAAAAGACGTGTGTTTGCCTGTGTGACATCTCTGCTGCCATTCTCTGGCTTTTGTGTTTTGGCTACCTGCCACTGAAATGAATGGCTTTCAAATTGCTTCAAAAGTGAAATGGCACTTTTGTATAATTTCACAACAAGGGAGCCACTCTTAATCTTTTTAAACTGACTTAGACACTTGTCAGTTATTTGAAGGGGTTTATAACTTTGTCACCTATGTAGTCATTCAGGTTCTTAAAAAGCAAGTGCAGTCGATAAGAGGAACCGTTTTTTTTTTTTTTTGACAAAATGTAATCACTAAAAACATTATTTGACTTGAACTTGATTCTGAACACTCAGTACCTTTCCTCTAGGATTCAGACCTCCTTCCACCGACTTGAAGGTTTTACACGCTGGGTAAAGGACATCAAAGACTTTCCCACAATTAATCTGAGCTCATTTTTTTTCTTTGTGCATTTGTCAAATACCTTGTCCGTTCAGTAGGATTTCATCGTTTGGTTTAATATCACTGGATTGTTACTATCATTGGTCTTTAAAATTCATTTTTATTTCTAATCTTTATCATAATACATATAAATAATTCTGGAATCTGGTGGGCTTACTTTCATCATGGTGTGGGGAGCAGATTCCTTCATCTTATCATATTTTTAAATAAAAATATTGATGGCTCTGATGCAGGAAAATAAAAAGTTTAAAGGTTTTAGTTTTTGTGTACTTTGGAAGGTATCAATAGTTTTAGAAACCCTTTCAGTGCATCAAGAAAGAAAAGAAAGGGTAAAAAGAAAAAAAATCTCAAATAAATAAAAAACATCTGTTCTGACAACTTGTATAAGTTCCAGACTCCTGCAACTTTAAACTGCCAAGTTTTAAACCTCTGAAAGTCGAGATTTGTAATGGAAATGCTAAGTGACCCTTAAAAGGCTTAAAGGGACACTGTCAAATAATTTAGGGTCAAATTTTGAGCAAGCTTTAAATTGTCATAATCTAGTGGGAAATATGTCCCAGATTTAAAATATTTTTATTTTTGTAATTTTGTACTTAATCACAAAAATCAATGAAAAGATGATGGACATTGTTATTTAGAACCATCCTTTTGAGTCAGTCACAAGTCAATAAAAATGAGCAAATTTTTTCTTTCCATGATCAGAGAGCTACTGATAGAAAATCCATGCTAATGTTATAAAATCAACACTAAGTCATATTGTGCAATGTTTCATCACAATCAAGAGATACCTACGTGTGTGAACAAACACTTATCTGTGAAACACCTAAAATTTTTAAAATTGAGATGTGGGACATAAACACTGTCAGATATCATAAACCAGTTTTACTGTTATTAAATTTTGCCACTGAAAGATATTACTTAGGTAGATATGCTCCCTTGCTTTCTTTGTATTTCCACGCAGTCTGGCCCCAAATTCTGTTAATGAAGTCCAAACTGTCTTAGAGTTAACAAAAGAAATTCTTACGTATTGGCAGCGGCTTTCTTCAATATTTGATGTTGTTACATTAGCTTCTTTACTGATTATTCTTTAGATTCAAATCTTGGCAATTCTTTTTAAATTGCCTTCAAAGTAATTTTTGGTAGTTTTTCCTGAAATCCTTGAAGATCCAATTTAATTTTGGCTCACAGGGAAAAATGTCTTACAAATATTTATTTGAATCGATGTCACACATCTTCAGACCCTGTTTCATGCAAATTTCTGATAGCAATAAGCACTTGTATTTTTGTCAGAACATTCTCAGGTAAGGTAAACAGTGCATCATCTCAGTCCATCCTATGAGAAAGTGTGTGGCAAAATTATATGCGTGCACTAGCAAAATCAAAGTGAGTTATTTGCCACTTAATATGTTTTTCTTAGAAATTGATTCCTAAAAACACAATCAGCTTTCAATAGAAGTAAAGCTCAACACAAGAGGAACAAAAGAAAGCTGCATAATTAATTGTAAGGTTGCCTAAATATTTCATGAAATAATTGATATTTATAATAATTATTTTAAATTTAATATGGACAGGAAGGTTGCAGGGGAACAAAATAAAAGAGTAGGAGAATAGAAGATTATAAGGCGCTATCCTGACTAGGGAACGAGTGTCTAAAGAGTGTTTTCAGAAAGTATTTATTTCTTTTGTTTGATTCCCCCCTCCACCTTTTTATGAAACATCAGAAACTGGTCACTCCCAGAGGCAAGGTACAGAAATAGATAAATGTGCGGTCTTATCTGATATGGCAAATTGGCTGTTTCTATAGTTTCCTTGTATCTGCTTCCAGTCAAGCATGGCCATGCTGACGAGAGAGTGCTTGGCTTTCCTGAATGAGCGAAAGCTGGTGTGCGTGTGTGCAGCTTGCAAAGCATGTCCCTCTTTAGCGTCTCTTTCTTTGCATTTTTTTGGAGACACTGGTGCAAGGAAAGATACCGAGGAGAGAAAGTGTGTGAAAGACACACACACACACACACACACACACACACACACACAGAATGTGAGAGATGGAAGCTTTTCAAGAGTTCAAAATTCAGAGCACTAACATCATCCCTACTTTCCTGTCATTCTTGTCCTGACTTACCCTGGTTCTTGGGTTAGCTATGTGCTAAGCTTCTCTGGCAACTAGGTTAAAAAGAAGTGAAAACAAACAGGGAAGTTTACACCACAAGACATGAATAGAAAGATCAGCGTGTGACTGAACCTTCATATAAACAAAGACATTCCCCTGATAAGAACAACCACCCATCACGGCCTTTGTCCAGCAGCATCTGGTTACAAACAGACACCTCTTTAGTGGCTGTGGAGTGAGGCCTGTGGGAGGGCCTGGTGCCAAGCTCCCCACCATGGTTCATGGTTTCGCTCGCATTGATTTAAGCCTAACCCTCGCTATTGGGAGGCAATTTTGCTCGGGTGTCATGATTCTTTCCAAAACAATCAATAGTTATGAATATACACTCATAAAACTTTTTTCAATGAAGAAAAAAATATATATGGGTTAACATGTAATCAAAAATCAGTGTGACTGTTTGCATCTCTCGGAATATTACTGCATATTACTTCCCTTGATGCAACAAAAGGTCACACAGTTATACATTGCCTTTAAAAATCAGTGAATGCATAATAGTTTTTGCTACTCGGAACAAGAATCATTAAACAAATTCATAAATCAATGAAGCATACAGATGCATTACTTTAATTATCATTTCTGCTCAGACGGTTGGTTTATATAATGTAATTGTTTACTGTTTCCCAGTATTACCCTGGAAAGGCTTGGTTAGGCCACTGCAAATTTCGTACTGTCCTCACTTAAAAACTTTTATTTTGGGGGGCACCTGGGTGGCTCAGTGGGTTAAGCCTCTGCCTTCGGCTCAGGTCATGATCTCACAGTCCTGGGATCGAGCCCCACATTGGGCTCTCTGCTTGGTGGGGAGCCCACTTTTCCCTCTCTCTCTGCCTGCTGCTCTGCCTACTTGTGATCTCTCTCTCTCTGTCAAATAAATAAATAAAATCTTTCTAAAACATGAAAGTAAAAATAAAAACTTTTTATTTTTTTAATAACAGCGACAAAGTATAGTCTTCAAAAGATATTCACCATGTACCCTTTTTGTTGTGGCTGTTTTTGTTGTTAACTTGTTCTTGGGCTTTCTTCCCTTTTTTGACATTTCTAAAATCTGGCTCTCCCACTCAAGAACTGGCATCTCACTCCGTGCTTCATTTAGTCAGGCTTAGGGAAATCATAGCAAGTTTTTAATCAAGTTGCCTTTGCTCTAGACCTAGCAGACCAATTGTACCTTTTAGGGTCAGAGAAGTGGAGCAGAGGTTAAGTAGGGACGACTTTGATGAAGTTAGGGTCTGCATAGCGCTTAGAAACATTGCAGTCCCCCAGGATATGCCTGTCCCGATCCTGTTTTAAAACACCAAGAGTAGCTGAACTAAGTCAGTGGTGAGTGTGTGTTTGGTAGCGGTGGTGGGGTGTGTGTGTGTATGTGTGTGGTTGAGAATCTTAGCTACAGAAGAAGGTAAAATCTGTTAGACTCGAAGGCTGTAATCCTTTGGGGGGCTCTGCACTGCTGTCCAGGCCCACTGGGGTGGCCGGGGCATCTCCCTGGCTCTGCAGGGTGACCTCACCCCTTAGGTTCAGTGGTGGGAGAGTCAGAACGTTTTGCAAACAAATAGCCCTGTGGTCTGGCCCTAGAGAATCCTGAAGTCCAAAAACCTTCCTGCATTTCGTCCTGCTTTCTCGGTGCCCTTTATTTCTGACTTGCAGTGGCTCTCTTGGTCTAATCTCTATTTCTGGCTTCTGCTCAGACAGGTGCAAGTCATGACTGGCACTCACGACCTCTGTATCTCATTGGTCGTTCAGCCACACACTTGGTGTTTTCTCTTTTTTTTCTTTAAAGATTTTATTTATTTATTTGACAGAGGGAGAGAAGCAGCAGAGGCAGAGGAAGAAGCGGATTCCCCACTGAGAAGGGAGCCTGAGGTGGACCTTGATCCCAGGATCCTGAGATCATGACCTAAGTTGAGGCAGACCCTTAACGGACTGAGCCACCCAGGCGTCCCAGCCTCACCCCTCAGTGCTTTCTTCAGCACTAAGTGAGAAAATGAGAACAAACGAGAAGAGGGAGAAAACGGAGAACAAACTTTCTCTGCTTTTCGCAGTATGGATGAGTTGAGAATTTTCCAAATCTCCCAAGTTACGGTTCCTTTTGCTTACCAAGTCCTCCTTCAATTTGTCTTTCTCTTCTTGCATTTTACTATAAGCAGTACAGAGAACTCAGGATTCAGCTTCAATTCTTTACCTAGAAAGCGCCTCTGCTAAATATTCAACTTCACCACTCTCATGGTTGACTGCCCCTGAAATTCTAGAACACGATTCAGTCAGGTCCTCTGACATTCTGTAACAAGGATCACGCTTCCAATAACCAACCATCCAGTTTCCAATCACCTGTTCCTCATTTCCATCGGAAACCTCACCGGAGTGGCCATTAGGGTGCATATTTCTACCAACATTCTGTTTCTGATTATGCCCGCATTCTCTAAGTATAGGGAAGTTTTTCCTCCAGCTCTCTTCTTTTCCTTCATCTCATATTCAATATCATTTTCCTACCAACAGTCCCTTCATAGACATCTCGGGTTTTTCAGGCATGTGCCTCGAAACTCTTCCAGCCTCACCTCACTATCCTGTTCTAAAGCCAGTTCCACATTTTTAGATACGTTGTAACAACACCCCGCTTCTCAAGACAACATCTGTCTTGGTCTCTTCAGCCTGCCACAACAGAAGACCTGAGACTGGGTGGCTTAAACAGCAGAAATTTCTCACAGTTCTAGAGGTTGTAAAGTCTGATATCAAGGTGCTGGTCAGTTTGGTTTATGGTGAGACCTCCTGGTTTGCAGATGCTGCTTTGGAGCTGCGTGCTCATATAGCAGGAAGAGAGAGGAGGAAGGAGGCGGGGAGAGGTTTCATGCTCTCATTATCAACCACAGTCCTTCCAACTGGATTAGAGAGCCTTATGACCTCATTTAAACTTAATTCTCTCCTAAAGGGCCTATCACCAGATACAGTCACACTGGGGAGTGGATCTTCAACATACGAATTTTAGGGGGACAAAATTCAGTCCACGGCAGTCTCTGATGCTGTGGTCATCGAATCTGGAATGTGAAGTACGTAGCGTTTGAATGAAGATCATAGCCCTGAAGTAAAGATGGCCAAATTGTTCTTCTGATTATGACATTGTAATGCCACAAATGTGGAATGGTGTTTACACTAGTCAAAAGGATTAGAACTGCAAAAATGGGACTGTGACCTATTTCTACATAAATATGATGGATACGTTTTATTTTGCAGATATTTTGCAAGCCTGAGTAAGAAGCATTATATTCCCAGTAAGTATCTCCCACTCCATCCCCTTTTACCTCCCCACCCCCAAATACCTGTCACATTTCTCAGCATGCAATTTAGCTTTGGGTTAACAGACAATACTTTTATAAACTTGCTGCAGAAATTGTTATGGAAAAGCAAAGTATTACTGTTGCTGTATTATATCTTGTCACAGAAAATCAAATGTGAAACAATAGAGGCTAGAACTATAAAAAATTATTTATTCATAAAATTCAGAATCCAAGAGCAGATCCAACAAAAGCTCAAATCCTTTGAAGTGGTACTTAGGTAAGTGAATAGAATATATAATGAATATTCCAAACTTCATAATCTCAATTGAATATCAGATTTTTACTAACAAATTTTAGAATATAATTAAAAATTCCTTAAGCATTGAATTTTACATCATTTTACAGTTTCTTCCTTCCTATCTTCCTTTCTGCCTTTCCCTCTCTTTCTTACTTTTTTATTAAATAATTCTAAATCTAGGACAGTTGTGGCTAGTAGGCCAAAAGCAGATCACCTAAATTTTCCAGGTGCTGTACAGATTCTCTGACATTAATATTTATAAAGAGAACATTGTTCCATATATGTATTTTTCATCCTGGCATTAATGGGTAATTTACTTATCATTTCTTTTTCCAATATTCTAGCAAAATACTATTAGTCTTCCCCTTACTTCCGGAAGGGGGATTGTGGGGATACGGATAGACGGGATGATTCAGGGGATGCATGGCTTTCAGAACCTACCGGGCCAAAGTGTGGTTCTTTAAAAACCATTATGCATTGATGGGATCTGGTGGCTATTGTTGAGATTAAGTACATCACCTTGGTAAAGACTGAGAGAGAGATTTTCCGCCTTACCTTGGTTGGGGTCTCGGCTTAGTGACAGACTTAGTGTTTGGGCTGCTATAGCCAAAGTACCGTAAACTGGGGGACTTATAAACAACAGAAATTCATTTCTCACAGTTTCGGCAGCTGAGAAGTCTGAGATCAAAGCACAGGGAGATTTGGAGTCTGGTTCATGGCTGGCCATCCTTTCACTACAGCCTCATGTGAAAGAAATGGCCAGGGAACCTCTTTTATTAGGCTTCAGACTTTTTAATAAATCTCTACCCTCATTTCCTAAGTGCCTCCAAAGTCCTCATCTCCTATTGCCTTCACACTGTGGGGTAAGTCTTCAATATCTGAAGGTATGGGTGGCGGTGGACACAGACATCCGATCTATCAATAGCAGTGACTTATATCTACCTGAACGATCTCTGAGAACAGCCCTAAATTTAGGTTTGTTTCATGGAGAGAGAAGATGCCACGTGAGTGCTAAGGGTAGGTCGTGAGAAGGGTAGTTTCCATCTGGTTCCGCCTCTCCTGCTTCCCTCACTCTGGTGGAAGTCAGATGCCATGTTGAGCAGCCCTGTGGAGAGGCCACATGACGAGGAGCAGGGCGTCATGTTAACAAGCAGCATCGACTTCCCAGCCTAGTGAGCGAGCTGCAGTGGAAGCTCAGTCAGCAAAATGGTATGCTGGTAAATGCTTTCCTGTTCTCTGAAAAGGAACGCATGTCTCTTTATTTCAGTAGGTGCATATACCCACATTAGTTTCTTACAAAGATTTATAGTATTAGGGGCGCCTGGGTAACTCAGTCGGTTAAGCATCTGCCTTTAGCTCAGGTCCTCATCCCAGGGTTCTGAGCAGGGAGGGTGCTTCTCCCTCTCCCTCTGCCTGTTGCTCCCCCTGCCTGTGCTCTCTGTCTCTCTGTCAAATAAAAAGAAAGAAAGAAAGAGAAAAAGAAAGAAAGAAAGAAAGAATAAATTTATGGTATAAAATTTTACCAATAATAAAAATATATACTCGTCTTTATTATAAACTCTATATCCCTACATTTCAGCATGATCAGTTAGTCCTATTTCTTGCAAATTTTAATATCAGTTTTTGTAATTTATTTCTAACAAGACTTACAAAATCAGACTTTGGATAAACTGATCAGTAGTCAATTCAGCAAAGAAATCACTCATTGATTAATGAGTATAGTTTTGAAATGGATGCTGGTTGATATTTTTGTTTACATCAATGACTAAAACAAAAGCAGAAAAATAAACACTTAAGCTGAAACTTCACTTGTTCATGAAGAGCATGTATGACTTCTCTGCTGAATTAGTAGTTTTCAAATACTGGAAAACGCTTCCTCAATTTTTTTTTTTTTTTTTTTGATGTGACAGATAATGTGACAGCTATCGATACAACACACTTTTAAATATAGTTTGCATTATTGGGGCGCCTGGGTGGCTCAGTGGATTAAGCCTCTGTCTTCAGCTCAGGTCATGATCCCAGGGTCCTGGGATGGAGCCCCACATTGGACTCTCTGCTCAGTGGGGAGCCTGCTTCCCTTCTCTGAATAAATACAATCTTAAAAAAAAGGAAAGCCTATTGAACAGCTTGACAGCAACCCTGTGAGAGAGACTGAGTCAGAATCACCCAGCTAAGCCACTCCCAGATTCCTGACACATAAACCCTGTGAAATACAAAAATGTTTATTGTTGTTATAAGCCCTATGTCTTAAGATAATTTGTTACACAGCAATAGATAACTCATAATCACACGAACTTTGTATTAGCCATAAATGTTCAGTAAAACATAAAAAAAACCATCATATTTTCTTAAGACTAAAAGAACAAATCTTATCAAGATAAGATAAAAACGGGGTACCTGGGTGGTACAGTCGTTGGACTCCTATTTTTCAGCTCAGGTCCTGATCTGGGGCTCTGAGATCCAGACCCAGCGTGGGCTCTGCCCTCAGCACCAACTCTGCTTGAGATTCTCTCTCTCCTTCTCCCTCTGCTCCTCCCCCCTGTGCTCCCTCTCTCTCTGTCTCTCTCTCACAAAATTAAATAAGTAAATCTTTTTTTAAAAAGGATAAGATAAAAAGAAAGCATAATTAATTTTGCATTTTTGGGGAAAATTTTACATGCAAGGAAAAAATGATCTTTTTTTTAATGAGAAAAAGACTGCAAAAATATCATTTAGCTGTTTGATATGAGTACTGAGTGTTAAGGAAAGAAAATCACTAATTACATGATCTGCACAGTGAATTTGGATGCTTCAAAAATAATTGTTTCATGTAGAAAAATCGCTTTATGATTTCTGAGAACTTAAAAGCTGAATTTGCTGATTTGTATTTTGACTTGTTCCAATTTTCATTATTTGATTCAGACACAAATATTCTTTTCATTTAAAATATTCTACCAATCATGAATTCATGGGAAATATTTGTTATATAATTAACATAGGACAAAAAATTAACAATCCAAAATACTTATTAAAGTTAGAAGACAAATTACAAAGCATAGTCCATTATGAGCATGGAGTTTAGTTGATTAAGGTTGCCTAAGCTTAAATGTAGACACTGAACCACACCATCCTTTTGTCAATCAGATGATATCCCATTTAAATACTGGGTTTCTCAATATGGCAAAAATTGTTTTCCTCTCTTTTTCTTTCTCTTCCCTACAACCTTCCTCACTTTAGGCACCCAAAATTGGATCAATCATAAATCACACAAATTGTAACTCTTGGCTCACCCCCATCACTGGTCCATGCACAACCTTCATTTATTTATTTATCTTTTACTTTTCTTTGTCATTTGTCATTAAACGCCAAAACTAGACAATTGGCAACCATTTACACTTTTTTTGTGTCTTACTTCCTTAAAATACCATGTAATAATTTTCTACCTGAGGCACTATGGAATGAATGTTTGCATCCTCCACAGATTCATCTGTTGAAGCCCTAACCCTAAGTGTGAAGGTATTAGGAGATAAGGTGTCTGAGAAGTGATTAGGTTTAGACGTGATTATGAGGGTAGAGCTGCCATGATGGTGTTAGTGCCCTTGTAAAGAAAAGAAAGAGCTACCACAGCTTACTGTCTCCACCACATGAAGATCAGGCGAGAAGGCAGCCATATGCAAGCTGGGACGAGTGCCCTTGCCAAGAACAGAATTTTCTAGCCCCTCTTCATCTTGGACTTCTTAGTTTCTACAGCTATAAAGAATAAAATATCTGCTGTTTAAGCTGCCCAGTCTATACTATTTTATTATAGCAGCCTAAGCTAAGACATGGAGAAACTATAGTTCTGAATTTTCTTAATCTTTTACTGGCTTAAAAAAATATCAATGTAGGGGCATCTGGGTGGCTTCGTCATTAAGCATCTGCCTTCAGCTCAGGTCAGGATCCCAGTGCCGTGGGATCAAGCCCCGTGAAGGGCCCCATGCCCAGCAGGAAGCCTGCTTCTCCTTCTCCCTCTGCCTGCTATTCTGCCTGCTTGTGTTCTCTCTCTCTCTCTCTCTCTCTGTCAAAAAAATAAATAAATCTTTAAAAAAATTATTGTATACACTTAAAACTATAGCAAATATTTTATTACTAAAGGAAGATTATTGTATGATAATGTCAAATAAGTGTAGTTATTATTTTCTTTACATATACTTTAATTTTCTTTTATTTTAAGGAAAAATAATGTTACTTGCATTTTACTTGTTTACTTGCTACTTGTTAACATTTCTAGAAAATCAGAGTACAATTGGGAAAACACTGATGTTGTGATAAAGATCCAGACTTTGCAAACGGAAAGAACTAAGCTCAAATCTAAATTACACAACGTACTTACTGTATGTCAGGAGACAATTTGGCTAACATTGTGGACCTTGATTTTTTTTCATCAGTAGGGTGGGGGACAATAATACTGGCTCCCTTAGGCTGTTATGAAGATAAAATAAGACACTAAAACTTAACACGTGCATTAAGAATTCAATTAGGAAAAATAAAGTTACTTAATGGAAAATTAAAATTTATTAGATTACTTCAGGGTCTTTTTTTTTTTTTTTTTTTTAAGCCTGGATGAAGGGGTTGACTCAAGTAAATTTGATTTCTACTGACATCTATCTAAAATTATATCCAAATAGCCAAATGGAAACTTTCAAGCCATCATTTGCTGTAAAATGGTGACTTGATCCATGAATCACAGGGAAGGCATGGCTTGATATCAGTTAGTAGAATAGCTAAATTCAGATAAGGCCAATCAGTGTCTTTCAAAACCATCACAAAATAAACAGAAAATTGTTGAAAGCCATGTGATAAATTAGAATATAGATCTAATTTGGTTTGATCAATCCCAGTGTAACTCCATGTTTCTCACTATTGTTGTAATTTCTATAGACTCTTAACATAGGATCTATAATATATGGGCATTTAAGCGATTTTTTAGTGGATTAATTTGAGCATTTATAATGAGAATTTTAAAGAATTTATTTATTTATTTGACAGACAGAGATCACAAGTGGGCAGAATGGTAGGCAGAGAGAGAGAGAGAGGAGGAAGCAGGATCCCTGCTGAGCAGAGAGCCCGGGGAGGGGGGGGCTCGATTCCAGGACCCTGAGATCATGACCTGAGTCATGATCTGAGGCTTAACCCACTGAGCCACTCAGGTGCCCCTATAATTTTAATAGGGGGAAAACTGTAGGACATTTTGGTTGTTATTAAAATTATCTATTCTAAAGTCCGTATGCTTGGTATATTATAATTCCAGACCTGCAGTGAGGTGTAAAGCTACCTTTGTTTCTCAAGTTCTGTGTCCAAGAAATCTGACTCTCACTACGTCGGCAACCCAGTCGGAGGGGAACGCATTTGCCTAACCAACATTAACCACTGCTCATCTTCTATTTTTTCCTTAAGAAGTAACTACTTTTCATGCAATTCATACTTTCTACAGGAAAATGTAAAATTGTAAAATTTGGACGCACGTTTGTTTTAGTTTAAATTTTGATCCAATATAGATACAATTACTAATGTTTATCACAGTGATTGGTACTAATTCTCCAAGTTTTGAAGGGTTTTAGCAGATAGTTACATAATGGATACATAAATGTATATAACTCCCAGTGAGCTCTACAAATATATTTTTATAGAAATATAGGATCATCCAGTAATGTGATCACATGAAAGTAACAGAAGTATCACTTCCATTAAAATGCTTAAGAATCAGAATAAAATAAATAGTAAACTGTTACTTCAAACCTGAAAAGAACCTGCTTTTATAAAGAGAATATAAATGCTCAGTTGGTAGAGAAAACTGATGTTTGAAGCAAAAAGCGTTTAAGTCTTGAAATGCCGGTCCATGAAATAAAAGCATAAAAATAGGCCTATATAAGAAACAAATCCTATACAAGAAACAAATGTCTTTTTCTAAAAGGCAAATCGCCTGGCTGATAAATCATTTTTGTTCTTTCTGCCCCGTGTGAAGAGGCCAAAGAGATGACATGTCTTTTAAATAAATCTAGGCGCCTCTCTCATTTAAAGTCTCTTTGCTGCTATATTTATTCCAGGAACTAAAACAGTCCCATAACCTTTCAAAAAAAAAAAAAAAAAAACATTTTTTACTCTTAAAAGAATCAATTTGAGTTTCCTGTTAAATCTAACATTTTAATTTTGTTTCTTTTATGGACATAGGATTGAATACAATTTTAAGCCAGGATGTGGATGCATAATGTTGGAATATCTTAAAATAGGCATTTTACCTCAGCTCCATGTTATTCCAGGGATACATTATCAAGAAATTATTATCTTTTTCATCAATTGTTGTACCCACCCATGAGCTTAAAAACGTAAAGAGGTTTCAAACAGATGCTTAGAACTATGTTAAAAATAAAAATAAGTAGAATAATATGTGCTTATTGACAAGGTGAATAATGAGCTTGTTGGGAAGACGTTTTCACCTTTAAGACCTTTAGGATTTCATTTAAAAAGACCTTTGCTTCTTAAAAACTTCCCATGAAAAGAATGCTGGATGATTTGAACTTATCAGACATCAACCTAAATAAGATTTGTTTTAGAATGAAGTTCTGTATAGACCTTCTCACACTGGGGCACACATTTCCTCTCCTTCCCCCCCACCCCCCGTATGTCTCTAAATTCTAAAATACCACTGAGAAAAACACTTTCTTATCTGGTGTGCCACAGACTTACACCATCAATTTAATTTGGTCTTCACATTTTTATTGTCATAGAAATACTGCCAAACTGCCTCTTCTTCTTCTTCTTCTTTTTTAATTTTAATCATAAATGAGTGTCAGAGATGGTTTGGGCATAGATAATGTGCGAATCCTTCTTAGAATGAGTAATTTCCTTTGACACTGCCATTTAATTCCCTTCCTATTCATCCAGGACCATGGAAAGCCCAATCAGATGACCCTGTACCCTAGAAGAGAGAAAAGATGCTTCTGTACCAGAAGCATTGATGTGGACTTGTGACCCAAGCAGAAGTGAGCAAAGGATTTTGACTCTTCAAAAAGCAGAGGCTTGTATAGTAGCAGTAAGGTGAATGTTTCTTCCTATCATTAATTATATACTGAAAAAGCAAGAAAAGATGGAATAAAATATCAATCTCTTACATTAAATCTATATTTTGAAATAAGAGTTAATAACATATTATTTGTTGGTGACCACATCTTCAGATTACTTTCATTAGAAAATGACAGAACAGTAACACATAACTTTCCAATGAAAGAGACCTCTTGTAAAGATAATGTTATTCAAAGTATCTCCTCCAGATTTCGCATTTATTCATTTACTACATGATGTTTTTGAGCACACTTTACATGATCCATTCTTCTAGGCCTGAGTACTGAAATGAATAAGTTCCTTTCTGTAGTCTTCTAGGGGGAAGAGATCCAGGTAAACACAGAATTGTAACACGGTGCAAGTCATGAGTCCCGCTATCATAGAAACATGAATACAAAAAAGCAGAAAAGAGCACCTGAACCCAACGAAGCTCAAAGTTAAGCTGAATTCAGAAGAACTTATGGTTTGCCAGTCAGAGAAAGGAAGGAAAGGCATCCCAGGTGAAGGGTGAGCGTGTATGAAGGTAGGAAGAAAGACAAATACTGGGAGACCTCAGTAATGGTACTGGGAATTAGGGAATCACAAGATACAGGTGGGACCTACAGCAACAGCAGTGAGGCTCACCTAGGTGAGAAGCCCTTCTAAGAACTGAAGCCCCGGGAACTAGGTATCAGGTGAGGACTAAAGGAAAAAATGAAGGGAACCAATAGGAAAGAATCAGAAAAACTTAAAACAGTTAAAATTTCTAGCTATATTTATTTGCTATGCACCCTGGGAGGAACTGGGGAGATGAAGTCAAATTTGTTATCACTCTGACTCTCGGGGTGCTTTCAGTACAGGTGAGAAACCAATATAGCAAGTAGTATGATTATAGTTGTGCGTGTGTGTGTGTGTGTGTGTCTGTCTGTCGCATCTATTTTTTTTTTTTTAAGATTTTATTTATTTATTTGACAGGCAGAGATTACAAGTAGGCAGAGAGGCAGGCAGAGAGAGAGAGAGAGAGGAGGAAGCAGGCTCCCTGCCGAGCAGAAAGCCTGATGCAGGGCTTGATCCCAAGACCCTGGGATCATGACCCGAGCCGAAGGCAGAGGCTTTAACCCACTGAACCACCCAGGTGCCCCTGTCTTTAGCATCTAGATGGATATGGTGCTTAAGGTGTGTGGACTCAGGCTGAGTCTGAATCCTGGTTTTTTTCAGTTATCATTATTTGATTAATTACAGTTATAAGCAAATTCCTTACTTATTGGTGTACTTCAGTATTCTTTCTGTGAAATGGAGTGTCTTCCCTACAGTGATGTTGCAAAGATGGAACAAAATAATCCATGGAAAGGCATTAGTGCTTGGCACATAGTAACACTCAGTAAATATCAGTTATCACACACACACACACACACACACACACACACACATGCAAGTATTATAGCAACACAGGCTGCATCCAAATTAGACTAAAGATTTAGGAGAGAGAGTAAATTATGAGCTGAATTTTGTAGGATAAGTAAGTTAGTGCCACAAAGAAGACGCAGAGAAAAACATTCCAGGCATTAAGATAGTGTAATGAGATGAAAGAATAAGAAAAGAGTTGAAACTCTCAAAACAGGAGTAAGAAGAGGGCATTTTAAGACCTAGAGGTCAAGAGCAGAGTTTAAGGAGAGGCTGTCCCAGGTACTTGTCAGAAGCTTGACGCTGACGTCAAACTCTCTGGGTTCGATTTCTAGCCCTGCCCTTTGAAGGTTGTCTGAATTTGGCCAAGTGACATAATCACTCTGTGGCTCAATTTCTTCATCTGCAAAAGAGAGATACCAAAATTCCTATGGGTGGAGTTGAAGAATTATACAGAGCATTTCTGCATCGAGCATGCTGAATGCTACATAATTAACTATTGTTATTAAATTCCCAGGTTTATGGTGGAGTTAGCCCAAAGTAACATCAGTGATTGTGTGCCCTGAGCACTCTTTGCCTTTTCTGAGTTAAGTCATTTAATTTCTATCACTATGAACTCAAAGTTAGCTGCCAGGTAGTATTAAACTCTTGTACTATGAGTTAGTATCTTAGTACTTAGTCTAGAAGAGATACCAAGAAAAGTTTGTTGATGTATGCTAAGAGGAGAGTTAATTGTGGGAAGTCAACATTCCTTCAGGGTAAATGATTTCTAGATAATCATATAACTAAATATTTTCCCTACTTAAAGAAGGCCACTGGAAAAAAATAGGAATTGAAATTTGAGAGTCATATTTCACAGACTTCAGAACTCTGGCCCTATTTTGACCTCCATTTGCAAATTACCTGACTAAAGACTTGAGCAGAATCACAGATTTATAATGCACATTGTAGAACCTCCAATGAGTGGAAATGACCATTCCACTTGCCTTCCTTACAGTGATATTCTAAGAATTTCTTTGAACAAAAGAATATGCTAGTGTATGAAATGTATGGTAACTGTTGTTAGCAATTTTTTGCTGTTGTTTTATTTTGTTTTCAACCAGATCCTATAGACCAGTAGCAATCTTAAAATAGATCTGAACAGTGGAATAACTCATTGGTGAACTTGGAAGAAGATTATATTAGCAGCCATGGAAACTAAAGGATGGCTCAGTCTTTCCTAGTTTAAAACAAATGGTATTTCTCTGAGAGATCTCATGGTGCTAGGATGACACATGCAAAAGTTTATGAACTCTTTCCAGAAGGACCAGACCATCGAGACACCCTAAATGAGGATGTTCTCTCCCCACTCTTGAGGATTATGGTATTTACAGAATAACCTTGTACATTGACAGCCATGGATAGATACATTGGTCCAGCTGTCCTTTATCTTAACAACCCTCAGGGACCTGGGCAATGAGCACAAGGAAATTACCAAGGCAATGAACACGTATTCCCAACTCAAATGCAACATCAAGGAGACGGATACAATTGACTGGCTCCATGAAGATTTACAGTCTCACCTCGCTGTGTGTCTGGCTAATATTTGAAACTAGAAAATGATTTCTACTGAACATCAAGAGGGAAATAAAAGGGAGGTTGCAATAACATATTGTGTAACTATTCCTTTTTCCAATCCTTGGTCAGTATCAGAGTCACAGTCCTATTTTTATCAGCATATTTATAAAAAGGAGCATTATTACAGCTTGCACACACAATTTTCAGAAATCTGATTCTGAATGTTACAGTCGAGAAAGAGAGGTGAAACAGGTCTGGAAGCGGCAGATTGGCACAGTAGAGGAGAAACTGTGACACGTCGGCTGAACGTTAATCAGGAAGGAAAGGAATGATAAAGTGAAGGTCATCACAACGGAACGCTGATGGCAATCACTCTTGTCTCACAAACAGCCACACTTAAAGCAGCTTCACTCGAAACAGGGACTTGCTGAAGAGAAGGAAGTGTTAAGAAATGTTGAGATCTAGACCCCAACTAATTGTACTATTTACAGAACTAAAAGTTTTCCACTAAACATTGGTAAGAATTGGTAGTCTCCCTGAGTGGGACAGGCAGTGTCTGTTTTAACATTGTTGCCCCAGGGCTTGGTTCAGGATTGTAGCTATTAGTAGGATTTAATAAATGTAGAATGGAGGAACGAAGGAATCTCAAAATCCGTGAAAACTGAGACAGACTGTGGGCGAAAAATGCTTGCATTACATTCTTTCTTCCAAAATTGATTTTGAATGACCAATACTAGGGGAACATGGAGGTAGGAGGAGTGGGGGGGGGTAGCTGGAATCATGCATGTAAGTTACATTTAATTCTGTATTTGCTCATTGGCTCCATGGAAGCAATCTTAAATTCTTTTGTACATGCGGATTTTATTTCTCAGACTAAATCATATGTTTTTGTAAATGAGGATCACAGTTTTTGGTTTGGGGGTGAAGGATTGGTTATATGGACTTCATTTTGATAATCTGTATATGTAACTAATGAATGAAAACAGGTTGGTGTACTAGAAAGACACTAGACTAAGTCAGAAATTGTGGGTTCAAGATTCAGTTCTGGCTATGTGATATTAAATTATTTGCACACTCTGCGCTTTGCAACTTTATCTGAAAAATGGAATAATGGTATTCGACAGGTTTTCCTTTTCTTTTTTCTTTTCTTTCTTTCCTTTCTTCCCCTCTCCCTTTTTTTTTTTTTTTTTGGTAAGGATCAGATGAAGTGATTCCTCCCACATTTTTAAAAATACAGAATCACATGCAAGGATTTTTTTTTTTTTTTAATGTGTCTTTGTCTTGTTATCACTGCAGTTATAAAGCTTTCGAACCAATTTGGTTCATATTTTGGCTTTTCCTGTCTCAGTCCTTGACATAATCCACTTCCTTTAATTGCCACCCTTGACACTTCTTTTCCTTTTCCTAAGACACTTTTCCTTGCCCCTCAGCTTCCACTGTCCTCCTCACATCCGTCCTATGAGAATTTTTACCGTCTGTCTTTGACAGGCAGCTAATACCTCTAAGGTGTTGACTGATAATCAATGTGTGATAATGACTTCAGGCAGAGGTGAACAACCATTTTTTTTACAAGTGCCAATTCTAGGAAAATAAATGTGTTAATAGGCAGTATAAAAAAAGGAATACAGTAAAAGTCATTTGAAATCCTACTATCCATTGATGGCTCCATTTAAATGTTAACAAACTACTTTCTTTCTTCTTCTTCTTCTTCTTCTTCTTTTTTTTAGTAAGACTTTCGGGAAAAGTGTATTCATGTAACTTATCAATGTATTGGCCAGAAAATCATAACTGAAACTGGTGTTTCTTTTAAGCCCCTGATGGTAATACTGGTGAAATTTGGGGAGGTTGCAACATGTAAGTCATTTTCTAACCTTTCATCCTAAAATTAGCAGTGTTTTAGAAGGAATAAAACTAGTATGGCAGAAAGACTGGCTCAGGGTCATAATAATAATTCAGCTAACATTTTTGAGAATTTATTTTATGTTAAAAAAAAACAAAGTATAACATGCACTTTACATGCATTATCTAATCAATGCTCACAAGATTACTGAAATCTAGGTATTGTTTTTAGAGACAAAGAACCCAAGACACAGGGAGGATGAGCAACTTGCACAGTCTCACAGCTGGCCAATGGGGGAACCAGACTGAGACCCAGACTTTACAGAGTCCGTGCTATAAACTGTCTGCTATTCTGAGATATGGGGAAAGGTTCCTTATTTGCTGCTTCTTCAATCCTGTTCTGAAAGCTAGATCTGGAGTCTGGGATTGCAAGAAAACTCATATCCAGGCAAAATTGGATGGGGGTTACTAATATTGTATTGTGTATTCTTCTCGTGACCAGAATCTAGTATAAGGGATTTATGTTTTCGTATTTTCCCGTATAAATAGAGATAGTGAAATCATTTTGTAGTTTGGTTAAATTACCATACACATTTTACTGAACTTATTTTGGTAACAAATACCTTGGAAAAAAAGAAAGTTGGAGGTCACCCCCACTGCCGCCCACCACCATGATGGTGTCACAACTTCATGACCACAGTAAGAATTTTAATGATTTTTTTTTACTATAAATGTTGAGTGCTTATTGTACTTAATTACTGAGGTGCTGAGTTAAGCTCTTCAGATTTGCTATATTGTTCAACACTCACAAGACTTGTAAGTAGTTACTATGATTTCCATTCGGCTGAGGGAAATTGCAGCTCAGAGAGGTGCAGCAACTTGTCCTGGGTCTCACAAGTCCGAAAGGATATAGCAGAGACTTGAAAGCAAATGTGCTCAAATGCGGCTTTGGTTACTTTGTTACACTGGTTTCTCCACCTGTCATTCCTTGTCGAGCATATTGCATACGAAGCTTTATTGCTATGCATTCAAGTATATGTTTCCTTAGAGAAGTTGGACATTTTTGGTACATTTCAAGCTTGTATAAGTTTCAAAGTTCATGTAACCATCAGGTAATGGCAAACAAAAACATTTACCTGGGATTAAATTGTATTTTCATGAGGAAATTTAATGTTTTTTAAGCTTTTGGAATATAGACATCACCGAATCTGATGAATACAAATCAATTTGGCCCCATGAGGTACTTATCCAACTTGAACGGCATATGAACGTCTATGAAAACTCTATAAAGATTCTTACGTCTTCCCCCTAATCTCTGCAAAAAACTTTCCTTTATTGATCAAATATCAAAAGTATTTGATTAATGAAATGGGACACTCCAGAATTTAGGGCAAAAAGTATGTTATCTATTAAGGAAAAATAGGGGTCGCTGAGTGGCTTGGTCAACTAAGTCCCTGTCTTTAGCTCAAGTCATGATCCCAGGGTCCTGGGATTGAGACTTGTGTCAGTCTCCCTGCTCAGAGGGGAGCCTGCATCTCTCTCTCCCTGCCTCCCCCTGCTTGTGCTCGACCTCTGTCAAATAAATAAATAAAACCTTAAAAAAAAAAAAGGAAAAGTAAGTGAAGTTGTGAGAGAAATTACTCTAGAACCTTCGATGTAAATAATTGTTTTGACTTCTCTCATGATAGTTCTGAGTGTAAAACCTACATCGTGATTTTGCACTTAAATGAAAGGTGTGGAGTTGAACTTTTTTTTTTTTTTTTTTCATTTCAGCTGGAAAGCTGCTACCATGATGTCTACAACAGTAAGCACCCTTGTGACTTGCAGAATCCATTTGTCACCCTAAACTATCCAGCGTGACTCGGGCCCATGGAAAGTATGCGTGCATGCGGGTGGAACAGGGATTTCACTTGTTCGCAGGTCAACAGCGACTACTTATCTGGCATAGTGACTTACCTACTTTTGTTTGTGTGTGTATTTTCTAAAATTAGCTGGCTGTTCCAATCTGATGTCCAGTCATTTGGTGAATTTACCCTGGTTAGAATGCTGTCATGAAATCTTCAGGGAAGTGATATTAGGTTTTTCATCATAATGCATACTAAGCACTCACAGTTTCAACTTTTTTTTAATATTTAGTAAATGTCAATAAATCTATGGCATGTAAAAGGGCACTGCTAACATGGCAGCTATTTGATTTCTATACTTTGTCAAATATATGTACCTCTTAATTCAATAATCCTTAAAGGCAATGCTCATTGTGGTTTCCCATTCATGATACCTGACCTTTCCTTAATGTCAAACATCATTTTCCACTAGCAAGGGAATAAAGTATATTATTTATATAAAGCTAATAATTATTTGGGGAAAATAAATATAACATAGAGGCAATAATCGTGAAAAAGATGAGCATTTATTCACTGCTCTATTATGTCTGTGACTTGATATGTTATTGTCTATATTTGTATTGCCTGGTTACCATGGTCCCAATATAAAGAAAAAATAACATACTCACCAAGGGTCAAAATTTACCTAATCATTATTTCAGAGCCAAACTAGTAACATGAATTAATTCCCAAACCATCCATTTTACTTGCAAATGTAAAATCTCTCTGTAACTTACTTGTTGTCATTCTGCGTATTTCTTATTATTCACGGCAGTCCCATACGACTTGATTTTTTAAAAAGGAATTAAATGAGAAATGAATATGGGGAAGTTAAGAGATCTAAATTTCAAAGATCTTCTCCTTTTCAATCGATGTTTTGGTTTGATGTTGACGTAAGGTAAAATACTCATTATCATCAAATATTTATTGAGAGCCTACAGTTTACCAGACACCGTGCCAGGCACTATGGGACATGCAAATAAGTTTGAGATGTGGTTCCAGCATTCATGAAATGTAGGATTCAGTCATGTATGTACTCATCAACCAAATTAATCTAATGTTGCTAAACTTTTAAACTGCTACCAATAACAATTACTAACATGTGTTCTTAGAATATCTTTTGGGCAACCCTTACATGTTTTCTCAGATGCATACAGCAAGTAATAATAAATACAGATCTTACACACTTTTTTCCCCTTCTACATGGCGCAGATGTCAGCCTCCAAAGGTGTGAAACCATTCTTTCGAGGACACGATTAGAATACATTTGTTGTTGACTGATACAGCTGTTGGCAGCAGGTGGTGATGATGATCAGGTATGCTGTGGCTTAACGCCTTGTGTATACTTGAGTGATAATGGCACAGTGTAAGAGGAAAGATCCACTAATTTAACGGAATTTCAAAGGTATCCCAGTTTAAAATAATATTTGACCTAAGGACATCCAAGCTCTCTAGATAATGAGCCCCTACAATGTTCTTGGTCTCTGATCAAATAAGACGTCATAGCTACTTTGGGATTAAATTTAGACAAATTAGAGTTGCATCATTTGTGTGGTCCTCAGCAGTGGAATATTCTCCAAGGAGGCGTGCAAACATGTTAACATAAAAATGTGTGACCTCTCTCTTTTTTTCGGCTCTCAGCTACAGATGTCACAGACCAGCCCGTGTATGACATGTGCTTCATTCTGTGGCATGTGGTGCTTTTAGAAATCTGTTTGAATTAATCTCTACTGGGTCAGTATTTGAGATTATCTTCTGACCTTCTTTTTCTATAAAACATCAGCATATTTCAGAGAGTTTTGGTCATCCTCATCATAATGATGAGATGCTAAACATGGCCAGGAAAAATCCGTATTTTAATAGTCTTTAATCTTGTGATGCTCTAGTTCATTAGCTTATGGCAAATACCTGCTAGAAACTAAAAAGCTTCTCGGATGACCAAAACATGGCCATTTGTATATGAGCAATTTAATTAAAATGAAATTCTTTTTTCTATTTCACCGTAACTCAGAATAAAAACTAATCATTGAAAATGTGAAAAGCCAAAGAAGGACATCTGTACCAGTGGAGTTGTCAGATGACAATCTGTGAAGATTGTAATTTCTAGAATAATAGAATAACGTGCTGGTAACGTTGCATTTGAGGGGAAACAGAATGAAAACATGTATAACGTAAAACCAACAATTTTTCTCTCTGATTCTCTTAAGCTGTGAAAATAAAAGGTGCTTAAGTCATAGGTGCCTATCACTTCAACGTTTCACAAGTGAAAAATACGTTGATACCTAAAAATATAGTTGGGGGTTGGAACGGGTTTGATTAACCAAATTATCTTCAAGTTTGCAGTTTATATTGGAACATTTACTGCTACAATACAATGCTGTTCAAGCAGGCAGATGAAGCTAAAGGATCTGAGCTCACAGAATCTCCATCTGGCTTTTGGAAAAATAGTTTGCATTAGATTTGGGGCTACAGGTCCCCAAACAAGCCACCTTGAAAGCATGTTTAAAGCACCAAATTTCAAGACCATATGGAAGGAAACTATTACCTGCCCACCTTATACATATCCCCCTTCTCTTCTTAAGTGAGAGAATTCCTATGTTGTTGGAAACAGCAGAGTGTATGTCTACAAAACTATCTTTCAGCCTCTTTTCAAAATGAGGCTGGATAATGAGATATAAATACGAGTCGTTTGGGTATGTGGTGGGTGGTGCTATTTTGAGAAGAATGCAGTAGGATGATCCGGCAGGCCATTTTCCCCTTGCCCTCTCTGGTGTTTGGAAAAAGAATGTAATGGCTAGAGTATTAGTGTTATCTTGCAAATAGGAGAGAAACTGAAAGAAAGCAAGCCAGTATGCAGGGGGGAAGAGTAGAAGACAACAGGAGCATGGGTGACTTGTAACTAGGAACCACCATACTACTCATGGCAGACTAACTCCAGATTCCCTTTGCATGAAAAACAAATCTATCTATCTATATCTATCTATATCTATATATCTATTAGCTGGTTTTTAGCGCTATTAATTCAGTTTTACATTATAAGCAACTAGACCCAATCCTAATACAGATGATAGATCCTCTATAGATCATGTAAAATGTCATTTACTAGCAAATAAGGAAGGAAATAAAAACCTTATTCAAATAGTCCAGGTAAAGGGCAGACTATAAAATGATAATTAAGTACATCTGTACCCTTTGATGTTTTGAGTCAATGCAGTGTCAAATAGCATATTTTTTTTTTTTCTGGTATGTGAAAAGGGACGGTGCCTAGAGATAGCTTATTGCTGAGTTGGGTAGTTACAGATACTGAAATTGAGGTGATCTTTATCCCTGGTAGTTAGTTATGTTCAAATACTGAAATATTGTTCTCTCCATGTTATCTAAGTGGAATGATATGATGTTTACCTTGGCTAATTACTAAATTATATTTTTATGGTGTGCCTAATCAATATGTACTGTTTAACTATTATAAATTCACCTTTTAGTAAGTTTTCCAAGGTAGTATACAAATTTATTACATAGAAGCTACAGTTCAAGAAACTAGACATTATGAGTGTAAAGACAGAAAAAAGGAAACATAGTTAAGCTTCTAATCTGGTACTAAAGCTTAATTTCTACTTTTTCTTTCTTTCTTCCTTTTTTAAATTTTTTGTTTTGTTTTGTTTTGTTTGTTAAGGATGGGAAGTTGGCCTAAGTTTTGTGTTTACAAACATCTAAAATTTAAGACTAAATCAAGTTCATTTTCAGGGGGCTAACAAAATTTGATGTTGCCTTTTATGCTTTAGTGATAGAATTTTTCTGGCATCCGTGAAGATCTTAATCATTTGACTTCCTCAGAAGTCTTCCTTTCATGAAAAATACAAATCATTCTTCTTTGGATTAAGATTATAGCCACCTAACATGAAGCCGTTGAGTCTGTGGTCGGCAGGGAGTCTTCCCCTTTTGAGGTTTACTGAGAAGAAATGTTGGTGCCAAGTCTCTCTTGAAAAGAAAAGGTTTGAAGGCTGTGATATCCTATAAATGCTCTTTACTTCCAATGAAATATAGTAAGCTTGTTCTCGGGACCACAACTTTATAAAAGCCTTTTTGTTTTTCGTAGAGCGTATAGATGTTTTGAAAAAGTGATTTTAGCCACCATAGTGCAGGGTCAACTGGGGGCCGTCAAACTCCTTCCCTGGGTTATTCAAATCTAACACTGAGCAAGATAATAGCTCAAGAAGCAACTAATGAGCCTTGTCCATAGTACTGAGATCGTGTATCAGGATGACCCACACATTTTAAACAGTCTTTGTATTGATTCGCAACTCTTTCAAAGTTTAAAATCGGGCTGCGTTGTATACAAGAGCAAAGTCATAGAACAATGATCGTTTAACATACAGAGGGCATGACATTTGATTATATCTAAGCTTCTTCAAATGCCAAGAAGAATCTGGAGAAAGATATTTGATATTGACTTTTAAAAGGTCCACATAGATAAAATTAATAAATCTTATTAAAGTTTATTTTAGAGATATTGATTGTAAAGTAGAAATGCACCCACAAAGAAAGTCCCATGATAAAGGCTAATGTGTAAATTCCTTTAAAACCCGTAGTTACTGTAATTATATGGAGCATTTTACAAGCAACTAGGGACTTCTTTGGATAGATGACTGAAATTTAATCAGTTTCTGGCACAGGCTGCCTTTCTTTCCCACCTCAGATTTCTAAAGCACTATTTCTAGGGCAGACCTGCTCAGATAGTGAACCTTTATTATCACATTTGATCTGTCTTTGAGCACTTTCCGAAAGAAAGGCTCCCACAGATCTCCTAGAAGATAAAGCAACAGACGATTTTTCTCAATAGCCCATGTTCTTCCTCCCACCCCATTCCATTCTCAGCAAACCTAATTCAGCTCTACAGTCCGGATTTTATAATCACGAGGAGTATTATGTATGAAATGCATAAAACATCGATGTGCTAATGTCACCAGCAGAGACTATCAGATGAAGAAACAGGCATATCCCTTTGTACTCCTGGACATAAGTGTTTGCCCCGAACCTCTTTAAAAAAAACAACTCATTTCATTTCTCAGCATTTTGGGTTTTATTTGAATTAAGGGGCCTTGTCCTGCCAGTCTGCTGAAGGGAAATCTGAGTTTGATATAGTTTTTTAGGCAGGGAGGAACTGGAAGAATGATCACAAATGATAAATGTGAAAATTAAGCTGCCTCTGGAGTTTATGTTTTACAAGTATGAAATCACTGAGTTTATCTCCCAGATGATTTAGACATATCTGATTATTTCTGATGGTTCAAGATGTAATGGTCCGAAAGTCTAAATAGAATTCTTAGACTTACCTTTATTAGAACCTGAGGATCTGAAGAGATAACTGTCTGGATTGTTGACTATATTTCTGCTGTGGAGGAAAATAACAGTCCTGAGTCACTGCTTGTTGTCCACATCTTCATTAATGGGCTTAATACATTTCTGTCCTTAGAACAAATTAATGTGTTTTTTTAACTTCTTTTATATTGTAGTTCACTTAGACTTAGATTCTTTGAACATAGCTGGATTGCAGGGTGACATCTGAGTTCTAGAGATCAATTGATAGTTCTTAAAGATCATGAAGAATGGCCCATTAAAACAGTTAGTGTATGACAAATAACAACGTTTGTGTTTAGTGTGGAAATTTATCAACTAGACAGAGCACTTATTCCTGAGAACCGAATGAAAGTCTACTTGAACCAACTTATTAATCAGTCAGTTGCCCCTAGTCCTTAACAGACCTGTCCTTATTAAAGAGCTCTAGATATATTAAAATTGAACTCTAATGTGATAGGTACTATCTCTGAACCACAGTCACAAAGCACACAATTATTACTGAAGGCTAAAGTCTATGAAAAAGAAAAATAAGCCTTTTTCTCCTCTCCCCCGCCCCCCACCCCACGACTCCCGCCCCGAGGACTAAAATGTTTTGCCTCAAATCTCTGGCTCTGATTAGGTACAGTGTCTACAATGGGTTGCTGGCTATGTGGCCAATTCTTTCTCCCACTCTTCACTTAATGTAGGATCACATACCAAGTTATTATGACAAACCTAACGATACAGCGATTTTTTCCCACTCACTTGTGTTTATAGAGACCACACTGCAACATAGTCTTAAATTTGCAAAGCTTTTTCAGGGGGGAAAAATGAAGCAGTACCAATAGAAAAAAAGAAAAGACTGCCCGGGCTGGCAAGGGGCATTAATTCTCAGTGAGATGCTCCAGTCCTAGAAGAAATCATCATAGCTTCTCATTCCCTGGGGTTGTCTGTGTGGGTAGATGCCCTTAAGAGCTGTGAGTTATGGGGTTTAGCACTCCTGACAGCCAGGTTGGAGATCATCTCAAATGACAATGTCAGTCAGAAGGTATTGATTATCTGGGAGTGCTAGGTGGAAGAGGATGCTTGGGGCTAAGTTTAAGTACAGCAAGAAAGCCAGCCATAATAAATTAGTGACATTTGCATGAGGAGAACTTGGGGTCATAACAGAAGAGACATCTCTGATTCTGACCTTTGCCGTCTAGTCCATTTCTGGCATGGTGCTGACCTTAGCTTACCCAAGAGGGAACGTGCACACACTTCCCTAAATAACCAATAGTTGCTCCATGCAATCAATAACCCTTCTGGTAGAAAGGTGCCAGGTACATGCCCGGTACCAATTAAATGGTTTACTAAACACCTGCAGTGACCTAAGTGAGAATCTTCTTTGTTTTCTTCTCAAAGTTTTATTCTATTTACTTATTTATTTTTAAATATTTTATTTATTTATTTATTTCAGAGAGGCCGAGGAGACATCCGAGCGGGACAGGAGGGAAAGGTTGAAGGGGAGGGAGAAGGAGAGAATCTCAAGCACACTGTGCACCAAATGAGGAGCCCTACATGTCACTCGATCTCGTGACCCTGAGATCAAGATCTGAGCTAAAACCAAGAGTTGGAGTCATAACCAACTGAGCCACCTAGGTGCCCCTCTTCTCAAGGTTTTAAAATATGATTCCCAAAATTGAACACAATAGTGCTGGAGGAGACCCAAGTCCTTTCCTACAGACCTTGGTCTCTGCCAATAGACCTACTCTGAGAAGAAATTTAGCCCCTTCCAAGTCAGTCTTCTTCTTCTCCTTTTTTTTTTTTTTTTGGACAGTTTAGTTCTTAAAAATCATTCTTTCATGGACTGAGTTGAATCTGACTTCTGGTAAATTTGACATTGTGGTTGTAGATCTGTTTTTGTGAAGAAGACAAAATAATTCTGCTCTCTATTCTGCCTGACAACTCACCAGTTATTCACCCAAATAATGTGAAAACTTTATAGTTTTTGTTTAAGATATTTATTTATTTATTTGAAAGAGAAAGGGTAAGCAAGGGTGTGGGCTGCAGAGGGAAATGGAGAGAGACTCTCAAGCAGACTCCCCACTAAGCGCTGGGCCCTGTGGGGGGCTCCTGACCTTGCTGAGATCATGACCTGATCTAAAATCAAGAGTCAGAGGCTTATCGGACTGAGCCACCCAGAAGCCCCTGTTGTTGTTTAAACAACTGATCCTGCTTTTCAAACTTATTGTGGCCAAGCCAAGGCATTCCAACTTCTGCTTTAAAGTCTCTCCACTTCTCAGTCATTCATCTCCTTACATGTATCAGAAAATGGGGGTCTTGCTCAGTCTCGTATTTTGTTCTCTGCGCCCACATTCAATCCATTGACAGAATCACTTGATATGACCTGCAAAATGTGTTTGAATCTTTGTCATTCAATCTTCTTTTTCCAGTGTAGGTCAAATGAGCATTCTCTCTTGTCTCTTTTACTGCTATAGCCTCTGAAGTAGACCCTTCACCACCGGCAGCCCCGTTCCGATACATCATCCATACAAAGCCTGAGTGATTTTTGTGAAAGGCAAGTCTCCTTACCTTACCCTGTGCTTAAATGCCTCCACAGCTACTCCTGGCGCTTAGAAGACATAATGTGTCTCCAAAGGCCTAGAACAATCTGGCCTCTCTTTCAACTCACACTATTTTTCCTTAGTCATTAATATGCCCTAATCATCCTCCCCTCTTTCCATTCCTCAATTCTGCTAAGCTCTTTTCCTCCTTAGGGGCTCTGATGATGAGACTTTGCATGGCCATTATCATTGCTTGCAACGAAGCCTGCCCTCCCTCCTCCCCCACCTTTATTTGTTTGATTTAAATGTCACTTCTTCAGAGAGCCTTCCTTGATGTTGTGCTCCATCCCAATGAGATCAGTTTATTTATTTTTTCATTGTAGCTTTTCTTTCCCTTTCCTAGCACTATTTGTTATCTAATGTTCATTTGTGTGATTATTTAAAGTCTTGTCACCTCTTCTTGACTTTAAAGTCCATTAACTAGGGGATAAAAGATCAGTTTCTTTTTATTTTCTCTGTTTAGCCCAGTGTTTGTATCAGGGTGTCAATAAATATTTGTTGAAAGATATCTATATCAGTTATTTCTTACATTTCCCTTAGTCTTCTCTTTTCTAGGCCAAGTATCTTGGTTCTTTTGCTATTTCTCACATGACAGTTTTTAAACTCCTTTCCAACTTGGACACATTTTTTTTGACACGTTGTGTTTTCCATTTTTTTCCTTTAAATACAGAGGACTAATTGCAGTATGTTAGATGTGATCTAATAATTAGAGAATTTAATAGGATTATTCTTTCCAATGTCCTTCTTACAATGTCTATTAATTTAGCCTAAGGTGTTGGTATTTTTTTTTTCTTTTTTAGCAGCTGGATCTCGCCATTGGTGCATATTAAGCTTATGATTAACTAAAACCCATATATCCTTTTCTCCTTAACTAAGGTTCCTTCCTAGAGAGCTTCATTTTAAATTGTGCATTTAATGTTTTTAACTGTTCAGAATTATCATTTATCTCGTACTAAGTTATACTTACAGCTTATTGTCACATAAGGTACTGATTATCCTTTTCAGGTTGGTCTCATGTGTAATCTGGGTAAACATATTTTCTTTGTTCACATTCAGTGCGACAAAGGCAAGGGGCAAAGATGAAGCTCTGTGATTTAGCCCTTTCTTATCCTGGGTAGGGGTCAAGGATCCCACTATTTGATTTATTATATATATTAGTTTATATAAATAAAATATTTTTATAAATAAAAAATATTAAATTAAGTATATAATTTATGCACATAAAATTATGTAATGTGTATCATGGACATATGTAATATCATTCATATTACTTTAATAAACTTATTTTAAGTTTTTTAAAAAAAATAGCATTTGTTTTTTAAAATACATTGATAAAAGGGTAGTAGTTCATCCAAATTTATACTCAAAAGCATTTTATTTCCTTAAATTTTGAAATAAGGGCTATGTCTCAATTACTTTAAAATTAATTAAAAACAAAAATATTGTTAACATCTAATCAAAACTGCATCCTATGAAGAAGTTTAGCTATACGTGTTAATATAAAGATTCAAAGAACAATTCCAAGAAAAAATTAGAAAATGGTACATGGGTCTTATTTTCCTCTTTAATTGTTGTCTTATTCCAAGAAATAAAATTAATGAATGCAATAAAAACTCATGATCATTGGACTCATGATTATCTTAGCCTCTATAGAATCATTCCCTAGAAACGTTCATTATTCCGGTTCCATTCAAACACATCTGTTGAGCTCCACCTCTATGATCAGCCTTCTAGAAATGCTGTTCTCAGACACTTTCGCCTCCTGGGATCAGAGGAGAAGAAATCGATGAAATCCTCCTAATTTAACAGGAGACTTACATATTTCACAGCCTTTCTTAGCTAGGATGTCCCTCATTAAAAAAATAAATAAATAAACAAAATAAAAAAAATTCTGGTTTTGTATTTACAATTATGTTGCTCTGGTGAGTCATATCAAGACATGGAGATGTGGAACACAATGTCATTGGGTTTACTAGAGAAGTGTAAGTCTGAAACTTGCTCTTAAAAATTCTTTCAAACAAACTTGTAAACATCTTAAAATTGGTAGGGGATAAAATGAATGTTCCATGCAACACATGGATGGAAGTAGAAGAAAGCAGACAGACAGCATCAGAGAATGAATGCTGTTGGATATCATGACTACAGTTTAAAAAAAAAAAAATTGAGAATTTCTTTCTTCCAGGAACCTGGGTGGCTCAGTGGGTTAAAGCCTCTGCCTTTGGCTCAGGTCGTGATCCCAGGGTCCTGGGATCACAAGTAGGCAGAGTCAGGCAGAAAGATGGAGGGGGGAGCAGGTTCCCTGCTGAGCAGAGAGCCCGATGCAGGGCTCTATTCCAGGACCCTGAGATCATGACCTGAGCTGAAGGCAGAGGCTTAACCCATTGAACCACCCAGGCACCCCCTGAGGTAATATCTTAAGTGCTATTTAAGCTAAACCCAAACACCCTGGACTGTATTGTTCTTAGAGATAAGCCAGATTTCATTCAACACCATGTCCTAATAGGACAGTTATATCCCACAAACCGTGTTAGATATCAGCAATAAAGAGTACAATTTTCAGGAAACTTTTGGTCTAGGATGGGATACAGAAAAGCAAATCAATCAAGTTTAGGGATATAGTGGTGTGATCACATAATGGTGTATAATTATGATCAGATGACAAACCAGCAGAGCTTTTCAGAATGCAGTGATGACTGCCCTGAGGGTTCTGAAGGACGAAGAGAAGTTAGCCAGATGCAGTCAGGATGACGGAGCATTGGGCTATGGGAAAAGAGATGCTATGAGGTTGAGATACATAATGAAGAACCTTCTCCCTCTTTCTTACAAGGGAGGTTTTTCAACCTCAGGGCTGTTGACATTTTGGGCAAGATAATCCTGTGCTTGGAAAGCTCTCCCATGTACTTAAAAGCATGCATGACTTCTGCCAGCTACATGTTAGTAAGACGAACATCCACCTCTCCTCACCAACCCAAACAAAAAGTGTCTAGTACCAAATATCCCTTGGGAAGTAAATCACCCCTCACTGAGAAGTCCTTCTGTAAGCAAAAAGAGAGATAGCTATCTTTGGGCACTAGATTAATTTGCTAACTCCACATAGACCAAAAAAAGGGAGGGGGGGCAAATAGTATTTGCATTCTCCTAGTTTGTTTCCTAGATGCCGTTAATTGCGGTAGGTGAGAGATAGTTATGTGGTTTTCTTACGCTCAACAATCTGGGCCCCAGTATTTACAATTTAGGGATTGACTATTTCTAGGTATGAGTGTAGGTATATATACACACATATACCACAGAGACATAAATCAGAATATTTCCGATTTGGACATGATACTTAGTGACTGTCCAGCTTTTATTCTTATATCTTTTTTTATTTTTCAAGATTTTATTTATTTATTTGACAGAGAGAGATCACAAGTAATCAAAGAGGGAGGCAGAGAGAGAGAGGGAAGCAAGCTTCCTGCTGAGCAGAGAGTCGGATGCGGGACTCAATCCCAGGACCCTGAGATCATGACCTGAGCCGAAGGCAGAGGCTTAACCCACTGAGCCACCCAGGTGCCCTCATTCTTATATCTTATCAGAAAACAAACAAACAAACAAAACACAACTTCATAAACTTACCAGAATACATTATATGTCTTCTGGCAGAAATGAGATTTGAATCAGCCTTATAAATACGATACTGCATGAATTACAAGAGTCTCCTTAAGGGGGGAACATCTGTGTAGTGAAGTTTGATTACACTCCTCTTTAAAGAAAGAACAAGCCATGAAAATGATAAAATATGATTGACTTAAAACACAATATATCCAACTTTAATCATTTTCTAAATCCAAAGATATTTTTAGATGAAAGCAAAGGAGGTCATTTCCAAATCATTTTGTGAAACTTAAGCCTACCCAGAGGAAAGGTAATTTTGTTTGATCCTGAACATCAAGTGAATTTGTTCACCAAACCATTTATTCCAAAAGGTAATTAAAATAATGTAAAATTGATCCAATATATGTTTAACAAAATTAACTAATTATAATCTGCTTAAGCCATTTAACCTTTATAGTTCCTATAAAAATGTTTGATTTTCTTTGGAAAAATAAACAACGTGCTTTAAAAAGGTAGTGTCTTCTTGTCTATCTTTCTTCTCTTTCTCCTTTTCTTTCTTTTTAAAATTTTCTTTTATTTTTTGGATGATCTGTTAAGGTGCCAATATAGCAAATAGAGTAGGCAAATAATTCGGTGGTGGTGGGGCGGGGATAAGACCTCCCCTTAAGTCAAGAGCACATGCAAAAAGGAAAAGAAATATTTTAAGATGAGCAAGTCGGACTCTTTCCTTTTTGATAATAAGTTCTGTTACATGAATCATTGATGTATGGACAGAACAACGACTGTATCTTGCAACTTAGCATTTGTTTGTTTTCAGCTGCTTTCCATTTATTCAAGTCATTGTCACACCACCTTAAAAAAGTTCAACCAACTGACAAAGCCTAATTGTCTGCCACCAGCTACACTTATTTTATACATATCTCTTCTAATCACAGACAGAAACACCGAGTAGATGTCAAGATTTGGAAGGGTTTATAGGGGCTCTTAAGTGTCTGTTAGAGGTATAAAGTAGTTATGTAAGGGGAGAAATGTGCTGTGACAGCTCCATCGTTTCAAAAGAGTGGAGGAACTAGGAAATATCTTGGGGGAAAAAAATGGTAGAAGTAACCATAGGTCCTCAGGGACTTCCTAATCCACATCTATTATTAATTCATTAAAACTTTCTATTATATTTTGGAGATAAAACTGTCATTTATGCCACTCCTAAAACCAAGTGACATTATAAAAGACAATTAATGGTAAGAGTAGTAACAGAAGTAACTGTCACTGCTACACAGAGACAAACAAGTTAGACATTGGGAAAAAAAGAAAAAAAAATCTGTGAATATTTTTGATCACAGTGAAGCAAGTCACCCATTATCCTGAGGTTAATTTGTTGACTCATGATTTCCACTTATCCAATGATATTGAATCACATGAACAAACCTCTACATCTAATCAGATTTTTTTTATTGAATTGTGACCTTTAATCCACCTTCTTCTTGATTATGAATGACAGTGACCTTTATCTAATTTAAAGCAGACACTCTGATGCAAAAATATGCAAACTACACATGTAAATTCTGAATCAAACTGAAGATGTGCATAATCTACTGGGGAGAAATTATTTCAGAAGACATTTATATTAAGGCCGAATGAGAGTAAGTGAATTAGTCAGCATACGAATGATTGGTCAGAAGAGTTGCAACGACCAAATGCTGTTTATATTTGCTCAGCTTCTATTTAGAAAACTAAAATGTCAATATACGTATCAATTTTTATTATTCTACTCAGCATTTTACAGCATTCAGGAAATGATCACAATGTAATAAAGTCAGACAAAATTATTTTTCAGAGAGGCTGGCACACTGTGCCTGTATATTCAATCCATTTTCATCTCTATTCGTTTTCTGCTGCACAAAAACCTGGTGGAATTGAGCCACGGCTAGTGTGACGTGTCGCCTTGCTATACTATTTTATCTCCTTGAAGGAAAACTTGGTGCCCAATTGCAGCCGGCAGGCAGTAGTGTCTCTAGGATGTATTTACACTGTACTACCTCAAAAAAAAAAAAAAAATGCTTAAAAGAATCAAAGAAGCACATTGGCATTGAGAATCAGAGCGACGCCCTCTACCAGACCGACCTTCTCTGAGTCCCCTTCTTTGCACTGGCTCTTTCCTTTCTCTGGGGATTAATACAAATGATTCTGAGCTGCCATTATGGAAGCAAACCCTGCTCTGGGCACAAATGAAAATGCAGGCTAATCCTGTAACCCACTCTTGCCTTTCTCGAACTTGTCAACTTTGTTTGCTACCCGTACGAAAATGCCCAAATGAAGTACATCACAAATGCCTAAAACACATGATCGCATGTCTGTATTTTATTACTTAGGACCCCATGCATATGAGCTTATATATGATAAGGATCATGCCACAGCAGGAGGCCATTGACAGCATTCTGCTCTCAGACCCCACCACACCGTCCCCGGAACGAGAATGTACTTTCCCGATTAACACCAGGGGGTTGTCGGGTTGCCGTGTCTCAAATAAACAGATTTACCCTGACAGATAATCAGCATTTTGCACTGCCTAATACATGTTTATCTTCTACTATTGACATAATTACACTAAAAGTGCACTTAATATAATCTTTCATAGGAAATTAAACAGGTTTTAATGATATACTTATAATGGATTGGGGACAGAGTTGAGGGAGAGGAATATCGATACTAGATGTTTTGGGAGAACACATACATGAAGCAATGATGAGGAGATCAATGAACATCGGGAGAAATCAATGACAGCCTGTGTTTAAGGAATTCATTTACATAGTTTCCAAAGAAATCAGAAAAATCCTACAAAGCTGTGAAATGCCCTCCTGATTTTCACATGTCCTCATGCTTGCTTTCTGATGTGGGCCCCGAGCTCGTCTCCCACACAACAGACGCTAAAAATAAGAGTGCTCTTAGGAAGGATTTTAGATTTGACTACTTCCTGGTCAATCCTTCCAAAATTTCTCAGTCTGGCTTTTGAGCGTGGGTACTGGAAACTCAGGTCTGCACAGAACCTACTCAGAAGGAATTCCACAACTTTGCAGCTCAAGCCCATTACCCAAGTGCCACAGGCAAGCGGTTTCAAAAAGCTGTGAAAATTAACACACGCTGGGCATTAGGCATCAGGCCTTCAGGATATATTCAGTCTGGACCTGAGAAGCAGAGGTAGGTGAAAATAGTAATTTCAATCAAAATTATAAATATAACCCCCAGCATGAGAAGCATCTTTCTCGAAACATTTGCTCTTCGTGGCTATGACTGACCTCACTGCTGTCCGAGAAGACTTAAGAATTTTAAGTATCACCACCCTCAGATACTAGTTTAGTAACAGTTGGGATCAGTGCTTTGTGGTCTTTTGAATCTTTTTTCTTTCCTTAGCTAGACATTAAAATAAAGCCATTAAGCATCAAAATACTTATGTCTGTGAGAGAGGTCCAGGGTCATGCGAATCTGAATTCGAATAGAAAGCAAAATGAATATGGGGTCGTATTGTAAAGCATCTTTCAGAAGCTCAGCATTGTTTGGGGGAGTATGGCAGATATTTAGCTTTTCTAGAAAACTGAGAAGTGCATGTTTTTATTTCTAGTTTACAGATGAGGCAGCTGTAACTCTGAGAAATGAAATGCTATGGCCAAATGCTGGGATTCCAGCCAGGGTCTGTCTGTCTGTTCCTGTTGCTCTTTCTGTTTCATGATGCTACCTCTTTAAGTTCAGGTCACGTGATTTTAAATGCCTTTGATTGTTGTTTTCCAAGAAGGCCGTTGATTAAAACATGGTCCTCTATTTCTATCATTAATTAGAAATATGCATCTACAAGTCTCCTGCCAGCTGCTCTGTCCCTCACTGAAGTCCACAGATTCCAGGTAACCCGGATGCAATGGCTTTTCATCGGCTCAGGGGAAGGATCTCACGAAGAGCCTTTACCATCTCCACAGCTAGGTGTGGAAACATGAGACGACAGAGTGCTGAGACCATCAAGTGCTGGTCGCCTAAAGCCAGAGTGCCCCAGCGAGGAGGGGCGCAGCTCATCTTCTGAGGAACTGGGAGATTTTTCCTGCCCTCAATTCTGGGATTCAGAAGGGGATAGATGGGGAACCCTGCTTTTGCCCCAGGTTGGTGACCCCCAAACTGCTTCTGTTTCACTTCTCCCAGTGCTGCTTCCTGAACCCTATGTCTCACTTCACACATCCCAGCCTTTTTCCGGGAGCATGCCTGCTGACAGTCACACCTTGGAAGCAGCCCACTCTGACAGGCTCCACCTCCACCCGGCCTAGGTGTGGCGGTGTGGCTGTGTGGCTGAGGAAGACGGGACTTGCCCAATTCCTTTTACAATCTGATTTATGGTTTTAAGCTCCCTGCGTGGGATCTCTTCTTGGATTGACAATTCTAGAGTTTGTTTTAGTTTGTTTTAAAAGCCGCCTCATATCCTCTTTGCTTTCATCCGTACTTAGGACCCCAACCCTGCTTAGTATATCCATTCCCAAGGAGACAAAGCTTCAGGCCATAGAATAATTTCTCTTTGAGATTAATTACGATTTCTCTTCCACTTACTGTGTATGGAGATTTGATGATAGGAATTAAAAAGCTGTAAACTGTGGTTCATAAGAAAGGCCAAGGTCTGCTTTCTTTCAAATCTTCTAACCTCCTCATCCCTCAAGACATCTCCCCCATTCCTCCACCATCTTCTATTTTATTTCTCTTTGTCTTTTTTGTTCTCCTCCTGCTCTACCTTCTATCTTAGTTCTCCCGCGGGTCGCCTGCTCCTTTAAGTTCCAATTGAAAAGTCATATACCTATATATAGCATATACTTGTAACATATATGATATACTTATATATATGATTTTATCTATTGGAATAATCTCCTTTCCTATTGCTGTTTTTAAAAATTGAACGGTGAACTGTCATATGCTATCAGAGCACAGGTCCTGCGTCTGCTATATAGCTAGGTCTTAAGAAATGTTTTGAATGAATAGATGTTCCTCACTTTGCCCTTGAAACAAATTTAAAAGTATATACATAACCTAAGCTAACTAGATTTTTTGAAAATTCCATCAATCATTCACATATTAATCAAGACTGATCTCTGGCCTTTACACTGGGCCAAGTTCTGTGAAAGACACAGAATAAGTATAATTTTTACCCGTAAGTAGTTTACAAGCTACTGGAGATACAGCAGACTATGACCCATAAAACAACCAGAGAAATAGGAGAAAAGAACAGTTAGAGGCTAACTTCTGTGATGTAAACTGTAGGCTCAGTCAATAGAGAGGGAAGAGGTCTCAGTGATTGGGGGAAGGTCGTTAATTTAATATTTCTGGAAGAGGATTGATAGGAAAGTAACATACATAACAACAGTTGGAAACAAATAGAATTTCCAGTCATGGTGTAAGGCTGTGTAAAAGTGTTGACTTTGCTTCCCCAACAGTAGATCTTACCAGTGAAATTTTGTTTTTTGAGCTTGGCTGTGTTGCTAACCGTCCAGTCAGCGCCCATACATTTGAGAATTAATTTATCTGAATATTTTTGGCTCATATCATAAGCTTTCCACAGTGAGAAAAATCTTTTGATTTTACTTTTAATTTCAAGAAATTGACATCTTTTTAGATAGGAAATTCAATTATGCAGCTGAAGAGTTTAGGAACCAGGGACACAGTCTTCAAATGGTTTTAGGTCTGTTTTAACTTCCTTGACTGTTTATGTCAACTCACAGCTCGTAACAATCATGCCCTGTCCTCCCGCCCCCTCTTTTTCTTTCAAAGTAGAAATATCCACCAAGTAATGGAGAAATCAAATCTGAAAGGAATGTCTCAGAGGCTAAGGAACTCACTCAGCAAGAGATGATGGAAGGGTAAGCTCAAATTTAAATTAATTCCCAACCTTCCCTGTACCAATGGTCGATGTCTAACTTAGCTAATCCGGGCAAAAGTGATATATTAAAATAACTTTAAAGATAGGTTCTCGGGCTTTCTGCCTGCCAGCAGATAGGGGTTCTGGATATACAGGGCAGTCCATCTGCCTGATACTTCAAATAAGATCTAAAAAAAAAATATGCTGGTATCACAGAATGGCATCAAAATTGTTTTTCATTCGTTACTCGAGAAATGTGTGGCTTGCTCAATTGCTACTGACCCATGTTCCCCACATTTCTGCCTCTTGATTATGTGTTGGTGCTGTTCAGATTTTTGTTTACATTACATATCGGATATTCAGAGGTCAAATGAACACAGTCTTTGAATCAGATTCCTATGAGTTACATGTATAATAGTTTATCTGCTCACACTGGGTAGAAAAACAGTGGGAGACAGTTCAAGCTATCCCAAATAAACAGACAGAAGTAAAGGCACAAATGCTTTTCTGTATAGACCTGTCCTTGCTCATTTCTCCTTGAGGAGATAACACCTTCTAACACAAGGACAGATAACTATTTCAGGATTTCAGAGTCCGACCATTTAAAGATGTATTTTCAGTCCATTTGTTTTCTTTATCTGCTTTTTTAATGCTTTGGTATATTTCAACTTGGGAAATTTTCCTTCAGATGCACCCAATTGAAAGAAAGACAAGGAAAAAGGCTTCCTTTTCACTATCTAGGAGATTTTGAAGGGTGATATGACAAGATAGAAGAATATGTATTTTCTGATGGGAATAGTTGTTTGCATGAAAATTTTAATTGTTACCAGAGCTTCATTGGAGTTGTAAGAAAAGGTAGTTAGATAAAGCCTCAGGTTAATTTCCATCATTACCAAGCATTTTACACCACTGAAAAATTCCAAACATGTAAAGAGTTGTCAATCTTGTTCTTTAGATAGAAAAAATAAAATAAAATAAAAAATAAAGGTGGGGGGCTGTGCTTCAAAGGCTGTCAGTAGACAAGTCAGCCAATTACAGATCTGATTTGGTCCTTAACCCCTTGAGGTAAAAGACAAAATGTTCTGTAATGTTCTTGGCATGCATTAAATGAAACAACTTAAAACAAAAACAAAAACAAAAGCCCTCTGCTTTAATGTTTATATAGACAGACGTAAAAAGCTCTGGCGAGAGTTGAAAAATTGGAATCAGATATTAGAATCAAGAATATAAATGGGGCAATAAAAACATTTCTGCTATTGGCGTGTGGGGTGGGTATCCACATTATATTTAGTTATGTGAAGGAGGCATGGTTGTGTGATGTTTTGAAGCCAGTAACAGAATAAATGGGTTCAAATCCCAGTTCTACCACAATTGTGTGGCCTTGGCTGTACCACTGAAGCTCCCTATACCTCAGTATCTTGATGTGCGAAATGAAGATGATGGTCCCGTCCACCTCACAGTGTCGTGCAGATTAAATTAATACGCACAAAGCAATTAGTATCTGCTGAGTGTTCACTTGCTATTATGATCAAACCACACACAGCAATGTTTCAAGCTAGAGAAAATATGTATGGCACATTATAGTCCTTCTTGAGGATTTTTTCCTGTCCATAGATGATAAAGGCATTGAATGTCTGCTGATGAGGCACATCATATCCCCTGGAGCAGGGACGGAAGTTTCCCGGGCACCACTGAACACTCCGGAAGTTACAAGAACTTATTAACACCCTCCACAGCATCCCTTTAAGATGATAATTTATTTTTTTAACAGCACTCAGTAAAACCAGCAGAAGAGAGCCAGGTGGGAATAACAACATGGTATTATATACAGCTACAGTTTGACCAGTTCTATAGATTCTGCTGCAAGGCACAGTAAAATGGAGTAAAATGTAACTTATCTCGAACAGTTGCTCCAATGAGTTACTAGAGGAGTGGCAAGTTTACAGACCAAGCGCAAGAAACCCATGCGAGTTAAAGGCTGTGACCTTTTTATTTAGGATGCACAGTAAAACCTAATTTAAGGCATGCAAGTTACTAGGTCTTTGGAGAGTTTCCTAGGAGCTTTGCAAACAAATGTGAAAGTCTGTAAAAGATGTGATTTTGAAATAGCTAGGAAATGATGGGTTGAAATTCCACGGGGGAACGCCGTCATACCTATCAAATACTGGTAATTTGGTTGAAAAGAGAATGCCTCGTTGTTTGCATTTTCTCTCTCCCCAGATCTCCCTGGCCACTTTTTATATCTCTGCTCAGCTTGACTGCTGACAGAGTATTGCATAGTGTTCCTTTGTTCTGAAGGGGCAGCCTTTGGTTTCACACTAGTCTCAAGTTCACACAACCAGGCAATCTCACACACCTTTCCATCTGTTCAGGCTTTCCTGTGTCGGGTGCTCTTCCCAAACTCGCTTTAAATATGAAAGAATCACCCTCCACCATTCGTGAGGAATCCATTTCTTTCCCTGTAATCCTGAAGATGTGAATGGAATCCTCCAGTGACAGTGTCTGGCAAGAAGATATTCATGGGCAACTACATGATTCGAATAGATACATTCAATTAGCCCTTCCTGGAGAAGCCTCAGTTTCCTTTTTACCACTCAGTATTTCAATGGGTTTTAAAGAGATTCTAATTACTGCATAGAAAATAAGTCAAATTCTTCTTCTCTCACTGCGGAAGGCTTTTATTACCACTGCTATAAAACATATATCCTTTTTTTTTTTTTCTGTTGCTATCCTAGCAGAGTAGCCTGCATACCAATAGGATCACTAAAATGCCACGAAGCAGAACATATTCATCTGTTAAATTCTATGTACAGTAACCTAACAAATGCCAGAGACAGAAAGATTGCCCTCTGCACAGTAATACTTGTGTAGATGTCTTCTTTATGCTAACAATGACAGGGCTTCATGCCTTGTACTGTACTCAAAAATCAGAGTGCATTTTTTTTTCTCTGTAGAAGAGTCTGTATCCAAAAGAAAAAGAACTGCACATTTTTGGCACTGAGATATTTTATGTGGATAATAAATTTTTTCCCTTGAACTCCACTAACTACAAGTATCTACCTGGAAGATGAAATCGAAGATTTATGTCATCAGAACTATTCAGCATACCAGAGGATCATTTTTTCTTCTTTTCAGGACTGTCAACTTTGTTTACTGTTTATGTTCAATTCCATACTACACAAGCGATTAAATGGTCTTGTCATAGCTACATGTCAAACCTTCTTAGGAAAATAAGGTAATAAATGTAAAATTATATTAATAGGGAGTTCTTTGAAAGACATATTACATTTATTGAAAACTAAATTGTAACTGAAATGCTATAATTATATTTGTACTAATCAAAAAGAGATTTTTGAGTCTATAATTTTACAGCATTTAGTATGTTTTAAAATTGAAATGACTAAGGAATGATTAAAATATTATTACAAGGAACTTCAAGGAAACACATAAGAAGTCATGGAAGCCCAGAAACTGACTTCATAAATCAACACGGATCTCGTCAAATCTGTTAGCCTCTTAGGTGCATCTTTAATCTAAACGCAACAATTTGGATATTGAAATCAGCCTTAAAAAATGACATCAGACAATGTTGTACAAACATAAGCTTTTTTGTTAGCCCTGCGATGTTAAACTTTTTTATAATCTAATTTCAATCTCAAAACAATAAATAAGCGCGTGTACAATCGCAGGAACTGAATCCTGGCTAATTATAATACTTCTGCATAGCCTCGTAACATTTGTAAATTGTAAAGAATAAATCTATTTGACAGGCCTGTTAGCAATAAGGCCTTCAGCTTCTTGCTTTGCAGCTGAATGAAGTAAAATCTATCCTTTTCTGGCTGTGGTTAAAAACATTTCAACAGTTAGTTCTTTCTCACAGAAAACGCTGCAGGTAGGTGCCAGGTTAGGGGGGGAAAAAAAACAAAACAAAAAACCCCCCAAAAACAGAGCCCCCAAATTAACACGACTGAATTTTACCCTTGACTATGCTTGGCCAGGATGCATGAGAAGTTAAAACATACTGAGAGATTATTTTTTTTTTTAAGAGGGAAAAACTTGATAGAAAGGATTGTATTTCTAGATCAGAGAGTGGACACTCTAATCTTTCTGACATTGTAAAACTGAAGCTGGCTGCAGGGAAAATAAACATTACAATACCCAACACTTAAACAATTGTACCTCTCCCGCTAAGTAACAAAAGCGTGAGGCACCTGGAATCCCAGCATTTCTGCCTAATGCCAGCAACAATATAAAGCATTCAAGTGACATTTGATAATGAGCAGACAGTGCAGGCATTACACACGGTCTTTAGAAGAATCAGACTTCCTACCTTGAAAAGACAGATGGAGGTAAGTTCCTTTATAAAAAAAAAAAAAAAAAGTTGTAAGTAAAGCCAGGCGGCAGCTGCAGTAAATTGAGTCCTTTCAGTCACTGTATACATACAGCAGTTCTGCAATAAGGGGAAAAATATAATGGGAGGAGCGGCTGTGAACGAGTGACCTCCTCAAGCCGAGTCCTCTCTGTGAACCAAGCATGGAAAGCCCCTGCTCCTGATTTGCATGGATTATCTCCACTTGAACAGATACAGAGCAGATACATTTAAATTGAGCTGGCACAATGGCAAAAAGATGGAAGAGTGAATGAATGAGGGACAGCGCAAGTAGAGGGAGAGAGAAAGAGAAACAGACACGAGATCGGAGAGCGTGGATAAGCTGGTTCTTGCAGAACTGTGTCTCAGAAGAGCTACAGCTCCCTCTTCATGTCACAGTTGTAAGATAAGCAACGTTGTCATTAAGAACTGGTTAATCATAGGGAAAAATAGACCAGATTAGCTGACGCTCTAGCTGAGCCGGGTTTTGTCAGCCTTTTAGGAGTCTTTCTGTTTTGTCATCAGGATTTTAGATGGTATAGAGAAAATCTTTTATTAGGAGCCGGGTAAACACATTTGGATAAAACTCTTGAGTTTTGAATGCGATCAGAGCTTTGACTTCATTGGTGTACCCGTATGTCAGTGAAGGAACGTAGACAGTTTGTTAAGTAGAATGTTTATTTTGAAAGAGAATTAATCCCTGTTAACTTTTAAAGAGGTAGTGCTATATCCTGCACTGCAAAAAAGGAAAGAGTATTGGAATATTTATTAATGATTAATTCTCTGAAAGAACCCAAATGCACAACTGAAAGGGAATTCGTGGCTTTTTTTTTTTTTTAAATCTCCTTAGATTGTTAATTGGGTTTCCCCCCACCTTCATGTTGTCTTTCCCTGGCGTTTCAGAACAGAAGAAATCCTTCTTTCTCTACCGTACATGTATCTTTAAACAGACAATGATCATTTGCTTTTCCATTTAGCATCATCAGAGCTTTATATATTCTTATCCTCGTTTTGAAAATGAGAGAGAGGGAGTGGAATATGATTGTAACTCTTGCCAACAGTCACTCAGTAAGTCGGTGGCAGATCTCAGAAAGAAAAGAATAACCCTCAGTTAGCAAGTTAACGTGAAGCCTGCCTTCTCTTTGTGTAAAGGTGTCTGCAGATGTCCAAACAGGCAGGCAATTAGGTCAATTCAAAGGAAAAATCAGCCGGTTGACTGAATTGATCATAGCCTTGGGGAAGCCATGATTAACTTGGTGTGAACCAAATGACATTGGTTAAATATATTTCAACAAATGACATTAAAACTCTCAACATACACATGTGTGGGATATTTGCAGGGAGTAGTAAAGAGACCAGTCAGATTTTTGCTGCTGTTGGGAATCCATATCCTGTCAGGAAAGAGAATGAATTTAAATATACTATACTTGGGGCGCCTGGGTGGCTCAGTGGGTTAGAGCCTCTGCCTTTGGCTCAGGTCATGATCCCGGGATCCTGGGATCAAGCCCCGCATCGGGCTCCCTGCTCTGCAGGGAGCCTGCTTCCTCCCCTCTCTCTCTCTGCCTGCCTCTCTGCCTACTTGTGATCTCTCTCTCAAATAAATAAAATCTTTAAATATACTATACTTAAAGGAACTCTGTCTTGATGGACAGAAGTATTACTTTCAAAGAAATCTAAAGGAAAATGCCAGCACACATTTTCATGAGATTTCGTGATGATCTGGAATTTCTGAAGTGTGCAGATTTAGTGACTATAATAGCGTTTAGGAAACAATTGCTTGAAAGTAAAAGGGTGAAGACAATAGTTATTTTATGTCTCTGGCATCCAATGGTCTGATTGCTCTTTGAGAGGATGGGTGAGTTCTCAGGTTTCTGATACCAATATGGACACAGCTTGCACACAGGTTGGCTTTGGATGGTTATTGGGATCTTAATATTACTTTTCAGATGGTAAACTCTGGAGTCAGGGGCCATATAATGTCCTTTAAATTATCTCTTCAAATATTTTGAAAGTGTCCTTTACATATTTGGGATATTTCTTAAATGCTTATGGAGGAGATATTGGAAATAATGGTAAAGCACATAGATGCTCTATGCCAGTTGTTTAAAGTAAAAATTGGATTCATAAATGGTGATGTCTTCTGTACCTTCATGAAATACAGGGAAATAAAATTAATACCATGAACATGTCTTGCCATCCATGGGAGTGTAAGGGGTGTTAGGTAGTATATTGGCATGGAAGCTTATTTAGGCATCCCCTTCCTCATTCCAGAGGGTACCTCCCAGAAAGTGTGTTTAGGATTTAAGTCACAACTTTCTAGGCACCAGTACTGACTCAGATAGTTATCAGCCTCTGTGTCCATGTGCAAGTTACTTAACTTGTGTGTAAAATGGGGATTAAAAAGGCCTTTTCTTGGGGCACCTGGTTGGCTCAGTCAGTGGCCCAATCCAATCATGGATTGGGTCATGATTCTGGGGTCCTGGGATTGAGCCCAGATTAGGAATCCCCACTGAATGGAGAGTCTGCTTCTCTCTCTGCCCTTCCGCCTCCTTGTGCTCACTCTCTCTCCCTCTCTCTCTTTTCTGTCAAATATATAAAATCTTTAAAAATCCCTTTTTTATATGGTTGATGAAAGGAATAAAAGAAAGGGCTTAGCATAGCACGTGGATAAATAATCAGTGTAAGCTATTGTTGAATTATTTTAAATCCATTCCCATTGAACACTGTTGTCTCTGAATTGGGAAGTGTTACTATGGGGTCTATTGGATGTAGGGGCGGAAAATAAAAAAAAAGAAAGATGACTTCTTTGTCTGTTCTTGGCTTTTTCTTGCCATTGTATGAAGAAGGCTCCTTCCTGGTCCCCGACAACCAGAAGGACTGGTGCCTCTACCTTTTTATAAAAGACAGAAATAGAAGTACTATTCTCAGGAGAGCTAGAGAGTGTTGTAGCAAGCAGATCCAACCTTCTGTACAGGAATAGGAAATGGCTTGTGTGGTACAAAGTGAAGGGCATCCAGAAGCTGCTGGTCCAGAAATATCTTCCCATCTGTCCTCTCCTATTTCCTGAAATGCCACCATTAGAAGTTTATTTCTATGTTTTACTGGCTTCCCATTCTCTTTTCAATGCACATATTACTGGCAAAATTGACACATTAACAAGTTTACACTTAGAGTAGCACATGAACTCATAGTTATTTTAATTATTATATCAGAGATATTTTCTTCTAGCAACGAGCTGAGGACCAACAACGCAAGGAAAAGCCAGATTTTAATGAAGGTGGAGAGAAAGCTCCTTTGGTGAACACCAGACAGTGTTTAGGGATGAGATCCTAACAAGGGTAATGCTAGAGCTGCACTTGGGTGCACTCGGACCCAGGCCGTGAGAGATCTTGCAGCAGGAGGCCCTCAGAGACCAAAGTGCGGGTGCTCATGGCCCGCCCCTCCCCAGCCCCCTGCCCCCCACCCCCATGTGTGGGAACAAGGAACAAGGGTGCATTCATTCATTTAGTCATTCAGCAAATATCCATTGAGTGTGAATATAGCAGCAAGAACCTAGGGCTGCTTATCTCAAAAGAGATGGTCCTTGCTCTCATTTTTATTGGAAATGATGGAAGCGAGCATGGAATCAGATTGAGTCTAATACCGGACATCTGAACAAAGGAAAAGAGTACAGAGGAAAGAATGCGAGGAAGGCAAAGCACAGTTGAAGTGATTAAGGCCTTTACAAACTAGGCAACGCTTGATAGGACTCCTGAAGGCAGAGTGCTGTTGGACAAGCAAGGGGAGCTGGCGGGGCTGCAGGTGTGTGCCAGGTCTAGTGAACACGGGTACCGAAGCAGGGCGGCACGAGAGACACAACCAGCTGGGAAAATCAACTGGGTATGCTCAGAGCCAAGGATAAGATTTTATTTATTTATTTGACAGAGAAAGAAAGATCACAAATAGGCAGAGCAGCAGCTGGGGTTGGTGGGGGGGGAAGCAGGCTCCCTGCTGAGCAGAGAGCCCAATGCGGGACTTGATTCCAGGACCCTGAGACCATGACCTGAGCCGAAGGCAGAGGCTTTAACCCATTGAGCCACCCTGGTGCCCCAGAGCTGAGGATAGAAGGATGAGTGGGAAATGTGGAGAGATGTGACTGCAGTGTTACAAAGAACCGAGGAGCGGGTCTCAGGAAGGAAACACGGGGCACAAGTACGACAGATCCTTTGTACATCTGGGCCTCAGCCAGGCACCTTTGTCTCCCCTCAACCCCACCTCCCTATGCCGCCTGCACACACTCATCAGGGCTCCCCAGCCCTGGGAACACATACAGAGAACAACATTTAAATGACAAGGAGTGCTATCCCCCGTGAGGAAAGGGGGATGTATTGCCAATTAGATTAGAGATTGAAGTCTGTAGGGAATTGAAATATTCCAAAATCGTTTGTGAGGGGCCGCCACCCCATTCTGTAACCTAAAGTGCTGAATGGCATATTCATCTATGAATTAAAATTAATTGTGTTTGGAGACTTGGGGATGTAGCAAATCAGGGTGGGAATCACTGCTGGAGCCCTGAAACTCATTTAGCATATAAAAAAATACAGCACTTTGAAATCCTCAGTGAGACAGATTACCAGCATTAGTGCCATTAATACTAATGATGGCTAATAATTGGAAAATCATATTTATAAAAACAGTAACGATAACGGACTCAAACCGGATAGCAAACCTCCCAACTCTAATCTAAAATGCTGTATTATAAGCTTCCTGTTCTCTACTGTTGCTTGAATCTTAGTTATTTTGACACATTTATCCAGAAAATATAGAAGTTTCTATACTTAACCCAAGAATGACAAATTGCTTCTTGTAAATATTATACTTACAGTAAAATTCACTGTAAGATAAATGATTACATAGATATTGGACCCAGTTGTGGGAAATATATTTGAATTCTAATAAGGACTGGTTCAAGCTGAAAAACAATTAATAACTGTCAATTTCCCATAAACACAATGACAAGTAAAACCTCCAAAAAGGGCACACAAACCACAAATGATTAAAAAATTATGCTGATTAACAGAATGACCGAATACATTAGGATTCTTTTAAATTATCTTTCGATTGCCATCTTCGTGCTGCCAGCCACCTGCCCAGTGGAGGTGACAAGAGTTCTGGTTAGTCCCGCATCCAGCTCTTTCCCCAGTATTTTAAAACAACTTCCAGTTCTCTGGCAGCCAAGGAAGGGGGTGTGTCACTTGGATCTCCCTTCAAGGAAAACCCTGGGGTGCTGCTGCAGGGAGGGAAAGGAGCTGACAGCCAGCAGCCATTGGCATTGGCACAATTCTCCTCTTCAGGCAGCTCTTAGACAATGACCAAGTGTAATGGGGCTCTGAAGGCCCATCTCTGTTGCCCAGGGCAAGACTCCTCTGAGGCTTTCCCTGCCCAACCCTGCCTCTCCCAGCATTTGACTTTGGCAGGCTTGGGTCCCTCCTTGAACTCAGACCCCTTAACTCCTCTCAATCTTCACTTCCCAGCAAATGCAAGTTCCTAATCATCAACAGTATATTCACTTAATGCAGACCAACTTCTCTTTCTTTTTTCTTCATCCTTATTCCCCTCAATTTCCAAAGAACTGAACTCTCACTCATCATTTATCAGTAGGACCCCTAGAAAGCTCCTCCTCACTGTGTTTTCACTTCCCAGATGTTTTTGTTCTTGGAAAAAGGGAAGATTCTTTGGAGAGCTGAAGCTTTTCCAGGAGATGCTCTAGGGGAATGGCTTCTCAGGTTCCTCCTGTGTTTCCACACTTCTGATGTACTGAGTACAAAACACAAGGACCCCACCAAACACAGAACTGAACAGTCCAGCAGGCTTATTAGGCTAACTGCAGCAGACAGGCAATCCGCACAAACAACATGTTGATGTATTTAGATCAATGAGGCTCTGGAAGACATTCAGGTTCAGTGTTGAGAGAAGTTCGCATGAAGGAGGGTTTGAAAGATGTAAAAGAGTCTAAAAGGAGTTAGAGTAAGGGAGGTAGGTAGGCTAGGGAAGGAAAAACCTTCCCTTTTTCTCTTCCAGATTTTTTGGATGGTCTAATAATTAAATTGATACAAAACAGGTTAACCAAATCTAATTTCCCACATATGGGAGCCCCATAAAAATGTGAATCCCAAAGGCAGTCAGGCAATTGAAGCTTACATAACATCCCTAGCTAAGGAAAGGAGTTGGGGACTGGGGCTACAAAGAGAAGAAAGGCCATCACAGGAAGGCAGAGGAGGTGTTTGGAAAGCAAAGGTTGCCCTGTTACGAAGATACAAGATATTTCTTGGGTAAAAAGTTGTCTCTGGTGATGGCTATCTTCCTGGTACAGGCCCCTCTCCAATGTAAATTTAAGCAGTTGACAGGGAAGGAAAAGAGCTTTTCCTGGGTTTGATTGCCTTTCGCTCAAAATAACCCTCATGCCAAGGAGACATTTTGGGGTGACAGAACCTGTTCTGCTTCAGTAGTGTAAATTCTTCAGGGTGCATGGAGTAATAGAGAAAAATGAATGAGGCTTTGGGGATGAAGTCATTAGTGAGCACTGAGATTTTTAAATTCAGTTCTTATCTCTATCACCAAAGCCCTTATATGTTTCCACTGCAAAAAGAGTAACAACTTGCTTCTGTATTCCATTTGTAAAACACTTGGAGTTTCCCAGACAATAGCATTGTTTAACAACAAAGGCATATCACCATTAATGAATCCTTTGCCTGAGATTCTAAGATGAATATCAGTGAAGAACAAAAGCATGCTTTTGAAAAACTTTGGTTTCTGCAAGGCTTTTCAAAGGAGACCAATGTGACTTATGCAAAGAAGAGATTTACTTGAACTATAACCCCTAAAGAAAAATGAATCTGTATAACCTCAACTACAACTCAAGAGGTAACTGTATTGTTAACTTATATACACAAATACAACTGTTCCACAAACAATCTAAAATAAATCATTGTTCTAGGTGACTATAAAGCCAATGAGTATCTAGCTCCCTTAAAAAGTTACTCCAAATATGTATTGTGTTTTTAAAATTTAGAAATAATGCTTATTTTGACCATTTCTTACGAATGCCCACATTAGTTTAGATTTTTTTTCCTCACTCATTCTTCCACTCATTCATTTAAAAAAAAAAATGTATACACACACACACATATATTCAGCATCTATTGTTTTGGGATACAGCAGTGAACAGGAGAGACTTGTGTTCCTGCTTACAGGGTAGTTAACTGGGAAGAGAGACACAAAAATAAGCAGTTATATTAAATGACACTATAGATTTGCAAAAACCTCAATAATACATAGTAACTTCTCCAAAAATAGAGGGGATCTATTTCCTCTTCCTTTGATGCTGGACTGGTTTTGCGGCTTGCTTTGACTAAAATTGGAGGAGAAATTGTGCCAATTCTGAACGTGTCAGTCTTCGAGAGACTTTGTAACTTTTGCACGAACACTCTTGGAACCCTTGTACTGCTTTGAAAATAAGTTCAGGCCAGCCTGTAGAGGATGAAAGACCCCAGGCATCACAGTCATCTCACCTGAGACCATTATGATTCAGCCAGCTCCTGCTGACCTACTAAAAAATTATAGATGCATGAGGAAGTCCAGGCAAGATCAGCAGTCCATGGCCCAGCAGAAGCACTGTCAAGATAAGCCAGTTGTCGGTCTGCAAAACCATGAGCTAAATACATATTTTCTGTTTGTTTGTTTTAAGTTACTAACTTCTGGGGTACTTTGCAAAAACAAACTAAAACAAGTGACCAGAAACTTATAATAGGGATTAGCTTAGGGTGCAGAGCATAGAGACAAGTTTATCTAAACTTCTGAAGTCAGAGAAGGGTGTCAAAGGGAATGATATCCATCCTGAAACTTGTTAGATGAGGACTAACAGCTAGTTAATGACCTTGACCCCCCAAATATAAAAGCTTTATAGAAATAGAGGCATTACTACTGTATCCATCCAAAGTAAGTCACAAATATTTAGGCCCAAGATCTTGGATTCACCCTTGACTCTACCTTTTATTTTACATTTCACATAAAGTCTTTTGTAATTCTGTCATCTCTACTTTTAAAATATATCTAGAATCCAACCACTTCTCACTGCCTCCATTACTACTGTTCACATACAGGCCACATACTCACCTGAATTTTCACTTTGTGTCTTGTGGTCTGTGGGATTCTACTGTGCAATTGTCCTGATTCCCTATAGTCCATTGTCACCAAAGGAACTAGAATGAAATCCTGCCACTCCTTTACTCAGAACTCTATGAACAGATTGAATTTGGACCCACAAAAGTGATGTTCACACGGTAACCTCTGCAACCTCTGAATGTGACTTTATTTGGGGAAAAAAAGAAGTCTTTATATATAATTAAGGTAAGGATCTTAAGATGATTATCTGGGTGGGCTCTAACTCCAATGACTGGTGTCCTTCAGAGACAGAAAAGGAAAAGACACCAGAGTGATGCAGTGGAGATGACATGAACACGGAGACAGAGATTTCGTTGATGTAGTCCCAAGCTAAGGAATGCCTAGAGCCAGCAATGGTGGGAAGAGGCAAGGAAGGAATCTCCTTTAGAATCTTTGGAGGTAGCATGGAATTTTGATCTCCATAACTAAGAAAGAAAAAAATATCTCTTGTTTTAAGTCACTTAATTTGTGGTATTTTGCTAAGACAGTCCTAGAAAAGTAGTAAACCTCCAAGGGCTCCTGGTCTCATTCAGACTAAAGCATAACTGCCAAGTCCTTGCATTGATCAATGAGTCCCTGCCTGGACTCCTTTCCCCTTACTCTGACCCCTTTGACATCATCTCCTACACCTTCTTCCTACCTTCTCCACATGGACCTCCAGCCTGCTTGCTGTGCCTCCGACACAAAAGGCATGTACCTTTTCAAGTCCTTTGATTCACTGTCCCCTCTATCTAGCATGTTCTTCCTCTAGATACCTTGCCTGCATGACTCACGATTTTTATGATATGTCTTTTATGTGGTGAGTGTGGGGAGTGATCACTCTATTAAAATTCCATTTACTGCCCAATATTTCCACTCTCAGCTCACAGTCCTGTTCCCCTTTCCTGACTTACTTCTCTCTACAATATTTGCCATCCTCTGAGCTAATATATATTGTACTTACTCATTGGTTTGTTAACTGTCTTCCCAAGTAGAGTATGAGTTCCATTAGAGAGAAATTTGGGAGCTTTTCTCATTGCTCTTTGCCCAGCACTTAGGAGATATGGCCAGTAAATAACTGTGCAATTTAATAAATGATGCATTTATGAATTGAGGAAAGTATATAGGAAATCTAGGAACTTCCTACTTCTGCTACTAGGGAACATTTCCAAATCTCTCCAGAGTTCCTATTAGCTGTCAAGTAGCATTCATAGTGCTAATTCTCTGGAGTAAAAGAGCATAGATTCTCTAATTTTAGAGGACAATGACACTATTCTGTTATGGCAAGAAGATCATATACAATTTGTACTTTGAAACCCCTTGGTTTTCACTTGTCACTTTATATTTGACTTCATACCAGGCTCCAGAACTCCCAGTGAAATAGTAATGAGGGAATAGCAGCCATGCTAGCAACCAGTAATGCAAGTTAAAATTTAGGGGCTTAAAGAAGGTTTGAAGGAACAGGTTCAAAAGGTGGATATGCATGTAAAGCGGTCTTGGGATGAGGCACTGAGAACTTGTCCTTTGCTGATTTTCTTTGGCGGTATTTCAAAGAATTTAGAGTATGCTCTTACAGAATGGCAACTTCTAAGCATCAATTACATATATACTTGCTTATATAAACACATAAAGAGTTTGCACTAATGCTGCCAGCTCATGCTTCTGACATTGGGGACTATGAACTTACATGTCAACATTAATGCACTTGCTAATTTATCTATATCTGTATCTATATCTATATCTATCTATCTATCTATAGTCAGTATTCCTTTCTCCAAAATGTACAGGACAATAAAAAGTGTCACAAGACATCTTTTGCATCATGCTCAGTCATCAGAGGAAGAAAAATGGATAAAACAGAAGGCTCCAGAAGTTTCTGTTACCATATCTACGTTATCTGGCTTTAGTAATTTCGCTTTCTCTATGTAACTCCAGAGATGTTTTCACAGCAAAAAAAAAAAACCAGGCAATACTTCTATCCTTTGAAAAGCAATGGGAGAGCCGAAATGAAAATATAAGCAATCAGCAGAAACATAAATGAGAGGCTGTATTCCAGAAGTGGAATTAGTTCAACTAAACCAATGTCTAACATAGTCAAGGAGTTAACAATGTTGTGGTATTTTAATTAGGGTTGGAGTTCAGGTTTGATTCAAATAAAAATCCTCAACTGCTTATCCCTGGCATACCAGGACTGCCCAAACATCTTGGTCTGCAAAATTAGGCTGGGAATAACGCCCAAATAGGATTTCTGAAAAGATTTTTGGGATTTTCTTCTTTGACTAAGGCTTGAAATTCTGCAAGGATTGTAAGAACAGTCTTTTTTTTTTTTTTTTTTTTTAATGTTTTGGTTAGAAGTGGGAGTGAAATAACACAAGAAAAATGTTTACGTGTACTTGCAGTGAAAAGTTACTTATATTGCTTATATATCTAAGTGATGTTTGAGTGTAATCATTTTATTTATTTATTTTTTTATTTTGCTCAAGATACAAACAATAGAGAAGCAGACTTAACTATCTGCTTCATTTTTGTGATAGAATAAATGGATATCTATTTAAATATCCAATTCTAGATAGCTGGAAATTGGTCATGTATGGAAAAACAAGAAATTCGGTGGTCAGTGGAAGTTTTTAAAAATGCATTATAGCATTTTAAAACACCCTGCAGTGTTGTTTTCTTAATGCTTTGCAGTGGAAAGGAGTAGGTGAAATGTTCTCTCTTCTATTCTTTTTTGCACCTAGTAGAAAGTGGTCAGGGGAAGGAATTTTTAGACATCTAAGTAAAATAACTTGGAAGTATATGAAAATTAGTTACATAAGTTCAAAGAAAAATGATGAAAAAAGACAAAGGTGTATTTCATTCATTCAACAAAAGTTCACTGAGCACTTTGATGTTGAAGATCTGGTGAATAAAAGAGACTCCATGGAGGTTGCAGTGTATTGGTTTAGTGGGGGAGGCAGACATTAAAGAAGCAAATAACAGCCACCTATCTGTCTACCTTTCTGTTGATCTATCTCCCTATCTATCATGCATCACTATAATCTATCTAATTACAGGCTGCAGTATGTTTTATGAAGGATGTGAATTAAGTGCTATGGTATAAATTAGAGGAAGACTGTTGGCTGCTATAGAGAATGTCATGGAAAGAAGCATAAGTGGAAGTGGAAAAACCCAGGAGGAGGTCTTTGTCATAGGAAAAATGTGGCATGAGGGCGGCTTGGACCAGGGTGATAGTAATGGAAATAAATAGGAATGGACAGATCCAAAATACAACCTGGAAGTAGAAAAACTAAAGGACTTGGTGATGGGGGATGAGGAAAAAGGAAGACACATGAATGGCTTCTAAGGCAGTGGGTAGATGGTAATGTCATTCACTGTCAGAGATAGTGAAGATTGGGAGAAGAACTAGATTAGAAAGAAATCAAGAATTTTGATTTTTCTATGTCTGCAAGATCTGTGATACCTTCAAATAGAGAAGTAAATAATATAGGCTGTTGGACATATGAATCAGATACTCAGAAGAGAGGCCTGGTCTAGGGGTATAAATGAGGTAATGTAATGAAAATCAGTATCTCTTCTGCTTCAACACTCCTAGTGGATTCCCATTGCTATAGCATGCAGTTCAATGTCTTTAAGGTGTTATTGTTGAAAACCATCTACTATCTTACCTTTACAACCTTATAGGATTTGTGATATATGAAATTATGTTTTTTTCCTGAATGCTAGTATGAGTTAAAATATAAAATGACAAGTGAAAAGTGAGGTGCTCAATTCTGCGTGAGATCTTCCTTCAGCAAGATAGTGTCCTCTCTGCATTCACAGTTTATTTTCACCTCAGTAATAACACTTAATAGACTACATCACCATTTATCTATTTATAGTTCTGTCTACTCTACTAGAACATGCATTCTTCAAGGAAGGAATAGTTTTTATTAATCTTGTTATACCCAAGACCTAATATCCAGAGCCCAGAGTGCTTGACACATAGTACATGCTTAATAAATCTAACTGGTAATGCATACTAAACAGTGCAAATAAAAATTAAAATTGCTTGGACAATTTTATAGACTCTATGAGTCAATTCTAGAGTATTGTTGGACCAGTGCTAGGAATCCCATGTGGGTAAACTAAATGTTAATCTGTGATATTTTGATCTTCCATGAAATGTTAAACTGGGGTGTCTTGTAGGTCCGATGCACAGTAGTGAGAGTTCTGAATTCCACTGACATGCTTGGTACTCAAGAAGGAAGCCGAATGGAGGGAATGTCATACAAAAAATGTAGCGGAGTTTCTTTCTGCCCTCCCTGCTCCCAATTTGACTTTTATACATATCATTACCAGAAGAAAGGGATACCATTTCCTTTCCACTTCTAAACATATTTAGTCTGCTTTTTAGATATTTCCTTCCCTCTTCAAGTCTGTACTGGAAGTGAATTTTCAACTGTTATTTCTATAATAGTATGTTTTGGAACCAAGGAGTATATTTTATGCGATACTATGGCTGACCTCTTCATTTCCTAGTATGATCTAGGATGAGTCCTGTCCCAGTTCTTCTTCAAGAGAAATTTAAAAGATCTTTAGAGCCAATCTGGTCTCTAGCTGGCAACAAGCTCATGATTTCTGGTATGTCTAGTTTTTAGGCCTGAACTATTCTGAGTGCCGTAACAAGTCCCAGAAGACTTGGAAGTTTTAGAACTATTTTACAATTCAGAATGTTAACATGGCAAGGTCTGAGGAAAACTGGTGCATCGAAAGAAAAAAATGACACATAAAGGGTAGCAGCTTGAGCTTGTGTTTTAAGAATTGTTTCCTATTATGTGGTAAGAGACAGAAATTGTAAGAGCTTGGAATAAGGGTCACAAATCCAAGTGCCACCGGATGCAAGATAGGTAAAGTGAATGATCAGACAGAAAATCAATAAGGAAACATTGACCTTAAATGGCATATGAACCAGAGAGACTTAAGAGATACATACAGAACATTCCATCCAAAAGCAGCAGAATACACATTCTTCTCAAGTGCACATGGAATTATCCAGGATAGATCATGTGTTAGGACACAACACACATCTCAGTAAATTTAAGAAGATTGAAATCATTTGAAGCATCTTCTCCACTCATAATGGTATGAAGTTAGAAATCAATTATAAGAAGGCAGCTGGAAAAACACAAATATGTGGAAACTAAACAGCATGTTACTCAATAACCAATGAGCCAAAGAAGAAATCAAAAGGGAAATTAAAAATAAAGTTAGATACAAATGAAATGAAAATGCAACAATCCAAAATCTATGGGATACAGCAAAAGCAGTTCTATGAGGGAAGTTCATAGCAACTGGGCTTACCCAAGAAACACGAAAAGTCTCAAACAATCTAACTTTACACCAAAGGGAACTAGAAAAAGATGAACAAAGCCCAAAGTTAGTAGAAGGAAGGAAATAATAAACATTAGAGTGGAAATGAATGCAATAGAGACTAAAGAATAAACACCACCATCAACAACAAAACAATAGAAAAGATCAATGAAACTAAGAGCTAAGTCTTTAGCTCTAGCTTTTAGTTTCTTTTAGCTAGACTCACCAAGAATAAGAGAAAAACATCAAATAAATACAAGTGGAAATTAAAGAGAAGTTACAAGTGTTACCAAAGAAATACTAAAGATCATAAAAGATTATTATGAACAATTATATGCCAACAAATTGGACAACATAGAAGAAATGGATAAATTTTAGAAACATACAATCTTTCAAGGCTGAGTCATGAAGAATAGAAAACCTGAACAGACTAGTTATGAGTAAGGAGATTAAATCAGTCAAATACCTCCCAACAAATGTACAGAAGCAAATGGCTTTGTTGGTAAATTCTACCTAACATTCAAAGATTTAGTAGCTGGCCTTCCCAAACTCCTACAGAAAATTGAAGAGGATGAAATGCTTCCAAGCTCATTTTATGAGCCCAGCCGAAACTAAATCCAGATAAGGATACCACAGAAAAATTAAAAAGAAAGAAAAAGAAAGAGAGAGAGAAAATTATAGGCCAAGATCCCCGATAAACATAGATACAAAAATCTTCAACAAAATATTAGTAAGTAAAATTCAACAATATGTTAAAAAGATCATACATTGTGATCAACTGGAATTTATTCCAGAGATGCAAGGATGGTTCAACATCACAGAACAATGTGATATACCACAATAGTAAAATAAACCATATAATCATCTCAATAGATGCAGAAAATGCACTTGACAAATTCAACATCAATTTATGATAAAAACTCTCAAAAAAGTGTATATAGACAGAATGTACCTCAACATAAGTAAAACCATATATGACAAAACTATTCTAACATTATACTGCATGGTGAAAACCTGAAAGCTTTCCCTTTAAGATCAGGAATAAGACAGAGTTTCTCACTCTTCCCACTTTTATTCAACATAGTGTTGAAAATATAGAAAACCTTGCAGACTTTACCAAAAAGCTGATAGAAGTAAAATACGAATTCAGTAAAGTTACAGTATACAAAATTAATATATGGAAATTGGTTATGTTTCTATATTCTAAGAACAAATTATCAGAGAGAAAGTTAAGAAAGCAGTTAATTGCATCAAAAAGAGTATGATATCTAGTAACAAGTTCAACCAAAGAGGTTAAAGACACTGAGAACTGTAACACATTGATGACAAAAAATTGAAAAACAAATAAATGAGCATTCTATGCTCATGGATTGGAAGAATTAAATTATAATTAGAATATCCATGCCACCCAAAGCAGTCCACATATTCAACTCCTATCAAAATTCCAAAGGCATTTTTCACAGAACTAGAGGAAGTAATTACAAAATTTGTACAGAACCACAAAAGACTCCAAGTTGCCAAAGTAATCTTACAAAGAAGAACAAACTGAAATTATTACATCCTCTGCTTTCAAACTGTACAGCTAAGTTACAGTAACCAAAACAGCATGGTATTGGCATAAAAACAGATGGGTAGATCAATAGAACAGAGTGAAGATCTCTGAAATAAATCCACACATCTATGACCATTGAATTTGTAACAAAAAAGCCAAGAATATAGTGGAGAAAAGAACAGGTCTTTCAGTAAATGGTGTTGAGAAAAATGGACAGCCACATGCAAAAGAATGAAACTGGACCACTATCTTACACCATACAAAAATTAACTCAAAATGGATTAAAGACTTCAATGTGAAACCTGAAACCATAAAACTCCTAGAAGAAAACATGGCAGCAAGATCCTCGACATCAGTCTTGGCATTGAACTTTTGGATCTGACTCTAAAAGGAAGGGCAAGAAAGGAAAAAACAAACAGATGGGACTACATCAAACTAGAGAATTTCTGGAAAGGAAATCATCAACAAAACGAAAAGGCAGCCTACTTAATGGGAGAAAATATTTGCAAATCATACATCTGATAAGTTGTTAAGAAAAAGAATATATAAAGAACTCAACTCAATAGCAAAAAAAAAAAAAAGTGATTAAAAAATGGGAGGGGCGCCTGGGTGGCTCAGTGGGTTAGGCCTCTGCCTTCGGCTCAGGTCATGACCCCAGGGTCCTGGGTTTGAGCCCCGCATCGGGCTCTCTGCTCAACAGGGAGCCTGCTTCCACCTCTCTCTCTGCCTGACTCTCTGCCTACTTGTGATCTCTGTCTGTCAAGTAAATAAATAAAATCTTAAAAAAAAAATGGGAGAGGATCTCATGTCATTTTTCCAAAGAAGGTATGCAGACAGCCAACAGGCACATGGAAAGATGTTTAATAGTACATAATCATCAGAAAAATCAAATAAACACCACAACGAAATGTCACCTCACACCTGTTAGAATTACTATTTTAAAAAGAAAAGAAATAACAGGTTTTGGAAAGGATGTAGAGAAAGAGAACCCTTATACATTGGTGGTGGGAATATAAATTTGTATAGTCACTATGGAAAAGAGTATGAAAGTTTCTCATAAACTTAAAAATAGAACTACGATTTGATTCATCAACTCCAGTTTTGGGTACTTTTCCGAAGAAAATGAAAATATTAATTCAAGAAGATATATGTGCCCTTATGTTAATTGAAGCATTATTTACAGTAGCTAAGATATGAAAACAACCTAAGTGTACACTGGGGGATGGATGCGTAAAGAAGGGTGATATAATATACAATGGAAGAATACTCTGCCATAAAAAGAAGAAACCTTCCCTTTTGTGGCCATACAGATCGGCCTTATGCTGAGTGAAATAAGTCAGACAGACAAAGACAAATACCGAATGATTTTACTTGTATGTGAAATATTAAAAAAAACAAAGCAAACAAAACAAGCAAAACAAAACAAAACTTTGATACAAAGAAAAGATAAGTAGCTTTCGGAGAGGAAGTGGGGGTTGGCGGAATGGGTTAAAAGGATCACTTGTATAGTGTTGGATGGTAACTAGATTTATTGGGGTGATCACTTATTGAATTGTTATGTTGTACATCTGAAACTAATATAATGTCTTCCAATTTGACCTCAATAAAATAAAAAAGAGGGTAAAGTGCACAAGTGGAGCTGACCTCGCGTGAGACAATGGAGTGAGCATAGTACATGCAGCCAACTGGGCAGTGCATGTCGTGCTTGAGCTCACAACACACACAGTAATTTAAAAAAACCCAAATGTGAGAGAGTAAGCCTTAAAAATATGCATCCAATCATGCTACCCCTCTGGTTAGAGCTCTCCTATTATCCGCCGCGCTCTCCATGGAGTAGAATGCAAAACGTTTCCATTGCCTATGAGACACTGCTTGATGTGGTCCTCCTCTGACTACAAGTCTTACCACCTTCTACTGTTTCCAGCCCTTCCAGCCCCTTGGTCCCCTCACTGGGTACAGAACAGAAGCAGCATGCCTTTGTTGCATCCTCCACCTGGAATGATCTTCCCCCAAACTGAAAACAGAGTCCATCAGCTTGACAGTTCAATAGTCAAATGGTGCCTTGTTATAGATGCTGTCCCTATTGCGTGACAACATGATGCCTCCATCATTGTCTAGCCCTCTTATTCTGTCTAATCTTTGTAATACTTACCACAAGCAAACATTTTAATATTTCTGAAAACACTTGATGTGAACATGCAATATTACTTCAGTAGATTCTTTTCTTAAATAGATATGTGTGCATGTGTATATGTATATATGTTTATATGTGTAAATATATTTACATATCTATCATATATAAATATATTTACATATCTATCAAAATTATGCTGGTTAATTTTATATACATGAAATGGTTGGTTAATTTTGGTTTTTTTATGTATATAAAATTTTATGTATATAAAATTAACCAGCATAACTTAGTTTAATCCTGATTAGACATTTCAGTGTATGTGTATAATGAAGGAGCTGGATTTTGTTGGGTTTTAAGTAGCTCACAAGTTTATTATTCTCAACTTCTCTTTCAATATACTCTGCTGAATTTTTTTCCTGCCCCAGTGTGAACTTTGCAGTGTAGCAAAAGCCCTACAACTCAAAGAAATGCAAATGAACAATTATTCCTCAAAAATATGCTATAGAAATGAGTAGAATTATGTAAAATATAAATGTATATATTTGAATGATTTTTACATTTTTTATTTATATGAATGCAGCATATACATTTAATAGTCATTCAGTGCGGAGGAAGATCGATGGCAATATCTGTTAATATATTTGAAATTCCATTACAGTGAGGACATTACTCTAAGGGAAAAATACAGTAGAATGAGTTTAAGAAAATTGGGACAAGATTATCTGCAAATCTTCTCAACAATTTGTCTATAATGACACAGAATTTGTGAACAATATCAAAGAGAATAGAGGAGTCTTTATATTTTTGCAATAAATAACCTTTTCTTTTCTCCACCCTATAAAACAAAGAGAAACAATTTTAGAGAGAGTGATGGTGAAGCATTATGAAAGTAATGGAAAATGCTAAGGAACTATTTCTGTGTCTCATTATACATCTTAAATTGCTATTCCAGTATCCTACATTTGCTTAAACAGTTAACTACTGCCAAACATAGCAGTAGTCTACTCTCTGGAAAAGAGACAGTGATTGTGCTGTCTGCTTGTAGAACATGGAGCACACAAATGTGGACGGACCCCCAGACAGGATGGAGGCCTGGCCCAGACTAAGCCATGCGGTTGGTGTTGGAGCCTTGGCAGAATCTTGCCTTTGAAGAGTTGAAAATTGAATTAACCCAACTTGGCAATGAAGTTAAAATTCCCTCAAAGATCAGGACAATAAAATCTAAGGAACTGAAATGCACAAATGATATAAGCCATAGAATTGTACAGAATTTTTGTTCTTCTTTGAATGTCGCTCCTACATAAGAAAGCAGGCTTCAGAAATTTGGGGCTGTCTGAATCATCCAGGCTTTCTTCTTTTCTAGGTGTTGAGAAGAGAATATTGGGTATAAATCCCCCAATGTCTTATCCATAGAGTAATAGTTTAACTAGTTGCTAAAAAGTGGAGAAAGGGACCAGCGCCGCTACCTCCAAACTGGGGTTTTATTTCCAAAATTGAAACATTATAATAGGCTGAAACCATTAGTGACCCTCTCATTTGGAACAGATTTAATATATCACAACATGAAAATGATACTAGAGGGAAGAAGAAGCACATATACATTCAAATCATGTAGATTATTAATAATACATAAACATTTTCTGATTTGGTTTTGGGAACTTCTTGTAAGTTGAAAAGTAAAGTTGAAAAAAACTGAAATTTCGCATTTGCTCACAGTCACTACTTGGTTATCTTTTAATCAGGAAAAACACAATGCTAAAGTCAAATCTTCGAAATCAAAGTGAATTACCAAACATCAATATGAAGACAAATATGATCTTTGCTTTAATTCTCTCGATGAACTCTACCCAAAGTATTGGGTACTGTACACGTATCTAGAGACACAGTGGGGAGCCAAGGGAACCTAAGGACAGAGATCATCGAATGTTTAGGTCTAGGGGAACCGCAACTCAGAAGCTGTAAAAAGAGAAGATCACTACCTCAAGCCTACCTAGTAAGGTTATTTCTGCTTCTCGCTTTCTCCATCTCCCTCTCCTGCCAAGATTCCCAGTTCTATAGCTGAATAGTCTGGCATTACTTTATATGCACATGAATGGGGAATTTAATTAATTTCTCCAAATTTCAGAATTTTTATCAATTATATAGGGATACAAACAGCATCTGTCAAAAGGTTTAATAGTGATGTGAGTTTTAGAGTAGATGGTGGATGATAAACATTTAACATAATGTCTGGCACAGGGTAAACATTCAACATTGGTTAGCCATTGTTACTCTTCCTTTTCTGCCACTAATCCTCAGTCTATACTAGTTTACCCAACTTCAGAGGTTATGTAGCTTTTAAGTTTAATTCTTCATGGCTAACTAACTCAGTGTCTTAGATGTTCCATTCCAAATTCCCAAAGGAAGATCTGATTGGCTTGGGCCACAAGTCACTACCATGCTTATGGCTTATGAACTGCTTGCCTTTTCATTGGTGTCCATCCCTGGTTGAATCAGCTGCACTGGGGTTGGGAGCAGGGGGAACATAAGGCAAAAGGTGGAATCAAGTGAATTACCATGCATAAAACAGGAGTTATTCATAAGGAAGTATTCTTCAGGATGTATGTGTAGGTTGAAGAGGCATGATATAAGTTCCTAGTCCACTAAGATTCCCACACTGCTGCTACAACATACATCTAGGCTTACTATTGGCATATCACGTAGATTGTTTAGGTCTCCACATCTGATTTAAGAATTTTCAGGTTTCCATTATTGACCAAAGTATACTGGATGATTTTCATCTCTTCCCTTCCCTCTGATGGCATGAAGTAGACTCCGCATCTAAACATGAGAAGTAACTGGTTGCCTACGTGGCTGAATTGGTCAGTCTTGTTTGTCACAGCGGGTCCGCACAATCAATCCAGAAGTGCCACGGTCCTGCCGCAATCAGGATTGATTATTATGAAAGCCAGCTGTGGCTCATCTATTTCACTGCAGATGGCCACAGCCTTTGATTCCATTGAGAAAAGTAATTTGTCACCAAAAACTCAAATGCTGCCTTCACAGTATTTTATTTTCAAAGACATAGGGAGGATAAATGGCCATATGGACCTGAATGTGGATTTGTCAAGCCTGTGACTGAGAGTCTTGTCTGGGTTGCAAGTGATGAAATGAAGGGCTATTGGTTCCTAGTTTGAAAGTTCCTTTGCTTAAACGAATTTCAGTGAGTTCAACTGGACACAATTTTTGGTTCTTTGCCTTGCACAGACGTGACATGTCTGAGTTCACAGCCTTTAAAAAAATCCCTGTAACTCCCTATGAAAAGACAAATGTATCACTCTAGTCGTAATAATATAATAATATACGAAGCTTCTAACAAATGGCTTTATTGTTGTACTTATTGCTTCCCAAGTTTGATAAGCATTTACGTTTCCATACAAAATTACTTTATTCATTTTAGTAATAAAGAAAGAAATAGATGAAATAGAAGTTTGATTTAAAAGTCTCTGTTTTGCTCAAGATAAGCTGGTAAAAAGACATTTGTGGAAGTTATGAAGGACCAATTTTCAAAAGCTCACTGCTAATTTGAACCCTATCAAAAGAACACACATATATGCACCCATTTTTCAGGATCAATCAGGAAATATGAATAATTGAAGTGCTTTTGTGCTCTAAATTTTCATTAAATATAACTCAAATGTTGGTCCCAGGACTCAGTCTCGTGTAAGGTTTACTTTAGCAAAATAAATTAGAGAAAAAATGGACCAGATAAAGCCTTCTATTGGAAAATGCACACAAACTGAATTAAAAAAAAGTTTAGAAAAAGTAATGGATTTCATAGATTCCTGTAAATGTATTCTTTTATTATTTTTAAGGGTACATTATTTTGGTCATTCCAAGAGCTGATCTTCACTGCCTAAATGAAATCAGATTGCTATCCAGTGTAATGAACTCCCCAAAGAATGGGTAGAAATGTTTCCAGGGAAGAAATCAGGAAATCCTGCTTAATAAATTGTTGCTAAAACTTGAAAAAAAATACACAAAAGAAAATCAATGGCTGTAGATCTTTGTGAAACAGACCAAGTACATTTCAGCTTGTTATTGGATAATTTATGAAGCATATGTAAGTCACAAGTCATGATGCTGTGTAAAATATGTATGTTATGTTATTGTACTCATTCTAGATTTGCACTGAAAGGAACATATTATTAGCATGCGTTTTATGGATAAACTAAAATGTAAACCTTTATGATAGCTTGAGGAATTTATGTGGTTAAACAACCTTGGATTCTGAATATTCTGTAACCATGTCCGGTCATCAGATATCTAGAGGTTGGCTTTATTTTGTCCTTCACTTACCCCCCCCCCCAAAAAAAAAGAAGTGATGATGTTTATCAGAAACTCTTACAGCGGATGGAAGAGCAGCAAAGATCAATAGGTTAATACTTATAAACCACAATTCAGGTGACAAAAAGTCTGCAGATGCGTATAATAAACATTATGCTAATGATAGACTATTGATCATAAAAAAAATTACTTTGCTCCTTAACATCTTTCACTTGTTCTGTAGGTTATATATATGTTAGTCTCAGATAACTATTAAGTAAGAGTTATAATGATCATTTAATAACCCCAAGACTGATGTGGAGACCAGTAGTTTCAAGATACTTTCTAAAGATTTTTTTTTATTACCACAGTTTTACAGCTGAGACATGAATAAATTAAAACCTTTCACATTCTGTCAGACAAAGCAAAACACATACTAACATGGCATAATAAACTCAGCCTTTCTGGCTTTTTGCTTAGGAATCTTATAAAGAAAAGCATTTTGAAAAATAATTTATATTTTGTGTAATATTATAACTTTCTCAAAGAATTTCTTATTTTTGAATATTTATATTCATTTGCTGCTTATGAGAACCAAATGAAGTATGTAGAGATGTAGGAAGGTCAGAAAGAAATTACCAGTTGATGATATTAGAATTTTTTTGATCATTCAGTCATAACTTCAGTCTAATCTCTATTTTTTCTCCCTGAGTCGTTTGTCAGTTCTATATATTCCTCAACCAAAATATCTCTTACACCAATCTATTTCTTTTTATTCTCATTGCTTAGACATGATATCTTTTCATCTGCCTCAGTGTCATAATCTTTGAATTGGCCTTCCTATCATTAGCTTTACCTTTCTTAATTCATTCTTCACTCTGAAGATCCACTTTGCTACTTTCTCTGCTCAAAACTTTCCATGATTCCCTACTGCACCTACACTAAATACAAATTCAGTATTCTGATTTCCCTTTTCAATCCCAGATTCGGGTTTAATACAGAGCCTTTACTGTTGGTTTGAATCAAGTTTAAATCCCAGTTCTAACTCTTGCTCTTTGTATAACTTCACAAATATTATTTAAGATATTTGAGCCCATCATAGGATTCATGGGAGGTATAAATGATATAAGTGATTAATTAATTAGACAAATATTTATCAAATGTCTGTTGTGTGCCTGGCATTGTTCTAAGACTGGTCATAAAGCTGGGAACAAAGTTTCTAGGAAAATGGGCAGTAATCAAACAGCACACACACATACTTTTTAATTAATTAATTTGACAGGCAGAGATCACAAGTAGGCAGAGAGGCAGGCAGGTAGAGAGATAGGTGGAAGCTGGCTCCTCACTGAGCTGCAAGCCTGATGCGGGACTCCATCCCCGGACCCTGGGATCATGACTTGAGCCAAAGGCAGAGGCTTTAACCCACTGAGCCACCCAGGCGCCCCTTAGATTAGATTTATTAAACAATTGTAAAGAATTTAAAAATTGTAAAGAAAGTACAGAGAGCTCTCTTATACATAGTTTTCCTTATTAATGACATCTTACATTGATATATTATTAACCTTAAGTTCATAGTTTATTCAGATTTCCTTAGTTTTTACTTAATGTCCCAGAATACCATCCAAGATACCATACAACATTTAGTTGTCATGTCTTCTTAGGTTCCTCTTGACTGTGACATTTTTTCAGATGATCCTTGTTTCTGGTGACCTTGATTGTCATTTTAATGTTGTTTAGAGACAACTAAGAGGAAGGAAAATAGGCTAGGTAAATGGTTTGAGGGAAAAGGGGGCTGTTATTTCAGATAACATGGGTAAGTAAGCCAACTTTTGAGTAGATGACAATTGAACAGAAACTAGACTGTATCAAGAGATTAGGTGATTAAACTGTCTACAGAAAGAACTTTTTAGACTCACAAAATGTCAATGTAGACATCCTGAAGTGAGGCCTTTGTGGGCTGAAAAGGTAGCAGAGAAGCTATAAATGGAACCAAGTAAATGAGAAAGAAAAGGTGATAGTTACTGAATTTGGTGTGGCAGCCATGGGGATCATGTGGAAAAGGTCTTGGATTTATTCTGAGTGAAATGGAAGTATCTTGGAGCATTCTGAGCAGGGGAATAACATAACTTGTTACATGTATTTTTCCAAAAGCTAAAGTATAATAATAATTTTGCATCATATTCCAATCACAATATTTTTTGATTACTAGTCATGTATTAAAACTATAGCTCACCTGGATTACTATTTCTCCAGTCATACACCAGGGTACCCCAATTTTTGGTTTATATTATTCCCTTTGCTGAACATGTTTCTGTCTTATATTTCTTTTGGAATCTTATCTAATCTCAAGATCTAGCTCAAATTTCACTTTCAGAACTCTTTCCAATCCTTCCCTCTAAGATATGTCCTTTTTCCTGTGTAATACCCTGGGCAACATGATTGTCTAGAAATATTATAGGACTTAATGTTGGACAAACTCTTTTTTGAATCCAGGATTGATCTACAAATTATTGGGTTACTCTGAGTTTGAATTCTTTACATACAAGATAAGGATATTTAATTGTCTCATGAAGTTATGTCACCAACTAGATGCCAAGATTTGACCTTTGCTGCCCACTTGCTTGTACTTACTCACCTGTGTCCTATATTTCCTCTTGAGCTCTTCTTTCCAGCTTACATCTTTTAAAAAATATATATATTTAATATTTAATTTAATTTATTTAATAATATTAATTTATTTAATAATAATTTCATATTATATATAAATTTATATATAATATAATCTATATTATATATCTAATTATATATAATTAATTTAAAGCATATATAAATTATATATAAATTACATGTAATTTATATATAAATATTAAATATATATTTAAATTATATATGTTATATATAATAATTAAATATATAATATACTATATAATATATAATAATTTAATAATATTAATTTAATACTATTTAATAAAATGTTTATTTATGTATTTATTTATTTTAGAGAGGAGGGAGGGGAGGGACAGAGGGAGAGGGAGAGAGAGAAAATCTCAAGGAGACTCCCCTTTGAACAAGGAGCCCAATGTGGGGGTTTGATCCTATGACCATAGAATCAAATAAGAATCAGACACTTAACTGACTCTACCACCCAGGTGAGACCACAGTGTATGTCTTAACTCAGGCACATGGAAAGAGAAGCTGGACTTTGAGCAACAGTGTCTGCCATGACAAGTCCTCCAGCTGGCTCAGATCACCCAGACAGTTTGAATTTAACTCCTGATTTGTGCCTGTGCAGATGGACCATGAAGTGACGCCTAGAATGACAAATGACTACCTTTACTTCATTATAAAGCTGAAATTTCTACCCAAGGAGGAGCACAAGCCTTATTTACATATCATACAATGTATGTATAGGCATGTTTCCCTAACCTTATGCTTGCATAAGACTTGTCAGATGACAAGTCTTCCCTATCTAAGTATTCATCTTAACCTTATATAAAAGAAGCATATCCACCCTTGCTCAGGGAGTCACATCTCTGGAAGCCATTCCCCATGATCTCCTTATTTGCTGCAAATAAAGTTTTCTTTGTGCAACAACTCAACTTGGTGCAATTTCTGAATCACCAAGAAGTGAACTCATGTTGGTTTAGTTACAGTTGCCTTTGAGATAATGGCATTAGAGTTTAGTATAAACTCCAGTTATTCAGAGTAAATTCCTTAAACTTCCATTATGACATTTACCAGTTCCCCTTTGATAACAGCTCTTTTTTTTTATATAGTTCTAAATTCAGTGTCTACCATGTCTAACGGCTTTGTCAATGCCAAAGATGAGAATAGGAGATAAAAATAATATCATCATAGAGTCCCTGCACTCAAAGGAGCTCTTACGTGAGTGGAAGACAAGATATGTCCACATATATTACAAGGCAATTAATGGAAGGAGGAGAAATGTGAAGAAAATGGGTTGAAAGTAGAAAGAAGCAACCTCAAGACTCAACAAACAGGCTGCTGATACTAGGTTCGGTGAGACAATTGAAGGCATCCTAGAACCACAATCTCTTGCCTGAACAGTTTTTTTGATTGTAGTAGGCGCTTGAGAAATGTTAGTTGAGATAGATTCCTAATTTTATAGAGGTGAACACAGGCATGCCTGGCATGTCCAAGTACATAGGGCCACCCAGAAGAGTTAGGGCTTGAAGAGAGCTTTGCTGATGCTTAGCCTGTGCTATGTACTACAATCATCTAGGCAAAAAGGCAAGGGGCTGCCTGTAGTCACACATTCATACAGATTTCTTTAGCAAAAACATAAGACCTGTGGACCCTTAGACTTTCTTCATAAAGAAATGACAGAAGAAATAGGTTATATTTGGCTATGAGAAACCTAAGACAAGTTCTGAAAATAGTTTGATCTGGAGAAGAAAGCCAATTATTTTCCTAAGTCTCGATATACAATGAGACATTATAATTGATATTTTGCTAATGACCTGGTTTACAACAACTGCAAATGCATGCCCCCGCATCTTAATTTCTGACCTAACTGCCAGGAACACCAACCAGTCACTCAGCAGGCAGTCATTGAGTGTACTAGCATACTGCTAATACTGGGTGCTTCCTTCTAAGCCGTTTTATTACTTAAAATAATCAGTTAGATTATGAGGGTGCTTTTAACTTGCCCCAAATAAAGTATACACAAAAAGAAGTCCATAACCTTATCCGTAAATGCCTTGATGTTCTCTATCGACCCTGGCCTGTCACTATCAGAGCTAATCATAGGGGTGGTGACTTATCTCCTACAAAGTGCTTTTGCATGGATTTTTAAGTGTGTTCCTTACAACAGCTTTGAAGTAACTTTTTCTATTAATATTAGTTTTCTAAATGAGGAAACTGAGCCCAAGTAAGTTTTTAAAAACAGCTCATTTTGCAAATGGTCCATACAGGAGTTGAACCTAGATATTCTATTGCTAAATTCCATCCTCTACAAGAATAAGTTAAAAAATACTAAAATAAAATAATACTAAAATGTAGTCCTCTCTTGGTGGAGGGATGTGATCAAGTAGTACACAAGACAACGTTTGGTTCAACCATATTATTTTCCTCCTACATCCTTGATTCATAGCAAACTGTCCTTTATCTTATCTATAACCTCAGAGGCTCAAGGTCCTCATGTTTTCCAGATGACCAACCTCCCTGGAGTCTTTCACTCAGCTCTGCCCTGCAATCAAAATGCCTGAGATACTTTGATCCTTTCATTTCCTCATTAAGCAGCTCCTTGGTGCTGCGGATTCTGGCATGGTCTTAGGAGGAAAGAAAGCTCATGAACCAGTTCAATAATGACTGTTCATTTCCATTCTTTACCAAGTGACTTTCATCCTGAAGGGAATTCTCTTCACTCATGAATTCATTCATCCATTCACTTAATAACTATTTACTTGGCAACTAGTTATGCACTAGGCACTGTGCTAATTTCTGTAGAAAAAATGGTGAACAAAGGAGACATAGATCTTGCTTCATGTTTTTTTTTCTACCAGCAACTACTTCTGTGACAAATTAAGTGTAATTGTAATTAATGCAATGATCAACATGTACAAGATGTTATGAACGCTGATAACCTTTCTGAGTCTAGGAAGTTCTTGAAGAAATGATTTGTAAGCAGAGATCTGTAGATGAATAGAAGTTTATAAGATGAAACAAATATTGATTAAACAATGAGAAAGTACAGAAATAGACTTAGCAAAGAACTCAAGATAAATCAGACTCAAATTCTGCACCCAAGGAATTTTAAATATAAAAGGTTAGATTAGATTTATCTATAAATACAGTAGACGATAGAAAGTGTCATAAGAAATATATAGCAAAGTTCAGTGAGAGTTCAGAAGAGAAATATGGATTTTTTCCATCTTAGAAGAAAAAGGATGGAATTTGATGGAGATTTTCAGGGATGGTGTAGTGAATGCAGGGTTGTACCATCCAAATCTCTCATGATCAAGATTTTCATTCCCTCAGATTCTATGAGTGAGTATTGTGCTAAGAGCTCATAGCCCTATCCCTCTCCAATAACTGCTTTTGACTGAAAGAAACACATCATTCCCAAGTGTACACTCCTCTTAGGGTTGAGGGGAGTCCTCAACCAGGCACTAGTTACTGTGGCATTACAAAGATCAGGGCCCCTTGTCTGGGTTGAGATAACCTCTAAAAATCATTTGTTTCAGAGTTTCTAAGGGCATGAGCTGAAGCCGTATTTGCAATTATATCACATTTCCCCTTCCCCTTTCTGCCACATTCTACTTCCTTTTCTCCTTCTTTACAAATGTTCTCAAAAACACTGTACCATAAACCTCTGCACACAAATCTTAGAATTTCAGTGTCTGTTCCCTGGAGAACCCAACTTGTGTCAGTTGGTATTGGGAGTGGTACTAGAAAGTGGACTGCAAAATTGAATTTTGGAGCTGAGCAGACTAGCTAGCCATGAGGATTCCATCACTGGTGGTGACTGGAATATGGATAGCTTATGAAATGCTATACAAGCAGGGCAGTTATTAACACTTTCAACAGTCCAACAGTGAATTGGACATAGGATAGGTTACTGAGGGAAAGGAATACACTAGTGGATGCAATATTTCAAGTATTTTAGAGGTTTGAGGAAAATTATAATTAAAAGTGTTGTGGCATTGGATGGCTGTTGTTTGGGGGAATCTATATATTGGAGTTAGCCAGTGGAAGGCTGAGCAAAATTGCTAGTTACAAGCCAAGTATAAAAGTTGAATTCTCCATATTAGCAAACTTGTTCTGTCAAGGTGAGAAATGAGTTAAGAATGTCTAAGTTTCCATTCGAAAGTTCTCAAATACTTAGATTCTCTGAACTCTTTTGGACTATAGAAGTGGTCTACTGCTCCCAGTTCTGCTTGAAGTTGATGCAGAGGTCTCTGCTTTGCAAGATAGCATATTTACCCTCTGAATCTAATCCTACCTTCCGTCCTGGCCAACAGGCCAATAAATATGGTCAAATCACAAGGATAAATCTAGTGGATAAGTGCTTAGCCCGCTAATTGGTAAAAAGAACTATACTTTGATAACAAAAGCCATGGAAAGATCCCAAAATATTACGCACTTATAAGTGCGTATAGTTATAAGATATGATACAAGTAAGGTGGAGTTGTAACCTGGATGTATAACAGACAGGGTGTGATTTGCTGAGACAAATGGAGATGATTGATAGATAATGTTATTTCTAGATAAATTGGCAGCCATCAAGTGTACTGTCTATTTATGCAATTTAAAAAAAAAAAAAAAGAAGAACTGATAACCAGGAGTGCAAGGGCAGCTACCATAAACAAATCATATCTCTTGCTCTATTTCTATGACAGTTTGTTTTCAGATCTGGAATCATCAATGACTAAAGAAGTGACAGGAAGTAAGATCCTGCAATACCATAGCAAGTAATATATAATAACTAATGCCCTAGTTCTTTTAACAAAATACCTATGCCATTGTACATTTGGAGGACTGTTGGATATGACGACTCAGTTGATCTTAATATCAAGGTACCTGTTAGAGTGGAGTTTATGAGGTCCAAGAAGAGACATACTTGGTAGTGGGCAAAACTCTCACATTGACTACTTTACTCTGTGGAATAAAAAGTAACACAGGGAAGTCCAAGCAGAAGCGTCTAAACTGTTCTCTCAAAACCCTGGCCAAGTCAGTTGATAAAAAACAATACTTCATCCTGGAAAGAATGATAGATATCTGTGCCAGTATTAGAGACTTCAAGGATACAGAGATGGTGGTCTTCATAACACCCTCCATTTAATTCTTCAGCCTAGTTTCTATGGAAACAGATGAAATCTAGAAGATAACAGATTTCTGCAGATTCAACCAAACAGTAACACCAATTGAAACTGTTATGTCAAATGTGCTGTCTTTGGCGGAAAGACTAACATGGCCTTAGTCATGTGGTGTATTACTACTGATTTGGACCATGTACTTTTTTCAATATCCATCAGGAAAGAGAACTAGGAGCAAGGAGAATTCTCATAAGGTAGATAAGAGTATTTCCTCACTGTCTTGCTCCATATCTTGTACTTTCTATCAGAATATAATCAGGGGGCGCCTGGATGGCTCAGTAGGTTAAAACCTCTGCCTTCAGCTCAGGTCATGATCCCAGAGTCCTGGGATCGAGCCCTGAATCAGCAGGGAGCCTGCTTCCTCCTCTCTCTCTCTCTGTCTGCCTCTCTGCCTACTTGTAATCTCTGCCTGTCAAATAAATAAATAAAGTCTTAAAAAAAAAAAAGAATATAATCAGAAAGGACCTAGGTTGATATATGCCATCCATATATACCACATGACAGCACATTGGACTCCTATATTGATGATGCATGTGAATCAGATAAATTGAGCATAAAGTGGCAAGTACATTGAAGGCTTTAGTAAGTACGTGAACTCTGAAGGATTGGAGAAAAATCAAACAAAGAGTCAAGGTACTAACTCATTAGTGAAATTTTTAGGGGAGCGGTGTTTGCCAGGACATCTCTTCTAAAATAAAGGCAAATGATTACATCTCATACTCCCACCACTAGAAGTAAATATGGTATCTGGTAGGCTTCTGCAGGTTGTGGAGGCAGCGTATTCACATTTAGGAATATCCAACCCACTTACTGAGTGACATGGAATGCTGCCACTTTTAAGGAATATGCTCTGTGAAATCCAAGCTGCAATCTAAGCAGCCTTGAGGCTTGTGCTATCCAGTCTGGCCCATCCTCTGGCATTATAGGTATCTGTGGTGGGTAAAACTCCAAAAGAGAATCACAGTGAGACGTGCAGTTACCTGGTGCCCATCATGCCACCCACAGCATAGTGCTACACACTATTCAAATAAACAAACTCCCTATGAGCTCCTGAATTCTGATCGATGTGGAGAATCTACTATGAAACATCAAATACTCATGGTTCCAGAGATGACCATTGTGAGCTGAGTTCTGGGAGATCTACTGAGTCATAAGTTTGGGCAGGCCAGGCCAAGTCATAGACCATTATAAGATGGAAGTGATTCATTGGAATAGGGCATGAGTAGAGCCATGAGGTACAAGTAAGAGTCTTAAACAAGTTGCCAAGACCCCATATCATCTATCACAGTTGCATTGTCACTTTTTCCTTACCTTATACGTATGTCCACAAGAGGTAGACTGTGACCAGGTGATGGAAGAGGGAAAAAGAGGTCCGATGTGTTTCGCAGTTGAATTGACTTGGAATGTGAGTACCCGCACACTAGAACTCCTCTTAGGGTTGCTCCTGACAGAGTGTGTTAAGGGAAATTCTCCCATTAAGTCTGGCTTTGGTCAGTGTACCTAGTTAAGCACTTTATGTGGAAAAGGTAGTGGCCCTGGCTAGGAATATATATGGGCTTGTGGACAGTGTCAAATGGCTTAGATTATTGGTTATGTGGCTTGAAAAGAGAAGGAAAGGAGTATTCAGAAGGAGGTCTAGTATGTGACTAGACCTTTGTGAATGGGCACAAAGTGTGGCAATCTTTGCATTGCATGTTAATTTCTGCCAGAGACCACCCACTATGGAATGTTATTTAGTTACTAAATAATTAAGTAGACCGCACCAGTCAGCCAGTTTACATCAATCAGCCTTTTGTTGCCAGCCACCCAAGAGCTGCCAAATGACTTAGAATCAGAGTTAGCCATGGTAGAATGGGTGGCACTCTAACATATGTGTATCTACTTACCTTGACTAATCTAACTACTGTTGCTACTTCGAGTCCAACATGTTGATAACAGAAACCAGTGATGAGCCTCAGATATGGTACCATTTCTTGAGGGGATCAAAACCCAACTTGATGGCAAGTTGATTTCACAGGATTCCTTTTATTCTGGAAGAAGCTGTGACTGATATGAGTAAAATCAGGAAACATTCCAACTATGGGTTTCTATTTCCAGATTACAGAAGCTCGGCCAGCACCACTACCTGAGGTTAGTTGATACATGAACATAGAATCCTGCCTAGCATTTTCTTGGATCAAAGAAGCTTCTGTAAAGCAATAGAGATGTGACATTGGGCACAAGGTCATGGAATATACTGGTCCTGTTAAATACTGCACCACCCAGTTTTGCTGACTGAATATCTCTTGAAAGTACAACATAGGTGCTAATTTGCTGATAATACCTGGTGTGGGTAATTACCACCCCATGGAATGTAATACTCAATTAAATAAAGGATTATTATAGGGTGCTCTAGCCCCAATATGTGAAATATGTAAGTCTGGGAATCAAAAGGTAGAAATATAAGTGGTCTTACTTCCCATTTTTCACAAGGACCTGTTTGGGGAGTTTGTGATCCCTACATCTGTAACTTTAAACTCTGTATGTCTAGAAATTAAAGTTCTTAGGCAGGAACAATTACCTCCGGGGAGATCTCATGTATTCTATTGTTCTTTCATGTGATCGCCCCTGCCCAGTCACATCAGAACTATAGATATGGAGAACAACAATGTTGTAATGTTATAATCAGGAGGAGATAGGACTGCTATTATACAATGTGAGCAAGGAACAATAGAGCAGGCAATCCACTGGGGCATTTCTTGGAACTCCCCTACATAACTTAATAGTGAGAAAAAAAAAAAAGGTACATCAGTCATGGTCTGAGAAATGGGTGACCGGGGGATAAGACCCTTCAGCAATTAGGATATAGTTCACTCTACATGTAACCTACCTAAACTAGCAGAGGTGCTAGGCTAGAAATTAAGGAATCTATAGCAGATATTGGAGGAAGGACAGGGAGTATTAGATGTAGTCTTGGGCTCCACTTTTCCCACCAACCTGCATCTCCTGAATTACCACAAGAAAAGAGACCAACCAGAATTCTAGAGCTTTTCCTAGGTAGGATGAACCTGCGCTATGAGGAAGTAGTTCTGAGTGGCACATGGAAGTGGCCACCTGAAGTGAGTGTGTTTTCTTATGTAGATCTGCTTTTAGGATATGCCTGATGGTCGCTATTTACACCTAGCTACATCCCATTCTTTTCCTCTCAGCTGAAGACAGCTGCCTTGCTAAAGTCTATGTTCCATTTCCAAGGCAGCTTGCATTCAGTGATAGGTCGGTATAGTGGTACAAGTGCCTGCCTGGCTCCTCTCTACCACTAAGGATATGATTGGGGGATTGGGGACTGGGATATGTCTGAAAAGCATCCCCAGATTCTTAGTTCTCTGCAAGAGTTGCTGAGCCCCATGTTGCAATATTATCCAACTAGAGCTTCAATTTCTACCAGAACAGTCCTATTTCCCTTACTCTTTTATAGGCACCATTTCAGAGGTCACTCTCCAATTAAACCTTCATTAAACCCCTATCTATACATTTCAGAATCTCAGAGCCTGTTTTTTGGGGAATCCGTCCTATGATTCTTGGGTAGGAGGAGAGAATATTTCCTTATAAGGAAATAGCTTGTACAGATGCACAGAGGTGGGGAAGTGATAGGTATGAACAGTTAGTAATTTACTGTTGGAGTTTAGATGTATTGGGGAACATGCTTGGGGAGAAAGATCAAGCCAAATCATAAAAGACTTTGAATGCTAGGATGATTGCTTTGAATACCTAATTTAATTGGCAATCTGGAACATTCATGCCTTTTAGAGCAGGCAACTAAACTGATCTGAACCTTGCTGTGGGAATATTGCAAGATATGTAAATTGCATTTACATGCAGTTGAGGAAGAATTCATATTAAAGACCCATTGGAGGGATTACCTTCGGTTTCCTTAGGGAGAAATCATTGTTTTTGGCCATGGTTAATGATAGTGGAAATGGTAGGGAGAGCTCCCAGGCCACAGTGTAGAGGTAAATGAGGCTGGGGATTTGATTTGTTGTGACGAGAAGTGGGAACTGGCAAAATGTGATATTTCTGGAAGTTTGAGAAAGATGCTTTGGGGCCTTTAGAAGTCTTTAGAAGAACCAGGAAGTACCAGTTCACTGGGTTTCCTTGGAGATGATATTCTAGATATTTTCAGAGGGCATGGGGAAGCTTTTTGTTCAGCAGCTCCCTACTAAAATCCTCCCAGCTGATTACAGAAATGTTTCCTAATCTTTGTTCCCATTTTCTCCCTAGATTCAGTCTGCTCCATTCATTCTGTCTTTGTTCTTTTGGGGATTAGCTGAGACAGACTGTGCGTAGGTCCAATAGCTGCTTCTCTCTCCCACAAACCAGGTTACTATTGTATAGGCCCTTTTTAAGAGCAAAGGTTTTTAATGTCCCCAAGCTTTGACTTAATTATTCTTATTACAGTGTTACTTAAACGCATTTAAACATAAAAATAGGTATAAACTCTGTGTGCTTATCGGTTTTATATGACTATGTATAAGAAAAACCATTTTATAAGTTCAAGTCAATAAAAACTATAAAACTAATAAAATTTAAATTAAGATCATTAATTTAATGGACAGATGAAGTTGTTCTGTGAAACTTAAATTGCTACTTACAACCTAAATGACAATCAGGCTCTTCTGAGTTTGGAATGCCAGTGCTATCTTATCACTTATTGTGACTTAATTTGTTCACCATTTTCTGTATTCAAACTGTAGAAAAATCTTCATGAGGATTTCAAATGAAATTAGCTAACCTTTTCTGAGCAGGTACCCTTCAATTGCCTATGATGCACATTTCTCTTTAGCCTTAGACAATTAAAGTGATGCAATTTGATCCAGTGACATCCTGAACATACATGTGTATCTGGGAGCCAAAAGTGAGTTATATAATATTTGGTTATAGACTTTTCATCCCGATGATTCACAATATGATTACTGAGAAGTTTTTAGGTTATCATACTAAACATACAACTAAATTTTTAGGGACTCAGGAATCCAGCAGATTTTTTTTTTTTTTTTTAAATTAAGTGTCTTGGCCCACAGCTTATCTTGAACTGCTACAATAATTAAGTTCTTTCTTTGTTTTTTTTTTTGACTACTGGCAAGAAATTCTATAGAATTTCATCTTAATGTACAATTAAAGCCTATTTACCAGTAAAATACTATGTAATTTATTCAGGGTTTAGTGTTTATAAGCCAAAATTTGTATAATCTTAGATTTGCTAAGTATCTTTTTTTACTAAGTGGTCTGGTTGCCTCACACAGCTTGGACAGTCTGAGAAGCTTCTGGAGGTGAGTGGCCTTCCATCTTCCTCAAGAAGGCTGCTTGCAGAAGTGTTGCAAAGCCTGTCTTACACTGGTGATGATTTTTAATTATTATTCTTGACTTCTTGGCTTTAATGGTAAGTCCCTTTAGGTTTAGGTTCATCATGATCAACATTGTTGTGTATTTATTTAATCATGCTCTATAGTGTTAGCAAAGCATAATTATACTACTAATTTTCTGTCTTCCAATCTTATAATAACTTGACGTTAAGGTATGTACTCTGAATCATATATGAATCATCTGTATTATCTAATCCTAACCTCCTCCCCCAAATTTAATTGTACAGTGAGTGATATTTCACTGCCATCATGGAGTAATATTTTCAATGGAAATTAAGAACAGAAAAATTAAGTGAGTTTCAGGGCCATTTGCCTTGTTGAAATGAGTACAGGTCAAAACAGTTTGAAAGTTACTATTCTAATTAGCAGGACACCTCAAACTAGGTTATTTGTCTTTGTCTCCGGCTCTAGAAAAGTCACACTTAGTAAAGTGATCTTTGTGTAAACTTAGTTTTCATAATTTTCTGCCTAAAATCCATGATGACTGGGACACTTGGGTGGCTCAGTCAGTTAAGCACCTGACTCTTGATTTCGGCTCAGGTTATGATCTCAAGGTTGTGAGATGAAGGCCCCTGAGTTGGGCTCTGTGCTCAGTGGGGAGTCTGCTTGAGATTCTATTGCTCCCTCTGCCCCTCCCCCCACCTCTTTCTCTCCCTCTCTCTCCCTATAATAAATAAATAAATCTTTTAAAAAAATCCTTGATGACTGGATCACAATTTAACTAAGAAATAATGTGAAATGGACCCTTAGTGTAATTCTAGCCCTAATAGGTCAGATTTGGTATCAAACTAGTACATGTTGGATCAAATCCAGATGGGTTTATTACCAAATGATCTTGTTAGAAGACTTTTACATCGAACATGGTCCCACAGAATGGATTTCAAGGATAGCATAGTGAGAATGTGGTGCAAATGAAAACGACATGGATAGCTCTTTTGATGCATGAGAAACATAGGTAGAACAGGGGATAGAAAAAATGTCTTGGGGAACACAGATGAGGATGATATAGGGAACCTGAGTCTGGAGTTATTTTAAGCATTGGCCTTTGGGTATGAAAGGCAAAGGAAACAAAAAGCAAAATCTATGAAATTTACTTGAATATCAGACAAGTGCCTGGCTGAAAACATTTGAAACTGTTACATCTCAAATCAGTTCAATATGTTCAGTATTATTATTATTTTTATTACTAATTTATTTATTTTAATACTGTTGAGCACTGTAATAAACCAACACTTCTCGGAATTTTTTCTGGCACCTTTTTACAATAGAGTCAAACACATTTTCTGCTCTCTGGGTTTATTTAGAGCATTCAGTTGTCTACTTATTTCCCTTGGTATCTTAGGTACAAAAATGTGAATTTGAGACAATAAGGGAAAGGCCCAAATTTTTATTAAAAGAAAGTTGCTGAGGGTTATGGGTAGCCTAACAGAACTTTGTTATATTGTATTTCATTTCTTATTTTTATTGTGTTTCTTTATTATTTACATACAATTAAAGATCCTTCCTAGGAGATTGGTAAGGACTTTGGTAAGTGCAAAACAATGGCAGTACTTTCGGAGGAAAGCTTGGTGGTTAGCTGCTGATGGCAGGATTTACAGGAGCTCAGGAATTTAAAAGATGGTTTCTATTGCTTAGTCTTTCTACAGAGTGAACATGATATGGATGAGAACATGTAATTCCAACACTCTTCCTTAAAAACACAGGAATTACCGAGGTAGTCTGTCTCTACAAACCTACTTCTAATTTCTTAGATTCTCTTGAAGACAAAACTGATGGGTTTCTCTTTCTCTGGTTACGTATTTTTCTGGTAATACTACACATGCATAAAAATCACAAAGTGAATAGATAGAGTGCATTAAAATCATTTTTTGATTCCATGGCATCTTAACCAAACCTATACTTCTTGATTTTTGCCCCTGCCTAAGAATATACATCTCAAACATTATTTTCTTATACTCATAATGAAAGGGTAGTTATTTAGGCAAAAGTTTTCCAATAAATTCAGTGACTGAAACGCATACTCTCTTTAATCTCTGCACTTCTTCAGAGCAGGGTGGTAATGGCTATGTCTAGAATATTGAAATTCCAGAAAACCAGGAAAAGTGAATGTGCAGATTTTAGGTCTGAGAACCAGAGGTGCCCTAGTTTCAGTACAGTTCCGTCTTCCCCAAGTTTGTATAATCCTTACCTACTCCTTATCCATGCAACACTGTTTCCACACACTTTCTGCCGCTGGGGTCTTTCCATTTATGCTCTGTCAACTGTCTCTTCCGTTGCTTGCCAACTACTTCCTTCCTTTGGTTTCTTTCTCCACAAGGAGACATTTTTTAGTCTCTTTTGGTAGCTGCATAGATTGAAGGAAAGGAGACAATTCTGAACAGGAGTATACTTTTACATTTCCCCCTAAAAATTGGAAAACTTGAAATCTCTCCCAGACTCAAATTTCTTCATGTCATATATAGTAATAAAGTAAGATACAACTGCATTATCTTTGTGTGTGTAAACAACTTTCTGGAACTTATTTGGATCTTTAAAATATACCTATGTCCACATAATGCCCAAACATCCTGTTGAAAGATTCAGTCAAATCATATAGTTGTTTGGTTGACATGACACCGTTTTTTGAATATTTGTTTAATCAGAAGATATTGAACAACTGCATCTTAATAACTGGATGAATGGGTATTATTTAAATAATGAAACAGACATCTCTTTTTTTTTTTATTTAGTTATTCAGGTTTCAGTAGTCACAGCTTTGCTATTAACACCTAGAGAGTAATTTATTCACTGTGACCACATTGCTGATATTTTTCTATAATCAGACTGATTCTAAGAAATAAAAATGTTAGTTTCTGTTGATTACACAGATTTATTTTTTTCAAACAGATTTGTTTTTATTCTAAATGTCACATAATAAAAAAATCTTTATGTATATATATTTACATACATACTTTTATAGGTTTATATATATTAAGTAATAGAGATATTCATAAAACTCAGTTTTAACAAATAAAACATTATTTTATTTTATCATGCAGTAATATATAAAAATAGTAGCTGCAAAATTCATTTTTCATTTTCTTATAAAATGTGCAAAATAAGGCATTTAGACAGGAAGGGGAGAATAAAAGAAGCATTTACTTAGTCTTATATTGGTGTGACTATAAGTATTCTTTTTCAAGTAGTTACTGTTTATTACATCATTGGCATCAGCACACTATTTTTGATCAATGAATATTTGTTTATTTGTTTAATCAATTTTTAAATTTCTTTCCTTTCTTTCTAACTTCCTAAGTATTTACATGGTCTTTTTAAAAAAAAGATTTTATTTATTTATTTCACAGAGAGAGCACAAGCAGGGGGAGTGGCAGGCAGAAAGAGAGGGAGGTAGAGGGACAGGGAAGGGAAGAGAGAGAAGCAGGCTCCCTGCTGAGCAAGGAATCTGATGAAGGGCTCAATCCCAGGACCCTGGGATCATGACCTGAGCCAAGGGCAGACACTTAACTGACTGAACCACCCAGCACCCATACGTGGTCCTTAACTTGAGCAGACTTTTACACAAACTTACCAGGAAATATTTCCATATTGCATTGCAAATGTTGTGTGTGTGTTTTAGATTTTTATTTACTTATTGGACAGAGAGAGACAGTGAGAGAGGGAACACAAGTAGGGACAGTGAGAGAGAATCAGGCTTCCCACTGAGCAGGGAGCCCAATGCAGGCTCCATCCCAGGACCCCGGGTTCATAACATGAGCTGAAGGCAGATGCTTAATGACTGAGCCACCCAGGCACCTCTGGATTTTGTTTTTTTATTTGATTTGTTTCTAAAATTTTCTGAACTTGAGTCTACACATACACACACACCCCATTTTATGGAATACAACCAATTCTTTAGGCTATTAACTAGATTTTTCTGTAATAATAATGTAATTTTTTGGTCACAATAAAATAAATAATTTGCTTTTTTTCTTTTAACCTAATTTAACAAGGGTTTATTAAGTACCCATTTTATATTTGAAATGATATGCATATGTAATTGATGAAGTCTTAGAATATAAGTGAGCTTCAGGGGGGTGAGGTCTGGAGCCAATGACCAAGAAAGAATTCTTGAGACATCTTTGGTGCAAAATGGTGGTTTATTAAAGCATGGGGATAGAACCCCTGGGCAGGAAGAGCCGCTGCCCCTGGGATGTGAGGGGTGGCAGGTTCTGTATAATGATTTTGGGGAAGTAAGGAAAAGGGAGGTTTCAATAGAACTTTCATATGCTAAAGAGGATCTACAAGATACCTGAGGCCTTGAGGCCTTGCCTTTGTCACGGTCATTTTTCCCTCTAGCACGTTATTAATATTAAGATAGGTGGGAGATTCCTAAAGAAGGTCCCATAAGTCCCACCCAGGAGTGGGGGTGGGGGAAGGTTGCAGGGTGTCAGCTTTTGCTTTGTCTTCAGCCAGCATTCTGTTCCCTCATGATAATGGCTGTTTAATGCAGTCAGAGCAGATACATGGATTTAAAAATAAGAAATGACATTTATGCTTTTTGGTTTTGTGATCTGGATGCACTTCTCCACTCAACTTATTCCTATGCTTTCTAAAATAAACTTTTTTATGCAGGTATCTTATTAGCTGAAAATTGAGAATTTAAAAATATTTATTAGTTAATAGCTTTTGTCTGGATAACTTAAACATCTTAAAATTGTGACTTAAATAATTTGGAAATTTTTATTACCTCCTTTTAAAAATTCCTCTCTTGTTTCTATCCTTGCCCATATTATGTGCATAATATTTGATAGTTACTTTATTAATTTATACTAAATTGTTATGACTTCCATGTGAATTTATATTGCTTATTTCTTTACAGAATTAGCAAAATTTATTATTAGAAATACAATTTATGTAACTGTATAGTTTCTGCCATAAAATTGGCTGTAACTGTGACAAATATTTGAAAGTAGAGGAAAAAATTAAATGGAATCTGGAGTAGCAATGATTGATTCACAGAGCATTTATTCAAGGGCTAAGTTTAGCTTTCCTCTTGGTAGTGAATATCAAAATATTTATAGATAGTATGTGTACACACACATAAACAAAATATACACATTCATATATATGAGTATTTAAAATTTTTTTGTCACTTTAATTGTTTAAACAATAACAAAAACAAAATGGAAAAACATCTCTCTACAATTATATAAAAATACTTTCCTCAAGTAATATTTTAGAAGAGTAAAATAACAATGAAAAAATTACTGTGGGCAATAATATTGGAAAGTTTCCTCTTTCTGTAGCAAAAATAATAGGGTACATGTTTCTGAATAAAACGAGGAGACAGTATAAGATATCTACCCCAGGCAAATGGCTTAAATGAGCACATATTGATTTTTAAAAATGAAGAATTCATACAAAAATATCACTATTGCTGATAAAGAACATTTTATGACCTTCCATCTTTAGGACTTCAGTCAGCAGGAGTCTGAGCTTGCTTCCCACTGTCAGTGCTAAAGAGATTAGTGATGTAATTGTCATTGAATCCGATGTCCTTCTAAAAAAAGACTTGAATTTGAAATGCAAATCACAATTTATTGAATCTTTTATGACACGGTGGTAGAATTAAAGAACTTGGTTTATGATGAGAAGACAAGACTGACAACTAGATAAGAGCTATGTTTTTCACAAAGTAACAGAGCAAAATAAACAATGAAATCAGGTTTTTGGTGGTCTCTTTGTAATATGCAAACAGAATTTTTTAGTAATTCGAGGACATCAAAACACTTAAAAGATCATCTTCTAGGCACCTTACCATTGAAACAACTACTTTCCCTTCCTCTGAGCCAATTAATAGACTCCAATGAAATGCGTGTATAAATCTTAAATACTTGAAACCCCCATCGGTGATAACAAGAATTGCACGTACACAAACACTATGCCCAAGAGTTGTAACCCTGAACTGTGTCAATAATAGTAGATGTATCTCTTTTGGCTTCAGGAAATGGAAGGAACCTGACAGACATATCCAAAGTCTCTATTTATGTTCTATAATGCAACATAAGACATATAAGCTGTTTGGAAATTCTGCATTATAGAGGGAAACTGTACAATCTTGGACTTTGTTGGACTCAGTCCAAGGAATTTTAATGTGTGTGTGTTTTGTAGTCCAAAGGCAACTATGGAGTTGCCATTAAAGGAACATGGATTATTGTTTTGTTTTGTTTTAAATATTTTATTTATTTATTTGACAGACAGAGATCACAAGTAGGCAGAGAGGGGCAGAGAGAGAGAGGAGGAAGCGGGCTCCCTGCTGAGCAGAGAGCCCCATGTGGGGTTTAATCCTAGGAACCTGGGATCATGACCTGAGCCGAAGTTAGAGGCTTTAACCCACTGAGCCACCCAGGTGCCCCTGGATTATTGTTTTTTTTTTTTTTTTTAAAGATTTTATTTATTTATTTGACAGACAGAGATCACAACTAGGCAGAGCAGTCCTCTGAGCCACCCAGGTGCCCTTGGATTATTTTTTTTAAACAAAACAAAACAAGCTAGTTCTCTGCTGATACAATGGGGTTCTCTGACTTGCCCGGGACAAATAAATGATGTTGAGAAGAGTGGCTAGAAAACTCTTTGGATTAGTATAACTTTAACTGTGACTGGTTGTAGACCATGTATTACATGTCAAATTTAGGCACAAGAAACATAGCTAGTGTTCCCTTCTCAAAGCAACTCGTACATATAAGAAATGTTTAGAGAATAATACATATATTAAGCTGCGATTGGGAGAGAGAGCTGACATAAGTTCCAAGAAGAGAGAGATCATGTTGAACTGGCGCTTAGCTGAGGCATGAAGAAAATATTTAATTTACAAGGACAAGACAGAAAGGGCAGACCATGTCAGGCAAGGAGTGTAACACGTTGAAATTGAAAAGCTTGAACAGTATTAGGTTGAATGATAATATCAATCAAGATAGAAACAAACATTTACTGATTTCTTATGGGTGTCTCTGTTCTAAGCACTTTCAACTACTACATCATTTCACGATCAAGCTTTTTTCATAGAAACGAAGAAAGAAGATTCTCAGAGAACTATGTGACTTCCCTAGGAAGGAGCTGGATGCAGGTAATCTCTGTGTCAGTTTAATTGGTCGAAATGACAGATGTAGAACTTGTTTATTGTGGGAAAGAATCAACTTAGTGTTGACCTGGTATAGACATCTTAGTTGGTTTTATTAACTAATGTCACTTATGACATATTTTATTTTAAAATCAGATTATTGCATTTGTCTATCTTCAATTGTAGAAAACTCCAATTCCAATGTTTGTATAAATAAGTTACTGGTCACATAGTGGTAGATACATAGCAAAAGAGAACCACTGTTATCTAGGAATTTTTAGTTTGTCTATTTACTGAGTTTCCTTATTGCCCCAGAGCAAATTAAGTTGTTTAACTCAGAAAACAAAAACAACAACAATAAAAACCTCATAAAAGATAAAGTTTGAAATGACCAGTTGTTCAATTAGAAAAAAATAGAGAAAAGTCTCAATTTCTGGACAGTCTAAACATGGAAAATCATTAAACACTAAAACTTGAGGCAAACTTACAAATTCTCTTCCTAAATTAAAATCGAAATTAATATTGCGAAGTCATTACACTATAGAGCTGGACATAAATGTAATTAATTGATGTTAGAAATATCATACAACTTAATAGAATTATTTTGCTAATAGATTTTCAACTGAGACTCCAGACTATTAAAAAAAGTCAGTTTGATGGACTTTTCAGTAGAATGGTAATAGACACAGTTAATATACATTATTTATGTTCAGCAGTGTTTTTTATTATATACATGTGCCCAAAGGCTTAGGCAATGGGCACAGATTTTTTTTTTTAAATAAATTGAAAGAATAAATAAATAAAATTAAAGCCACATGTTACATTTGGGGGTAGGGGAAGAGCCATATTCATGTGACTGGGGCTACTCTGGATGTTAAGCTTGAGTCTGGTTTCAGGTAATCTTATGATTAGAGACCTATTCCCTAAATAATCTAGGGCCAGTCTCTAGTAACACGCAGAAAAAGCAGTGGATGGAGACTCAGGTCCAGCACATCCTCAGAACCTTGAACATAATCCATGTGGGTTTGTGATCCAGCTGTGAATCATCTTGGCAATTTAAAGGGACACATTATTCTAACTAGGTAACTTTGAAGAGGGAGGTGTTCAGTATAATATTGGATAGTTTAGATGATCAGACATGGATTTATATGAGCTTCCTCACAATCCAATACCTGAAAAAAATATGAACCAATTAGAATTCTCATCTTTTCCAAGGGATTATCTGGAAAAGGGATAAGGGAAAACAACAGACTTCTCTCTCTACCTTTCTTTTCATTAAAACTAGGGAAAGAAAGGAGAAAGACAATGTCTAAAATGCAATGTGAAATTGTTTTCTTAAAAAAAATCTGCTATTATGGATTTACTTCTAATCATTCTTAGACTATATGATTATGTATTATGACAAAATGTCATAATACCAACTTTTTGATGGAATGTCAGAAACATTTTATAAAGTATGTGGCTCCCTGAAAACTCAAATGCTTTTATAACTCCATAAAGTTACTATAATAGGCTTTATGATTTCTTTTAAATGACTGTCAGAGGGACCTGCTATTATCTTGACACTTGTATTTGAGAAACTTTTGCTCGAGCTCTTATATACCTTCATGGCGACACTCAATGTCTAGGCTCTTTTACGACTTCCTTTTTCTGCTTCTCATTATGTCTAAGCAGTAATGTTTTGTCTGTTTTGATTAGCAAGGTTAGAAGTGAGCTGAAGTCTGAACACTTTTTTTCATGCGCTGTTATTCAGTTCTGTTTAAGAAATATTTACTAAAGCTCTGGACCCATAAAAATGAAGTAGATTTTGAGATTTTATTGATGTAATGGAAGAGGAAGTATTGCCCTTTGTTACTATACCCAAAACATCTCAGAAGTACAAGCAGAGAAATATGTCTCTATCATGAGAATTTAATATGAAATCATGTTCTTCTTCTGTCATACAGAAAATTCGTCATAGATTTTATCTGCAATAAAAGCTATGTCAATGGTGCCACGTAATACATTTGTAAAGGTTAGAGATATTTTAACCCTCATCTGTGACCAGAATAATAATAATAAGTAACCCAGTGAAACGCCAACGGCAGATGGTTAATAGTATAAGAACTGTCTGCACATATTAATGCAAAACAGCATAGGAATCCCCACATTGTAATGCAGGGGGGTCATTTCAAATGGTGTCCTTGGAATGATAAATTTATTACATAAGTAAAAAAATATGACTACTAATTCTATCAATCTTATGTCCTTGTCACAGATTTGTGTTTATAAAGTCCAGAGAGATTATACTGCTGTATTAGTTCAAACTCTCACAAAGGCCTGTGAAAACATAACAGCCACGTTACTACAATGACTTACTTTTTGACATGTGTCTTGTAACAAACCCTGCACAATGAAGAGCGTATTCTCAGAAATATAGGTTTTACTTATCTGGCTTTCAATTTCCAAAATTTATATAATTCTCTATTTTTAACTTCTGCTAATTGGGAAAACAAATACAGGAGTAAATATTTATACCTGGATCAAATATTCCTCCAAAAATTAAAGTTGCTGATATTTATTTCTGTAAAATTGTAGTATCTCTTGTTTTTCTTCCCTATTTATATCTCCTTTTGTGGCTTTCCAAACAGAATTTACTTTTTCCTTTAATTGCATATTATATTTTTATATGAAAAGCTGAATTTTGGATGTTAAACCTTCTTTATCAGCAGTTGAACTATGGCTAAGCAGCCACAGGACATATATTTAAGTCTCCCTATACCCAACATTGGGTTAGAGCATAACTACAATTCAGAACTAGCTAGAAAACATAAAACACATTTTTAGATTTTGTCTTTCACTGAATAGACGTAAGAAACAAATAAAAGTTTTAATTGGGAAAATCCAAATAAAACTCTCCTCCTCCTCCTTGTCCTCTTTCTCCTCCTCTTCCTCTTCTTCTCCCTCCCCTTCTTTTTCCTTCTCCGTCTCCTTCTCCAACAGCCCAGACAGACAATGTATCTAAACAACCAAATTCCCTTCTTAAGGCTCACATTGACTTCTGGTCATTTTATTCTGAAGTGCCGAATGTATTTTGAATACAAGATGATTTAATTTAGTTGGTTTAATCCATAGTTTCAACTTTTGCCTTTTCTTTTAAAACAAGTTCCATGAAAGCATCCACAGAAGCCTTGTTTTGATTACCCTTTATCCTTCAGCCTTAGATCAGTATCAGCTCTTTCCTCGTGCTCACAATCCATTATAGAAAATACTGTAGATTTCTACAGCATGACCAAAACTCACATTATGTTTGCAATTTTCCGTAAGATTTGTATAGTATAAAGTAAAAATGTTTGCTTTAAGAGACATCTGCTATAAATAAAATGACAGTGTAAATTTTCAAGAGAGCTGCAGAATTGCTGTAAAGGTTCATAACATGAGCCTTCTAGAGTGGGTTCCAGCACTTAGCAATTTTCCAGAGGGTCAATAGTATTCACCTCAATGTTCTTGAACCCCCACCCAGCTCCCTGTTCTCCCACCCTCCCTCCCAGCTCCCAAAATTGCAATGAAATTAGTCTGTAATGCTTTCAACGCCCTTGCAGAGCAGCTTTCATTCTCAGAGAAACATGGGAATGGCATTAAAATATGCTTCCCACTCTTACAAAATATTTCCTCAAAGTGACTTAAAAACTCAAACCAGTTACTTCAGAGTCTGATAGTATCTTTATTCAGTAGAATCAACCAGCTTGAAAGGGTCAGCCATTCTGGTCAGCGACACATATTGTTTAAGAAGTTTCCAGAACTACTCATTAAAGCTCTGCCTCAGGAGAAATTTGTTAGGGAGAACAGAGACAGGCTAGCATTGCTTCTTCCAAATTTTCCTGTTAGTGTTCTTCAAAAACAAAGAACAGAGTTCTCATAACATGGTTTTTTTTTTTGAGTGACAGAATCTTTTATGTTACGTAAAGTAAAGATCTCCATAGCAGCTGTGGTCAGAGACAGTTGAGAAATCATTAAGTAAGAATGATGACCAGAAGTCAAAAATATACTGTAGTTCAGAGGGAGCCAGAGCCACTTTCCTGTACATGGTTGTTGAGGAAGATTTTAAAAATACATTTAAATACTCCTCGATGATGTCATTTTTATATTTTAGTATAGATGGTGAAATCAGAGCATCAAACGTTACTTTAAAATTCAAAACATACCATTCTATAGAATGACAAATACATTATATTCAGGCTTTGACCTTAAGAAGGGCTTCAGGGGTTGATGAAGAAATGTGTAAATTAAGGTTCACTATTTTTCCAATAAAAAGAAGAACTTGTGTATTTTTTCTCTTATTTACTGCATAGCTAGTATGACAATACTTTTCAGTATTTATAGGAATATATTTTAAATGGTTTTTTCATTAGGTTACCCCAAAGGCAAAATAATTTTATGGGAAAATTGATTTGCTATCAAATAAAACAAAGATAAGTGTTTAAAAGGCCCTAAGTAGTCAAATGATAGAAATTTTGCTCACTAACATTCCCGAAAGTGTTATACTATAGCTTTGTGCATGCACATGTGTGCGTGTATATTTTCAAAGCTTTCCATATTTATTGTTCTCAAAAATTACTTTTTGTAGCAATGGGGGAAATGTTAGGCTGCCACTTTCTCAGACAGCAAGTGCCTAATGCACACAGAAATTACATAAATTGTTATGACTATCAAAACCAATTGCCAAATTTTTTTTACAAAATACTTCCCCCTCTTATAAATGGTTTAATTTTCCCCTATCTCTTTGAGTCCTTTATCTTCTCCAATGCCCTACCCTGCAATATGTGTGAAATTTTATCAAAAGCTTTCTGATATTACCATAAATTACTGTGTAAGCAGAGCTATTGCTTATCTGTCAAGGGGGCTTTTTTCTCTTTCTTTAGCAATTTTCTCCATTCCTATATGTGTGAAAGGTTTCCCTTGCTATTTCTTACCAAGGACTGTACCTTAAAGGCTTTGACTTTTACTAAGGGGATATGGTAGAAAGTCGTTCATAGAATAACCTCATGACACCACACAGGGGCAAGAAAAGCATTGTATTTCATATGTTCTTTTTTTAGCAAGTATTTAGGGTGAATAATTTCTATATGACAGGACAAAGTCCTATGTTAAATATAGAAAATGTATTTCTTTATATTTAATGTGTTTTTCTAACTTTTTAGTCCATTTTGTTTGTATGTTTTGCATGCAATGACTACTTCCTCTTTTTTCCAATTATTTATTTTTAAATCTCTTACAATATGTTTCATTAGTGCAACATGGTAAATGTTAATCTTTTGATAGGAATTATTTTACGGGCCCTATTGTACCTGGTTAGTCATAATTTTTGACAACTATGCAATTATCTTTTCTATTGTGAGCTTTCTTTAAAAATATTCAAGGTTAATTGGATGGATATTATACTTTGGAAAGAAGTTATGATGATATCCTATTATAAACGGTATCATCTGGAAAGAGGCTGAATATCAGGGTTGTTTTATTATTGCCACAGGCAGAGATGGAGTGAAATTTCTATTTTGGGCAGTGCAGGGAAAAGGTCACTTTGAAGATCCAGACTTTGAGAAGGATTGCCATGATAACAGAATATCTGGAAAGTGCTTTAAAGAAGAATAACATACAGCCCTTAGTGATGCGCCTGGGGGGCTCATCAGCCAACGGGAATTCTGTTTCACACTCAATGACTCATCCTGCCATATTTTTAATTCTACATAAATGTCACCTCAGGTATATTTAAAAGCCCTTTACAAAAATTAGATAACCCACTGTTCCTTCTATAGCACACACATGTTAGGCCCCCAGATGAATTAAAAAGCAAAATAGAGAAGATGTGTCTTTGACTCTGTTTGTATTGAGATCCATGCAATAATGTAGAAAATGTTCCTATTTATCATCAAGACTATGTAAGTCAACAACGATCAAATTGTTTTCAAAGGCAACAGCAGAGATAATAAGCAATGACAACAAACTATTAGGCTTCCTTCTTGCATGGTAATTTTCTTCTCAGCACAGCTACTCCATACGGATGTCTTCGCTCTGACCACAAGGAGTGGGTCGTCACTGCACGTGTGATGGGAAAAACACTGCAGCTTCTGTGTCTTCCAGCTCTTCTTTTATTGCTGTATTTCTCTTATGTATTTAGGCTTTTGGTGAGAGTAAAATCGAGAGCGCTGCTTCTGGTGGTGATCCATTCTGTGTCCACTCATACAGCTTCCGAGGATTAGCCATAGGAGCTTGGACAGGAGTCAGGTAAGTCAGGCAAGGACATTTCCCCATTTTCAAAATAAAGACGACAATAGAAACTACATCAAAGAGATTTTGTGAAGATGAAACAAAATTAATATATTTTTCTATTATCCAATTAGAAACTAAATATATTTCTTTTTAAGAGAGAAAGCACAAGGTGGAGGAGAGGGGCAGAGGGAGAGGGAGAGAGAAAATCTGGAGAAGATGCCCCACTGAGCCCCATCCCAGAACACTGAGATCATGACCCGAGCTGAAACCAAGAGTCAGTGCTCAACTGACTGAGCCACCCAGGCGCCCTATAAATCTATTTCTTTATTTAACTTATTGGAATTTTTTTTAAAGCAGTTTACAGAAAACTTGTGCAGGAAGTACAGAGAGTTCCCATGTATTTCTGCCCCCCATTTCCCCTCTTATTAACATCTCGCATTAGTATGATACATTTGTTATGACTGACAAATCAGTATTGGCACATTAACTAAAGCTTGTGGTTCACATTGGGATTCATTCTTTGTGTTCTACCATTCTGTGGGTTTTGACAAATGCACAATGTCATGTATTCACCAATACGATATCATATGAAATAGTTTCTCTGCCCTAAGAACTTTCTGGGCTCCACCTGTTCATCCCTCCCCTTCCCCCACACCCCAAAAGCCCCAGTGACCAGTGATATTTTTATTTTCTCCGTAGTTTTGCCAGAATCTCACAATCCATTATGTCACCTTTTCAGATTCACTAATTTCACTTAGCAACATGTATTTAAGGTTTTTCCATGACTTTTTGTGACTTGATAACTCATTTATTTTTATCACTGGAGAGTATTCCATTGCTGTTGATGTGCTACGTTTTGTTTCTTCGTTCACCTTCTGAGGAACATCTCGGTTGCTTCCAGTTTTAGTGATCGTGACTAAAGTCACTATAATCACTCCTGCGTAGGTTTTTGTGTGGACATGTTTTCAACTCCTTTGGATAAAAGCACAATTGCTGGATCATACAGTGAGAGTATGTTTAGCTTTGTAAGAAACTGCCAAACTGTCTTCCAGAGTGGCTGTACCATTTTGCCTTCCCATCAGCTGTGAAGGAGAGATCCTGTTGTCTCACAACCGTAGCTGTGTTTGCCATATCCATGTTTTGGATGTTATCCATTCAGAGAGATAGGTAACGATATCTTGCTGTTGTTTAATATGTATATTTTTAAAACAAATATTCTTTAGCTATTTTGTACCAGGCCCTGTTCTAAGGACTGGGTTTCAAAAGGGAATGAAACAGACAAAAGAAAATCTCCCCATGTAGTTTGTCTTCTCGTTGGTAGAGGCTGGAAACAAAGAAATTAGTGGTAACTGTATATGGAGGATGGTGATAAATGCTGGTGCGGAAGAAATTTGAGGACAGAAAAATGCTGGGCTGAGGACTATGATTTGCAAACTGTGTGGTCAGAGAAGGTGTCAGGGAGAAGATGGCATTTGAGCAAAGACCTGAAGGAAGAAAGACAGCAGTTACACACACATCCAGGGGAAGTGTTCTAGGCAGAGAGACTACCACATACTGGGTGCAGGGGGAGGAGTGTGCCATGAAGTTTTAAGGAGCAGCACAGAAACCAGGTGAGCAAGGAGGAGATGTTATCAGGAAAGTCCTGGGGGCCGCCTTAGGTAGCATCTAGGAGGACATGATAAAGGCTTGTCATACTCCTCTAAGAGAGGTGGAAAGTCATCAAAGCAGGCAAATTTTTAGCAGGAGAGCGATATGGTATGGCTTATTCTTTAAAGTATCATTGGGCAGCTACACTGAAAATAGGCTGTAGGGGTCAAGGGCAGTAGCAGATAGACTAGGTAGCGAAGCTCTTGCAATAAAACCACACAAGAGACAGTGCTGCTGACCTCAGGTTTGAAGGGAGTGATTATAAAGTGCTCATAACAGTTCCTGTCACGTGGTATTATAGTTAGTATTAACTTTCTTATCATTTTCAACACCAATATAAATATATAAAATGCCCATATTTCCTACACCATGTTTCCAATTATTATGACATATTCTGATGTTGATTATTCAACTTATTTTCAGTAAAATTATTTATAATGTGGTTATGGATCTTAAAATCCATAAATTTAAGTCAAAATCCAAAAGATTTAAATCAAGATCTTTAAATCTTTTACTTTGAAAAGTTGCAGAAGTTCCTAATGGATTAGATTTGCATGATATTTCTAGGATATGTCTCTTAAATATTTTTCCCCTTGTGGAATATATTTAGTTCATTTGAAATATAATTCAGTTCCAATCTGCAATCCTTCTATTTAGCAAGTCGAAGTGGTGTCATAGGAAATAAAGGGAGAAGCTTGTTAAAGTTTGGGGCTTCTACGCATTGTTTTTTTCTTTCCTAGGAGCAGCAAAATTAGGGGAAGGAGTGTGGTTACAATAGGTGTCATTCAGAATTATGAATGGGAGTCTTTGGTTGGAGATTCAAGTCTCTGAGAGAGGGACTGAGTGCGGAGATGATGAAGAGATAGCTTTTTTTTTTATTTTTTATTTTTTTTTAAATAAAAGATTAAATCAGGAAAGCCAAATGTCCAGCCAGCTGTGGATGAGAGAAACTAAAATCAGCCCTCCTATCCTCCCAGTTTTGTGCTAGATTGGGAAAATGGCCACTGGGTCTCAGGGAATCTAAGGAAAGCATTAAGCATACTACAAATGAGTAAGAATTCTCTAGAATCTCTCCAGTAATTTGCAGGCTGAAGTGGCATTAGGCAGTTATCTAAATCAATTCCAACAATAACCTAAGTGTAGGTGTGTAAATATAGACATTAATTCACGTAAGAAATATTTGCTGAGCATGTTCTCTATATAAGAAACTCTTCTAGGAACTAAGGATACAGAGATAAAATAAAAAGTCCCCTCCTCATTGAACTTACATTGTAGCGGGGGATTGGGACAGCTGATAAACCTGTATGGAATTGAATATATAATATAATGTTATGTAGTAACAAGGACTAGGCAAAAAACATGAAGTGGGATAAAGGAGTGAAGAGTGACAGGAGTGCATTTTGGTTAGGCTGCTTGGGAAAGAGATCTCTGAGGAAGTAACATAAGAATGAGACAAAAATCCATCAAAGAGGTAAACCATTGTCCTAGAGAAAGCATTCCAGGCAGAGAAAAGTCCAAGCACAAAGGCTCTAAGGTGGGAATATTTCTAGTTTGTTGTAGGAATAACAAGGGGGTCATGTGACTCCCTACCATGAGGGAGTGAGGAGAACAAGGGCAGGGGATGAGGCTGATGGGGAAGGACGTGGGTTTCCATGCCATGGACAGCCATGGGTGGTTGAGAACATTGAAGTGTTATGATCTGATTTTCATTTTGGAAAGATCATTCTGTGGGGCAAGGAGAGAAAGGAAACACAGGTAGAAACAGTAGGCAGCTACTGTAGGCACCCAGGGGAGACCTGGGCTTGGATATCTTGGTAGTGAATAAATCCGATCTATAGGTAGAGGTGACAGTATTCACTCATGTGAGAGAAAAAAAAAGAAAAGGGAGGTTTGGCAAATGAATAGCTGTGTGAGTGGTGATATTTCACCCAACGAGGAATGTAAAGTCAGGAGAGTGCAGCTGGAGTGCAAGGGAAAGTTTTTCAAAATTCGTAAGATAGGTTGCTTTTTTGTGTTCCCCATAAAGTCCACAATACTTCTGAGACATAAAAAACAATTTCTATTTTTCCAAAAAAATAGCATAACTTGAGACAAAATGGAAGCGGGCCATTTAACTTTACTCCTTTAAGATAAGCATAAATATGGTTTATCACAATAATTCTCAAAGAACATTCTGTGTCCCATTGGTGGGCTTTAAGGGGCTTTCCACATAACCTCAAACTGATTGAAATATACAGAAGGTCCCTCTCAACGTTAATGCAAAATCAGGCCTTATCCCATAGACCTATCTTATTTTTACTTGTAACTAAGAAGTTTTTTATTCTTTTTGTTGTTGTTGTTGTTGTTTGAGTTTTTTTTTTGTCTGTTTGTTTGTTTTTACTAGCAACCTATGATAGTAACATTTGGTATTTATATACCAAAATACCAAGTTGTTAGAGCACCCTGAAGGCCAATTTAGTTTTATACTCAAAAGTGTTGACAATGCTTGACAATATTCCCTCAGTTTAAGGGGAAGATAATTTGTTATAGGTGAGCCAGAAATGTCTAGAGTTGGCCTGGATTTTAAAATTTGCAAAAGAGTGAAGGAGCCCGTGTCAATAGTTATTAATATGTAACATAATCCTGCTCTTATGAGGACATTCACATATTGAGGGATCATCACTCTTTGAATGTGAAAAAGTTAAAAAGTTAGTATCCTACTTTAATCAGTTTAAAAGATGGCTTCAAAAAATTTAACAAATTAAAAAAAAACGTAAAAAAAAGTTGCTCAAGGTATTATAGAATTTCAGTAAAGAAGAAGTTTCAGTGTTTTGAGATTTGAAGAAATGATTATATCAGGAACCAAAACATGGAGTTGTGAGGCTACTTGTGAATGCATTTCAAAAATCATAAGCTGGAAGTTGTGGATGAAACCCAGCCCAGGGACAAAGGGATTAGTCCCTGATGGTAAGCTTGAAGACATTTAGCCACTGGTGTAAAAAAGCCATTTTCTTCTATTAAGGTTTTTGCTTTGTCTAAGAAAGCATGAAAGAGATTTAAGAAAGTTTGTTTCCATAGCTGTAATAAATGTAGTCACACATGAGACAAATGAGTCCCCATAAGACCTGAAATGATTGGTTTCATGATGTTCCCCACGCCTGTCTTACCCAGGGATGGTGTAGAAAATGACCTGCCTTCTGACCATGCTGCACATATGGGACAGGAAAGGGCATTGCTAGAGCCTGGTGGTACATTCCTGAACTTCTGCCTGAGTCCTGATCCCCCTGCATCCTTAGATGCAGCAAGTCCAGAAAGAAACTGGGAGGATACTACTGAAGCAATTGTTTAATATAATTCTTGTTTAATATAATAGTTCTTTGTTTCTTGCTTTAGCCGTAGTTTGGTTTCTGTGAATTTTTTCATGCAAAGTCCTTTCATTACTCTTCATAGTAATGTTTTTGTATACCCCTTGTTTCCTGTGATTTCTCTCTTGAAGAGACAGTTTAGCAATCTAAAACGATTTGCCTTCCCAAGGGGCAGCTACCTGAAAAGTAAACTTTTAATGAAGAGCAAAATTTTACTCCCACTTCATGAGATCATGAAGTCTTAAAAATGTGAAGGGTCTCATAACGATGAAGTCTCTAACTGAAAGAAGGCAGAAACGACACCTTTTTTTATTACCACTGGGAATCCCAGTGTACCATTACAAAGAGGGAAGTCTAAGGGCCCAAGGGTAGGCCATCCCAAAATGTACCACAGTGGTGCATTGATTATTTTGAATTGAAGTTACTTGAAAAACAACCAGTGCAAGGAGACTGAAAGCCTCTCCTGTCACCCTGAAAGCAGGAAACAAATCTCCCATATGAAAAATACCCTAATTGGCTTAAGAAGTAAAAAGGCATCCCTATCACCAGAGGTAGGGACTTTAAAGTCTATAGAAGGATGCAGAAATAACAGTGGGTATTATAAATAAGTGATGGAGCACTAAATTCTACAATATTACGCTATATGTTAAATAACTAGAATTTAAATAAGAAATTTGGGAAAATTAAGTTTTACATAATGGATTGTTCAGAAAAAATAAAAATTTAATTGAGTTTTATAACAAAAAGAAAAAAGAAGAAATAAAGCTGTTACCTTTTTTAATAATCTACTGCTTCAACCCAAATTCCACTTGCAATCCCTTGTTGATTAACACTCCCAAACATCTGTTTTCCTTATCCTGTAAATTCCTTATAAATGTATTGTTTGTTTGAATAAAATGTATAAAAGCTGCCTGACTCAGTCATTTCCTTGGGTTTAATCTCATTATTGGGTCTCAGTACCCAGGTAATAAAACTTCGTTGTTGTTATTTCTCTTGTTAATCTGTCTCATGTAAAATTAGCTCTTGGCCTGGTTGGAAGACCTTGAAATGTAGAGGAAGAATCCTCTCTCCCCTGTGGAGGCATAGCAAAAAGAATCCCGTGACAGCTAATTTTGGGGAGTATTTATAAATTAAGGCTTTGTGAGTTATTAGAATCAGATCAGTTTAGAACAACCTAAATTCACAAAATTTCATCTGTGCCAAAGTACAGTTACAACACACTTCAGAGCTAGAATGGTTACACTTAAATTCCTGCTGTCATTCACTAGCTGCAAGGTCTTTGGCAAGTTAGTCACTCCCATGTCTCAGGTTCCTCATCAGGAAAATGAAGATCCTAATGGAATCAACCAAATAGGATAGATTACATGAATCAATAGGTGGAAAACACTTAGGAAAGTGCCCAATGTCTGAAATTGGCAAATACTATGAAAGCAGTTAGCTTTGTTATGATTTGCTAGTTCTTCAAGACTAGATTTTATGTTGTACTAGGTCAGTTTTCACCTGAAAATTACTAAATTGCCTCTCTCTTAGATGACTTCTGGAAAATATGATATCTAAATTGTAGGCTTGGTCTGGTGTGTGTGTATGTGTGTGTATACCTGGGTTAAATCCAAGTAAATGCTTGCCACTGTTTTCATTTATTGTTATTTTGTTGCAATCTCAAAGTATGCTACTTAGGGTTTTTTTGGTCGTTTTTTATTTGTTTGTTTTTGTTTTTGTTTTAGGGATATAAAAAAAGTGACTATTTTAGTTCTTCCATACCATTTAAGGAGTTCACGCATTCGTTTACTCTGGAAAGCATGCAATTGTGTTTACAAAAACATATGGATGTTTACTATAAATGCATCATTCCCAAGATCTGCTTTCACATGTGCATATCAGGCATAATGATAATATTTTAACCCTGGTAAAGTATTGCATGCTATATAAATGTGTATAATGTGCTTCACAAGATCATTTTCATCCTCAAGTTAATTATTTGAGCAAAATGCAAATATTTAAGTGAATGAAAAAATTGATCCTATACATATTTATTTGCTCTATCTATTCTCAGAGTAAATTCAGTATGATTACTGCGAGCATAATTTCAACTGACTTCTATGAAGATTTCACAGTCACCTGAAGTAACAGCCTGCAGCTTTTATTATGGAAAGCCCCTGAAAGGAGCTTGCAGAATCTTGGGAGGATTTTTTAAATATTAAAAAAAAAAAAAAAAAAAAAAAAGAGGAGGGGTGGGGGAAGAAAGTAAGAAAAGACCTCGCCTTGAAAAGAAATCTGAAAATGTAGCATTAGAAACGGAAGAGTTCTTTATCTATTGACATATGAAGCTCTTACTACGCAGACTACGCTTTCATTGATCATTTGATATTATTATGTGTCTCATTTCTACAGTACTTAAAAATTGCTGCATGTTCTAAAGTACCAAAAACAAATGAAAATTGAGATGTAAATTTTTGTACTTTAAAAGTAATTACAAAATTATTTCTCTAAACTGATTCCACACTGACAAGGGATAACATCAATGCATTAAGAGAAGCTAGAATACAATATGGTGTGGTTCACCACTGCAAAATACAAGCGAGGTTACTTGATTTTATTTCTACCAAAATGAATCTTGAAAACCACTGATTAGATGTCTCCTCTTTTCAATGTATTGTTTAGAGGCTAGAGTAAAGGACGGAAGTACTGATGAAAAATAAATGGACCGAGACGGGTTTTGTGAATCCCAGATCTTGCTGTTAGTATGTTCATAAACAATATGTGAATGTTACAGTCCACCAGTTTTTTGCCCTCTTTAGAATAGTGTAAGCCAAAATACTTTACATAAAATGCAAGTTTTTTTTTCTTGCCTTGTTTTTCTGCTTTGTTACGTTCAACTTATACTATGCTTTTGATATTATAGCAACTTGGGAGTTTGTACCACTAAATGGGACTCTATAAAGGGCCTCTGATACCGTACTTTCTTTTATTTATGCTTTTAAAATTAAAAAAAAAAAATCTACCCTCGAGGGTAAACAAAATCTCAGAATTGCACAATTTTAACTCATTTGCAATGTGGCTTGTTTGACATCACATAGAGTACACGTATATCACTCATAAAACAAAATCTCCGGTTCTTGTACTAATTCAGAAATTTCAAAAATTTCAAGACTTGCATTTCATGACATTTTAAGAAAATAGGTAGCTTTATAGGCCAACTTACTTAATCTGGGATTTTTATGTAACTAAAAAAAAAGTTCTAGACAAAGACAAGTGAACAAAATCACTTGAGGAGTCACAAGGGAGACTCTCATTGCTTTTATTTTTTTGAAAAATGCCTTATCAAAATTTACCTATCTATGAGAATGATCACTAATGATTTTATAATACTATTTATCAACTTTCTCATAATAATCTTTATTAACAACTTTCACCAAAAAAGTTAACTCTTTTCAAATCTTTATTCACGTACCCTATTTTGGAGCTCCTTTGGTGGGTTGTGTTAGTCCTGCATCCAATATCGAATTATACTCACACCCTCACAGACACATGCACATTCGTGGACAAAAACAAAAAACAAACAAACAAAAACAAACCTGAGAAACATGGGACAGTAATGTGTGTTACCACATACTTGGAAAACATGTGAAAGATAAAGGAAACTAGAAAAAGAATTACTCACACAGCTGTGGATGACCTTTCCATCGTTTCCATGGACTCTCCTATCCATCTGTATTCAGCAACAGCTGAAAATGATCATGCCATTAAATTTTCTCAAAATCCAAGATATTCTGTTTCTCACATGTGACCCTCGATAGACCTCACTCTCTCTTTTTTGTGTTCAGAACATGACTTCCACTTGGAGTGCTACCTAATTTGCTGTGTAGCTTTAGGCAAAGCACTTAGCCTCTTTGAACTATACTGTTTCTTAATATGAACATTTGGGTTAAAATATTGGTCTCTGTCTACTCATAGGGTTGCATGAAGATCCCAACAGGAGGATTAAATCAACTCTAAACATGGACATATAGTTTATATGAGCAATACTTAGCTAGACACACAGCATTAGATCTAAATAATTTTCATTCCTAGGAGTAATCCGTGGTTCTTTAGGTTTTATAGACATCTACTACTATTTTATTTATTTGTTCTGAAACCTTTGTTTAATACTCCCATTGTGAAAAATGGGCGTGCAGCTGAGGTATTCATAAGGGAGCACTTCAGGGGGGACCTGTGGAAGGAATAGGTTTTTGAGTCACACTTTCTGTACCTGCGCTCGCTGTTGAACTTTCTGGAACCTAATCAAGAGATGCCGGCTTTAGGTGCGTAAAGCCTGGAGGGATAAGATTTAGACTCTTCTCTGCTTCTCAGGAAGTAAGTCCTAGAGATGCAGAGAAAGGGGAACCCTCTTACACTGTTGATGGGAATGCAAATTAGTTCAGCCGCTCTGGAAAACAGTAAGTTTTCTCAAAATGTTAAAAGTAGAATTACCCTGTGATCCAGCAATTGCACTACTGGGTATTTACCCGAAGACTACAAAAATGCTAATTCAAAGGGATGCATACACTATGAAGTTTAGAGCAGCATTATCAACAATAGCCAAGTGGGGAAAGAGCCCAAATGTCCAGTGACTGATGAATAGATATAGAAGTCGTGGTATATATATATACACATACACATATGTATACATATATGTATATATATACGATGTACATATATATGTGATATTATATATTTAAATACATACATGTATAATACAAAATATTACTCAGCTGTGAAAAAGAATCAAATCTTGCCATTTGCAATGGTGTGAATAGAGCTAGAGTATTACGGTAAGCAAAACAGGTCAGTCAGAGAAAGACAAATACCATATGATTTCACTCATATGTGGAATTTTAGAAACAAAACAAATAAACATGGGGGGAGAGAAAAAGAGAGGCAAGCCAAGAAACAGACTCAACCACATAGAACAAACTGATGGTTACTGGAGGGGAGGCGGGCAGGGGGATGGATTAAACAGGTGGTGGATATTAAGGAGGTCTTCTGTGGTGAACGCCAGGTACCAGGTGTTGTATGTAAGTGAAGAATCACTAAATTCTGCCCCTGAAACTAATACCTCACTGTATGTTAACTAGCTGGAATTTAAATCAAAATTTGGAGAAAGTAAATAAGTAAATAAAACTTTAAAAAAAAAAAAAGACATATATCCTAGAAAGGGAGCTGCTGTGTCTGCTTGGAGTTGGGGGTTCTTTTTTCCAGTCTTCAAAAGCCGAAGAATGAGGTAATTCTGAGTGCCTTCCTTTGGGACTACCACTCATCTCCGCAGGCTAAATAGCATCATCATTCTTGGCACTCTAAGAAATGCCAGGTTCCTCAAGACACATTTTAGATAGTTTTTCTCTAGGTCCTCACCATTTCTCAGACTATAATACAGGGACTGTGCCTGATCATATAGTTCTAACAACCCCACAAATTCCACCACATATTAGAACGGCACCAGGGACAAAACTCTATCAACAAGACAGAGCGTAGTGCCTGCAGAAGACGGTCTGTCTAACTTGTTGTTAATCTTTTTGTGGACATTGCCTTTTAGCTCTCAGGGTCAGAAGATGACACACATTTTATAAACATTTTTATGATTACAGTTTCACTGTAGAGTATTTGGGTTGAAATTCTCTGCTATTTCTGCAAACATCAACATAATTAGTTTCTAAAAATATGCTATTGATATGGTTTGGAAAGTTTTAAATCTTGGATTGTACAAAGAGAAAAGGGAAAATTTTAAATATATATGTCCAGTCAATCTATAAAGCGATCTTTAAATATTCTCATATATTCTGCCTCAAAAATCCTTACTTTCCATTCAGACAAAAATCATGTCATAATCCAAGAATATAGAATTATTAAAACATATAATTTCTAAAACTTGTGACTTGTTCCTGGAAATAATTACATTGAGTGAGGCACTGTGAATTTGTAGTAGAATGTTTTTGCGAGTTGCTGCAGGAGAAAACTCTTAGGCTTCATAAATTTAAATTGAGTGACTGAGGAAAAAAAAAAGAAAAGGTCTATAAAGCTATGAATACCTATTCTGGTAAAAGATGCAAAGATTTCAATAAAGAAATAATTGGTAATCTTGAATTCAGTGACAGAAAATTATAAATCTGTCTCTTTTATGAAGTCTCTTGTGTGAAATATGGATGAATTGAGGTTATAAAAAAACATGTTTACCAGCAGGAGCCTAAATCAACAGCTTTGAACATGATAGTTCAGAAAGTAACAGGGAGACACTATTCCTGACATGGGCAACACTAACCTTTCTTTAATTTTTTACTTTCCCACTGTAACCCTCTCTCCTCCTGCCCTGCCTTTCTGCCCTTCTCTCCCTTTGTCCTTGGTTAAAATAAACCATCATAGCATTAAATCTGTCTCCCAAAATTAATTACTGCAGTTATGTGTGAAAGCATTTAGTTGCAACACCTTCTCAATGGGTTTTAAAGACACAGTTTAATATTAGTTCCTATGGTGGTTGCTGTACATCTTCAAACCATAAAGACCATGTCAAGTGCTCAAAGGAATAATGAAATATTAATTTCAAGACAAAAAAATTAAGTGGCTTAAGGAAGAAGCTGTTGTCTATCCCATGAGTGGCTTTTAAGACATTGATATCCGTGCTTTGAAGATATCTATTCTTAGCCATTCAAACCACACGTAATAAGCCCTAAGTAACTGTCTGCTCTCAACCATGTAGCACACATATTGAAACCACCAATCCCTTCTCTCTGTCAGAGTGCAGCTACGAAGAAAAGGCCCCTTTTTTTTACCTACATTCTTGTATTTTTTTTCTTTTTAAAGATTTATTTATTTATTTATTTGACAGAGGGAGATCACAAGTAGACAGAGAGGCAGGCAGAGAGAGAGAGAGGGAAGCAGGCTCCCTGCTGAGCAGAGAGCCTGATGCGGGACTCGATCCCAGGACCCTGAGATCATGACCTGAGCCGAAGGCAGCGGCTTAACCCACTAAGCCACCCAGGTGCCCCACAGTCTTGTATTTTTGACAACATGAGGCCGATATGGAAGATCTGCAGTCTTCTGCACACTGGTGAGGGAAAAAAGAAAAGGACATCTAGTCCTTAAAGAAATAGTAACATGCGTGTATTTTGTGTTAAGTACATATGGATTTGGTATTGCTTTTCCATACTTACTTCATTAAATACTTTATTTGTGAAAAGAAAATCCCAAAAGCCAAATGGAAACCTTTCCCTCATTCATTCATACAATGAATGGTCCTAGAGCATCTTTTGTGTGTTACAGTTGATACATCAATGATCTTGCTTATCCAAAATTTAAGAAATGATGAAGACAAAAGTGAAAATAAGTTGTTGTTATAAGAAATGACTGAAAGGCCCCCAGCAATCCATAGACATTGAGCAATAAGAAAGTTGTTTCAGGAAGTTAAAAAAAATAACTTATTTTGGGCTACATATTGTGGGTTTTAAAATTGAAAGCTCCATCATAAATGTTACATTATTTTGATGACGGCATTAGCTTTTCTATTTTGCTGCCAATTTTCTGGCAAAGTAGGAGTATTTTGAATGCCTAATTGACTCTTAAATCACAATTATTTGTAAGTGGTTTGTGGGATTAGGGTAAGATGGGGGGGTGTATAGAGGCCAATCACAATAAGGGCTGGCTGAAGCTTTAGGACAATTCTTGAAGAAGATGCTGGTGGAAAACCTGAGTAGATATGTGAACTAGCAAGCACTTAGAAAAGCCTCAAAGAAACAAGATAAGAGGCTGCTAGAGAAACACCATTTAAAGAGTAAAGGCTTAAAGGAATCTCTTTTCTCATCAATAATTTTATAAAATATACATGGCCCACATGGATTATATGCGCACATTAGGTTGAGGGACATGATGTCATGAGAATATCTTTTCTGTTAATGTTCCCAGAACTCTTTGATAGAATCAATACTCACAGTCTTAATTCACTAAAATATACATCTGTCTCCGATATAATGAAAGCTTATGGAACCCAAGTTTTTAAGGCTTTCCTATTTAATATTCAAGACCTAGATGAACAAATAGGATAGATACTCTGCGGATTCATTAGCAAATGCCTGCAACATACCGCGTTTAATGCTCAGATTCAGTATCCATACTGGGATGGCTATTAGAAAGAGCCACAATTTGACTTTACAGACAGAGCATGTTTGAAATCTTATGACAGTCTGAAAACACCCAGACTGTCTAAGAATGTACTGCTTCCAATTATCCTCTCTGAATGAGATGGTCCCATCTCTAAAGTCTGTGCTCTTCATTTTGATGCTATCCCATATTGAAATTCATTTGGTTTAAAAATTAGTTTATTTTTTCCTAAGACAATATGACAACTTCATTTTAATTTCTTTGCCGAGCTTCCTTTTTAAAAGTCCCACTGGGAAGCAGATTGAGGAAACAGGATTGAATGTTGAATGATTACATCTGGACTTTTGTCCACCCACAGGTAGAAGCAACTGCCAAAAGTAGAAGGAGGAGGAGGCTCCACAATGGCCATGCTGTATCCATAGTGTTCACCTCTGGGTGGCATTTGTCAGTTTCCATCTAAAACCCAGCTAGTGTTTTTAGTGACACCTTTCCCGAGTTGTTACTTTGAGCATTCTCTCTGTATCATGCACTAGACACAATATATCCTCAGTAACTCATTTATTGTCCCAAATTTAGCAGCACTCAAAGTATGATTATTTGTTTCTTGGAAGAATGCACCTCAGCAAGGTCAAACTGAGCTAAAAATGGAATTTTTCTTTTTCTTTTTCTTTCTTTTTTTTTTTTTTTTTTTACCTAGAATGTCAACGTATTCAATACCCAAGAGATGTCTCTTCTCACTAACAAATAGAAAGGTAAACTTCAAGAAGTGTATCACTCTGGTGTATAATGTCTATGTGGGGGAGGCTGTGAGTAGGTGGGAGTTCGGGGTTATGGGAACTCTGTATACTTTCTGCTCATTTTTGCTGTTAACCTAAAACCACCTTAAAAAATAAAGTCTATTTCAAAAGGAGGGGGAAATTAATACCCCATTTATATAAAGAAATGACACATTTACATTTTAAAAGAGGAGAGATTTGGTTTCATGACTCAGGTTGATTTGATATTTTCCATCATTGAGTCTCTGAGGTACACTTACTAGTGAATTTAAAATCTTAAGCCAACTTTTTCCATTGTTGTTTGCTGAATGCAGCTTTCTCTGAAGTTGTAATCACCATGCAGAAAATTGTAAGGATGTTATATGTACTTTTCAGCCTGAACAGCTGAATGAATGAGGACATTGAATTATAAAGATGGCAATGTAGAAATATAAAATGTTGGCTTTTGATATTTTCATGTATATATTGTAATATGGAAGAGAAACGGCATGAAAAGAAATATGTATGGGGAAGGAGAGTGTAGGAATAATTGGGAGACCAGTCTTACTGAAAACAAACTCACCATTGAAGACTGTTGGTTTTCCCTTCCTTATGTGTTCATGATCTATCCCTGTTTTAGTCACCATTTTGTTAATGAAAAAAACATGTTTTTGGTCATATCATGATCTAGAGGACACCAAATCTAAACCAGAAATGATATTCAGTGTTAGAGCCTTAGACTGTATATTAATGTCAAAAGTATATTTGATAAACTATAAATCAAAGAATCAAACTTACTCATCAAAAAAAAAAAAAAAGAGCATGGATATAGTTGAGTCACACTCACCCAAACAAACAACACATAGCTTAGGAGTAAGAATTTATAGAGACATAATCTTTTCTAATCTTCATCCCACATATATATTGCATGCAATCACTCAAGATTTAGAAACCAGAAAACAGAATTCGCAATGTGAGACTTGGTTCAGAATGTTGAACAAAGAATTTGACACTGTTCATTGCTTCACAAACAGAATTTTCAGAATCCCAGACAGCCAAAGACTCGTACTTCGCATAGAATGATATGCTTAGATCTAAGAGAAGAAATTCAACAGCGCTGACAGTGTCTTGATGTTATAGAGTCCTACGTGGTAAATGGACTTTTCTTCCCCCTCCCCCCAAATTTTTGTGATTTCCCAAACTACAGACTTCTTTTAAATCTACTTAAAATATGCAGGTTTGTTTGTTTGTTTATTGCTTCATGTGCTTTTGTAGACTAAGGTGATTCTAGGTCCACATAAGCTGTTTGAGGGATTCCTAAGTGCTGGAAGGGGCTAACTTACCTCTGGTGTAGTCCCAGATCCACAGAGAAAATTAGATGCTCTCACACTAGAGCAAAGGTGGTAGCTCTACACAGCGCAAGTGTAAGGCAGTTTCTCTCTTCTCAGCTCCTTTTCAGTTAGGTTAACAGTAAAAGTTGTGGACATGAAAAGAACAAAATAACAGCAAATCCAGATGACACTGGGATATTTGGTAGCTTGTAGGGGCCACCTGATTTCCTTCATATTTACAAAATAGAGGAGTGTAAGAAATAATTCAGACTATATAAAACATAGTGTTCTATAGATTTGAAACCCGCTGCCCATCACTGAAGAAGAGAACAAAGCAGGAGATGTTTATACACACCCAAACCAAAAGAGATGACCCTAGTCAAAGATAGCACATGAAACCACAAAGACACAGAAGAAGGGATAAAGTGGGAATCAATATGTAACAGTGCAAAAAGAAAAGTTTGAATTTAAATCCAAGCTGCTAAATACTGGATGAGCAAGTTCATTGTTCTCTTGAAAAAGAAATTGCTACTTCAGCATCAAGAAAGCCCCTTTAGGCTTTGACTATTTTCACACTACCCAATTAAACCGTACTGGCGCATACTAATGAAGGTAAACACGAAGGCGGGGCACTGGGAGACCAAGGGGGGCGGTGGGGGTTGAGAGAGAGACAGAGGGGGCGGGTAGAGAGGAGAGGAGGATCAAGCCTCTAGGTTTCTAAGTACTTTCTTTCTTTTCCCAAGAGCGTAGAATTTTAAGTTCCTGAAAAGCAGAGTTCTCAAACTACTAAAGAATTCATTATTACCTTTTGTTTTTGCTGATTTCATTTGACAGTACAGGTAGCCCTAGCAGAAATCTCAGAGTGATCATTCGAACAGGAACTAAGAGAGAAGGTTAGAGGAAAAGAGAGAGAAAAACAACACCAAGTGTAATCCAAAAACCAATCCCAGAACAAATAGGCTAACTTAGTCAGTCCAGGTGAGTCTGTCTGAAGGGTTCCCACTCCTCTCCAGCCCCAGTCAGACTTTCGCCGCTGCAGCTGCCTTTCTCAACTGCCTGTGGCATTAACTCTTCAAATGTGAATGTTCCAGTCAGATGCCAAGCATACCTGAGATCACTTATGATGGGCACGATTAGCCATGCTCCTTCTCCACAGTAACCGTGGGGTCTTTACCACAACGAGAAATGGAACTTTAAAAACTTACCCTGATTTACAACTATACAAATTCTCACAACGTCGTAATAAAGAGGCTACATGATGAAACCTGACAGGATGTTAAGCTTCCTGTGCAAGTGTGGACAGCTGAAGAGGCAAGAAATAATACAGTTGTCACCGGGCTGTTTCACCTCAACACGGAGGAAACAAAAAGAGCGTTGTTAATCAGTTCAACTCTTCGGCTGGGTAATCCTAAACCAGTAATTGATAAATGGGAAAACCATACGGTCTCAACTCTGTGATTCATAAAACACATGAATATTCATACCATCTCCTTTGGTCAAGAGGCATTCTACATGCTCCTAGGCAGGCTTTGAAAGAGGAATACAAATAGTTTCTTGCTTCGCAGTAAAATACTGCTTCCCTTTTAAGGCCCATTTTCTCCTATTAAAAGTGAAGTTTAGCAATACACAGAGGGCAGTAAACACAGTAAATGTAGGTAAATGACAAATGGTTCTGCGGGAAGCGTTGTATTTTCGCTTTTTCATACAGCTGCATTTGGAAAAATATTAAATCCATAAAGAAAACGGAATACTTACACTACCAGAAAACGTGGCAATAACACATTTTCACCCTGGACATACTTAGTCTCTGCATTATAAGAATCATTTATTTTTTCAATAAAATCTTAACATGAGAATTTCTGATATGCTGGAGACAAATAGTTTAGCCTGTGGATGGAGCTAAAATAATTTCCATTATAATGTTGATATAAAATACACTGGGTTCATTCTTAATAAAATTAGCTTAAAAAGTACTTAAAAGTAAAGTTTATGGTGTTTGTACCAATTTATTTTACCTTTAAGAAAGGTATGGAAATTCTAGTGAAATAAACTCAACATACATATCAACACAACAAGTTTAGGTACTAAGGCATATAAATTAAAATGCTATAAATACAAGTACACTTTAAGTGCATCTGTAGTTAGAGAACCTATGGGAAACCATTCATACAAAATGAAGAATTTATTCACAGCTTTATCTTTTCTAGAAATTGATGTTCCTATGTGACTTTTCCTTAACTCAGAGCACCTGTTGCTATAGCTCATCTACAGTATAAAAAATCATCTATTACCTCAGACCTCAAAGATAAAAGCAAATGAAGAACCAAAAATAATTGAAAAGAGTGGTATATATAGCTATGTAAAAATATCAAAATGTTCAATCTAAGGGTATTTTACAACATCATTTAGAATACCAGCTAAGTGCTGATCAAGCATGGCCATCCACAAAATAAAATTAATAAAATAAAATAAGATATGCCCATATGATGACATTCCAGCAGCAATTAAGTCATACCTTCAAGAATCTTTAATGATATGTACAAATTCTCATGTTATATATTTATTTTTAAAATGGATTAAAATGCACATATATATATACACATACACACGTGTGTGTGTGTGTGTGTGTGTGTGTGTGTGTGTGTGTGTGTGACTAATCCACAGGTTTTGGAAGATTTTTCAATTCCCAGACTCCTCCCTGTAGTTTTTTTGGAATATATTAATTCTGCCTAACCACTCTATTCAACTCCCTTTCTCTGAATTTCTGCTTGAGAGTTGATTTAAAATGTCTTTTCTTTCATCATGTTAGTTTTGTATCTCCAACTAAATCATATGCAGTTTGAAGATGGGGAAAATTACATATATATATGTATTTATATATACATATGTATACATATATATGTATTTGTATATTATTTTAATATAATGTATGTATATATGTATTTATATATAAATTACATATATACACACACATACATACACACATATATATGATTTCCAATGAAGTACTGCACATAATAAAGTGTCAATGTACTCTATTCTTTGACTTTTCTATTATTTGGATCCTAATGATATTTAAAAATTAATTCCCCTAGCACAACACATGGAAAGAAAGAACCTTTCCAACATGTGTGACATTATTTTTCTTTTCACTCTTCATCAAAAGGAAACGGAATTTAAAGCAATTCAGTGATCCATTTTCTGTTTTACTGATAACTTTTTCAACAAGGTTTATTTTACATATAAAATAGAAATAGAAATAACCTTTCCTAAAAGATAACACAAGCTTTTGCGCAAAATATAAAAATTCAGAAGAAATGAAAGTCTCTTGCCAATTCCTACTTTTCACAGCAAAAACTACTGTTAGTAGTTTGATGTATAATTTTAGACTGTATTTAACTGTCTCTAAAGCTTCCCCCACCAAACATTTTATTATGAAAATTAAAAAAAATTAAAAACATACAGAAAAGTTGAAAGTATTGTACAGTAAACATCCATATACTCGCAATGGAGCTTTACCGTATTGTATCCTAAGCTTTTTGTATTTCAAAAAATTGTGCATCTTATTTCTTAATCATTAAATGGCTTTTATTTTACAGATATGGAAAGTATGTCATGAAAGGAATCCTTCCATAAGAAGAAAAGAGTCGTTTGTATTTTTTCCTGGTTTTCTGAGGACTTAAGCCTCGGAGTGAAACACAGTGAGAGCTTGACAGAAAGGGAAATGTGTATCCTGTCTATTTAATGAACCCCCCAACCCAAACCAAAGAAACAGAAAACTTTATATGTGCACTTAAATAAAATACGTGTTACTGGATTGCTTTACCAAGTGCTTGTGTTTCCATAAATGTTGCCTACATCTACTGCAGTCTTCTAGGGGCAGCCCCATAAGGATGGTTTGTAAGAGCTACAATACATCCAATTCTATCATAATTTTGGCCAGAAAGCAGCTACAGTTTCCTACAATTGCTTATTTATGCACTTACTGTTTTGGGTTGTCTACAAACTGCATAACAAATCTTTAAGCAAACTTGAGGACAGACATTCTAGAATCCTAGAATGAAGACATAATAGCTCTTATTTAGCCAATGGTAGATAGTTAAATAGAGTGGGCAGAGTAATGGTAATTTTTTGAGAAAAGTCTTTGTATTTTTAGCACAGCGTAGAGCATTAAACCTAGAAGAGTCATTACCTCAGTTTTCTTATCTACAAAATGTGGTTAAACACGGTGCCTCTCCCAAATATATTTGTGAGATAACAAATGAGATAACAATTAAAGCCTGTAATATAAGACTGCTATATAATAAATAATCGGTACATATTAGTATTGGCTTCCTAGTGCTGTTTTCATTTTTCAGTGACAATTTTTCTGTGATTATACTATATCACTAAAAAATAACCAGCCATATGGATTACACACACACACACACACACACACACATACACACAAATATATATACTAAAACTATTTCATCAAAATATATAGGTATTCTTTCCAGGTCAGTTATAAATATTACAAGAGTGTTGAACTATGTCTACAAATAGAGTGTGTATTTTGATTCAAAGTCAAAAGTTTGGGTTGCACTTGAGGAAGAGAGAGAGGGAGGGAGACCTACATATAAACATATTATCCTTTCATTCAGCAAGGAAATGGTTCAAATTCTGTCTACTAAAGCACTACTTGTGGTAGGTTTATGAATAAGGTAAAATGCCACCGATTTGAGAATTTACCACATATCATGAGAGTTACATTCTACCTTTCAGAGTAAGCAGGACCTAGTAAATTTAAAACAAGATCTTTAGAAGAGGGGCGCCTGGGTGGCTCAGTGGGTTAAGCCGCTGCCTTTGGCTCAGGTCATGATCTCAGGGTCCTGGGATCGAGTCCCACATCCGGCTCTCTGCTCGGCAGGGAGCCTGCTTCCCTCTCTCTCTCTCTCTGCCTGCCTCTCCATCTACTTGTGATTTCTCTCTGTCAAATAAATAAATAAAATATTTAAAAAAAAAAAGATCTTTAGAAGAAATTTTCTATATGTTCCATATGTTATAATATATATAATATATAGTATATATTATATAGGATATGTATTATGTATAGAAATTCTATGTATTTTAGATATACATATACATGCATGTACACGATAGGCTTACTCATGAATATGAGTTTTAGTCCTATATGATATTTTGGTCCAATGTCTTTTTAGTGAATCACATCACTTTTTCCCCTTTAACAATTGTTCTCAATGATTGTTTTGAATTAATAGCAATAAAATATTTAAGAGGCAACTTAAAATTTTTTTTTGTTTTAATTTTTAAATTTTTGTTAAATTTGAAATTTGCTTATTCTTCCTAATTTAATCAGTTTAGGAGTGGACATGTCCTCTTGGAATTTAAGAAAATTACAAGGACTCTCCCAGCAATGCTTAGGAACCCACTGAGACTGTGCTCATTTTTAGTGATGAGGATTTAAATAAGTTTGGAAAGAGAATTAGGTACATAACTGAGAGAAAGCTCTAAGACTGAACTTTCAGACATTCACTTACTAAAATTATAACAGACATTATTAACTGACATTTAATGTGAATAGCTCTGGGCAGATCCAGACTCAACCTATTTTTGTCCATCAACACTTTGCTGACAGATTTAATGGACACCTTTGTAAATTATTTTAACTGGTATTAACAATACCAGATCCTTAAGCCCCCTCAAACCTTATCCCACAGATTGACTCCTAATGGATTAACTGAATTCAGCAGACAAGAGCTGCCAAAGCATTAGCATTTCTTTACATTTCAGTTTTGGCTTTATGCTAAGATGTCAATGTTTACTTTAAAACTAAATCCAGTCTCTGAAAAATATTTATACTTTATGTGCCAGTAACATTGTCTCACACCATGGCACAGGTAATTATATCTAATGGAAATCGGCAGTGATAAACTTGCTTTATAATTATCTCAGAGATGCTAGCTGTATATGGAACACATGCTTTTTCAATCCATTATTAAAAACATCTGATACATCTGTGAGAACTGGAGTTTCTCTTTTCCTCTTCTCTAGTGTTCTGAACACTGGGAACAGTTACAAGTACATTTTAAAAGGCTGTTTTCTGGTTGTTGTTTTGTTTTTCTTTTGCTTTGTTTTGTTTCTCTTCATACACACACACACACACACACACACACACACACACACACCCATGAAAGAAGCTTTTACAGGAAGTAACAAATACTCCTAAATGACATTTCATTAAAAATGTGTTCCCTTGGAAAGCGGACAGAACTAAAAGCCATGCTTTTACTTGGCAGAAAAAGTAGTACAGCAGGCAATGTGTGAAACTAAGGAGCATCAAAACCTACTTGCCATGGATGTGAGCAGCATTCTGACCTAGAAAATAAAAAGGCCAAGGGATTTTACATGTGTTTTGATATCTTTTAAAGTAAAATTTCAGTAGAATTCCCATTTCAAGACAAGAACAAACAGAAAACGCAGAAATTGTATAAACTATGTTAATACAAAGCTACCAGATCTTTTCTTGCTCTTTTTTTGTTTGGTTTTGTCATTTTTAGAATTCTCCATTATGGCCATAAAAGCTAAAGGTTTTGTTTTTTGTTTTAAAGAAAAAATGATTTGGTCATGCACCTGCACTAAATATGTCAATTTTCAACTCTGGATAGATCAGGGATATTATGTCAGTCTTTTCCTTGTATATCTTCTTCTCTTTTTTTCCTTATTGGATTTTGTTAACCCTCTCAAGTGTTAACTGTGATTAACTGGAAAATAAGAAGAAGAACTTTAAAGTTGTAAGCACAGTGGCCAAAATAATTAATACTTCAAATCATTCTTGCTTAAGACATCTGCTTTTGGCTATTCTTACCCGAAGGACAAATGATTAATCAGAGTCATTTCCTTCTCTTCTAGATAAAAACATGCCCAAGTCATCCTTCCCTTGCCCCCCTCCTAAATCCTAAAAAGGAAGATTAAAATTGTCATTGAAAAATCTTGTGTCTGTGACAAGCTTTAACATACTCAGTAAAGGAGTTTGCAAAGCAGAGTTAAAACTCTACTGGGAATGGCATTGCCAAGTTGTTTTTCAAGGTTACTTTCTCTTCATTAAAAACTTTGTAAAATAATAATGAAGAAGAAACAGCTTCCCATTAAGGAAAGAATAAGATTACTTGTCGGCTTTACTGCTGCCTTACTCGAACTTTCTCTTGGTTTGAGGGTAATGCCAGCTTGTGTTCTGTAAGAATTCTTTGCATCACATTCACTGTAAACAGAAAAGAGCCATAATTATGCCATATTTGATCCATATCAAAGCAGCTGATCCGTGTATCGATTTACATAAAGTAAAGCACATAAAACATTTTTGCTTTTCACCCTTACTTCATCACTTTCTAAGGAAAGTTTCCTTTTGCATACTTCATTTGAATACAAAACCCTCCCGTTGAAATTTGTGATGTTAAACAAACCATACCAGTCATTCAACTTTTTAATTAAGGATTCAGTGTTCCATCCCTTTTCAGACATTAAAATTCAGGTGCAGTCATTAATCTTTCTAAACGAATTCACCTGTGGCTAATACTGATGTATTTTCTATGAGGCTTGTCATGGGCTACATGCCGCATGCATAACCGCTCTACAGTTAATTACACAAGGGATTATCGTTAGTGTCATAAAGATAAAGCCTTGCTTGCAGCATTATAGAGAAGGTCTTTTTCTTTCTCCCGCCTCCCCTCTTTTTGGAGCAATGCCCTATTTCGTTTTGTTAACATCCACATAAGTATTTAAGAATAATACGACCTGTTTACTTCCATGGCCGACTGGAAGACGTTGAGTCAGGAAAGGAGCAGATAGGCATGAAGGGATATCTATTTTAGAGTTTTGCTCTTGGGAACTGGTTTGCAAGATCTTGCCCAAATCCCAAAGAACTGAAAATATAAATGAAATGTACCTTGCAGTGTTGGGCTCCTTGATTAAATCTATGCAAGATTTTTTTTTTTTTTTTGGATTGAATGAGAGCTCATATACCGCATTTAGAAAACTGAAAGGAAAATGTTTGTTGGCTTTACTAAAAATCCCCTTGAGATATGTAATGAGTTAAAGTTACTGAAAAGTAACTTTAAAAAAAAAATGTAGCTTTGATAGGCTAAATTAACAATAAAAACAAAAAACATACAAAACAAAACCAAAAGATAAACAATAGCCAGTATAGCAGGTAGATAAATGTATTTGACTTTAACAACTTAGACCAAGCATATATAACAACTCTATACACTTATACTTTGGTAGAAATAAAGTCAGAATGATTCCTTCTTTGTAGGCACGTATCAAAATGTAAATATATATACTGTTGTTGTAATTAACTGATCATTTTCTTTGAACTTGTTGTCCAGGGTATAGTTGTACATTCCCATAAAATAAAGAAAAATGTGTCAAAACAAAATAGGAGTGAGAATAAGTGAAAATACAGGAAGTGCATCAGCATTAGTTTAAGACAGTTTAAAATTAGCTTAATCAAAAAAAAAAATTAGCTTGTTGATTAACAAGAAGTCACAGTTAAGGAGCCTGAAATGCATTCCAATACATTAAAATGGGTGGGAGGGATTAAAAAAAGAAACTTCAAGAATATTAAGTTGTCATCAGATGAATAAAAAATGTGAGTTTTCTTTCAATTTGTTTAATGCAGATTAAGCAGATTTTAATTTTAATAAAATTTGAAAAAATAATCTTTAGTGTATCTTTTTACTACACCTTTGTATTCAGATATAAGAATTATTCTTGTCAGAAATTTAGGCATTTCCAGAAGATAGGTAATTGTCTGAATATTTTTTCTCCAGTTTTGGATAATGAAATAAAACCTTGTTTTTTAACAACCTGGGGATGACCAATTTGACATTTATTTTTCACCAAATAGATCCTTTCATACTGAGTAGACACAGACTGATTGCTAAAATTAAAAGGATTACTTGGGAAGCTCAAAGCACATTAATTGCCACAAAGTTTCCAATTTCCCCAAATTAAAAATTTAAAGGGCAACATGTGATCATCTCGGTTTTTCAAGCCGATACCTCCCTCCCTGAAAACTCCATTTATACTTTGCTCTTTTTTTGTTGTTGTTTTTTGGGTTTGTTTGTTTGTTTGTTTGTTTTTAGCTCTAAAGATTTGTTTCTATTTAAAAAAAGCACAGTAGCTCATTAGATTTATGCGTGTAATTTGATTTAAATTGATTCTAACAGTAATGGAGTAATGCTGCGGTAGACACTGCGCTGTCAGTAGACGATCTTTTCACTAACACCACTCTCTTTGTCTTGAATGATCCAAAATGGAACTAGGTTTGTCATAGGCCAGATATATCTTATCCAGGCGTTGGGTCATTAAAACACTTCAGTGCAGTTCTCTCCCCTGTGCAGACATAACTGTGAACAAACAGGCCCCAGGATGTGATTGTGGGTCCTTGTTCTTTTGATTAGGTGCATGGTGATAATGTAACTGGATCCTTTCTCATGAATCCCTTATGTTTCTTAATGTTTTACATTCATGTATTCTGAAGACTATCTGATGTTTTTGTTCTTTCATTCTTCATGCATAAAATTAATAATAGAATTATAAAAATTAATAATAGAAGCACCTATGAACTTTGTTTAAAAAGAACTAAATTATTCTTACCCACTCAACATCTAAAAAGCTTTCAGACTTAAAAATGATGGAGAATGTTTTTAAAAAGTTTTCTATCCAAGTTATAGAAGTATATTCCAAAGCTCTGATGTAACTTAAAAAAAATCACCCCTAGCATGGTAGGCATTTATGCCCTTGGACTATGACTTTATACTAGTTGATTTTATCAATTTTTTTTTCAGAAATGAAGTGTTTTCCTTGAAGCAATCTTTATAAAAAAGAAGATTTTGCTTTTTATCCTCAAACTGTAATATAAAAGTTATTAATCTCTTGATGAACCTTAAATTTGAACTAATCTGTTAACCCGGAAAAGAGAGTGTATGAAGATAGATGTATTTGGATAGGGAAATTTTCAAAATTTGTGATATTTACTGTTTTCTTCTCCTCATTACATGTAACACTGACTGTAGACATACTTAAAAGAAAACAAACAAACTGGTTTTCTTTTCGCTTTAACTTAAAATGATTTAAAGTCATATAGACTTTATAATGCCATGCTTTATTTCAAGACTTCTTTTGGATTCTCAATAGTTCTTACCCACCCTGTCTGTTTAAAACTAAATTTCTCGAGATCCTTTATATGGACCTTATTCCCCTCTCTCAAAACTGTTAAGAATGTAACAATATAGTGATGCATAAGCAATTTAGAATATAAAGCTGACAAATCTTTCATTTTAAATCTATTACTCTATATAAAATCTATTTTAGCTCAACTAGTGTAAATATTATTCAGGGATGCATATGTGGGTTTCTGAAATTCTTGGGTAGAGTTAATAATTGGATTAATCAGGCTTAAATATGTATTTAATCTCTTTAAATGCATATAATAGTTGGAGTTTAAATGGATGTGTCCTCAAAACAAACTGAGGGTTGGGGGTGGGTGGGAGAGGGTGGTTGGGTTATGGACACTGGAGAAGGTATTTACTATGGTGAGTGCTGTGAAGTGTGTAAATCTGGCGATTCACAGACCTGTACCCCTGGAGCTAGTAATACATTATATGTTAATAAAAAATAAAAAAATAAAAAAAAAGGATGTGTCATGTGTGTTAAATGCAATAGTAAATTTTATGTATAGTAAATGTATTTTGGGAATTTTTAAAACTACATTTCTCTGTCAATTGGACAGATGATTGAGGAAAAAACCCTAAACCCATGGACTGTTAACATATTTCCTTGACAAACATCTAGGTCAGTATATGTCTTATTGATCTATAATAATGCAAACCATTATAAAGCTTTGCATAATTTCTAATTATAAGAAGGCAAACTTGACTCTCTTATTTGTTTGGCAATGTTGACAAATATCTGTATATGTACATCTGTATCAAATATTTGTATCTATAAGACAAAGTTAAGACTTTTAAAAAATACTGAGTTGCAATATTTATTCAGTTTTTATTTGCCTTTATTGCCTACAACTTAATCGTAATGGCTGGTAACACTAAATAAATGTATATACACACATATGTGTATATTCCAGATGTAGAGAAGTCTTATGTAATTTTAGAGCAAAGAAAAAAATGTGAGGTAAAATCAGTGTAAATAGTATTTGAGATATGCCTATAAATTCTGATTTTAAATTTCAGAAAGCAAAACACTGATTTTAGATTTTTTCCTTTTTTAGTGGAACATATCTTATTGTTCAGTGTTTTTGATCAAATGAGTAATAAGTAACAACACTCTGCGAGGAGAAAAATTTTGTATATGTACAATTTTCCCTGTAAACCTCCCCTTAATACTTAACTAAAGAAGTAGAAAATCCTCTCATTTAAAAAAAATCTCTTCCCTTCATTGGGTTATAATCAATAATTAAAATACCAAGTATAAGTTCCAAGAAGTTATTCTCAAGAAATATTTTGAAATGATTTTCAGGCCACGACCACTTTTTTCCTCCCTTCTTTCTTCCTTCCTTCCTTTTTTTCCTTCCTTCCTTCTTTCTTTTTTTAATTCCAGACCCTGGCTAAATCTCTAATTTGAACTGGCTGCCAGTGACTAAATTGAAAAACATTTAATATGAAATTAAACTCATACTGTGAAGACAATATCCTGAAAGACAGAGACGAAATTGAGCGTTGTGAGCTGAGATCCCCACTGACCTCACAGCATTTGCCTTTAATCGTCATGCTCCTTTCCAGTTTTTGCATATTATGTATACTCCTAATCTTCCAATGCAGGATCTTGAATTCCTCGTTTATCAATATCTACTCCAACTGAAAGCATATCTCCTAGCCTCACTTTTGCACCAAGAGAAGAAAAAGAATGTTCCATTTACCTTTCACACTGGTTATACACAGTAGACATATGCTACACCCTTAATAGTTCTATACCATGACTTCGGTTTTATTGCAGGCAGCTTGCAAACCTACTGACAGGATACAGTATAAACACACCAGGCTTTATGGAATTAGTTGATGCACTTGCAAGGTTAATGTAGCATCTGTGATGCAAATCTGTGACCATTCTAATAGCTCTATTGGTAGACCGATGCCATTTCTCAGATCTGCTCTTGAGTTCCATTAAGCAGTTTCCCAGTCGCCATTAACTTCAAGTATCATTTACGCAGTAAATATATGAATCTATGGAAAGGAATACCAGAAGTGCAACCCATTTACACACCGCAGGATATTGTGGAATCACAGAAGCACAGACCACATTTAGAATATCCTGGCCGGACGACACACTCCGAAGCATCACTTTGCATCTCTGGACACATACATGTTCAGCTTCTGCTCACGAGTAAGCTGGTCGCTGGCCTGACACATTTGCTATGAAAGGCTTCATTTTTTCTCATTGAGAGGTTTCAGCAATGTGTCTTGCTGAAGATATTTACAAGATGTCGTATTCCTACAAGAGTGGGATAGATGGACTCCGGAGATCAGGAGCGAATTTCACACAGGACAAGCTCTCTTTCACATTTGAGAGCACTGGGGCTGAGAGCCCAGCAGGATGCGTCTGGCCCACAATAGCTCTTCCAGTCCTGCACATGGTGTGGGCTTAGCCAGAACACCCACGTATCGTGCTTCCTGACCAAATGACATTTTCTGGCTGCTCACTTCATATTTGTCGCTTGCATACGACGTGGCATGTCTAAAGAAAGCATGATCAGCGTGGGCATCACTAATCTCATTACTGTAATAGCTCTGAAAACATGTAACAAAAAGTAACTGGTAAGCCACTCCGCACATGCATGCCATACTCAGCATGCCCCTCATTGAGACACGCGAGTCCCCGGCTGCTAAGAAAGGCAGCAGTCAGCAGTGCCAATGGGACTCCTCACTCCCTGCTGCAAATGAAGAATAACTACTCAGACCTAAATGAAAGGAGTGCTGACAGGCCTATCTACCTTAAAGGGCTGTCAGGAACGAGGGTGCCGCATAAAACCCACGGACCTTTCAGATCTGATGGAATATTTCTCTTTTTTGGAGACAGGAGCCAGGGAGCTCTGTCTGCTCATTGGAAGTTTTCTTATTGTCATTTATTCGCCCTTTCATGAGAATATGACTCCTTAGACTTCAATTTGAGGTCTCTCGAGACCCAGATTACATCATTACTGTTATGCGGTATGTTCCACACTAATCATAACCATTACCACTTACAAGTCTACAGCTTCATTCAATTAGCTGCCTGACATGGATTTTTCAGTTAATTCATGGTGAAGGTCAGCAGTGGTCAGAGTGGCAGGTGCATTCTGCTACCTTTTTGAATGCCAATTATCAGTCTTGGATAATTAGAGGGACTCATAGACAAGTTAATCAGAGAGATCAACACCCAAGATAAGAGGCTTATGGTACTGTCCGATACTATAAAATCATATAGCATAGTCTATGTATTTAAATAACCATTTATCCCTTAATTTATTTAAAATTAAAATCTGTATCTTTATGCTTATCTCCTTTATAGTTATTACAAAAGAGAATGTTTCAATCACAGGTAGAGGGGGTATATATGGTGTATACCTATATGTAATAGACTTCAATGAATAAGTCATCTTTCAAATTCTCAAAAATATGGTTAATAATAATTTTAAATATTTTCTGTATAATGTTTGTGAGCTAAATCACATTTCCAGTTTAAGGCTCACCCCGCCCCCTTCCGGAGCTGTTTTTCTTGAAAAATTGGTATCTTCCTTTCTGATAATTAGAATTATATATCATATGGAACTCCTTTGTGCTGTGGTTATCAAAAAACTTAGAGCTTATTATGGTATTCATTTAAAGTATTTATGTTAGTCGTATCCTTAGCATACTGCCCACTTTCCTGACTCAAGGACTTCAATTATTTTAAGTATCTTTTACATAAGTGCTCTAAACATATATATAGTCTAATAACAATATTATATATTTAATAATTTAACATTATATATTTAATATTTATATATATTTTTGAGACCACTTACCTCCTGTCTCAAATACATATATGTTTGTATTTGAGTGCACATAGGCACACACACATGCACACATAAAGACATAGATACTAAAATCATTCTGAGGGGATATAAATAATGATATAAATCAGTCACTAATTAAAAGCCGGTTGGTCACTATAAATTGTTTTGAATATTAATGATATCAACAATATATTTTCTAGGTTTTTCCTATTGAGAATATAAGGCTCTGAATCCACATAGTATCTGGTGAGTGTGCCCTGTGCCAAACACTCGGCTGGGTGGGCAATGGGGTTATAGTGATAAAAACCATGGTATGAGGAATGGCAGAATAATAACTGTTTATCTAGTTGACAGCTGCAGGGGAGTTCATTATATCGTTCTTTCTATTTTGGTATTTTCGGAGGAAACTAAATCCGTTTTTTAAAGTTCAGTGTCCTTTGTCAGGAGAAAATTCTGTATCAGCTTAGACGGGTTGTGGTGGAATCAGTCAAGTGAAGGCACGCGCAAGGAATGAGTGGGGTGGGCTATGTCTGTGCTGTCTCATGCTCAGAAGACCAATGCAAGTGAGGAGGCACCGAGTACCTTCTAGGCAGTGAATGGAATATAGGTCAAGATGAGGTCAGGGTTTCCAATTTATTGTTTAGATTTTATTTTGAAAATAATCTGTCCTGTCTTGGACCAAAATTTCTAAAGAACTATATAAATAGTAATATATTTTAATAACAATGTTACATTTTCAAGGAGTTAAATCAATACCGTGGGGACAATTTCTTTGTGTGTGAAAAATAATTAGAGGCTTTGAAAACATGATACAAAAATACAAGAAGCTGGTACTTTATAAGAAGGCTAGAGGAAGGTGTGTCTGGGTGACTCAGTGGGTTAAAGCCTCTGCCTTCGGCTCAGATCATGATTCCAGGGTCCTGGGATCGAGCCCCGCCTTGCATCAGGCTCTCTGCTCAGCAGGGAGTCTGCTTCCCCCTCTCTCTCTGCCTGCCTCTCTGCCAACTTGTGATCTGTGTCTGTCAAATAAATAAATACAATCTTTAAGAAAAAAAAAAAAAGAAGGCTAGAGGAAGAGTTGAAACTGGTGTTTCTAAGTGCATACATTTTAAAGCCAACATTTTAACCCTTCATACAATAGGGAGAGTCCTCATACAACATAAAGAGAGCCATATCTCTGAAAGATTTATTGAAGTGTGGAGGTGGCATAGATGCTGACTAGGACAGTCAGTTTGTCCCATCTGTGAAAGGCCATGCAAATGGTATGGGATTGTTTGTTCTGGAGCCAACTGCTGTGAAGACAACGATAACCAGAGATAATCAACTATTCAATAGGTCTTATTTGCTTGAGTTTATACTAAACATAGACTAAGTTAGTCATGAAAAAACAAGATAAAAGGAATGTTTCATACACACACGGAAATTTTGAATATTAACTTATTAAATGACTAACAGTTTGTGCAGTCCTTCAACCTTCCAGAATTTTATTTGTTGTTGTTTATATCAGTCATTGCTGCATTTTATTGATTCTTACATTTCCTTACATTACATTCTACAGTCTCCTATCTCTTAAAATGGTTAATCTAAGCAGTGGTAATGAAAATCCAATGGCATCTGTTAAAAGCACTAACTTTTCAATTGTAACTTGATAGCCTCATTCCCAAAAGTTATAAAAAGTATCCAGGCATCCAGAAAAAGAAATTTGCATGCAACTCTTTTTTCTGTAAGACTTTTACTATCTGTAGCACAGAATACTTCAGAAAATAACATTATGATTTGTAAAAGGTATATTTGTAATATACCTGGGAAATATTGATTTTTAAATTTGTTAAGAAGGTAAGAGGAAAATAAAAGACAAATTTAATGTCTGGGCCAAGTCAAAGACTCAACATGAAAAGTTGGTAATCAGTTCTGACTTTCCTGTCTTTTGCAATAAGAAAATAACATCATATTCAATAATGGGACAGAGGCAAGTATAGATATTTAGGTTCATAAATACCAGATGATTGCAGAAATGTGACTCTAAAAGGATCACCCTGATTTAGTTTTCTTCTGAAAATTAATGCTCTTTATTTACATTGATTGGAAGTCTCCTTCATTGGAAAATATAAATCACCCATCATACGTGAAGGATAATATGTCACTGCTATAGTTTGGTGGATTACTTAAAGTGCTGGAGAACTTCTAGCATTTTACGTCTCTCAAAAGAAGTAGCATATAGTTTAATAATCATAACATTCTGCCAATTATCATTATGTTCAATTTTGTGTTATTTTACTAAATATTTGAAAGTTCAATAAAGTGTCAAATATCAGAACATTTAAAACATGATAAAATACCTGAATAAAAGTAATATGTTCTAAAACACTCTGAGAAAGAACATTGGTGATATTATCTTTGAGAAATAGTATTAAGTAAGGAGATTTGAAGCAAAACCAGTTACAAATGTTTACAAAAGGAAGATCTATTATCTTATTAATTAGCATCCTATTTTTAAAAAATATTTTATTTATTTATGTGACAGAGGGAGAGAGATCACAAGCAGAGCATCAGGCAGAGGGAGAGGGGGAAGCAGGCTCCCCCGCTGAGTAGAGAGCCCAATATGGGGCTCGATCCCAGGACCCTGAGATCATCACCTGGGCCGAAGGCAGAGGCTTAACCCACTGAGCCACCCAGGCGCTCGTAGCATCCTATTTTTGAGAAATAATTTTTTCAGTAGAGTTTGAGATCCATCCAAATATGAGATGACCAAAATATAGTTTTGTTGTATAGAAACTATTATCATTAAGTTACATGAAGAGAATATGTTTGCCTATAGTAAAGAAAAAAAAAGATGAATAGAGTTTGCAATACAAACAGAATTCTAATTTTTCCCTATTCAAAACACCATCCCCTTTTTAAAATTTTTACCGATAGTACATAATCTTTAGATTAAGTCAAAGACTTAACATGAAACCTAGATAATTACTCCTGGCTTTCATGTCTTTGGCAATAAGAAAAAAATGTCCTATTAAACAAGGCAAGGCATACATACAAGTATAGACATCTAGGTTACAAATGTCCAACAGCTGAAGAAATTTGACTTTAAAGGATTATATTGATTCTAAATATATACTGATTTTTATTATGGCATTAAAGGAGAGTTTATGGAGAAGCAGAATTGACTTTTGACATTTCTCGAGAAACTATTATACACAAAAAGTAATAGTGAATAACAGTTCATAGATTTAAGAAAGGGGAAAATATATATGTAATGGCATATATTAGAATTGTGATTTCACCATTCATGGATAGTGATTTGCTTGGGAATTATTCTTCGGTGCCTTTCATGGAAAGTAGTTTGGTTTACACTTAGCTGCAAAGGGTACAAACTTGAAACGTTAGCACTCTTTCCAATTGATTTATTAATTATTATAGAAGCTTTTAAATGAGAAGCTTATTAAGAAACATTAGTTGCGTACTTCACTTCTAAAATGTTGCCTTTTCATTTTCAAACCATAATTAAGTTTACATTAGAATAAAAAGTGGCATTCTACCTACAGATTTTTCTATATATCCAGGTCCCAATGAAATTAGTATTCATATGAAATATGTATTCAATGCATACTTATTATTTATTTACTAGACGCTGAGTCACACTGCTAGGTGCAAGGATACAAGGATAGAGATTTGTACTCAGTGAAGTTTTTTTTTTTTTTTATATCACATCTGGCAAGTAACAAATGAAAATTTAACTTTTTTTGTTTTACTTTATTAATATGGCAAATATGCATCCAGTGCTTAGAAGTGAAAAACAAAACTTTCACTTATGATATAACCTGATCTTTGGAATTTACTAGTGAAGGTCACTACATTAAGAAGTTAAACGGAAATTGAAAGGAGCTGCCACCACTCACCATAATAGGTCTGAGTTGAACAATCTCAAATGAATTCTGCAAACTTACAGAAGAGTTACCTAAAGTAGCCCCTTTAAGATTAAATTTGCAGTGTTATGGATCAAATCTTCCTCTTCTCCCACCCAAATAACCCTAAATGTGTTTTGATTGGTTTTTAGAATATTTTTAAAATCTTCCTTTGACCCTTGGAGGTTACAAATATTGACAGTAAAGGTGCCAAATGGCCAATTGTTTATCGTGACTTAAAAAATTTAAGTGAGGGACGTCTGGGTGGCTCAGTGGGTTAGAGCCTCTGCCTTCAGCTCAGGTCATGATCCTGGAGTTGTGGGATCGAGCCCTGTATTGGGCTCTCTGCTCAGCAGGGAGCCTGCTTCCCTTCTACTCTCTCTCTGCCTGCCTCTCTGCCTACTTGTGATCTCTGTCTGTCAAACAAATAAATAATATCTTAAAAAAAAATTGTAAGTGATAAAATCCACTGATTTATGACTATTGTATGTAAGCCACTTTGAGTCATGACATAGGTATGTCATACACATATGAGAAAAGTAACAAAGCAACTCACAATTATATAAAACTATGTAGTGATAATACATTTATGTAAAGTATTTATGTACTTATACATTCATATATAGTACATATTATGTGAAATGAAATGTTAAGGTTGTGTGTGTGTGTGTGTGTGTGTGTGTGCGCGCATGTGTAAAAATAGTAACGTACTTTCCAGAGATATAACTTAAAAGCTTTCACCAGTTGCTTGCTACTATATGCTGAATAACTAATTTACACAAGTAATCTAGAATAATGAATATGTTTCACATGATTCTTCAAATTTTATCTAATAACTTTAAATATAAAATTTGTTTAGTATAGATACTAATGCATTAAATTTTAATATTTTTGAGCTACTTAGAGCATAACGTCTTCTATCATAATTTATCTATCTCTGTTTCACCTCTAAAGAACAGTTTCAACTTTGTGATATGTATTTGCTTTCAATTAAATTTTATAAATTTATGTAAATCTGACATTGTGACCAGATTATGTGGTAAAAAGCAAATAGCATACATTATTGAGAAATCCTTTAATATACTTTATAACAGTTCAGTCACTTTTGCTTATTATTTTTTATTTTCAAATAACTTCAGCAGAAAGCCAAGAATATTGAATGAGAAATATAATTTTTATTTCTTTAAATGACTAAAGATTACCTTCCTCAGAGGAAGGCAATGTAGAGACAGGGGGCTTGGTATAGGTTCTTAGTTCTAACAATGACCAGTTGTTTCTCCTAGGACTTCTTTCTGCCTCCTTTTTTCTCATTTACAAAGTAGGAAGGTTACAAAACAGAACCTATTCCAAAGGATACAAAGAAAAAAATTCACAGCAAATGCCGGTAGAAACAATTGGTAAACATTAGCATTGTTAGCTGGTGCTACCCATTTTCAGTATATGTACATGTTTTTCATCATTATAATTTCATATATATGATTTTATCCTCACCGTGGTAATATTTTTGTACAAAGGCAAGAGGATGAACAATAAATATTCTTCAACCCGTATTTTCTCTGAAAATGATTATATTAACTCTTTGGTACAAATTGCCAAATTTGAGAAGTACTAAAGATTTAAAACATGATAAAATCCAATGAACATGCAAAGTATACTAGATAGACCAAAACATGTTAGAAGGACAGGCAGCAAGTTTGTTTTTCTCTTAATTGTGCACTATGAACAGAAAGGATGTAACAAAGTAATTTTTTAATCTCTAAAAAGAATTATTTTACTCAGTTTTTTATGTCCTACCAAAATTATTTAATTAACATTAAATTAAATTATTAAACATTTAATTTACATTTGGCAAATAAAAGCAGAACATGACATTATAATTAAAAAACATATATTAGGCAATTCTATATTCTTGGTATATTACTATGTGTTTTTCATTGTAAAATTAAACTATTGGTCCTTATCATTAAAAGCATAGAAACCCAGAGCAATACTGATCGTACAAATATTTAAAGGGCTTGGAAACAACTGAAAAAATAAGGAACTAATACCAGTCAAACAAAGTTCTTATTTGAAGTACACATTGGTGGGATTAGACCTTATTTACTTTGAGAACTGTGATTGTATTACCTGCAGAATTGGGTGGGTGGGTATTATTGTACGCTTTGTATACCACCGGGGTTCAAAAGTTCACCACCCTCTTTTCACCCAGGGTTAGGTCTGTTTGTTCAGATTTTCCTTCAACTGCTCTCCCCCCTCACCCTACATGCTGGCATGAACACACGGGTGCGCGTGCACACACACACATACACACACACACACACTCCTTGTAGTGTCTTACTAACTTGTTACATGTAATATGTAACTTCTTCTTCACTTATCTCCCTAGATCTGCACTTAGGTTTTACTTATGACAGGTAGATTAGCTGTGACCTTTCGTCCAGTTACCTAAGCTCCCTGAACCTCAGTTAATTGTGTTGGTTAACTCATTGTAGCTCTTACAATTTTTTGCCAGTGAGATGGTCAATAAGTAGGTAAAATATTTGTTAAGCTAATTTTATGAGAGTCACATCTTTGCTTTAAAATACTTCTATTAAGTCAATGAACCTATATCTTCCTATAAACAATTTTCAGATATAAAGGGTCCCTATGAAGTACCCCAAGTGTGAGATTGTCAAAAACCATATCTGACAAAAACATGTTATAAAATGCTTCCACCAATCAAAAAATACCACTTTAAAAGAAAACTCTGAAGCCAGTAAAGATTTGATTAGAGGCATCTTCTTTGGGATACTACCTGGTTTGCAGAGGTGACATTAGTTTTCTTCTGGAACTCTCAGAAATTTGACAACACCTTAAATGATGTCTGTTTCCCTATTTCTCAGAGCTCTCTTGGCCCATCATTTATATGCTTTCTTTGTCTTGTTATCTCACTAGACAACAAAGCCCCTCCTGCCTGAAAACTCTTTCCCTTTGGGTCTGCCAAATCAAGGCCCTCTGTAGATTCCCTCTTTATGCCTGCTTTTCTGAAGTTTGCAATATGCACTAGGTAGAACATCAGTAGGACAACAATAGGCACCCTAGAAATAGACTGATAAATAATACATGGAAAGACAGAGATGGTAAAAGCTATTGACTCTTTCCTTCCATAGTTAAAAAAAGAAAAAGAAGAAGAAAAATGAGCAGGAAAGATGGATAGGTGATAGAAACAAAACTGGCCAACCCTTTAAATATTGAGCATTTTCTTGTAATTCATTAATGCACATATTATAAATAACAGTCAGGAAATACTTCTTTTATTATGCTGAATAAATATGTAAGACCAGCATTATTAAATGGATTAAGTTTCAACTCCTAAAAATAAAGAGTGACTTAATAAGATGTTAGTATTAAAAGTGAATGAATTAGATGCCAGTATTTACCTCTTCTGAAGATCGGTGCTTCCACATCAGATTGCTAATCTTTATATAGTGTTAACTATGTCTCTAAGTAAACTAACAAATTCTACATAGATTAATTAATTTGATTCATACCAAAAAAGCCCCCAAATTTGAGGAAGATACTATTACTGAGGTGCAAGGAAGTTAGAGACCTTTTACAATAGCATAAAGAATTTGACCGAATAAATTCAGTTTAGAAGCAGAAAAGAGTGCAGATATGGATGCTGGCCATGTGATGCCTCTAGAACCAGTGCTCCAAGCCTTTATGCCCAAAGAACTAACAGAAAAAAACTGGCATTTTTTTTTTTGCCAAAAAAGAAGTAAAATTGTGTATTGGCAAATGACATGAACAGCAAGACCTACTTTACAAAAAGGCAACATAATTTCTGAAGGGCATTACTTTATGTTAGAATGTAATTATCTGAATAAAATGTTGCGTTAAATTGTTCTTGTATCAGATTCTTTCCATGTCCAGGAGAGGTTTTTAGGTGATTGGTTTTTTATTTGTTTTTATTTTATTTTATTTTATTTATTTATTTGAAGGAAGGAGCAAGACAGCATGAGCAAGAGGAGGGGCAGAGGAAGAGGGAGAAGCAGATTCCCTGTTGAGTGGGGAGCCCAAGGCGGAGCTCTATCCCAGGACCTGAAGATCATGACCTGAGCCAAAGGCAGCTGCTTAACCGACTAAATGACTCAGGTGCCCCTGTACAGGAGAGGTTTTAATATAAGATATTACCTTGCTGGCATGCAGACAGTTTACAAAATAAATATATTTTTATAGTCTGTTGACAAACATTTCCCCAGAGTATTTTGTCTCATGTATGTCCAACAACATTTATTTCACCTCTCAAAAAGAAAGTAAAGGCTTACATATTTTACTAAGAAATACTTATTTAAAAATTACACATAATTCCAATGTATTTGCCTATCCATATGTCCATTTGAGAAATGTCTCCTTCCAGATTGTCAATTTGAAGTAAGCGTTTTTACATTCATCTTTATATATTCCTCTAGTACATTATGTTCTTATACTATGTATATATGAAGTAATTATTTTGTGATTTCAGTGTTTTAAAATATAGATATATCTGCATTTGTACAAGCTCAATGAGAATTTTTTCTTTATATGTAGGTGATTGGGACAATAGTAAGTAATATTTTTTTTTCTCCTGAAAGGACTTATTTGAAAAGTCACCTTTTGAGAGAATACAGACTCAATTTTTTATTCTTAAAATGTCAGATTGTGTTTTATAAACTGATTTTTTAATAATTGTATTATTTTATTTTCCTATATCACTAAGAAAAGTCATTCTTAACAAATAGAATTAAGCGTGGTGTTGCACACACACACACACACACATTACATATAAGATTTTGATATTATAAATTTAGATTAAAACAAATGTCAATAGATACTGCCTATTAAAATTGAACTTCCCTAAGTTCGAACTTCCTATTCAGGTGGAAGGAAAGTTGGAAGCTGAAAACAATATATTCTAAAAGAGAATTTTGGAAATTTATCCTAAAGAAAAGGAAAGTTTCATTTATGTGATATATACACAGAACATATTAGTGCGACTGTAAAGACTTAAGAATATTTTAATTACCTCAAGGACTAGAAAAGGAAGAACAAGCTAGGTCTGAAGTTATCAATAGGAAGGAAATAATTAGATAAGATCTGGAATAAATTGGAGACCAGAAAGACAACAGAAAAGATCAATGAAACTTTAAGTTGTGTTTTTGAAAAAACTGAATCGAAATCCTTAGGTAGATGAAGAAAAAAAGAGATATGACACAAATTAATGAAAGTATAAACAAAAGAAGAGATACTGATACCACAGAAAAACAAAGAATCATAAGATACCACAACAAATAATTATATACTAACAGAATAGACTCTTGGAAGAAATGGATACATTTCTAGAAACACATAGTTTATGAAGACTGAATCATGCAATAACAGATAATCTGAATAATCCAATAATGACTGAGGAGATTGAATCAGTAATCCAAAATCTCCCAACACATCAAAGCCTAGAATCAGATGGTTTCACAGGTGATTCTACCAAATGTTTAAAGAAGAATTAATACATATCCTTCTCAAATTTTTCCAAAAACATTGAAGAGGAAGGAACACTTCCAACCCCATTTTATGAGACCAACCTTACCTTGTTACCAAAACTAGACAAGGATATTGTAGGAAATCAGTAGTTGGATGCTTAACTGACTAAGCCACCCAGGTACCCCCTTATCCAAAGTTTAGGCAAAAAAAAGACCTAAAAGGGGAACCTGCATAGCTCAGTTTTATTAAGTGCCTGCCTTCCCCTCAAGTCATGACCCTGGAGTCCCAGGATGGAGCCCTGCATGCTCAGCAGGGAGTCTGCTTCTTCTTCTGTCCCTCACCCCGCTCTTGTTCTCACTCTGTCTGTCTCTCTCTCAAATAAATAAATAAAATCTAAGAAAAAAGAAAAAAGAAAAAAAAAGACATCTGAATTGGAAAAAAAAAGAAGTAAAATTATGTCTTGGCAAATGACATGATCTTATTTCCCAAAATATTGTTAGAGCTAATAAATGAATTCAATAAAGTTGCCAATACAAAATCAACACACAGAAATCAGTTTCATTTCTATATACTAATAATGAACTATCTGAAGGTTAAATTAAGAAATAATAAACAAGGAAATAAAAGCTCTGTACATTGAGAACTATATGACACCAAGGAAAGAGATTGGAGAAGACACAAATAAAAGGAAAGATATCTCATGTTCTTGGATTGGAAGAATTAATATAGTGAGAAAATGTCCATATTATCAAAGTAATCTCCAGATTTAATCTAATCTGTATCAAAATTCCAGTACCATTTTTTCACAAACAGAAAAAAACTATCCTAATATTTGTATGAAACCACATAATCCCCAAATAACAAAAACAATCTTGAGAAAAAACAAAACTGGAGGCACCACACTGGTTAATTTCAAGCTATTTACAAAGCTTTAGTAGTCCAAACAGTATGGAACTGGCATAAAAATAGACACATAAACCAGTGGAACCTAATAGAGAGCCAGACATAAACTCACACATATATGTTCCACTTAATTTTGACAAAGGCATCAAGAAAACACAATAGAAAAGGGTAGTCTCTTAATAAATGGCATTGGTAAAACTGGATGTCCACATCCAAAAGAAAGATACTGGAACCCTATCTCACACAACTCATAAACATTAGCTTGAAATGGATTGAACACCTAACTTTAATGTTTGAAACTATAGAGCTCCTCAAAAAATAATGAAAAAGGTTCTTGACACTGGTCTGAGCAATGATTTCTTGGATAAGACATCAAAAGAATAGGCAATAAAAGCTAATAAACAAGTAGGACTACACCAACTTGAAGAGCTACTGCACATCAAAGAAAATAATAGCCTCAAATGTTAACTTACAGAATGAGATTAAAATATTTGCTAACTATATAACTGATAAGTGGTTATATCCACAATATATAAAAAAAAACTCATACAACTTAATAGAAAAAAGCAAATAATCTAATTAAATAATGGACAAAATACCAAAAAGATGTTTTTCTAAAGACGACATATCAATGGCCAACAGGTACATGAAAATCTGCACAACATTATAAATAATCAGGGAAATGAAAATTAAAACCACAATGAGATTTCATTGCACACCTGTTAGAATAGCCATAAAAAGAGAGAGATAATAGATAAATGTTAGCAAGGATGAGAAAAGGGAATGCCTATACAATGTTGGCGGGACTGTAAATTGGTATAGCCATTGTGGAAAACAGTATGGTGGCTCCTAAAAAAATCAAAAAGTGAAGGGCACCTGGGTGGTTCAGTCAGTTAAGCATCTGACTCTTGGTTTTAGCTTGAGTCATTGTCTCAGGATCATTGGATCAGTCCTGCCAGCAAGGAGTCTGCTTGAGATTCTCTCTCATCCTCTCCCTCTGCTTACTGCCCCCCCCCACTGCAACTAGTGTTCACTCTCTCAAATAAAATAAATAAATCATAAGAAGATTAAAAATTGAACCACCATAGGATCCAGGAATCCTGCTCCTGGGTATAGACCCAAAGAAACTGAAATCAGTATTTTGAAGAGCTATCTGCACATCCATGCTTATTTTAGCATTATTTACAAGGCAAGATATGGAAAAATTCTAAGTGTCCTTTAGCAGATGAATGAGAAAGAAATTGTGATATATATATCACAATGTCACACACACACACACACACACACAATAGGATATTATTCAGCCATTAAAAAAAAGAAAGAAATCCTGCTTTTATGACATGGAGACAACTGGAGAGCATTATGCTAAGTGAAATAAGCCAGACAGAGAAAGATAAATACTGTATGACATAATTCATATGTGAAGTCTTTAAAAAAAAAAAAAAAGCTGAGTTCATAGAAATAGGAAGTAGAATGGTTGGTTTTCAGGGGATGAGGGTAGGGAGAAATGGGGTGATGTCAATCAAAGAAGATTTTCTGTTACATGATGAATAAGTTCTGAGGGTCTAGTGTAAAGCTTGGTGACTATAGTTAGTAATGTAATATTATATTTGAAAGTTGCTAAAAGTAGATCTTAAGCATTCTCAACACACTCACACACACGCACACAAATTAACAATGTGAGGTGATCTATTAATTATCTTGGTCTTGGTAATCATTCCACAATGTATATATATATCAAATCATCACATAGTATACTTTAATTGCATATAATTCTATTTGTCAGTTATTCCTCGATAAAGTTTAAAAACAACAATCATATTAACTTTTAAAATCTAGCTTGGGGGAAAAAAAGGAGAATACTTCACTGCTTTCTGTTTTCAAAGTATTCAATTAGTAATCCAACTTCCTTCCTGACACATACATGCATACTTAAAAACACTCCAAATTAAAATCAGAAGACAATTGTATATTTTAAAATAACTTATAATTTAGCAAAAACCACAAGCAACTAAGATTGTCTCATGAAGTTTACCTGGCATGCTTGATATGCAACAAATGCCATGCTTGTCAAATTCTACTTGAAAAACATGCAGGTTCCCAGTCTCTAAAGTCTCTTTTGGAGTCCTTAACCAAAGCTGAATTTCAGATATGAAGACTATTAGTCTCCAAAGGATGTTCCCTGCTGACTTCTTTCCCTGTTAACAGTATTAAATCATCTTTGAACAGAAATCCTTTATAGTTTATCATAGCCTGGCAGCCCAAAGATACAGGTAACTTTTATTCGTGGTCATTCAGGTGGGGCACCTCAAGTCATTGATATATATCTATTTCTGTAATGTGGTTTTGAAAGAAAAGATTATCTGTTTTCTTTTTTGTTCTTGATGTAAATATATCCCCTCCCCTGCTTTCTCCCCAGCCACTTTCTCCCACCTCCAGGAGAAATTTCATACACGCTGAAATACACACACACATCAAAGCAAAGCAAAACAGAACAAAATTAAACAAAACAAAAAAAACCAGGAAGCTGAAAGCTATTCATTTAAAAAAATTAAAACAACAACAAAAACCCAACAGAAATGCAAATTGAAAGAGAGCTTCTGAATGCTTTAATTTTCTTCCTACATTGCATAACATCTATCACCAAATTGCATTGTCTGTGCTGTAAAGATCTATTCGCTTTAGCCAGATAGATCATGAAATGCACTGTCACTGCAACTTCTACAGGAGAACTGGAATGCAGCTGAGTGTGTCTATTTCGTAGTCAGGCAAGGCAGACTTCATATGTTGTTTGATAAATTCCATCACTGTGTACATAATTAGGTCAGTTGTTTACTTCTTAGTTATTTCAAGCTTCAGACTAGACTAAATCAAGAAAATATATCAGTCACTTGAATTCATTTGCTTGAAAACAGAAAAGAATCCATAAGAAATGGCAATTTTATGAATTAGGTGACCAACCAATTAGCAGACAGCTATACATTGGAGATAATGGAAAAGCATAAAATTTTATTCTTATTGAGAAGATACTTCGCATTAATTTAAAGATGACTAAAATGAAATGAAAATAATTTTTAAAGTCTGGGAGAATTGTCCGATAATTTAAAAATTTTCATTGGCCAAATGGTATTTAACTTATCACTTTGTTAAACTGCAAATTAAAATTTATCTTCCATCCATCAGGAAAAGATGAACTAGGTAGCCCACCAAAAAAATTCTTTTGGCTATGAAACCAGAAGTGTAGAAAAAACAAGAATTGTGTTTCCAATCTAATGAAAAAGGAGATACCTGACATGAATTTAATAAAATAAAATCCTGAATTTAAAATGTAGAATATTTTTCTCATTTTCCTTATTGTATTTATATTTCAAAATCAAACACAATGAAATCATCTAGAGTATTGTTTTTGGCAAGAATTAAAAGGAGTATTTTAAATGGAGGAGAGCTCCCATATTTGAAATAAATAAAGAAAAAAACTATATTGTTTCTTATTTTAGTTGAAATCTTATAAAAGCGATTCATTGCTTCTTTTGAATCTAAGCAATCATCTGTACTGTAGCCTAAAATTAACTAGTTTGAAATTAAATTTTATGCTGCTATTCATATTACATCCTCAAATGTATTTTAAAAATATTTTATTACTTAGAATAGCTAAAAATGGAATTTAAGTGAGTATACAAATTACTAAGATTTTTAAATTCATATATACATAAAGAGACTGTAATACAAATTCTCTCTGAGCCTCTTGTAGCTTTTTGTAAATTTAGGCAAATTCGTTAAACTCTGAATCTCAGTTTCTTCATCTTTAAGACAGAGACAGTTTCCATCTCACAGGACATGGGTGGTGATTAAATGAGATTCTTTGTATGTACAAGGTCTAATTTGGTTTCTGAGATCCCCTATAAATAGTAAGAGCAGTAGTCTATAAACAGTAAAGAACAGAAATTTACCCAGGTGACTTAGACACATAGTTTACAACTGCAAGGGGAGAGAAAAGAAGCAATGTATAAAATACATATGATTCTTCCTCTTCCCTCCTGTCCTCTAATCTCTTTCCCCACCTCTTGCCCTTTCCTTCCTCCTCCTCCTCCCCATATCCTTAACCCCCCCTTCTTTTCCTCTCCCCCTCCTCTTCCTCCTCTGTCTCCTCCCTCTCTTCCTCCTCATTTTTTTCCGATGCTTAATCTTATCAAGCATACTGCTAAGTGCATTTATTTTATATAATTTAAACCTCAGGGCAACTCTGTGAAATAGTTATTACTGTAACAATTTTCGTTCTCTAAAAAGTACACTAAAAGTGGAATGGCCAAACGGTCTTGTTTAATTAACAGTAGATTTGCATTTTTTTCTTTTTAAGCCCCTATTTTTAGCCCCATAAACAACCTTCATTCTAGATTAAAAAAAAATCTATTTCCCCTAGTTTTTTCCTTTTTGATTTGTTTAACAGTTATTTAGGGGCATCTGTCTCCCTGCTCAGCGGGGAACTTGCATCCCTCTCTGTCTCTCCCACCTGTTGTCCTCTCTCACTATTTATCTCTCTCTCTAAAATATTAATGAAATCTTAAAAAGAAAAAACCCACAATTATACAAACCATGTTTATTGCTTTTTCTGATGATAAATCATTACAAAAAATCAGAAAGCACAGGAAAGCAAAATGAGATAAAATCATGACAACAACCAGGAATAACTAAATGTGTATGAACTCCCTTTGACTCTGTAGGTGTAGATGTGGGCTAAGAAGAAAAGGAGCAGTTTACCTTCAGAAAAGAAAGTGTCAACATTGTACACTTATTGTATATGTCATTAATAGGAATAGCTCAATTCTACCATTCACTGGTGTAGTCACCAAGCAAAGAACAATAAACAAAATAACATGGTTTCTCTGTTCAAAGAGTGTATTGTCTAGTTGCAATGGTTGAATAAAAGAAATTTCAGGTAAGTTTTCTTGGTGGACTAATTCCAGAAAGATTTGAATCAGAACATAAATTAAGATATTGAGAAAAGTATTCATAGAATATTGTGTATTGAATTTCTGTCTATGTGGATTCTGAGAGATGCATAAATGGGATAGTGTGGGGACACCTGGCTGTTTCAGCTGATGGAGCAGGCCACTCTTGATCTTCGGGTTGTGGCTTTGAGCCCCATGTTGAGTGTAGAGATTGCTTAAAAATAAAATCTTAAAAAAAAAAAAAAAAGATGGAAGAATGTGGTAATACTATGTCCCACTAGAGGTCAAAATTTTTTTTGGAAGAGAATATACCAGGAACAAGTCATACTCATCACAAGTAATAATCTAACATGACAGTTCAAAATAATTAACCAATAATTCTATATTTATAATACCTCACAAAAATTATTTCCAAGTTTTTAAAATTTTTAATTTCTATTTGATCTTTTATTATACATTGTTTTATTATATATGTATTGTGTGTAATGCATCTCAAAACTTTTTCTGATGTGGGTAGGGTAGAAATAACATATATTTAAAACCACACAAGATCTTTTGATTCATTTTCCAAAATTACACACAAATCTGATTGATTACTGATAGTAAAAGATAGAAAGCTCTATAATTTTCTTCCTTAAACTGATTTAAATGATTTCTTAATATTTGATTAAAAGGTAAGAAATAAACCATATGTTTATATGGAGATTTTTTACATAGGTAGAGACTATAAAACAATCTTGAAAATTATGTGAGTTTAAATTTGGACCTATTTAAATTTTCCACTTATAACCCACATTTGCAAAGTTTTAAATAAAAGAGGGAGTACACTTAACCTAAACATATAGATTATAAATAAACTGATCACTAAGGCACATATTTTGGTTCTGAATTACACATTTGTCTGTTCTGACACTAAAAGGGCTTCTTGTAACCATTCTCTTCATCTTCTGTTTTATAGTCACAAAACAGTGTATCTCATCTGAGAGCTTTAAGCTCCAGTCATTGGTAATGAGGCTGCAGTCATTAATAAATACACAAACATGGAACTATTTTTCCATCTCTACCTTATGTCCACTCCTATCCAAAATTAAATAAGGTTTTTTGAGACTATGCAATGGTATACCCAAGGAGCACAAGGAGCACGTTACAGTCCACTTCTTCCATTTGTAATCTTAGCATTGTTAGTGCTAACAAGACATCCAGGGTCTTTGAACATTCTGAACAATGCACCTTGAAGCCTCAGTGAGTCAGCAAAGTCTCAAAGGTTGTACCATGTAAAAGTCAAGTAATTAAACACTGATTACTTAATTTTTTTTTTTTTTTTTTTTTTTTTTTTTTTTTAAGACTGTTGGGAAATGTTGGATTCAGATTTGGTTTTACATGGAAGATTTCAGAAAAAATTAAGCTTTTAACTATATTCTGCTTGACTTGATTTGGAAAGAAAAGAATAAGAAGAAAAGATTATTTTAAAAAAAGAAGAAGGAAAAAAAAGATTATAAAAGCTGCTCAGTACTGTTTTTCTGCAGCAGAGTTTTGGGAAGTGAAAAACAGCTACTGGTAATTCATTCAGTCATCTTTTCCCAAAACAGCATTTAGATTCTCCTTCAAAATTTGGTCACAAATCTTTGGTTTGATTATTTGTTCAAATTACCAAAGCTCCTCCCTCCCTCACTATTGACTCCAGTTGAAATGTTTTGCTCTGTATATACAGAATTTCTAATAAAGTTTGAAAACATAGCAAAATCTATTTTTCCTGATGCTGTTTTATTTCCCATACATGAAGAAGAAGTAGAAGAAGAAGAAGAAGAGGAGGAGGAGGAGAGGAGGAGGGAGAGGAGGAGGAGGAGGAGGAGAAAGGAAAGAGAGAAAGAATGAAAAGGAAGAAAAAGAAAGAAAGAAAGACAGGAAGAAAGGAAGAGAAGGAGAAGGTGGGAGGGAGGGAGAAAGGAAAGAAAATAGGAAAGAAAGAAAAAAGGAAGGAAGGAAAGAAGGAAAGAAAGAAAGAGTAAGGAAGAAAAAAAGATCAGGATAATCAGATTAAAATATATTTAGGTGTTCTTCTTTCTGTTCAACACCTGCTCCCCTACTTGTCCCAATGGTTAATATGAAAAAAATGCTATAGATGGCTCAGGAGCTAAAATTATTTTTCTTTCTGAATGTCATCTCCGTTTTTATGTCTTTCACTTCCACTCTATATGTTATAGGAGGGCATATCTTGTCATCACAAGGATGAGATGTAAGATTGTCTAAATAGAAATAGTGATACTGCCTGTTAAAACTTAGTTTTTTGAAATATCATCAACTCTCTGTTCATAAGAACATATAAGATTATTTATTTTCTTATTGGTCTAGAATTACATGTGTCAAATTTAACAGATATTTTCTTCTTCAATTGTTCCTAAGAAAGAATATCTATTTTTATTGACAGGGAATTGGTTTAGAATATTAATGCCTACCAGAACACAACATAAGTGAGCCTATTCACACCTATTTATATTATAGGTTAAATACTATTGCAGGAACTTTTTGTAGCAAAGAATGAGGAGCAAAAGAGAGTGTCAAATCATGTATAAGTTACTTAACAATTAGACATCTTTGAAGATGCTATTGGTAAAATCTATTGTAGTTGAAAAAAAAAAGACCTTTACATAGGTAATATTAAAATATGAAGCATTTTCCTCTTCAGTACCTTCCTTGATGGTGCTGCTTTTTTTGATTAGTTTTTATCTTGTGTATGACAAAATTTGAAAACAGTAGAGTGAACAATGATTCATAGATCTTGGCAGCCAACAAAATTTTTATAAGAATAAAATCATAAATATGTACTTGTAAAAAATATTAAATGCTGGCATTCTTAATGGTAAAAATATTTTAAATACTGGTTAGTATAGAGGTGCCTGGGTGGTACAGTTGGTTGAGCCTCTGACTCTTGGTTGGGCTCAGTCATGATCTCTGAGTCATGAGATCAAGGCTCTGTGCTCAGTGTGCAGTCTGCTTGAGATTCTCTCTCCCTCTCCTCTGCCCCTCCTGCTCCTGCTCTCTCTCTCTCTAAAACAAATAAGTAAATCCTTAAACACTGATGAGTGTAATCACAAGCATAAATTCAATGTACACCCAGTATTTCCATGTTCTTCTCTTGGGGTAAGCTTTTTAAATCAAGGGGGAAAAAAAAACCCACAAAAAACAAAAATACCACTGTTCAGCAGTAAACTGCCTGAAAGACAAGTGGTTTTCCAAGAATATCTGTATAGTAAGGAGTAAACGTATAGTGAGAAGAAAAATGTGTCCTTTTGTAAAGAAAACAGATATCATAAGGGGGTATTAAAGTGGTTTTCAAAAAGTGCCACTAGCAACATGCCCTGTATTATCTCTGTATTTGACAATAAGCCCATTAATTCAGATTCTTTTCTTTGAAGCATTTGCATCTAACTTCTGAACATTTCCAGAGATTGAAGATTTTAGCATTGTCATGGCTGATAGAATCAAGAGGAAAGTAAGATGTTGCATTTGTGATATACAAAAGTGAAAGAGTGAACATTAATGTCCCTTACGAGGAAATACAACCATTGGATTTCATCAAGGAAAACAATATCTTTGCAGATGAATTCATATTAGACAGAATGGTATTATAATACTTTTCCTTGAATGACTTTCAGAAAAATGGGCAAGCGATGTGGATGGTATCTTGACCACTTATCTGGCAGAAAGACTGGAACAGAAACTGAAAGTCAGAAATATTTCATTTGTTATAGGATCCTAGTCTTATCTTCATTCTGGCAGCATCTCATTTTACTTATTAAAATAAAAATAGCAATCCCCCTATTTTAATATAGTTCAAAGGGACTGTGTCGAAATGAGGGTATTTCCTTGATTTATGCCTTTTTTTCCTGTCTTTGATCCACCTATGAAATCACAAAATCTCTTTATTTTATTCTTCAAGTTAGTATTAACTAACTGTTCCAGTAATCTTTAAGACACACATGTTTTCTATAGAACTTTTACTTTACTTAAAAAAAAAAAAAGATTTTATTTATTTATTTGACAGAGAGAGAGAAAGAGCACAAGCAGGGGAGTGGCAGGGGAGTGGCAGGCAGAGGGAGAATTCTGCTCCCAGCTGAGCAAGGAGCTCCATGTGGGACTCAATCTGAGGACCCCAGGATCATAACCTGAGCCAAAAGCAGACGCTTAGCAGACGGAGCCACCCAGGCACCTGTAGAGGAACTTTTTCCTCTGAATGTAAATACCAGCAGTAACAGTTTATTGGTTACTAATATTTCTTTTAGAAAGTAAGCTTGCTAATAATTTCAGACTTGGAAACTTGTTAAAGATTAATCATTAGCTAGAGAAACTAGATGCCAGAGGCTTTGTTTTGATAAATCACAATTGCATTTTGGCAGGCCTGTTACTTTGAAAATGTAAAACTATGTAGTACATAGGGGAAACACAATCATTGACTTGAGATCCCTGTGTTCTTTTATCATCAAAATCTTTCTGAGAACTAATTCGTTTCTAATGACAACACTAATCTTATCAACTGGAAATTTGTACTTTCCTTTACGTTTTTTTTTTTTTTTCTCTAACAACTAGCAAATAGCATATCCTTAATACATTTAAACACAAAAGTGTCCCAAGTTATTCTGTAATCCAAGAATTTGGGGATTTAAAAGATTTTTCATATAGAGACCAAAGGATATCAAACCCATAATGATAGTGATTGCATGTGCCATATTGAATCAAAAAGAAAAAAAATATTTTGGCTGAAACAAAGTCTGTATAGTAGTGGCAGAAACCAACCGAGGTTTATTTTTCTTCCACGTTAAGAGTATCAAAATCGCTGATACTGGTGGAATGGCTAATGGATCGGAAGGCCAGCCTTAGACTTTCTGTTATGTTCCAACTCACACATGAAGTTTCCATTCGAAGCTGGAAAAAACAGGGTAAGTGAGAGGGGATAACAGACAACTAACAGTCATCAGCAGGAAACCTCGTGTTTTCTCAGATATATCCCAGCAGATGTCTGCTTATATCTCATTATTTAAGCTCTGTTACATGGTCTTTGCTCTCTGTCTTGGTAGCTAGAGATAGAAGGGTTTTGTTGTGATTGACTCCTTCAGCCTCTAACGTGAAGGCAAACAAGAGAGGAAAAGTTAGCAATGGGTGTTGGGTTATGGGGCTTGCCCCCTTGATTTTATTCTTTCCTCTTTAGAGAAAACTTATTATTATAAAATAATAAAACACTGTCTTAAATTGGCAAATGGAATATTTTTAAAAAATCACACGTTTCAATATTATAACAGAGTAATTATCATTTCATCTATCTCATTCTAAGTTTCTATATTCCCACTTTTAAAACTTTGGTTTTAATCATGTTATGCTGCAATGTAAGAGGTTTCTTTTCTTTTACAATGTATCATGAGACTTTTCAACATTTCTATATAGTCTTTTAAAGATTTTTTTTTTAATTACTTGACAGACAGAGATCACAAATAGGCAGAGAGGCAGGCAGAGAGAGAGATGGAAGCAGGCTTCCCACTGAGCAGGGAGCCCAATGTGGGGCTCGATCCCAGGACCCTGAGATCATGACCTGAGCTGAAGGCAGAGGCTTTAACCCACTGAGCACCCAGGTGCCCCTCTGTATATTCTTTTTAATCATTATTTTTAATGGTTATCCAGTAAGAGCCATCCCTGTTTTCCTACTAATCCCAAATACCAACGCATATGTCTCCATTTTCAGATTGCTATTGTTAACAACATTTCAATTCAAAGCATAGTAGAGGCTTCCTGAGGATTGTTTTATAGATGGCAGGGAGCAAATATGACACAAAGCCAGTGAGATACTGTTAAACTGATGGAGTTAACCTCAGTTAGTTACTGGAAACTTTTCTGAAAAGTAAGTGTTGTAAATGTTAGAGTATGTTATCATGGAGGGAGAAGTATCATCTTTACAGAATGTTCTCTGGAAGACAGTCATATTGGTTGATTGAATTTCTGTTCAGAATAAAGTTGGAAGAATAAACTGGTTGGGTTCTAAAGCATCTTTAAAGCTTGTGGATCTATGGTCATGTTTCATTGTTTCATGACTCTTGATCTTAAGTTATGAGTGCCTTTAAGAGAAAGTGATACCCTTATATCGAAGGGTCCTTAGAAGTGGTTAATATTATGATTTAATGCAGATTTTATTTTAAAATAATTGTTTTATTGATAATTCCTTTTGAGCCTGAAGTTACAGCAGAAAATAAACTATCATCTGTGTCTAAGCTTAGAAAGCATTCATAAAAGAGACATAATAAAAAATTATAAAAGAATATGTATTGAAATTAAACACAGTTCTTCCAAAATTACACACCAAAGGATTTCACTAACTTGAGAGTTACAAAAGAGAAGTCATGAATAGAATGTAACAACTTGATAGTATTTGAAATAATTCCTACTTTAAATAATCGACCAGATGAAGCCGTCAAATGGCATTGTATGCTACCCAGTGGGAAGGTTTTCTATAATTCAGCTCTTAGATATAAATGGAGCTATTACCATGGTAACTATTTTTGAGGCTAATGAAAGTGTAACAAATATGGACAAAAAAAATCCCCCTCCCAAACCCCACCCAAACAGTAAATTTTCCTATTTTACTAAAAACGTCACTGAAAAAAGTAAAAAACTTCAGACACATAGACTGCTTTGTTGTGTAGGGAACACTTGTTTTCAGCTGGTTTCTTCTTTTTTGTGGAATGTCTTACCTTCAGGGTAAGAGTGAGATTTATCCTGCTGCATAAAGGGAGGAAAGCCTTTAGTGAAACTGAAATTTGTGGAATGCACACACTTTTAAAAATATGGTTTTCTTCTTAACCTAAGCATAAATCATAGTTTATGAGTATGTTCTATTGTTTCTCCTTTCTTTTAAAGCAGACAAGGTTATAATGCAGTATTGGTAATTTATAACTGTCCAGGAAAAAAAAAATCTGTAGATTTTTCTTCCTGCAACTTCTCTGATAATTATATGTATATTTATGTATGTTTACATACATATATAATATTGCATTTATATTACATATGTATTTATGTTTGTAAGTAAAATTTATTTTATTTTTGATGCCATTTAAAAATTAGTGTTAATTTTTTAATTAAATTTTGAATTAGCTGTAGGAGGAGTATAGATGAGGATTTGCAATGGAAGGGAAATTTTACAAGCAGTTTTCAAAAAAAAACTTTTTTTGAACTTCAATCTACTGGATTAATAACTCCTATCTCTTTATATGACTAATCAAATAGTGTTTCACGAAATGGAAGGTAATATTCTGGTTAATGCAAGAGGAATAAAGGCTAAATATAATTCAGTTCCGATTCATTGATAGACTATTCCAAAAAAATTAAATGAATAGTTCACTGAACCATAGTAGTTACCATCTTTCTACGAGGTTGCAGACATCAACACCTAGTCTCTCAGACATTTTCATCAGCATCCCAGTATTCTTCTGCTGTGCTATAGAAGTTTCCTAGCTCCAAGCAGGTGTTGCCTGGCCAGACTGGATAGAGCAATATGCACTATTATTCAGATTAAAACAATCCACTGGAATAACTCATATGGAGTGTGAATAATCTCTGGGTTTTCCAAGCACAGTGGGCAGAAGAAACATAAGGATGTTGACAGCATATCTTCAAGCCCCGTGACATTGGTACAAACTGCCTGAAAATGCTACCAATTAGTCCAACCTGATGTACAGTAAAAAAAGTGATGGAATTTTTAGCCAAAAGTAATGAAGCAAAGGGCCTGTATAGTGGCAGAAGCTTTGTAATAACAAAATTATAGAAAGGAAAATTACTCCAGGCTGTGGGCCTTGTCTTAATACTACTTGCAAAAAAGAAGAAGAAGAAGAAGAAGAAGGAGAAGAAGAAAGAAGAAGAAGGAGAGGGAGAGGGAGAGGGAGAGGGAGAGGGAGAGGGAGAGGGAGAGGGAGAAGGGGAAGGGGAAGGGGAAGGGGAAGAAGAGGAAGAGGAAGAGGAAGAGGAAGAGGAAGAGGAAGAAGAAGAAGAAGAAGAAGAAGAAGAAGAAGAAGAAGAAGAAGAAGAAGAAGAAGAAGAAGAAGAAGGAGGAGGAGGAGGAGGAGGAAAAAAGAAAACAAGAAAAAAAGCCAGAATCCATGACATCACATCACATCCATTCACAGATATTTATTAAGCACCTCCTACTACTCCAGGCACTATGCACTGGGGGTGCAATAATGAGTAATACAAAGTCCCTGCCCTCATGGAGTATGTGATCTTCTGAAAGAAGATCCAGTCAAACAAAAATATATCATTCACTTCCTATGTTAGGAATCGGATAAAGAAGTTATCTACTATTTCATTTAATCGTAACAACCTCATAAGATTATATTAATCTATTCAGACTGCTATAGCTTGGCTTATAAACAACAGAAATTTATTTCTCACAGTGCAAAGGTTGGAAGTCTGAGATCAGGGTGCCGGCAGGGTCGAGTTCTGATGAGGGACCTCTTGGTGGCAGATTGCTGACTTCTTGAATGCTCACATGGCTGAAGGCAAAAAGCAGCAAGTTCTCCCCTGACACTTACAAAGGCAATGAAGCCATTATGAGGACTCTGCTATGATACCTCACCTGATCCTCATTACCTCTCAAAACCCCAACCTCCTACTACCATCACATTGGGGGGGGGGTAGGCTTTCAACATATGAATTTAGGGGAGATACAGACATTCAGTCCATAACAAAGATACCACTAATATTCCCATTTGAACAGTCAAAAAGCTGTGTAAAATAGAGTCAGAATTTGAACTTAATTTTATGTAACTCCATAAAAGCAACCAAATTCTGTGGAGTATACCATCTATCATCTATCTATCTAATCATCTATCCATCTATCATTTTTGTCAATATTTTTCAAGAATGTTTCTTTGCCTCTACGAGGAAAACATATAAACAGAAACCACGTGATTACTAGTTGCTACATGAACAACTTGAAGTATAAGTTGTTATACTTCAGCTATAAAAAACATATTCAAGAACAATCCTATGTGGGCTGGACAAGTCAGAAAAGGTTTCATAGAGGGATGACTGGGAATTTTTGTTGTGGTTAAGGTAGAGTTGACATACAATGTTACATTAGTTTCAGATGTACAACATGGAGATTTGCCAATTCTATACATGAAGTTATGCTCACCCAGATAAGTACAGTTTGCATCTGTCACCATATAACATTATTATAATATTATTGATTATATTCTCCATGCTGTAATTTTCATCTCCATGATTTATTTATTTTATAACTGGAAGTCTGTATTTCTTAATCCCCTTTACCTATTTCAGCCGTCTCCCCTCTGGCAACCACCAGTTTGTTCTGTTTTTATGGGCCTGTTATTCTTTGTTTTGTTTTTCAGATTCTATATATAACTGAAATCACATGGTGTTTGTCTTTCTCTGTCTGCCTTTTTTCACTTAGAGTAATACCCTCTAGGTCTATCCATGTTATTGCAAATGGCAAGATCTTATTTCTTTAATGACTGAGTAATATTCCATTGTACACACACACACACACACACACACACACACATACACACACATCTCACATTTTTAAAAGTTTTTATTTAATTCCAGTACGTTAACTTAAAGTGCAATATTAGTTTCAGGTATTGGTAGAATTAGCCCGGGAAGCCATCCAGCCCTAGACTTTTGTTGTTGGTAGATATTTGAATATGGATTCAATTTCTTTGCTGGTTAATGGTCTGTTCCTGTTTTCTATTTCTTCTTGTTTGAGTTTTGGCAGTTTATATGTTTGTAAGTATTTATTAATTTCTTCCAGATTGTCCAAGTTTTTGGCATACAGTTTTTCATATTGTAGTTGTATTTCTGTAATGTTTGTTGTTATTCTTTCTCTGTGATTTTATTTATTTGGGTCATTTCTCTTTTCTTTTTGATAAGTTTGGCTAGAAGTTTATCAGGTTTATTAATTTTTCTAAAGAACCAGCTCCTATTGTTTTTTTAGTTTCTATATCATTTATTTCTGCTTTAATCTTTATTATTTCCTCCTTCTCCTGGTTTTAGGCTTCATCTTTAAGTCTTTTTATAGCTCCTTTAAGTGTAAGGTTAAATTGTTTATTTGAGATTTTTCTTATTTCTTGAGGTAGACCTATATTGCTATTTACTTACTTCTTTGGACCACTTTGTTGCATCTCAAAGGCTTTGGACTGTTGTGTTTCATTTTCATCTGTTTCCATGTATTTTTAAATTTCTTTCTCGACCCATTCATTCTCTAGTAGGATATTCTTTCACCTCCCTTCATTGGGGGTCTTTCCAATTTTTTTTTCGTGGTGATTTCTAGTTTCATAGTGTTGTGGTCAGAAAACATGTGTTGTATGTTCTCTGTCTTTTTGTATTTATTGAGGCCTATTTTGTGACTTAATATGTGATCTGTTTGGGGGAATTTCCCATGTGCACTTGAAAAGAATGGGTATTCTCCTGCTTTAGGATGGAATGTTCAGAAAAGATCTGTTAAGTCCCTCTGGTTCAGTGTGTCATTCAAAGCCATTGTTTCCTTGTTGATTTTCTGTTTAGAATCTTTCCATTGTTGTGTTATTATGCATTAGCTCCTTTATTTTTGTTACTAATTGTTTTATATATTTGGGGGTTGCCATGTTGAGTGCATAAATATTTGCAATAGTTATTTCTTCTTGTTGGATTATCCCCTTTAATGATTATAGAATGCCCTTCCTTGTCTCTTTTTATAATCTTTGTTTTAAAGTCTATTTTAACTGATACAAGTTTTGCTACTCTGGCTTTCTTTTGACATCTATTTGCATGATAAATGTTTCTCTACCTCCTCTCTTTCAATCTGCAGGTGTCTTTAGATTTAAAATGAGTCTCTCTAAGGCAGCATATAGATGAATCTTGTTTTCTTATCCACTCTGACACCCTATGTCTTTTGATTGGAGTATTTAGTCATTTTATAGTCAAAGTAATTATTGATAGATTTGTGTTATTGCTCTTTTATTACTTGTTTTGTCATTGTTTCTGGAGATTTTCTCTCACCTTTCTTGTCTCTATCACTTTTAGTTTCTCCTTTGCACTCGAAGAGTTCACTCTTATATTTCTTGCAGGGCTGGTTTAGTGTCACGAACTCCTTCAGTTTTTGTTTGTCTTGGAAACTCTTTACCTCTTCTTCTATTCTGAATGATGGCCTTGCTGGATAGAGTATTCTTGGCTGCAGACTTTTCTCATTTAGTACTTTGAATATACCATGCCACTCCCTTCTGGCTTGCCAAATTCTGTTGAGAAATCTCCAGCTAGCCTTACGGGTTTTCCCTTGTAAGTTAAGGACTTATTTTGTCTTGCCTCTTTTAAGATTTTTTCCTCTATAAGTATATTTTGCAAATTTAATTATAATATGTCTTGGTGTTGGCCTGCTTTTTTGATCTTTTTTTTTTAAGATTTTATTTATTTGTTTGACAGGCAGAGATCACAAGTAGGCAGAGAGGCAGGCAGAGAGAGAGGAGGAAGCAGGCTCCCCGCGGAGCAGAGAACCTGATGTGGGGCTCGATCCCAGGACCCTGGGTTCATAACCTGAGCCAAAGGCAGAGGCCTTAACCCACTGAGCCACCCAGGCGCCCCTGCTTTTTTTGATCTTGATGGGCATTCTCTGTGCCTCCCAGATCTGGATGTCTATTTATTCCCAGATCAGGAAAGTTTTCAGCAATTATTTCTTGAAATAAATTTTCTTCTTCTTCTAGGCCTCCTATAATATGAAAGTTGTTATGTTTGATGGAGTCACTGAGTTCCCTAAGTCTATTCTCATGTTCCATAATTATTCTTTCTCTCTTTTATTCAGCCTCATTATTTTCCATTATTTTATACTTTAAGTCACTAATTTGTTCTTTTTCTTCTTCCAGTCTGCTGTTCATTGTATCAAGCCTGTTTCTAAGCTTATTAATTGTATTCTTCACCTCTGATTCTTTTTTAACTCTTTTATCTCTGTGGTAAGGGTTTCACTGATGTCTTCACTCTTTTCTCAAGTCCAGTGAACAAAAATCACTTCTTTATCTATTCATTTATTGATGGATACTTAGGTTGCTTCTATATCTTGGCTATTGTAAATAAAGCTGCAATATGCATAAGGGTGCATATAGCTTTTCAAACTAGCGTTTTTGTTTTCTTTGGTTAAATACCTAGTAGTGGAATTGCTGGATCATATGGTAGCTCTATTTTTAATTACTTGAGGAAGTTGCATACTGTTTTCCACAGTGGCTGCACCAAGTTACATTCCCAACAGCAGTGTACAAGGGTTTCCTTTTATCCACATCCTCACCCACACTTGTTATTTTTGTGTTTTTGATTTTAGCCATTCTGACAGGTGTGAAGTAATATCTCTTTGTGGCTTTGATTTGTATTTCCCTGATGATGAGTGATGTTGAGCATCTTTTTATATGTCTGTTGATCATCTGTATGTCTTCTTTGAAAAAATAGCTATTCAGGACCTCTTTCCATTAAAAAAATTTTTTTTTGGTGCTGAGTTGTATAAATATAAATTTTGGATATTAATCCCATATCTAATATATCATTTGCAAATATTTTCTTCCATTTAGTAGATTGTATTTTATGCTGTTGATGGTTTTTTTGTTGTCGTTCTTGTGCAAAAGCTTTTTATTTTGGTGTAGTTCAATAGTATATTTTTGCTTTTGTTGCACTTACCTGTGGAGACATCTAGGAAAATGTTGCTAGGGTCAATGTTCAGGACAGTAGTGCTTATGTTTTCTTCTAAGAGTTTTATGGTTTCAGGTCTCACGTTTAGGTCTTTAACCCATCTTGGGTTTCTTTTCATGTGTGGTATAAGAAAGTGGTTCAGTTTTATTCTTTTGCATGTAGCTTTCCAGTTTCCTCAACAACATTCATTGAAGAAACTGTTTTTTCCTCTATTATGCATTCTTGCCTTCTTCATAGATTAGTTGATGATATAAGTGTGGGGTTTGTTTCTGGGATCTCCATCCTGTTCAATTGATCTGTGTTATAATAATCAAAAAAGTATGGTATTGGCACAAAAATAGACATACAGATCAACAGGAAATTCTTATTATTGTCACCTCTTGGAGATTCCTCATAACTTATACTATCTTCACAGTAATTTTAAAATCAAAGACATATGATAGATTTAATATTTTCCTTGTTATATAGATGTTCAAATAGAATCAGAACTACTGTTTCCAATTTTACATATCGAGTTTTGTCAGGTTAAGATAAGAAGAACAGGGCCCCTGAGTAGCTCAGTTGTTAGGCATCTGTCTCTGTCTCAGGTTGTTGTCCCAGGGTCCTGAGATTGAGCCCCACATTGGCCTTCCTACTCTGTAGGAAGACTGCTTCTCCCTTTCCCACTCCCCCTGCTGTGTTCCTTTTCTCCCTGTCTCTCTCTCTCTCTGTCAAATAAATAAATAAATAGACTTAAAAAAAAAAAGATAATACAATTATTTCTGTGCCTTTAGCATGGCAAAGCACTAACCTAGCTACTTAATATTCGGTCCTTCTGGCAACCAAATAAATGAGTCTGTTATTCTTATTAACCCTTTTCGACATATAAGGAAACTAAAGCTTAAATAAATAACTTGTTTAAACATAGAACAAACCTGGAGCTATTTATTCATACATTAGCTACCCTATACTTTATTACCCCTCTATACTACCTCATAATCAAAAGAGTTAAGCAATTTCATTTATGACATGGAGTAGAGCTAAAGATATTTTTGACTAAAATCATGAATTTATTGGTTTGGTGTAGATTGGGTAGATACAGATTTGATATCCTTATGTGTTACGTTTTCTTTCCCTGAGGCCGAAAAATCTCCTCCCACTAGGCACACAAACCTTTTCTTTTATGCAGTAGTGACTAAGAGTTGCTTCCCAGTCTGTCCCTGCCCCAGCTGCCAGCTATAAGCCACTAGCCACTGAGATAAGCTGGGGAGTGGAAATGGGGTGGAAGAGAGGACAACTTCTATATATTCTAATTACCCTGATTGGAAAGATTATAGACTTGAAAATAGGTCAATTATCTACTCCCCCTCTATTACAAAAAACAAATTCACAAATTTTAAATAGTCACATAGGCCAAATTACATTTTCTAAGAGGTTTTGAAATTAGATTTGGGCTTGTGTTTCAGCTCTGCCATGGATTTGTTGTGTGTAAGACCCACTTCTAGGTCTTGTCTTCAGAGACAGAGAGAACACACAATTGCACCTGTACACCCCTGACACGCTCACAAACTTCTTTCTCTCCTGCTTGCTGGAATGTAGTTAGGAGCATTTTGTACATTGTGAACCAGAGCTTAGAGGTGGTTGGGAAATAAATCAGCAATGAGCCTATGATCCTGACCCTGGGGTACCATCATAGGCCTGATCTGCTTTCACTTTGACAGTAACACGGGAGAGAAATAAAATTCTATCTTTTAGAAGTAACTTAATTGATATCTTCTCCATAAAACCACTCTCCTACCTCAATTGCTCAAGCACACATAGCTCTAGCAATCCTGTTCTTTATCCTATATGATAAAGTTTTAACTTCCTCCTGGAGTTTCCCCATCATTATACAAATATACTGTTAGTCTTACTATCTTAAAAAAAAAAAAAAATCTTTTCATGAACCTCCTTCCTTTTCCAACTGTCACTTCTCTCTTGTCCTTTATAGATAAATTCCTTTTCATCTCTACTGCATGTTTCCACAAGAGTCAGGGCACTCTTATCAATCCACCAAAATTGCTCTTATCAAGGTTGCCAGAGACTGCCATATTGCTAAATCTAAGAGTCAACTTATGCTACTACTTGAGGACATTTGCTTTTAATTTTTCTTCTTACTTTGAACCATTCTTCTCCAGATATCAATAGAGTTTACCTCTTATTCTCCTCAATGTTTTCTCCAATGTCCCCTTCCCTGAAATGTTTTCCTTGACTGACTTATTTAAAGTCTTCAATCAACTACAAACTATCCCACTTTACTGACTTATTTTTCTCTATAGCATTTGCTACCATCTATTACACATTATCCATTTTTATTTTATTTATTACTTAGCCCAACCCATGACAACGAGATAAGCTCCTCTAAGGTAAGCATTTTATTTGTCATGTTCACTGTCGTATCCCTAAGCCTAGATGTAGTAGATATTGAACAATTGAATGAATGAACAGATACATATTGAGAATTTATTAGGTGTCATTCACCATGCTAGGTACTGTGAGGATAAAGTGAACAAGATAGATGGGGTCTCACCTTTAAAACTACTTATGATCTATTTCATTCAATTTCTATACTACATGAAAAATGCTCTGGAGATGTATAATGGAGATATGCAGAAGAAATATAGAACCTAAAATTGAGGCATCAAGGAGAACCATGATATAAACCAGTGAAGAAAGTCCTAGAATCAATCCTAGAACCTTATAGACCAGTAGAAGTCATCCCTGTAAAACGAATGGGAGGGAAAGGAGTGGGGTGGCAGGAAGGGTATAAATCTAGGCAAAAGGAATTGGTTTAAGTGAGACTGCTATGCTGCAAGAACTTCTAGAAGTTCAGGGTCCACTGGAACACAGAGGAGAAAACAGAAGTGATGAAAGAGGAGATGACATTATATAGTAATTAAGATTAGGGCTCAAAAGACTAATTGCTTGAATCTGAAACTTCATTGTACCACTTACCCATTCATGTGTGGTGGCAAATTATTTAATCTCTCTGTGCTTCAGTTTACTTACCTGTGAAAGGGAAAAATGGTATCCTACTTGGTGTTCTGAGTATTAAATGAGGTTTAAATGTAAAGAATATAGCATCAAGTCTGATAAACAAGAAATCCTTGATAAATGTTGCTTGATATTGTGGTTGTTCAACTTGTTAAATGATCAGAGAAGAGATTATTACAGTCCTTGAAGGTCATGTCCAGGAACTAGATAACCCATCCACTTCCAACAATCTGTGAGACATTATGTATTGCTAGTCTAATCATTTTGTGATTTTATCATAAATATTACAAATACACACTTTTCCTGTTTCCCAGAATCATTTCCATGATATTGAATAGAAGACTGATAAACTGGCTTCATGTTAGCCCAAGGAGAAGTGGGGATTGATTGGGGGCAGGGGATTGTACACTATCTTAATTAAAGTTCTTGCTGAAAACACAATTCATTTTATTTACAGAGATATATTTTAGGAGTGTGTTTGTGGTAACATACAACAAAACTTAACAAATCATAGGTGATTGAAACAATGCAAAAAATGAATATAATCATATTTATTTATTTTATTATATTTTTTTTTACTTAAGCTGATTTTTAAATTTATTATTTTATTTATTTAAGCTAAGATTTTATTGAAGTCTATATATTCTAAATAGGCACCTGAAGTTTGTTAAAATTAAATTCTGGGACAATGTTAAAATGTATCTTCACGGGCACGTGGGTGGCTCAGTTGGTTAAGCCACTGCCTTAGGTAAGGTCATGAACTCGGAGTCCTAGGATCGAGTCCCACATCGGGCTCCCAACTCTGCAGGGAGTCTGGTTCTCCCTCTGACCTCCCCTCTCATGCTCTCTTTCACTCTCTCTCTCTCTCTCAAATAAATAAATAAAATCTTAAAAAAAAAAAGTATCTTCTCCATATCCCATTTAGTAACCTTTACCGGTTACAGGAAAGAGACAATTGAATTTCAGTGTATTTGGGAGCCTACATCATCGGAATAATTACTTTAATTCTCCAGTAAAAGAAAGGTATCTTAAAAGGGATTGACATGTGTCTGCATTTTTGATTGCATTTTGATTGACATGTGTCTGCATTTTTTAGAAAAAGACATAGACAAAAGAGATAATGTAATGATTGACTTTTACTGCGTGACACAGTGCGGGCCGTCAAGGGCCCAAACCCTGGAGATGTGGAATACCTTACTGCAAACTCTTTTCTGGTTACTTAAAAGGCTCTCCTCACTTCCTATTAATTACATGTCAACTGTGCAACTAACTAGCAGTGAAACCGAACATCTATTTCTAAGAGGGTAGAAGGGTTATTTTTAAGCTTCGTTAAATCCATTGTGCTTTCTCTTGTTCATTTGTTGTATTGTCTGCTTTTGGCACAGAAGTGTCAACAGGTGTAACAAAGTTTAAATGGATGCATAATGCCAACTGCTTCTCTAACTCTGGCATGAGAAAGGACCTCCTGTAAGAAGAGTTGCCTCCTGAAGCATTTTGTTAGCTGTCATTGGCTGGAACTCCTGTCAGCCTACAAGAGGCCAGCCAACTTATGAGTAGGCAACCTGCCATCTAAACAGATGGGCATTGGTTTGGCAGCCAAGAGGCCAAGTGTATAAAGTGAATGTAGGTATCAAGGCTTCATTTCCAACTGAGCTTACTGAGAAGTCTGTTTGTCCTGATATCATATAAGCTGCTTTGATGGCTTTGATCAGTTTTTAAAAGGCACAAACGACATTAAATACTTATCACAATAATATTTCAATACCTTTAATTTGATTGATTATTAAAACTTATTAAGAAAATTAGAAAATTAAACTGAGACAGCATTTGTAAAAGATTTAAATCCATAGAAACTGGTTTATGTACTGATATGCCATATTTTCATGGATGAAGCTAAAACTCATGATGATTTATATTGTCCCCTTAGACAACAAGTATTCTGAGGCCAGGGAAAGTTTTCAGGGTATGTCTGTGATAAAACATGCAGCAATACTCAATAAATGATAGGCAATTGAATCAGTACAAATAATGCATATGATTCTCTAAGTAAAAACTCTGTGAGGGAAGGGGCCTTGAAAGTCCTACTGCTGCTACTTTTCTCAGTGCTTAATAAATTCTTGGGGAATGAAAGTATAGCAATATAATTCTCTGCTTACTATGTAACATGTGTTTTTCAGGTTTCAAATAAATTCAATGTAATACTTAAAGCATGAGACAGGAGTGAACTTGATTAAATCTCTGATGATTCAGAGGGTACTTAAAAAACTCACAATATGAATGTGTGGATATTTAAAAAAAAATGTGTGGATATTTGAATGAAACCTGTGCTGACTTAAAATTTGCATTTGCAAATTTTGTCAATGTCAAGTATATAAGATTGACCTCATGTTTATTTTCAATATATGCAAACAGATAAATACAGAAGTAATTATATCCACAGGCTGGTACATATATTGCCTAGCTCTGTCCCTTAAGATATAGTCAAAACAGTGACACCTACTAGCAATAATCCCACCTAACACCCAGATCTTGGTTTCTAAATACCATTCTCTAATAAAAGGAGAGAGGGTTCCTTGGAGAAATGATAGATTCTAGGCCTGGGCCAGGAAATAAAAGTGAGCCTGGAGCCTTAAGGAAGTGCTTAAGGAAAGAAAAAAAAAAAAAAAAAAAAAAAAAAAAAAGATGGGATCATTCTATAAGGACATTAGAGTCAACTTAAAAAAAGAGACACCGATGGCCAACTCTGCGCATTTTGAGCAAGAAATGAACAATAACCATAGTGGATTATAAAGCAAGAATAAAATTAAATGATCATGGATCCATATTGATATATTATTAATCAATAAACAAATGCTGAAGAAAGTTTACATTTTCCTCATAGAATTCCCAGTACTAAATGTACATGGAATGAGGGAAGTAGAAAATCACAGTTAGAGTACAGCAGTAATTGCATCAGGCAAACCTACTGATGAATGCCAAAATTGGGTAAAACATTAAGGAGAAACAGGATATTTGCACAGCCTCAAAATATCTTTCCCCATATATTTATCAGTTGTTAAATATTGTATGATCCTTTTTCCTCCAGGGGTGGGGAGAGGTGGTGTTTTGTTCCCAACCCTTGAGTATAGGCTGGACTTAGTAACTTGCTTCCAAAGAATAGAATTTGGTAATTGTGGGGTTTATTTTAAAGTAAACTGTATGCCTCATATGGGCTTGAACTCATGACCCCGAAATTAAGAGTCTCATACTCTACCAAATGAGCCAGCCATGCACCCTGCAAAGAATAGAATTTAGAAAGATAAAAATAGTGGAGAGGGGCACCTGGGTTGCTCAGTGGGTTAAGCCTCTGTCTTTGGCTCAGGTCATGGTCTCAGGGTCCTAGGATCGAGCCCTATGTTGGGCTCTCTACTCAGCAGGGAACCTACTTCCCCCTCTCCCTCTGCCTGCCTCTCTGCCTACTGTGATCTCTCTCATTCTCTCTCTGTCAAATAAATAAAATCTTCAAAAAAAAAAAGTGGAGAAATCAGGCAGACACCATCTTAACCAAGCAATGAAGGTTAACATCATTTCAGTAGGTCATGTTGATATATACATCCTATACGGTGTGACATGAGAAGGACACTTTGCCTCTGTGATGTTCTCCTCCAAATCCACAAGTTCAGCTTAATCATGAGGAGACATTAGTCAAACCTAACTAGGGAATTCTACAAAATACCTGACCAGTACTTTAGAAGTGTCAAGGTAATGAAATACAGCAAAGGACTGAGAATTATCACAGATTTGGGGACCATAGGAGACCTAAATATAGCATAGCATACTAGATTGTACCATGAACATGTTGGGCCGTTAGTGGAAAACCTGGGGGTCTGAATGAAGTTTCTAGCTTTGCCAACACTCTCATGTGTTTGTTAATTTCTTACTTCTGAAAAATGTCCTGTGGTTAGATAAAATGCTAACATTAGAGGAAGTTGGGTAATGGATAGACAAGAACTTCTTTACTATCTGTACAGTTTTTCTGTAAATTTAACTTAAAGTTGAAAGTTTATTTTTAACTTAAAAGTTAACTTAAAGTTGAAAAAATTACATTAAAAATGCCTATATTTACTTGCTTATTGTTTGACTTAGATTTTGAAACAGAGAGTAGAAAGTAAATACAATTTTGTTTACATGATTTTGTTTTGAAACAAAAATCTCTGTACTGTTATAAGTATTCTGGAATAAATTTCAAGTGCCTTGCTAAAAACTTGATTATTGAATTTAGTTATTTATTTGAAGACATTATAATTAGGATGATCATATTCAGACCAAGATGTAATAATGAAATACGGCTACTGAATATTTTTTCATTCTTAAGAATAATCAACTTTGCAGACTTCAGGTTTACCCACAAACTATTACAGATGATCATATAAGGGTCACTATTTTCTTCTCTATATAAATCACAAAAATCTGAAATATATATATCAAAAGCTAACTTAATTTTGAACATTTCCTCAAAAATTAACCATAAACATACCCACTTTACAGCTAATGAGAACTGACTGATTTTTTATTTTTTTTAAATTGCATTGCAAAATTCTAAAATCATCTCCATGTCCCAGCTTTGAGCCTACCAGAATAGGACATCTGAGGAATAATGCATTGCTATAGAGTGCTTAACTCAAAAACCTCTGGGAAAAATAAGAAAAACAAAAAGAACACTTCAGAAAACTTGAGTTTCTTATATTTGTTTCGAAATGAAAAGTTATACTGGGTTTCTTGAATAGCAAGGTTTTGGCAATGATCACACAGAAAAAGTCTGGGTGGGGTCTTAGTATAAGCTCCTCTATTTCATAGTAGCTTGAAAATTATAGGAAATGCTAAACAAATTTCCCAGATTCAAACTGCACTGAGAAAGAGCAAAAACATGAAAATATTTACAGTAATTTTTTAAACTAAGTTTTCTCTAGTTCACTTCATTTCATCAGATTGGAAATTTGGGGGCAAGTGGGAGATTCAGTGTACATGTTTGAATTCTGGGAAATGTGTTGATTGAGGGAGGAAGATATAAAACAAGAATATTTCAGTGGTCTGAACTCAAACTTCTTATCCCAGTATTCGAGATCTTTCTTGTCTGACCCAAGTTTATTTTTTAAGTCATTCAGGTCAGGAAGTATTCGGTTTCAGGAGAAATAGGACCATTCAAATGAGGTCAAACAAACAGGTGTTTTTTTGAAAGGGTGAATTAATTTTAATGACAGAGGGACCCACTGATGTGGGAAATATAGGCAGGAAAATGATGGCTTAATGATTATAATAATAATAGTTACCACTGCTTACCATGTGCCTGATACGGTTCTAAAAACTTTGTGTACATTATCTCACATAATTCTCATGACAACTCAAAGTTGATTCATGCTACTTCACCTACTCTACAGGAAAGTTTAGTAACTTTCCCAATATCGACACACTGGTTAGAGGAATAGCTGGCATTGACTGCTGGGGGGCTAGTCCCAGACACCCCACATTCAGACAGTCTACTGTGTATTTCTCTGTATCTTTGGCTCTGTTCCCCCACTCCACCCTCTTCATTCAGATGCCATCTGCTTTCCCATAATAACTGTATTTTGCATGTGCCTTCAGTTTGCCACAGCACTTACTCTGATTCCATGAAATTGCTGTTTTGCTTTTTACAGCTAAATGACTCAATTTTGCAATTTCCAGATTTCTGGAATAGATAATCTCATTCATCCAGCTTGTGTCAGGTGTCTAACCCTGATCCAGTCAGGTGAGGGAGAGAGAGGGAGAAGGAGGTAGAAAAGCAGATTTGAGTCACCTTATGCAAACATGCTAGATTTAATCCATTTAGAGTCTAGATTCTTGGAAGGAATTTAGATATAATGGCTCGCATCTTCCTCCATTGACTTCCTATCCTTATTTTTAAGCCCTATTCTACAAACCCTTTACAGTAGTAGGCCAGATACATTCATTAGTCTCTGAAGACATCTAAAGTGTTCTTCCAATGGTGCTTTTGCTCACAGTATTTTTCTGGCTTGAAATTTACTTTGTCCTTAAGACTTAAACCCTCTGGTTATTATCAGTACCTCAAGGCCCAGACCATGTAGTACTTCCTCCTTCTGAACTCCCACATATCTTCTCTTTTCATGTGCTTGGAGCTTTATCAGGTTCCCCCTCACATTGCCATTTATGGTTTTATTAGTATGGCTTTTCTCCCCACCTATATTAGTCAAATTAGTCAAATTAGTCAAAACCATAACTTTCTGGAGATCATAGCCTGTGTATTTAAATTTGTATGCCAACCACAATGCTAGAACTGTTGTGCATTGATTGAAGTACCTATTGAATGATGAAAGGAAGGAAGGACCAAAAAGCACAATTAGAACAGAAAGTGGAAGCTGTTAGACTGAGGGGGAATATGAAGATATTTCAAAGTTGAGTTTTCATTTCATTTTGCCTCATTTTTATAATTCTTTCCAGGAATTACAAGAGAATTTAAATTCCCAATGAGTGATTTTTCCCTTTACTATTTAAGTCTCATCTAGTTCCAAGTAGATGTTGGCCATTGGTTTTATTTCAGTGTCTAACTTCTAATAAATTGTGTTAGGTTTTTTTAAATATTCCAATGCCAACTATAAACCTAGTAAAATTTTGTTTTGAGATTATAATATAAAATGGGAAATATATTAATTATACATCTTAAACTTGAGGTATATTTTTATCTGTAACTCCCTCAGGCCAAATCTTCAAAATTGCTAACCATTAAAAGACCACATATGGGGGTCCCTGGGGCTCAGTGGGTTAAAGCCTCTGCCTTCGGCTCAGATCATGATCTCAGGGTCCTGGGATCGAGTCCCACATCGGGCTCTGCTCAGCAGGGAGCCTGCTTCCCCCACTCCTCCTTTCTGCCTGCTTCTGTTTACTTGTGGTCTCTCTCTGTCAAATAAATAAATAAAATCTTAAAAAAAAAAAAGATGACATATCCTTCATTATTTCCATTTCTGTTTGAAATCCTCCTAATTCTATGATTAGAATACATATAGGTTAATCTTAAAAACTCATTTCAAATAGTTTGGACTTGTTTCCCTAACTCAGTTTCCGGAAATATTTATTCTCCGATGACGGATGTTGCTTTTTGGATCTGAGAACTGGTGAAGACTAGAGATGCACAGCTACAGAGCCCAGGGCAGTTTAATCTGTTCAAATAGTCATTTAGGTTTAGTTAGTTCCGGGTTCCATTTGAAGTAACCCTAGAGATTTTAGTCAGAAGACGATTTTCCAGGGTTACCGCCATTCTGTTACTCAACAAAGATTAAAGGCCTGCATGGTGTCATCGTTCCAGGCTTGACCCAGAACAAAATTGCACATATGTGGTGCTTGATGCCAGTCATCTTTCCACTCAGGTCTCCAGTGCCAAGTCCTGATGGGCCTCGTGCCGCACGCAGCCTTGCCCCTTGACCTCCTCCCCTTTGGAAGTGTGCTGGAGTCATTCTCCTTGGTTAGGCAAACTATCTATCTTTCCTTTTTCTTTTATTACATTTTTTTAAGATTTTGTTTATGTATTTGACAAAGAGAGAGCACAGCCAGGGGGAATGGCAGAGGCTGGGGGAGAAGCAGGCTCCCCGCCTAGCAGGGATTTCCCCACTTCAGGCTCCATCCCAGCACCCGGGATCATGACCTGAGCCAAAGGCAGGTTGCTTAACCACTGAGCCACCCAGGAGCTCCCCAACCTATGTAATTTTTTGTAAGAAATGTTCAATGATGTAATACCCCTCCTAGTAAGGTTTTTTTTGGATTTTAAGCACCTCTAATTTCCAAGGAGGAAATATATTTTATATTGTGACCTAAGAAGAACATGCATGTTTGTCAAATGAATGTTTTATGGAACCATACTTACACTTACAGCTGCAGTGAAAGTCACGGTCAATGCTGAATATGATTTTATTAATAATGAAGTGTGAGTTTATATTTGATTCCATTTCCTTAAAGTACCAGTCAGAACATACTAAATTTACCTCCAGACCTACTAAAGGGTCACAAACAGGAACGACTTTATTGTGGGGTGTTTCTGGCCTGAAAGTGGCTTTTCAGCACACTCCAAGTTATACAAAGCGGGGGGCTGGAGAAGCAGCTCCATGATATTCACCCATGTTTCCCCCACACTTTCGCTTTCTTCGAAGTTTGGAAGAAAGTGAAAGGGACAGCAGAGAAAAGCATATATTCCTAAGGAGCACTTGAATTATCTTTTTATCATTTAGACTCCACAGAATTCTTGGGGAAGGCTTCTTTGAGCAATTAAACACTGACACATACGTCTGTGTAATCAAATTTGGAAAAGTGATACACATGCAATTTTGCCTCCACATACAAGTCTGGTCTCCTTCTTCCAGTCCAATGAATGCACTCTTCTTGAGTGTTGCTTCCTGTGTTTTCAAATTTAAATAGTCATTATACACAAAAGTTATTTTTTCCATGCTCACGAGGGTTGTATAACATCTAATGGGATCAGACTCCTGACTGAGTAATGAATATGGAAATTAGATAATCAAACTACAGGAGAAGGTTGACATGAACCCCAAGACCTTACACTAATAAAGCTGAAGGATGTGGGCAATTTTGTGTCAGTGAGTGAGAGTGTGTGGTCATAGTTGCAAAGGACATGTGTGTGTGTGTGTGTGTGTGTGTTTAATCCAGTAGTTTTTACAATTGTTTTGACCTCTTATGATTGAGTACCACTATAAGTAGCTTCTAACCTAATGACTGAGAGGTACCTTGGACCTGATGAAAAATATTTCTGCAATTTACTTAAAAATCTTAAGTAGCTATACTCCTAATTTAGGAATTGTTGTTGTTGTTTTTGTTGTTTTTAGGGAGCCAGCTAAGGTAGCTCATATTCTGTGATCAGACTCGTCCAATTTTAAATCCGCTGAATCAATAAGCCAGGTGTAGCCAAGCAGTGAACAACATTTATTACCATGCTTTGGGCACTTTCTATTGTCTTCTTCTTCTATCTTTTAAATGTCTAGGCTTCTTGATTTCTTATTATTTGATTTTGTGTGCATACAGTCACCTCTGCTTATGGTCATGTAAGTAAGAAACTCTGTCAGCAGACTGTACTTGTCTCTCCCACTGCATAGTAACTTTCCTAAAGGAGAGGAATGAAATCATCTCCTTCCTTCGCAGTGATCTATAGCCTCTGTTCTGTTCAGAAACACGCTCCATGAATGCTGTCTATATGCTGACCAGTTGCCCGTAAATGGAATATTTTATAGATTCTTCCTAGAGTAAGGGTGCAAAAAGGTCAGAACTAATGAACTTTTCTGGAAAAGCATTCAAATGAACCCAAAGGTAAATTCTAATTCAAGCCAGATGCTCAGAAGTTGAAGGAAGTCCCCTTGAAGGCATTATTCAAGCCAACCAGTCAAAGCTACTGTAATTTGGTCTCAAATATTTGAGTTCATTGGTTATATCCAGTGGATAAGCATATGTATAGAAAATTTAGATCAGATGATATATTTCATGTAAGAACAGATTTAAAATTAATCACAAATGAACAGAAGTGTCACATAGAAATCTCCGTGTTCTGATCTAAGTGCTATGCAAAGGGACACATTTTAATATTTTAATAGTCATCTTCTATGTCGTAGGACCTAAGCTCAATTTCTTATTACTGAAGGAACAAAAATAAAATGCCCTCTGTCTCTCTCTCTCTCTCTTGTTCAATGTGTGTGTGTGTGTGTGTGTGCACGTGTGTGTGTGTGTATTCTGCTTCTGATAAATATAAAAATTGTTAAATAAAAAAACAGACTTATTCTTTGGCATACTCTTAATAACTAGACAAAAAAATCTTTCTTTTATTCTCCTTTTGGTAATTCGGTAGCTTTATGATAGATGGCTTTGCTCAATTTAAAATAATAAAAAAAAAGAATAGAGAAAAAAAAAAAGCAAGCTATTTCTTTTGCTTGAAAATGAAATAATTATACCAGAAATGTCCCATATTCCTCTGTACCTCATCCTCCCAGAATCTTCCCTTATGGGCAGTCGTGCTCTATAGGCCTGGGCGGAGAAATGAGGAGAGAACCCTGTCAATATTTGATGAGGTCAAAGGAGAAAGTCTTGAAGAAAAAGGCTTGGCTTCTTTCCTTATGTGAGTTCTTAGGGGAAATTGCCTCTCATTCTTTCAGCCAAGACTGAGAGAAATAATTGTTCAGTTTATTTGACAAAACAATGAAAAATTTAAATAGGACAAGTGGAGTTAGAATAATAGGATCAAATTAATGCTGACTTTCTTTATATTACTTCTATCTACTCGTGAAATACAGCTGAAAAATTATTATTTTTACCCACTTCCTCCTTTGTAGCTGAAGTATGTCAGTAAGTTCTGCTATTTTACCTTCAGCATGATCTTTCCATCTCTGTTGCCACCATCCCTCCTAGGATAAACCATCACTAGTCCTCGTTTGGAAAATAGCTTAATAATATGTCTTTCTACTTCTGCGCTTGCCCTCTTTTAATCCATTACTGGCATAACAGATGGTGTGGTCTTTGAAGAACCTCTGTTAGATGATGCCACATTCTTTGCTTCTCTTGCATTTGGAAGCAAGCAAATGAAAATGCCCACATGTCTTAGACCATTCATAATCTGGCTCTTACTCTCCAAATTCATCTCACTGCACTCATCCTTTCCCTCTTGCCACACCCATGGTTGTCAATTCCCTGAGTTCACCCAGTCTTTCATCCTCGCAGGCAGGTGGCCAACTGCCTGCATTTCTTTCCTCCTCTCCCAATTCTTCAGTTGACTCAAACTTCATTTTTCAGATCTCAGCTTAATTTCCCCTTCCTGGAGAAATCTGCCTGGATCCTCCAATCTCAAGTAGATCATCCTTATCATTTTCTCCCACTGAGATTTATTCTTTTCTTCCTCCCACTTTGCAGAATTTACAGGGACACATGTTTATTGGTTTGTTTGTATGTCTTCTCAAACTGAATATCAAGAGGGCAAAGACCTTGTCCCAGCATTGTCTCCAACACTCAGCACAGTATCTGAAGTCCAGCGGGTCCCTGCACGGAATCGTTGACTTAATTCACTAATTAGTTGTTATATTAATAAACAACTTAATTAATTCGTTAAGTCATATGAATACATTATAGTATATGGTCCAATAATAAAAAATTTAAGTCTCTTTACTTAAGGAATTGAAATAGGACCTTAAGTACATATCTGAGACAAATTGAATTATTCTCCTTCCCTCTCTTAAAAAATGTCTTGTGGTCTTAACTTGTTGACTCTTAAATGATTTTTTAACTTCCAAACCCTAGAAAGATGCTCTGTCTTGCTTGGTCTACAATGATCAGCGGTCTCCACTTGATCATGAATGCAGGGAGATATTTTAAACTTTTTTTTTTTTTTTTTTTAAAGAAGGAAATCTCTCTCTGAAGAGAATCTAAAGAGAAAATAATCCATCCATTGGTGAGAAAGATGAACCTCCACTTGATCATGAATGCAGGGAGATATTTTAAACTTTTTTTTTTTTTTAAAAGAAGGAAATCTCTCTCTGAAGAGAATCTAAAGAGAAAATAATCCATCCATTGGTGAGAAAGATGAACAAGCGACTTCCTGTATAAAAATATGAAGCGCCAATTTCTTCAGTGCGAGCAGCTTAGAATTTGGGAATTCTCAGTATTAGTATTCTACCTGACATCAGACTTGGTTAGAGCCTGAGAGAAGCAAGTGCTTGGGCAGCCTCTTCATGTCCTGCCCCATCAGTGATGCCTTGTATACAAGCTTCAACTGCCTTCAAAACGATGGAATGATTCCTGAACCAGCATCCTTCCAATCCATGTAAATGGAATCACTTAAGAGCCAACTGACAAGTTGAGTTCCAGCTCTGGTTCTTGGAACATTCTTCTTCCCAGGGAGAGAGAATTTATGTTCTTTAGTCTAACGGCACAGCAGAGTTTGGCAAACTTTCCTAGTCTAATGGCAAAGGCATTTTGCTGCTCGTCCACTTTTAATAGCGGGTCTGCATTCTGGATTCCATCTTGAAACCTCTGAACAAATCTCCTGAATCCAGATCCATTCTGCAGAGATTTAGGAACTGCTTTCTGTTTTAAAAGCTTTTCTGAAAACAAAAACAAAAACAAAAACCTCCTCCACCAGGAGCTCTTTTCCTGACACATAGTATTTTAGAACTTGGGCTCTGGGGCCAGCCATATCTGACTGTGAATTCTCAGTGCATAAATGCTATGGGTTTTTCAGAACAAATTACGTAATCTCTCTAAATCTTAATTTTCTCAGCTACATGGAGATTAAAAGGACAGCAGTTTTCTCACAGGAATATTGTGGAAATTAACTGTGATTAGTCATGTACTGTTTTGAAAGTAGTATGAAGTTCTATCCCTAGAAGCTATCAAGCAGTGACTATTGGTTCCCATCTATATTGTCCTTAGATTGCAGAAGCCATCCTGTATCAGGAGGCAGAACTCTTGATTTTCCTATCTTCCTGAACCTCTCCTCTGTTATTTTCTATGCCAGTTAATGGGGCTATCATCTCCCAGATTTCCTAGGAGCTGTTCTTGATTCCTTTTCTTTCCCTCAGTCCTTACACACAATCCTTCAGTACGTATTTTAGGGTCAGTCTCAAAGTGTTTCCTGAAATGCACTACTTCTCATGATTTTCACTCTTAACACTCAAGGTCAAGTTACTATCATGTTTTATTGAATGATTGTGGTAGCTTCCTGATCTCTCTTTTAGCCTCACTTCCCTAAGACCCCATCCCCACATAGCGATCGATGAAAGGGTATTTTAAAAGTATAACCTTACCCTAACATCCCTTTGCTTAAGACCATACACAAGCTTTTGATTTTAGGTTACAATAAAAGGCATGATTTTGCCACGGCTTCAAGATCCTCCCAGTCTGCCTTTCAACCTACTCTTTGGCTTTATTTCTTCCAAGTCTTGCCCTTGCTCGATTTTTTTTACCATGTCTCTTTTCCTCACATGCCAAATTTATGATTAACTCTGAGCCTTTGTACTTGTGGGTCCCTATGTTTGAAACACATTTTTCTTAGGCCTTTGCCTGACTAACTCATTTTTATTATTTAGATGTCAGCCTTAAAATTCTCTCTTCAGAGTTGCCTTTCCTACTGTTCTTTCCTAAGTAAGACATTCCCACAACCCAGTCCCACTCTGTCCCTCTCCAGTCACCTGTTTTCTCCACAGAACTGCTTACTATCTGAAGTAATTTTTTTTATATTCCATCTCACCTCATCATATGCCCCCAAAGGCACACTCTATAATCTCAAAAATCCTATTCTCCATGTATCCCTCATCTGTAGAACAATGAAGGCACATGGTAGATCTGTAATAAATACTTGATGTGTCTTCTTCAATGAATGAGATTTGCGAGTTTGCACTTCTTTGCTCTGCTAATTGGTACCAGAAATGATGTGGGAAGAAAAAGCATAAGAAGAAGAGTTGACTCTACAAAAGACTCTTGCTACCTTTCAACAATTAAAACCACAAAAAAATGACAGGTCGCATAGACCTGACCTTTTAAAAGTGCACCTATAGCTGAAAGGGCATACTTCATTTTGTTTCTACCACATCTGCATACTTAAAACAACAGTTGGCAATAAGAGCAGCACTAAAAAAACAGAAGACAGGAATCCTTCCTTTGACATTTATATCTTTAACTATTTTTAGCAGTGTTGATGACCTATGTTTCTTTCTTTGGAAAAAAAATTCTTAAAGAGGGTTTCATAATATTTTAAAAAATAAAAACAGATGCTAGCAGCAATTTCAATCACGGATTTTCTTCTCATCTCCATTCCCTCTCTTTTAAGACTTACATTTCAAATTAATTATATTATGTGCTCAATGAAGGAAGATTATTTGATTATCATAGTTTAGGTTCATCCCTCATCCCCGATACTCCAAGGAAAGGAGGTAGTTCATTGTTACTCTAAATATTTTTGTATTCACCATAGAGAAGGAAGATACTATTTGTCAGTAGAAGAACTGCAAATAATAGTATATAGTAAAGCCTCTCATCAAGATACGTTGTTCCCAAGGTTCTGAAACATTCAATTTTGAACACTTGTCGAGCAGGAACATTATTGATTACAAACAAGAACTGAAGAGTGCATACAAATAGGACACTTAACTTATGTAGATATAAAAGTTTAGGTTTGAGTAGAAAAACAGAACAGAGAATTGATATTAACTTATGAACACAGGCAATGTGGACATTGCAGTTTGAGGACACTTGATTTCTTTTTTACTTCTTCTTTTTTTTAAGGTTTTATTTATTTATTTGACAGAGACAGAATGAGAGAAGGAATGCAAGCTGGAACAGAGGTAGAGAAAGAAGCAGGCTTCCCACTGAGCAGGGAGCCTGATCCAGGCTTGATCCCAGGACCCTGTCATCATGACCTGAGCTGAGCCACCCAAGGCGCCCCCATTTGATTTCTTTAAAAGCAAAATTTTCAAATATCTTTGCCTATGTTTCTGTCTTTGTGTCCAGAAATATATGACAATACTTAGATAATTTAAAAAAATTATCATCTGTTTGGAAGATAGTATATTTTCATAAACCTTTACAATCTTGAAGTAACAAAGTAAGGATATATGAAAAAAATCTTTAGAACAAACCTTAAAATAAACCAGAAAAAAAGAAAAAAAATGAAAGTGGATAATGGATTAATCTATTAACTTAAAATTGACTCTTTTTTAAGATTTCACATGTGAGTGATGCCATGCTATATTTATCTTTATCTGGTTTACTGCATTTAGCCTAATGCCATCCAGTTTAATTCATGTCTAAAATGGAAGGATTTTCACAACTTTATTTGTCAATTATACCTCAATAAAGCTGAAAAAAAACCCCAATAAATGGAACTTACATTGCTTTTTAAGGAAAAGGCTTTTGTTTTTATTTTACTTTTTTTAAAGATTTAATTTATTTATTTGACAGAGAGAGAGCACAAGCCGGGGGAACAGGGGAGGGAGAAGCAGGCTCCCAGCTGAGCATGGAGCCCAACACAGGACTCGATCCCAGGACCCCGGGGTCATAACCTGAGCTGAAGGGAGACACTTAACCAACTGAGCCACCCAGGCACCCTAAGGAAAAGGCTTTTAGTTAATACATAAATCATATGTGTGGAAATCTGTCTTTGAATACACATCTGTAAATGTGTGGATAAGAATCAGAACATGCACCTAAAGAGATGGTTTTCATTGTACAGCAACACCAAAGTTGGAAGTATAAATTACCAACAAATGTCCACTTCTCAATTGTATGACTATAAGGCAGAAGAATGGTGAACTTGACATAGATAGAATGGCTAATATCCTTTATGCTCTGGGCATGTGCTGATTGTGCAAGCTACTTATAATATCCTTAATGATTTCCACATGCCATATTCCCAGTCTTGTGTAGAAAGCTTATGGGACAGTTTTCTAGATGGTGAGTTGTATCACTGATGAGGAGATAGATGAGTGATTCCTGAAAGTTACTCTGTGATTGAGTGGAGACTGGGAAAGGAAAGATGTCTCAGAAGGCCAGAGAAGTTTTAAAGTAGCATTGTGAAGATTGATGAAGATAACCAATATATGTTAAATAATCAAGTTATTCAAACATGACAATAAAAACATACTTGCTGAGAAAACACTCAGTCTGCAATCTACATGTTAAAGTGAAGCACAGTCAAACTGAAATATTTTTAAATCTCCAAATTGGATGTCATAAGAGTTTGAACATTCAAGCTTATTCATCTACTGTTAAAAAATTCCCTTAAGTCCTGACAAAAGGACAGTGTAAATATATTAAGTATAATATAAGTAATATAGTTAAGTATAAGTATTAATATATTACTTATATAAGTAATATATAAGTATATATATATACACATTTATGTACTTTTATAGATTTTACATATATATAAAACTTGGACAACTTTTACATTTAGTTCTCATTTAATACATTTTAGAAGATTAAAAGTGACCCCCCGTAGAAAGAGGTTATAAGCAAATTCATTGCCTTGGGTATAATGTGACTTGGACAATATGGGGGAAATCAGAAAGTTCTGAAATGTATATCAAGCAGTTCTATGAAGGCTTTGAGATCCAAATCATATTTTGGACCCTTTTAACATATGATCACACAGCTTTATATACTTCCTTACAAATAAATATAAGTATCTGTTGAAGATATGCATTCTATTCAACGACGTTTAGGTTTCTTGAGGCAAAGACTGAGTCTTCACAGTTATAGCCCCAGCATGAGTCTAGTAGCTGGCAAAAACAGGAGCTCAATAAAAGTCTTGCTGTTGAAAGACTGAGTTTATATTTTGGGCTCTAGGGAAGATGTATGTCCTCTCTTTGTATATCTTTTAATCTAACTCCCTCATTCTTGGAAGACTTCAATGGATGTCTTTATGTTGATCACAGTCACTAGTGATGAGCGTATTGTTAATAAGGTATAACATGGCTGATTCTCTTAAGTGGCAGGTTCTAAAAGAGGATGCACCATGTGGCTTGAACATACAGCAGTTTTCTGTATAACCTTGGACCATTCATTTAACCTCTCTATGACACAGGTTTCCCATCTGTGAAATGAGAATGATACTATCTCCTGCCCACTTCACAGGAATAGTATGTCCACACCTGAGATAATGGCTATTCATCACTTGAAGCTCATTGGAGAAAAGTACTATTTAATTACAATTGTTACTGTTTCCTACACGGAGTGAATGATGATATGGGAAAGAAGAGATGTTACCCAAGTTACGTATAAGTGCGTCTAGGGTAGGGACAAGAAAGAAAAGGAAAAAGAACATCACTAAAATTCCTGCCGACTGAAATATTTTTGCTCTGGATTACCCCCTAATTAAAATATTTTCTTCTAAAGAGACAAAAAGAAAATGGAAAATAAAAAAAAAAGAAGATAAGAAATAGGATTTTTTTGGTGATTTTTATCAGAATAGGGATAAAGAATTTAAAAAATGGAAAAAAATTAGCAGGAGAGAAAAGTTTTAATAAGGTTTCTGGTTCACTTTTTACAGACAAGTGCCTCTTGATTATATGTTTGTGGCTTATCCACTTTCTGTACTATCTAGGTTAAATCTGCACCCCTGGGCAGACTTCTCCCTTGTCTGCAAGTTTCTGGGTCAAGTCCCTCTTTCTGTGACCTCTCCCTGAGGCAGTTTTTATGTCAAGGAATGCAAACCAATTTTAATATTAGCCTAAGGTAAACATAATTAGAAGGGTAAATTCTCTGCCAGAAGGGGGTGAATCGTGCAAGGCATTTCAAACTCAAATGTAATTTTTGTAAAAATTGCTTCTCCAAAATGTTATACCAAAGCAGCTCAGGGTTAGATATCATCCATAAATGATTACCACTTGTCCAATGAGTAGACTATCTTCGACAATAATTTTTAAAATGTCACTAAACCTGCATTTTCTTGCAAAATATTTAACAGATCCCTCCAACTTACCAATAAATTCTAACACCATAGATAATTATGTAGAACTCCATAAATATTTAATATCCATAAAATGCAATTCAGGTAATTAAAAATAAGAAAATAAAATAAAGGGAATGTGTGAAAAAGGGTAAACAGGGGAAATAATTGCCATTTAACAGGGCAGTAAGTTAATGAATAGGAATAGAAAAGTGGGTATTAAGAGTATAGGTATGAGTTACTTGGGCACAGAAAGGGATTCCTCTTTCATCGTTATATTCCCCCAGCAAACAGAGGAAAGTCTCAGTAAATCACTGGAGAATGACGTGTAGGACAGAGTAGGCAAAGGATAAAACAAGTTTGAGATTAGTTCAGGAACAAAAACAAAAAAGAGAGAGAGAGAGACAGAGAGACAGAGAGACAGAGTAGGGATCTGGCAGGAAGAAAAGTTTGTAAGTAATGAAAACAAATATTATTTAACTGTTTAAAAAGCTTGATTTTTTAGAAGTTCTATAGATGAACTTTCAGGTCATTGTGACTTTCATGGCTATTTTCTAGTTTTTGTTTTTTTTCTAGTATTTTCTAGTCAAGCTCATTTCTGTCCGTAGTGTTCCTCTGCAATTCTTACGTTTGTATATGTTCTTACAGTCTTGAAATTTATGCATAGGAAAGAGGAATCATTTTCTAGTTAGCAACAGGAGGATCACCAACCTGGATGGCAGTTGACTTCTAAAGAAGAGTTTACCCAACAAGGGTGATTTGACTCCTGACCTCCGGATGCAGAGTTCCCCTTTTCCCAATGCCCTTCTCTGTCAGAGGATGCTAGATTTGTAGGCCAGAAGATGGGAGTTCCAAAGCAGAGAACACTTATAACACAAGGGTTGGTGAATTCCACACATATCTCAAAGCATTTCCATCTTTTATTTTCGCCCATCGTGGCTGGTGCTCTCTCGTAAGTAGATTTTAAACATAAATTACACTCTGCCACTGGTTAATTTAAAATATTTAGAGTATAACTTTGACCCTTCCCTCAAACTTGAGGAACTTCTCTCTCATTTCTTCCACTGACTTAGTATCAAAGAGCTTTCTAAGGCAACCTGAGAAGAAGGTCAATATTAAAGAACAATTATGTTTTACTTTCAGAGCTCATAATCAATCTGTTTTCGGAGACATACAAACCCTAGGAGGTTTAGAAGGAATTTGGTCAAGTATCTTTTAATTTGTTTGTTTGTTTGTTTGTTTATGTTTGAGTATAGTTGACACACAAGGTCACATTAGTTTCAGGTTACAACATAGTGATTTGACAGGTTTACAGATTATGCTGTTTTTACCATAAGCGTAGCCACCATCTGTCTGGATACATCACTATTACGGTATCGTTGACTATATTCCTCATGCTGTGTCTTTTATTCCCGTGACTTATTCACTCTGTAGCCTACTGCTCTTTTTAATCAATAGCTTTTCTTTAAAAAAAAATAAAAAAATAAATAAATAAATAATCTACCTGTTGAAGAAAGTAGTTCAGGTGTTTCAGTGACTTGAAGTTGGGAAGTCGGGATCTACCAAATCTAATGGTATAACACAACTTTCTGACTCTCTGTGAGCCACAGCCCAGCAGCACTGCAGCCCCTGATCCCATCTCTGGGTGCTACTCTGGGGACAGAGGGTAATTCGCATAAGCAGTTTCTGGGGGAACAAATGATCTCTGCAACCAAAGTCTAAAAACAGCAACTAAAAATAGGTAAACTTTGCTGCGTGAGAATTCAGTACTGGCCCCTTTGACCTTAGTCCTCTTTTACAAATGGATCTGTGATTCTAATGGGGGTTTTATGGATATTAGGCACAGAACGGTAACCAACCTACACAGTGAGATGAGGGAGTAAGTTGCATGTTTCTGCAATCTTTGAAGATGAGAGAAGTCTGTCAACAGTCTGATCTTGCCCATCTATGATTATTAATGGCTTTCCAGTTTTCAGAACCTGGCTGTATATTGTTTCCAGCATTTCCTATCATTCTGTCTCTGTTTATATCTCCCTGGTAGACACACACTCCACTCTAAATGAGAAGCTCTGCCTAAGAGACAGCTGCAAAGGGTTCTATTTATGCACACAAGACTTGAAATAAGACATATCCTAACCTTTAATTATGAATTACTACCTAAGTTTCAAGGAGTGTGAAAGGGGTTGGAAAAGCAATGAGAAAATCATGCCTTTTTTTTTTTTTTTTAGATGACAAAAATCTTAAAGTTGATTTAACAGGGTTTCTTTGACTTTAGAAGTCATATGCTGAAAGCTCTTGTAAAAAAAAAAAAAAAAGAAGAAGAAGAAGAAGAAGAAGAAAGAAAAAAATATTGCACAGGTCACACTGCCAAGGATAAACAATCATTCTTAAGTCCTTTGTTTCAGGCCACAGTGAAACTTAATCCCCGAGGTGTTCCTGTCCGTCCATGCATGCATGCGGAGCTTGCCATTCCTCTAGTCCTGGTGCTTGCTTTCAAGCACAGAGCTCCTGACTGCAAGGCATTTGATTTCTGGTAATTAATCAGCTCATCATACCCGCTGTGTTTCTCCCCCAGGCCCAGCTCAAGTGAGTGATCCAAATCTGGCTTCGGGAAAAAAGAAAGCATTTATGCCCTGAGCGCACAGAACGAAACACTGATAAACAGTTCTTGGTAAAACGTGGGATTCAGATGGCATTATTTTTCTTCGTAAGCCATAAGTCATCTTAAAACACACACAAACACACACACACACACACACACACACACACACACAGAGCAAAAAACCAAAACCAAAACGAAAACCAAACAAAAACATGTCGAATGCCCTTTAAGCAGAAAGCAGTTTGTCTTAATAAAAAGAGTTATCAAGATTTGCTGGTGCTTGTGTCTGGTGCCACAGCCTTTTAACGTGTTTGCCTGTAATGTTAATGTTCATTTTTTAAACACCATTTTGTTTGAATCTTTAGACACAGTACTTTATCTCAGAATTTCTTGTTTGGCTTGTCTCTGTAATAACCCAGTTTCTACTAATTTTATCAGTTGTTGTGATCAATCTGAACTTATATTAGGAATTCCTTGTGCCCAGAGATTTGGCAACGTTCATTCTTTTCAAGACTTATTTATCTGCCTCAAGAGCCAGTTGTAAAGTAAGGTTTTGTTATTAGAACTGAGAATACCCTTGTGAATTTGTCTTGCAGGTAATTTTGAGCCCTTTTGTTTCTATAAATAATGTAGTCCTATAATGGGTTCCCATTTCTTGCCAATTATTCTGCTCAAAACTGAGATTAATCAATCAATCAGTTGTCAAAAACATTTCTGAATTGGCTGTATTTGATTTATAGAAGCTATGCATGAACATTAAGCAGTGGGAAACATGGCGTATCAAAGCTATAATAGACTTAAATGATTTTGAAGGTAGCATGAATTTCAAATAACGCCAAATCACAGGATCTTCTCCCTGTACGATAATACTACTCTTGCTATGAGGAAACAGCCTTAAAGAACTATTTTTTCTACACATCTGATATATACTTTTAACAATGATAGGTTTCACCAGAGGTCTCAAGATTCTGTTTCCCAGGAGACATTTGAAAATCCTGAAGACACTTTCAATTGTCCCAACTGCGAAAGAGATATGTGACTCCAATCTAATAAGTAGAGGTTAAGAATGCTACTAAACATTCTACAATGCAAGGGATAACCACCACCCCCACAGATCAAAGAATTATGTGTTCTAAAATGTCAATAGTGCTGAGATTAAGAAAACATGGGTAACATACATAAATATTTATATATTTATTTTTCATTTCAAAATAAATAGAGGGAGTGCCCGGGTGGCGGTGGCTCAGTCTATTAAACAACTGCCTTCGGCTCAGGTCATAATCCTAGAATCCTGGAATCGAGTCCTTCATCCGGGTCCCTGCTCAGTGAGGAGTCTGCTTCTCCTTCTCTGCCTCCTCCTCTCCCCAGTCACGCTCTCTCTTTCTCATTCACTCTCTCTGTCTCTCAAATAAATTTTTAAAAATGTTACTAAATAAATAAAAGCATGAATAAAGTATATATGTCTTAAATATACAACTTAAACACATTTCAAAAATTGAATGCAGGGGCGCCTGGGTGGCTCAGTGGGTTAAAGCCTCTGCCTTCGGCTCAGGTCATGATCCCAGAGTCCTGGGATCGAGCCCTGCATCGGGCTCTCTGCTCAGCGGGGAGCCTGCTTCCTCCTCTCTCTCTGCCTGCCTCTCTGACTACTTGTGATCTCTGTCTGTCAAATGAATAAATAAATAAAATCTAAAAAAAAAAAATTGAATGCAAATAACAACAAGATCAAGTAAAAATAAGATGATCAGCATGTCAGAAGTCATCTCATGCTTCCTTCTACCCTTGACAGTGATGACTACTGTCCTGATTTCTAAGAGCATCTAAATGGAATCACAGAGAAGGTTACACATATATGTTGCATAAACTGTATAGACACATTTCTCTCCTTTGAATCCTAAGGCCATTGAATCCTACAAATTAAAGGTAGGACTTATTCTGGCCCAGGAAAAATTGGGGAACTTTGAGATTATGGTGAATTTGTTGAGGGTTCCCACTTATTATCACTGAAGCTTTGAAAGAGAAGGCTGTTCTTCCCAGTGCATTTCTGTTTACACACCTCCCCCCTATCTCATTTCCTACCGCTTTACCATGATGGGACAGGAAGACCCGGATTCATAAAACAAAGTAGACAAGTGCTGGTCAATAAAATAAAAAGAAGATGTGTTCGCTGAGATTTTGTTTATTTTACTTCCAACGAACTCACATGCAAAGAGAGAGCTGTCGAAGCCACCAGTAAATGATGTAGACGCTTAGCCAAATGGGAAAAAGTGCCTTATATGTCCTGTCTTGTGCCCTTCTGCTGTTTCCAATTTTTCCTGATTCTTATTTCTAAGCATACCATCCACATAAGTGAAGTAAACCGCATTGGGCAAGAGCTTAAGTTAAATATCAAAATCACTGCCTGCTGACCGTGAAAACTCACTCATGCTGAACATTTGTGGGTTATCAGGATCAAAGAAGACTTCGATATTTATCAAAAAATTTAGCCCACCATGGTTTAGCCTTCATTAACTCGGTATGTATTTGAAGAATTCAATGGAATTAATGCAGGCCAAGCCTGCACTGAATTTTTTTTAACTTAGGAAAACCCTTATCCTCCTGAAGAGATGGGTATCAGTTTTTAAATATTGAGAAAGGACAGAATAACATAAGGTTCACACATGCTTTGGTTGTCTGAATGCAACGAGCTCTCTGCAGGACTGAATTATGCTTTGCACATGAAGAGACACAAGAACAAATTTGTCTCTTATATAATGCTTCTAATGCTGATTTGAAGCACTATGGGAAATCAAACTGAGTCTAGACAACACAACTTTTCTGGTTCAGGTCCAAAATTATTTTAAATGAGGACAAGCCTAGTTGCAAAATTGTGGCCTGCAACAGATATCAGAATAAGCAGAGAGACTCTTCCAAAAAATTTTACTTACAAATCTATCCCCTGTAGAAAAGTCTGGATGATGGGGTGGTCCCTCCTGAACCAGAGACAAAGATAAGTTTACTTTAGAAAAAGGACCTCCTCATTTATGCTATCATTTTCTTGCTGCATGCAAAGTGGTTAGATAGTCCATTATTTTATTTTAAAATTTCAATATTATGATCACTGGTGTGTTTATTGCCACTTACCATTTCAATGTATTTCTTACTCAGAAGCAGGAATATTTTATTAATTGATCTGTTGGGGAATATTGCTGGTGTGGGGGAGGAGGAGGGAAGGTTGGGTGGAGAAAAAAATAGTAATAATAATCAGAGATTATTTAAAATGCTAAAGAAAATTTTCCTAGATGATTTCTTGGTGTAAGAGAAATGCCCTGAATCAGAGAAGGATAGACAGACAGAAGTAGAAAATCACACATTTAAATCAAGAATCTAAAAACTTCCCAGGCAAATATTTAGCATAACACTTATTATTAAATGATTTCAAATATGCCACCCCTATCTAACATGGAGATAAAAGATAATAAAAATTTTCTAGGAAGTATGCTTAGGAAAAAAAAATCATTTGCTGTTACTACTTTGCTTCTTTTATTAAATGTCCATTATTTGTATAACAAAAATAAAGATTTGCCATTTTCCCTTTAGGTGGAGTTATAATTCAGTGCTTTATTACTTTCAAGGTCAGTTTCTTTTCTACACCTCTAAGAAACACTATCTGGTAATAGAGTTGCTGGTGCATAGTAAGTATGCAAAGCTATAATTATTTCAAAATGTCACTTAATTTCTGTAACTATAGAATCAATGTCATACAAGTTGCACCTGTGTTTTTTCTGTTAGTGCAAAGCATTCCTTGAGAACTAAGATATAAATAGCTGCAAACAATCACAGGTATCCGTTGGTGAGAAAGTTTCACGTTCATCTTAAAACAATGTTTTTCTAAGTGTAGTCTGAGGATTACCTGCTTCAAATTCGTTGGAAAGCAGAGGATGTTTAGTGAAACATTGGATCCATGGTCCCTGCTCTCTTTTTTACTGTTGAAGTTTTAATTTCAACATGTAACAGAAATCTGGATTTTAAAAAGATAATTTTTTATTCGTATAGCTAACCTGACATATCCATATAGTTAAGATAACCATGAAGCAGGGACCATTACTATCCATTTTAGAATCGAGGAAATTTAGGCTCAGAGATACTGTGACTTATCAAGTTCACAGAGATAGCTAATTGTGGAGCTGTCATTTACAGCAGGCAATTTAATGCATTTTTCCTATTTAAATATTATAGGATGTTAAATCTGATTTTTACCTTAGTTAATGCCAAAGCTGAAAAGAAAAGATTCTAGGTAACCCTTTATTCCAAACTTGGCTATGTTTCCACTGTCTGATTGGTAAGGGAACTGGTACTTGGATTTCTTTTTTGGGGTCTGGGACACCATGGAAGGTAACCGACCCAAGATGGCATTGCTGGGTCCCCACCTAACCGAGGTTATCCTGCACTGGATGTGGAGAACCTATTAGCTCTTGCTTAGAAGCTGAAGATGAGTTTGAGCCCGAGTCTGAGCAGAGTACTGAGGAAGCTCCACTGGGCAGACCAAATCTCATACTTGAAGCCACAAACATCAACATTCCAACAGTGATGAGACAGAGGGCATTGCCAGTCAGTACTAATCCAAAACACTTGCAACACTCTTGCCCTGATATATAACAAGATGTTTGCCTTCCCTTCCTCATCTCTCTTCCTTAACCCAACATCAAAAATTTAGGTGGAAGGGAGATGTGTAGTGCAGTGTATGCTTCTGTCTGTGTTCTTATTCCATGTGCCCAGAAGCTCAATCTCTGTTGAGAGAAGGAGAGCTTCATGAAGCAATACATGACTGAAGTTTAACCAACGTGAAGCGAGTTGTAATTGTCAAAAGCACCCTGAGAGTTCAAGGATCTCTCACTCTCTTTAATGGTTGAGGTCTCAAAATTCAATAAAGTGTGACTAGTAGGAGTGATTGAGGAAAAATCACATTTATACTACCCTCCCTTTAATTAAGACTTGTAATAAGTTTATTTAAACTACATATTTCAAGCAGAATTTCTTTTTTTTTTTCTTTTTTAAAGATTTTATTTATTTATTTGACAAAGATCACAAGCAGGCAGAGAGGCAGGCAGAGAGAGAGATGGGGGGAAGCAGGCTCCCCTCTGAGCAGAAAGCCTGATGCAGGGCTTGATTCCAGGACCCCGGGATCGTGACCTGGACCGAAAGCAGAGGCTTTAACCCACTGAGCCACCCAGGCACCCCTCAAGTAGAATTTCTTGATCATAATACCCAAACTTCTACTGAGAGTTTATAGTAAATATAGTAAGGTATAGTAAGAACTTCCAGAAATTTCCTAAAGGTTAGAATATAGGGCAGAGAGCTCGAGTTTATATTAGGTATATTTAGGGCTATAGAAGTGGCATTGAGAATCTGAAGATATGCTTTGGGTTTAAAATTGGAAAAAAATGTTTATGGACCTTTTAAAAAATAGATTATTTTGATGCTAGTCATCCATTATATACACCTAGGCTTGGTAATGATTATTCATGTCAGGATATAGGTCCTGATACCAAAGACTCTCTATCACAGACTTTCTTCTTTTAGTCCAGCAATAAACTCTTTTTTTTTTTTTTTTAATTTGAGAATAGTTGACATACAATGTTACATTAGGTACAGGTATGCAACATAGTAATTCAACTTCTGTACACTTTATACTATGCTCACGAAAGTGTAGCTACCATCAGTCACCATACAACACTATTACAATACCGTTGACGGTATTCACTATGCTGAAACTTTTAGTCTCACGGCTAACTCAGTCCATAACTAGAAGTTTATCTCTCCCACTCCCCTTCACCCATACTTCCCCTCCCCCAAGCTCCCTCCCTTCTGGCAACCATGAGTTTGTTCTCTGTACTTGTAGGTCTGATGGTGCTTTTTGTTTGTTTAATTATTATTATTATTATTTTTTAAGATTCCATATATAGGTATGGTATTTGTCTTTTTTTTTGACATATTTTACTTAGCATAATGCATTCTAGGTCCATCCATGTCGTCACAAGTGGTAAGATCTCATTCTTTTTACAGCTAAGTAACATTACATTGTGTGTGTGTGTGTGTGTATGTATGTGTGTGTGTGTATATATATGACAATATCTTTATCCATTCATCTGTCAATGGACACTTGGGTTGTTTCTGTATCTTGACTCTCATAAATAATGTTGCGATAAACACAGTGGAGCATATATATTTTTAAATAAGTGGTTTTGGTTTTGAGGGGTCAATATCTGGTATTGAATTATTGGATGATATGGTATTTTTATTTTTACTTTTTTGGAGGAGACTCAATACTCTTTTCTATAGTGGCTGTACCAACAATAAACTTGTTATATCAAGCCAAGGGGTCAAGATTATGTTCCCTTTTTGTTGCACATCCAGTAATCTTTACTTACTGGCAAGGTTAATGCAGAACTGACCATATAGAAGAGAAACTGGGTGCCAACTGCTTTATTAATAACCAGAACTGAGGGCCCCTGCAGCTTTAGAACTATCCATTTTGAATGCTTCCAACACACTCCTCTACACTTTGACTACCCCCACTTGGTTTTCTAGAAGCTTTCTCCAAGAGCATTGCATTGTTCCTGTAAGAACATGAAGATGTGTATACAAATCTTGGGGTCACACGAAATGGCAAACATGAGTTGTTCAGTGAATCATTTAGCTTGGAATGGGAACATAACACAGTTTATCTGTGTATTAATTTTACCACTTAATTCCGTTGGTAGTGAGAAAGTTCATAACATTTATGCTGGTCGCTGACTCAAATTTGAATACTCCAGGAAAAAAAAAAAAAGAGGGACTACTCCATAACCCTATGAAGTGTGCAAAGAATAGGAATGCTCACTATGGAGCTGGTGGAAGAGGCTCCAATTTACATTTCCATGAGTACTTCACAGGCCTGTGTGGCTAACCTGTAGCTTCCCTATTATTCACAGCATACAGCACAGCTCCAGTATGAAGAAGTAGCAGGCTACCTATCTTTATTAAAAATGACACACTGGAATGTATCTGCAGTTGTTTGAATTGGGAGAGGGAGCCAAATTATTTTACCAGAAATCCTCTCTTTGGGACAGAATGTTTGCACATGTATATTGTTACAGCACTCAGGGATTGACAGAACACTTTGCTATTGTTGGGGACCCGTCTCATTGTTCAAGGAATGTGTCTGGCTGGACATCTGGGACAGCTCATCACTTTATGGAAGACTTATTCCAAAAGTAAACAACAGGTCTAAGTGAGATCTTGTTTATTCACTTTACTTCTTGCTGTCCTGGGGTTTTTGAGTAGTTTTCATTTAAGAAGTCAGTAGACACAATTGTTTACTGATAAGCTTGGATGGGAGCAGAGTTTCAACCCAGTAATCTACAGCATATTATTGAGATGTGAATGCAAGGAGATAGAACACAAGAATTGAAGTACCATCAAGAGACTAGAATCATTCATCTATTAATAAAAAATGTATTAATAGAGTTTCGAGGGGAGAATAACACATAAATACTGTGACTTTGTTAAATATTAGGGCCTCGGTTGAAAACAACTGCCTAGCAATTTGGTAAACCTGGCAAGAGTTAGGGATAACATTTATAGACAATTTGGTGTGGCATATTTTCCTGAACATTCTCAGAGGCAAGATACAAAATTTTGCTTCATTATCAAATTCATTTGATATTTTGCCTTATTTAGAACCATTTCCCTTGACCAGGGAATGTACTATCCTAGATTTCCATGGGCGCATTCATTTAAAAGCAGTTACTCAACAGATTCATAGAAGGTCAAGCCAGTTAATCATGTAGCCAGTCTATGATTGGGGTTGTGGTGCACACCAAGGTGGATTTTGAGGCTTTTAGACATGCTTGGCATAACATCACTTTCCAAAAAGAATTGCCAAGCCTTTCTCACTTGCTTAAAATACCCAAAATATATTTAAAGCAGCGTTTTAAAGGCATTCGTATGTGAACTCTATCTTTTAGAGGTAATGATATTTTAAATGTTGGGGAACTTCAAGACATTTCTACAGCACAGCTGCAGAATCCATGTCACCCCGGGCTCTTCTTTTCTCTCCTGCTGAAAGCTGGCAAGATTCAGCCAGTTTTCCTTTTTTTGATTAGCCTCTGTTCCCCACTCTATCTTTTGGGGTTTTGTTATCCACCAAGAAGGAAGGCAGAGGCTTGTGAAGTCAGGCCAGTTTGACCCTTTATTTACCTAACTTTGACAAAATCACACAGGCTTCTTTTGTTCTAAGGATTTTCCTGCTAATTCCTCTGGGAAAAATATTGAAGAGATAAAAATAACAAACGTGAGAAAGTGATGAAGGTTACAGACATTTACAAAGTTCTTACAGTTTTATTCCCTTGGTAACAGTTCTTGACTCTCTTCTGAAGACAGAAATTGAAAACTTCCCTTTGAATTCTGTCCTGTGATTTTATTTCTAAGAGCAGGGATAATCCAGTGTCACTCCCCCCCTGACCCATCTGTGGAGTAGGTGATGCGCAGTCTTTTCTCCACGAGGCTCCTTGCTCACCATGGGGAAGGCTGGAGGCAGATTCAGGTTTTTCAGATTTTTTCCCCATTAAACTGGTTTTGATTCACACAGAATTACAGGTTTCAGACACTTTCTCACAATACGTTACATTTGACTATCAAAAGTCTTGATTCCTTACCCATGCCAAATAAAGCATGTTGCTTTTCTATCTTACTTTTTTTTTTTTAAGATTTTATTTATTTATTGGACAGACAGAGATCACAAGCAGGCAGAGAGGTAGGCAGAGAGAGAGGGGGAAGCAGGTTCCCTGCTGAGCAGAGAGCCTGATGAGGGGCTCGATCCTAGGACCCTGGGATCATGACCTGAGCTGAAGGCAGAGGCTTTAACCCAGTGAGCCACCCAGGTGCCCCTGTTGCTTTTCTTTCAAGTTTTAACTGTGTTTTACCTTGTTCTAGAGTTTCATATTTTAGTCATAGCCCCACACACTCTTTATTTTCATCTCTTCTCATACGTGACTACATTTCTCTTAACTTTTTTCTTCTTAGGGATTTTTCTTGCGGTGTGATATCTCAGAATACAAAAGATTCCAATTTATTACAAGGTCAGATTCCTCCATTTAGCAAACACGTATTTATCAGCTGATGAGGGCCAGGGACTCTTGCTGTTGAGGACATAACTATGAACAAAGCAAAAATACTTTGCCCTCATGAAGGTTACCTTTTAGTGGGTATAGAGAGACACTATACAAAGAAGCTAGGCACATAGTACATTAAATGGTGGTTAAGTATTTTAGAGAGTATAAATCGGGAAAAGGTAGAAATTGTTGGCTTATAGGGGAGTGTTAATAATTTTGGGTTAAGTGACAGGAAAAACCTCATAGAAAAGATGTATTTGAGCAGAGGCTTTAAAAAGATTAGGAAGAGTGTCATGTGGATATCTAGAGGAACAAAACCTGAGTATTAGCCATCCAGCTGCAAAGGAAGAAACAAAGCCAAAGCCCAGAGGTGGGAACATGCCCAGAATATTTGAGCAAGAGCAAGAGGTTTACTGAGAGTGGTGTAGAACAAATGAGGGGTGGGGAGAAAGTTGAATAAACCAGAAGGATCAGTGATAATGCTTTTCCCCCATTATGGTTGCTGTTTTTTATTTTCTTTTTTTAAAAAAAAAGATTATTTATTTATTTATTTATTTGACAGAGAGAGAGAGAGAGCTAGCGCGTGCGCAAGAGAGGGAACACAGCAGAGGGAGTGGGAGAGGGAGAAGCAGGCTCCCCGCAGAGCAGGGAACTCAACGTGGGGTTCAATCCCAGGACTCTGGGATCATCACAGGAGCCAAAGGCAGATGCTTAATGACTGAGTGACCCAGGTGCCCCAAGGTTGTTGTTTTTTCTAATAAACCCAATGTTTTGTAGGACATTTTGACAACAGATATAGTACAGTTTCTTTAAAGACAATCTTCAAAGACATCAGTCCAAAGGTTTACTACTCAGTCTTTGCTTATCAGAAATGCTATTTCTGGTTGAAACATTCCAATAAATTAAAAAATGCTAAGATGTTTGTCCAATTCTTGCATTTCATCTCAGCAATCGTACCAGAAAACATAACACAATAAAAAAACCCTAAAAAATATATTGGCAAATCAGCCAACTAATGGATCCTTTGTGATTAAACAGCTGAGTACCTGTGAGATCCAGGGAGCTTAAAATATTTGCCAGGAGTACCTCCAAGTGAGGGCAACTCATTTTGTTAGTGTATTCTCATGATTATCAAAGATAAGCACTTTAGATCAGATTCATTTTAGGAAACTAGACCAATCAGAAATCTGTTATTTCTAAGAAAATAAAATCCATATTCAACTGACTGCAATAATAGAAGGGAATTTATTGGTTCACATAGAACTGAAAGGACTAGAAGGCTCAAGTTTCAGAGGTAGCTTCATAACAGTAATTTAATGAGAGCACCAAGGAGTACTTTTTGTTATCATTTCTCCCCCCATATGAATACTCTGGCTTCTGTGGGGTTGGTTTCATCCTCAGGTTAGCTGTCCTTAAGATGGACATTTTTCTGCAGGGAGCTCAGAAGATTTTATATTCCCATGATGCCACCAAGTACAAGAGAACCAGTGATTTTGTCCCAGAATTCTCAGCGGACTTCTGAAGTTCAATGTGATTGATAGGATTAATTAATCTACTAATCTCCAAACAAATTATTTTAGCCAGAGAGATGCTATATGATGGGAGCCAGGAAATGAATCCAGATTCTCCTGAAGCTCATAAGCTTAGAGTAAGGAGTAGGACATGGTTTCCTCAAACTAAATTAAGGGAATCTTGCCCCAGGAAGGAAGAATATGACAGGAAGTAAGAAATGAAAACGTTCCCACAGTGATACAACACAGTGATACAATAAATTGTCTTTTTATTCTCAGGACTCTGTACTGTCTGGTATATGGTAGGTGCTTATGTTGATCAACTTAATAAATGTTTACTGAGTGAATAAATGTTCCTGATTAAGAATATACGTGGACAAGACATAATAATCTTTGCCTTTGTATATTTTGTAGAAAACTTTGTATTCCAGAGTCCATGTTGAAACCTACATCTCAGCTATATCATTTTTAAGAAATGATCTCTCTTCTGATTTTACCTTTAAAACTCTCAATAGAATGATTTAGAGGATGAAACATGAATCTGGTTTGGAATAGAATTAAAGTATTCTGAGAGGAAAGGATTTCACACCTAGAGATGTATAGTGAAGTTCAGGTAAATGTTCTTTGCACCTGAAAAAAATAGAACAACTTTTCTTTGCCTTTTCCTCAAAGTCATAAGTCAAGTTTCACTTTCAAGTAAACTCTTCTCTTTTGCAAATTTCTCAGTTCATCAGGGAATCAGAGGGCACTCAGAAGTTATGTCTTGGCACATTGCTAGATACCTTAGACACCTTGCTTCATTTAATTCTCACAAGAGTCTCACTAGGCAGTATAGAATAGAGGTTAAGAATCCAGATATTGGACTTGAACTGCCTGGGATCGCAGGCTGGCTCCTTTTCTTGCTAGCTTTGTGCCCTTGGGTCTATTTAATTTTCTATGCCTCACCTTCAGCATCGGTAAATAGGGAATAATGGTTACCCCTTAAGTTCATTCTAAGGAATAATTGTGTGAGAATACGCAAAGTACTAAAGAACATGCCTGGAATATGGTAAGCATTTAATACATACTATCTATTGCAATAACGCTGGTGCTGCTCCTTGTTTTCATATGTGGAAACGGGGGCTCTGGAAGTCTCAGGAACTCTATCAGAATTCCAAAGCTATAATGTCATAAAGCCAGACTCAATTACAGGTATAGTTGACTTTGATTCCGCAGCTTCTTGTATCACACCCTGACCCCTCCAACACTTGTATTTTTACTGATGTGTGCTTACCACTTTCTTAATATTAAATTGTCCTCTCCATGAAATCCAGGTCTTGAGTATTCTTCATAAGTACCACATGGCCCTCACACAAGGTTTGACACCCTGTGGGAGCTCAATATATACTGCTAATGTGTTCAGAGATGTCCTGCAGGGAATGCTCGCTCCGGGTTGGCAATAGATAAGACACCAGCACTAGAAGGCATCCTTAAAAATGCACATCTTCACCTAGGAGGATGGGGCACAGCAGCCCTCTTCATTAGATTTTGCTCATAAATATCATGCCACAAAGTGATTTATCACATCTTGTTAAGCAAATTGGGAGGGCAAAGAAAATAAGATTAAATTAAATAATAAAAAATTACATAATAAAAGGACATTTATGGGTTCACATATAGCTAAAAAACCTAGAGGACTCAAGTTTCAAGGGTGGGTTAAAACAGCAATTTCATGATAGCATCAAGGATTGTTTTTACTGTGATTTTTTTTCCATCTGTGCACATGACAGGATGAGACCAGAAAAGATATATCATTATATGTGAACAGGGACCATAATGTTCACTGGGTCTGGTTAAAGATGGTACAGAAATGAGGGGCAGTTTGTATAGGGGGCATCAAAGGTTATGCAGAGAGACTGCTACCCTTCTATTGTATTTTCAGGATGGTTATAACTAAAGTCATAGGGAAAGCAGTCTGTTTTAGAATGCAATAGCTGAAAGAAAAACTTCAAAAAATTTTCAAAATTAATGGAGGTAGGATTTTAACTATTTAAATATTTTTTCCATATTTTCTTTTGTAATGTATATATTAGTTTATTTAAAATGAATCTGTGCATGAGAAATATAGCAATATTGAACTTTCTACTCAACTTAAATGGTCTAGAATAATTTTGAAAAATTTCAACTTAAAAACTCATTTATATTTATTCATTTATATTTATATTACTCTTCATTCGTTTATATTTATATTGCTCTATGTTGAGTTAATGAGGGTTTTTGAGGGGTTATATTGACATAAAACTCCATGAACAATGATGCTATATATTCAGTAGAAGCAATTCTCAAGAATTGTAAGATGCATATTTAACGGGGAGACAGAACACACACACACAGACACACACACACCCCCACAAGCATCAACCACATCACAAACAAAAAACAAAGATTCAGTGAACTCAAATTTCCAGGCACTTGCCAATGAAATTAATTATATCAATATATTGCACCTATTATAAAAGAATTTCAGGTCAAACTGAGTCATGTAACAGATAAAATGTAACAAATTAAAATAATTATTGTATTTTCAATCTTAAGAATTTTTTTTTAAACCAGAAGAAAATGTTATTCTATATGTTTATGTACATGGGTGTATGTACATACTGTTAAGTGATTATCCAAAGCATATTTAACAACATGATTTGTGGTAACAAGACGGAGCTAATTGCATTTCAAAGAATACATTTGATCTCTCAATGCATGCATTTTTAGTCTCCAATATTTAGAAGGAAGTTTAAAGATGAAGACATGTCAAAAGATGCTCCTTGTTGCAATTGTCAGAGGATTCTGGCAATTTAGTAGGATCTAGAACATTTTGCAGTAAATGATCCAAAAAGAGAAAGGCAGATTAGTCTGATCTCTCACTGTGTTAAGTTTGATCAAATTAAGCTGCATAACTAACCCAAAATAGCTAGCTAGGGAGATGGGCAGTGGGGTAAAAAGTCAGAAATAAAAGAATAAAGAATTCCCATAAGAAAAAAATATGACCTTTTGTCTTTGGAAGTAGGGCACTTGTCAAAAAGGAGACTGCTTTTGAGTAGAATCTAATTCAGAGCATTGAGTTTCATAAAATCCCTTTGTCAGCATGTTACTACTTTATCTATTTTGTCTATAAACAAAGAGAGAATAGAACATTTTAATGCTTTCCTAACACTATTCTGATATGTAAGAATTATTTTTACTTCTTTTATTTTGGAAACAATTATACTGGATAGAAAAATTTGAAAAAAAAGAAAACTGAAGCAGATCATCATTTGGTTAAACCTATTTTCCTTTGTATTCTGCATTCTTAGGTTTATAATAATTCTATTTTTAATCCTCAGAAACTTTGGTCCACGGCACATTACTCTTGCAATTCTCATGCTCTAGTTTCTTTTTAGTCTGTATAACTCTCTCTCTCATTCTACTGAAAATAATAAAATATATTGATATTTATAAATGCTTACTGTTGTAGAAGTTCAGAATAAGTTAGCCCATGATGTGCCACTTTGGCTGGAAGATTATTTCAAGCTAAAAACAATCAAGGCCCAGAAAACTTAGGAAGAAACTTTGATCTTCTCTCTACCTGCCTAAAAGGATTTAGATAAAGCTCCTGCTCCAGGAAGAGAGCTATCACCATAAATAGCTACATTATAATGTGAAGTAGGGGTAGTAGACAGGGAGAAATTAAGCAATGTCTGATAAAATTCTTTCCTATGTCCTATCATTTCCGAAGGGGCCAGCAAATGTTTGTTTACCAAACATGTACTCTTTTTCATTTTCCTGTAAGTTGCTTTCCTTCCCTTTGAAATCTTAGATGCTTAGTCTTTTTAGTTTAAAATGACATATATATCTCACTTTGCATGATTGTCTTTGAAATCTCATGTTTATGTGGATTCCTGGTATCTATTCAATTAAATTTTATTTCCTCCTGCTACTCTTTCTCATGTCAATTTAATTCTTAGACCAGACAGAAGAAGGTTGAATGGTATAGGTAAATTTTTTCCTCCCCAACAGGTTTCATGCAGGATATAAAAAAACAGCTTATGAGAGAGGAGAAATCCTACATGGGTTCATATGCATCCCAGGCTTTCTCATGGACATTGGCACAAACTCTCAGGATCCACTCTGCCCCTTTGGTTGGTAGGGCTCTCAGGAAATGGGGATCTTGGAACACCCAGAGTGGAAATGGGTTGCAGTCTGACAAACCTATCTCAATTCTCAACTGTGAATGAATATTGGAGAATACAACTATAGATTTTATCCTGAGCAAATTTCAATTTTTGTTTTACTCCTTCAAGTTGAACCAGAACCATGAAGTACTTGAAATGGAATCCTAAGACCTAGGTCACTTAAGCTGTCTTGGAACTGTACCACATTGTGAGTATTTTCTGCTGAAGATTAGTATGAAAACACCCAGGTCTGAATAGTGTCTTACCAGCTATAAAATTAGAGTGGGATTTAGAGATATGGACCTCATTTTGTCTTGCATGTATTGAAATGGTCTAGAAACTCTCTGTGCCTCTACAGCCCTGAGCCGGTGTTGTCATGATCATTCAAGAAGAGTTGTTAAAATGGCATGAAGGCAATTATACATAAAATAATTATATTCATGTCTTTTTTTGTTTTGCTTTGTTTGGGGCCTTAAAAATATGCAAGAGCCAACAAACAAGATAGACCCACAAGCTTATTGTGAACTAAAGCCCCAAATCAATATTCAATGCTTGCAACTCTCCTATCTATTCAGTTCTCAGCTTTGTGTCTCTCTTTTGCATGGTTATAGCTTTATTTATTTAGTTAGTTGTTTACAGCTACTTTATCTTCAGATTTTTCTTATTCAATACAAATTGCATTTAAATGTACTCAGCTAATCACTAAATGTACTTTATGGAAAAGAAAGCCTAACCAGGAACATCTGAGGCAGTGACAGCAAAACAATACAATCATTTATTTAAATGAATTAACCTAAATGTTTTATGCATAAAAAGTTCAGTAAGTTATAAATCTCAGAAGTTAGCCTGTGTTTATCAGAATTTTAAGGGCCTTTCATCCTCTGCAAAATATTTCTATCTAAATCATGGTCATGACATTTCATTTAAAATAAAAGGAAGGCTCTGAAAAATCTCCACAATTTCCCTATTTGTAATCAGGAATACTGATGAACACAAGTTCAGTTTTCCATTACAGGGTAATACAATGATAAGATAAAGCTTCAATTTCAAGGTTGAAATAATACTGCTTAATTCTACTGTGTGTTTTCACCTTGAATTTTTTTTTTTTTTAAACTGGGGTAGTTACATTCCAAGTAATTAAGATGCTGCAACTCTCTTTGAAGCCCCAAGAATCTAATCACTTATACAAAAAAGGTTTTATTCCCATAAGTTAACTGCTGGCAATTGCAGATGTTTTTGAGCAATTTTACATTCCAGACTTCTGCCACACCTCCTGACTAAAGAATAGGATGAACTTTGCTACTTAGTGTCATCCACAATTTTGTTAAAGAAAACCAATTCACTTTTAACTTCACCTAGACTTTAGCCACTTTCACCAAAGCAGTATATAGTAAAATGATTTTTATTGATTTTTCCATAGAAAAACAAAGCTTTCTAAACATCAAGCTCCATTTTCTTTGTAAGAAAACAATCAGGATTTGTAGCCATCCCCGGTTAAACCTGTTAGCCCAGATAATTCTCCATTTACACTTTTCTTCCAAATCCCTCAACAGACAAGCTGCAAAACAGAAGTCCATAAACAATCTTTCCTCTAATATTCTGCAATACTTTCTTGATTTTTTTTTATTCCCCCAGAGGAGATATCTTTATTTTGGACAGAAGGTCAAGAATTTAACCTCCTTGAATTTATACAGTGGAAGTATTTCCATCTGTGACAAATGGATAGAACCAATTAAAGACCAAAGAGAGCAGAGAATGATTGAAAAGCAGTTTTACAGTTGACATCAGAGATGACTTGAGAACAAGATGGCATTCAAAATTTACCATACGTAGGACCCTTTCTCACACATACCTGAAAGAATTGAGGGACATTTTGAGGTAGAGCTTGAAGATAATCAGATGTCACACAGAAGGTAGTTGCCCAACTCACAGATTGTAAAATATAATCTTATGTCAAACAGGTATAACTCTTAAAAGGCTAGTGTACTGAATATTTATGGTCATGTTTTGACATGATCATGGTTTGACACTAGAGAAACTTCTGTTACTACTATTCAAATACATGTACTGGCACACAAGAAATTTGTATTTGACAGCTCAAGTGGATAGAAGGAGACTCAAAACCAAAGCATCTGCCTCAGACATGGTGTGGGGTAGGAAAAACGATTTTCCCTTTCCTCTTCTAGGTTCTTGACTAAGACATGCCTGTAATTCAGAGAGATTAATAGGAGAAAAAGAAACAAGTTTAATAACATGTGTACTCCCTATAGACATGGTAGATACCCAGGAAAACTGAGTAACTCCCCCAGATGGCCTAAGCCATTACTTTAAGTATCATCTCTAGAAGAATAAATGGATGTTGGTGGTGACGTGGGCAGTTTTGAGAGTTTACCAGGAAACTATGTATATAGTAAACAAGGGTAATGTTGTTATGCAGAATTAGATCCTTGCTTTCTCCTTTGAAAAATTTCTAGAGATTCAGCCACCCTTCTTTTCTTGTTACAGAGAGGGTGATTTCTCTTATAATTTTAAATGTCCCTTACAAAGAAATAACCTCTGCTTTGTTTTCAGAGCTTCTCTTGTGTCTGCTGTTTCTTAAAAATAATTATTGTGTCAAAGAGGCATATTTTGACAAAATATGCTCCTTGTCAGCAGGCATATTTAATGCATTATTACAATGGATACACTACAGAATACTATCAATAATTTGTTGACCTGGAAAACACTGATGAGCTCAAAAATGAAATAGTGTGTTTTTAATGATATTTACTTTGCATAGCCTTTAGATATGTCAATGGAATGACAAGGAAACAAAACAAAGAACAGTCAAGTCAAATTAAAAGTAATTATTTGATAGAAATAAAATTTAGGACTTCCAAGCACTTGAAAAATTATATAATTTCCTAAAATTATAATATTTTCGTACATTAGTTCTAATTATCTAAAGGCTAAAGAAGCAGACAAAAAAAGAAATACAAGCTTGTCATGAAATTTCAGTCTCCTGTTGGAACAAAAGTCTCTTTATTTACCAGAATAGATGAATATGTAATGTGTTTGTTGAATGCAAATACATGTTGATTGAATGCATGAGTGACTGAATGAATGAGTTAAATATGTAGAGGAGGAAAATCTGTCCTTTACCCTTCTAGGTTCTTTTGGCTGTCTTATTAATTAAATTGACATAAGACAGATTAACAGGAGAAAAACAAATTTAATTGCATATGCAAGAGAGCCCCACAAAGACATGAGAGGCTCAAAGACAGTCAAGTAGTTGAGGTTTATATGACACCCTGAGCTAAGGAGAAGCAGGTAGGGATCTGAGACTTAGAAGGGAAGGAAGAATTCACAGGAAGGTGAGAAGAGCAAATATTTTGTAAACAAATGTTTGTCATGCCCTGCAGAGATAATGGGACACAGAGAAAACAGGCCCCGCTGAGCTCCCTACAGTTCAGCTCATCTAGCTCTTTGTAGTAATCTCTGGTGATGGCTATCTTTCTGGACAAGTTTCTCTATTGAAATGTTTAGAATCAGTTAAGGGGAAGGTAAAAATCTCTTCCTGAGTGTTTTCGGCCTTGATAATTTTTAATTCAAAATAACCCACATATAAAAGTGGCACATTTGGGGGATGCTCATTCTGAATCACTTCAGATACCTTTCTGTTAGTCCTATGAACATTGTCTAGCCTCTTGAGTGGAGTACTTTCTGGTATTATCAAAAGGAAAACCAGAAGAATGTTGCCCCCTCCAGCTCTAAGTGGCAAACCTGTATGAAATATTTATTTCTGTGATATGTTTATTCATCTTGATGGAACCCCAAAATAGCCCATGAAAGCTTTCCAAACTTCTACTTGAAGATTGTTGAAGAATTAAATTTGAGGAATGTTCTTTACAACTTCTGTAACAACAACCCATGTGATAGTAAACCCCAGATTTCACCAACCCTAGAATTCACTACATTTGACCTGTCATTCGACCTTCATTTTTATATGAATGGCTCAATTGGCTGAAGGTTCTCAAAGACAAAATATTTCAGTGAGTTCACAGCGCAAAAGACAAAAGAGAAATTGGCCACTAGAATACTAGAATACTAGTATCTAGAAATTGGCCCCTAGAATACTGTCCTGTAGACTTTTCAATCAATATCATCTTACAAAAGCAAAAGTGGAGCAAGTACAACACAAGAGAGTAAATAGAGGAGGTAATTGGGAGTTTCAGTTTCAAATTCTGAGTATTTGGTACCATAACAAATTCAATTCACATTTTAGTAGGAGAGTCTTGAGAATATCACTGAGAAGAAAAATCTATGTTTTCAACATCGATCTGTGTAAATGTTTGAAAACAATATTTAAAAATATATTGGAATTATATTACTCAGCTATATTTTTCATGGTCTTGGACTTACTGGCCAGAAGGATGAGCTGGCTGTCTTGGATATGATTCTGCTTTAGGTAATAATCTTTATGAGAGGTTGAAATAGAAGCAGAAGCATTCAATTCTGCTGTTATTCTCCATGAATGCTTTGATGCTGGAACATTGAAGAACAATCCTCACATTGGTGTTCTGCACAATTAAAAATATCTACTACATATTGAATGTCATAGCTGTTGAAATTTGAGAGTAGTTGATAGGCTAAATCACACCTGAGTTGGCAAAGAAAGATTCACCTCAAAGTGAAAGTAAGTTTAGTATAAAATTTAGCCTTGAAATTTGTACCAGTTCCCTTCTAAACTCATTGTATGTGACAGACACTGTGTCCTTATACAAATACACCCCAACATGTCTCGAGTTTAGTATGGCCAGGGGAACATCCTTTCCTTCATTTATTATGTTGAAATTTGAATATTGCTGTTAGCTTGTCTAATAGCTTTGATCATGGGCACCATAGAAATAGATGAATAGCTAGAAAAATGGATTGAGTTAAGTGTTCATCAAGTTTCATGTTTGTTGTTGTTGAGGATCCACTAACCCACTAGTTTTCTACTTAAGCTTTTTTGTTGTGTTAAAAGTCTCCATATTTTTTAGTGAATGACGATCACCTTCCAGACCCAAGAGATCACTATTTCAACTAGAACACAATAAAATGTCTGTGAACAAAAGGAACAGTGGAGACTCCCATGTAATTGATCCCTATTTATTTTTAAAATAATCAATAGTTGTTTGCAAGTAATTGCACAGTATAATCTGTAAGGTAAAACTGAAAACACACATCTGAGTTATGAGGTCGACTAATCTGTTCACATTAGGAGACAAATTACAAATAATCCTGAAACATCTAGTTTTGGTAAATTATCGTTGTGACTCTTGCAAGGTTAGTTTTGTACTACATATTCGGTGTGAATCTCAAAGAAAGAGTAAACTTCCTTGAACTACTGAACTACTATACTGATTGAAGTTAAAGTACTACATTTCTATAGAAATCAATGAAGCTAATCACACAGGCACAGTTCAACGTTTCCCATTCAGCAGTCTTGAAAATACTTGAATATCATAATTGGTCTGCAGCTGAGCACATTTGGTCTTCAGATCTAAGGGGGATGAAGTATCCTTCTAAATTCACCATGCAAAAGTGCATAATGAAAAATTTAAATCACAGAGAGGTATGGTTGTTGTTGCTGAAGGGACTACTACTAACAAATGGTTGCAGAGGGCTAAAGTCTCTTATTCCTACTACCTTTTAAATGAGTAAGACTGAGCACTGCAAACATCCTAATTATTTGTAAGTATACAATGGATTTAAAACTGGACCTTTACCTTTTTGGAAAAAAAATGAAATGACTTTTTTCAGTAAAAGGACCTCAGGTATAATAACTCATGGTTTTAAGGGACATGTTAGGTTAAGGCATTGTTCTAAACACTTAATCCAGCATGTGCTCTGAAAACAATAGATTATCTTATGAACAAGATAGTTGTTTCTGCTTTTCAGATTAGAAAACTGAGATGTAAGGCAGCTTTCCAAGTGTACAGTGAGAGCTGTCTGACACCTTTGGACTTGAGTTTAGACATGCAATCCTTTCTCTAAAGTGGCCAAACAGAATTATCAATGTGGGAAGTGTTCTGTTTGTAAGAGGGCAGAAAGGTGTATCCTTTGTGTATTTCTGCTTATGGGCAATGCATGTGAATAAAGTGCAAGTGAGCAAAGCAGAAAACCTTGTGTCCAGACCAGTGTCCAGGTCTGGTTTATGCCTCAAATTACAGTAGTACCACTAATGTAAGCAGATTTTAACTTTCTTTCCTTTCTTGGTTTTTAATCTACAAAGTTAAGATATGTCTAGCTTCTATGTGTTACAAGAATATTGAGAATGTATCTTGCACTTAAAGAACATATTAATGCATGGCTTTGACTATTTCAAGACAGCTGTTTCTCGAAAGGGGAGTCCAATTCTTCTCCCTGGAAATGTCTCTGCTGTGATGTTATCAGGGTGTCTGGAGTCCTGAAAATGGCCATTCATGCATGTTTTGAGAGAAGGAAAAAGGAGAGGAAAGTGTAATACTTCTTATAAAAGGTAAGATAAGCCCCATGACCCCAGTATCTCAAAGCAATGTTTCAACTAGGGCTGCAGAATATAGAGTATTTGGGAGTCCCACACTACCACAAAGAAAATCAGTTCCACTTGCTGTCCATCCACTTAAAGAGAAATGCTCTACTTTATTGAAATACTTGGTTTTCTGTCCACAATTAAATTTTGGCAAGGACATTTTTCACAGCTTGTGAAGGCTGACACAGGCACTAAATTGACTTTTTGGGGAGGGGGGGTAAAAGTGCACGTAGTTACAAAACAAGATGTGTCTGCTCTAATATGCTTTCTGTCAATTTCTATTATCTCTGCAAATCAACTCCTTCCTGAGTGGCCCAAATCCTGTCGTGGCATTTCCACTTTCCATTCACCAAGGCTCAGTAAACTAATTCACTTCTCAACAAATATTTATTGAACGTCATTGTTGTCTCTCTCCTCTCCCTTGCCCCACATTTCAATCAATTGTCAGGTCAGCTACCTCAAATCCTTTTTGGAATGAAATTAAGTATAAATAAATTACAAAACAAACAAACAACATCAAATCACCCAATCTTATTGAATCAGTCCCTCCAACTATTCTATTAACTCTGTTTTTTTCTTAATTTCTACACAAAAATAAAAATTATGAAGAAATTCTACAGCTCTTTGAAAATCCACCCAGAGTCACAGTTCTCAGTAAGCTTTTTAAACTAAATTCTTCCTCTCACCCCATTTATCACATCCCTGTGTTGACTCATCCTTTCTGCATAAATTTAGTCCAGTCAAGCATGTGGGTTTTTATTAAGCCATCACTATTTCCATGAACTTTTCCTCAATTTCCCCAACTGAAATAATTCTTTCTTTTTCTGAGTGTCATTAACTCCACTCATATTATAATGAATTTTGTTTTTCTACTCGTAATGATTGATGCATTTACCTTACTACAGATTTGTAATTTTCTTTTTTTTTTTTTTAAAGATTTTATTTATTTATTTGACAGAGAGAGATCACACGTAGGCAGAGAGAGAGGAGGAAGCAGGCTCCCTGCTGAGCAGAGAGCCCGATGCAGGACTCGATCCCAGGACCCTGAGATCATGACCTGAGCCGAAGGCAGCGGCTTAACCCACTGAGCCACCCAGGCGCCCAGATTTGTAATTTTCTTAACAAGCATTTTTTTTATGGAATCCCAGAGATTATATTCTAGAGCATAGTAGGAGGTTAATGATTATTTTAAATTAATTCTTTCTTCTTAACAATTTTCTATTTAAGGTGAAAGAAGAGTAAATTCTCACTAATATGTAAATGACTTAAAATAATCCTCCCAGAAGTGCTGAAATTAAAAAAAAAAAAAGCCACAATAGACATTTGTTGTTTAGTTTCAAAGTATCTATTTCCCTTCTAAATTTATATCTATTTCCACTTAAATTTATGTGGCAAAACCTCAGTTCTCTTCAATTATTCTTTTGAGTGGAGCTTATTCCTACTAATTCTGTTCCAGGGGTAGGGCATAATGCATAAATCTGATAAAGGGAAAACAAAACAAAACAAAAACCCCAATTCTGATAAATGGGACATTTTGTTATTTTTTTGGTCAGATAATAGCCCTTTGATCAAGTTAGAGCCTATTGTATTCACTGGAACTTTTGCTGGGATTGCTAAAGAGGCAGGTGGTATTTGGGCACCTGGATGGCTTAGTTGGTTGAGCAACCAATGCTTGATTTCAGCCCAGGTCATGATCTCAGGGTCCTATGATCAAGCTCCATATTAGTCCTGCTGGACATTACCTCCCACTCCCTCTCCATCTGCTTCTCCCCAGCTCATGCTCTTTCTCTCACATTCTCTCTCTAAAATAAATAAATGAAATCTTAAAAAAAACCAAAAAAAAAACAAAAACAAAAGCCAGGGTATCTTTATCATAAGACTCCAGTTGGAAGGGTGCCTGGGTGGCTCAATGGGTTAAGCCTCTGCCTTCGGCTCCGGTCATGATCTCAGGGTCCTGGGATCGAGCCCCACATCGGGCTCTCTGCTCAGCAGGGAGTCTGCTTCCACCCCGCCCTGCCTGCCTCTCTGCCTACTGGTGATCTCTGTCTGTCAACTAGATAAAGAAAATCTTGAAAAAAAAAAAAAAAAGACTTCAGTTGGAGAGGATTAGAAACTGGGCTGTCAAAACCATTTTCCACCATACCTGAGAATGCAGTCAAGATTAAAAATGGTGGGGGCACCTGGGTGACTCAGTCAGTTAAGTATCTGACTTTGGTTCATATCATGATCCCGGGATCCTGGGATCAAGCCCCATCTTGGGCTCCCCACTCAGAGTGGGGTCTGCTTGTCCCTCTCCCTCTGCCCTTCCTCTTGCCTGTGCTCTCTCTCTCTCACAAATAAATAAATAAAATCTTAAAAAAAATAAAAAAGATAAAAATGGTCAAGCAGAGAGTAGCACTGGGTTATGTTGCTCTATTCTGGAGCTACCCTGTCTAAAGTCATATGTAAGCCTGGGTATTTCAGTTATGTCAGCCAATAAATTATCTTTACAGCTCAATATAGTTTGAGTCAATATATTGATTAGCATTCATTATAGAAAATGGGAACCACAAGGTAGTTTAAGCAGAAAAAAATGTAAAAGAGTGAATTAAGTACTTACAAAATGATTGGAAATCCCAGAGTATCAGACCTCTAGAGAAGACCTCCAGAGCACTGCAGAATTGTCCTGCCAGGAAGTCTCTTATCTTAACTACATCCAGAGTTTGGAGTGAGGAGAACTCATAGTTTAAGAACACAGTGCAGGAGTTAAAAATCTGGCAACAGGATCAATATGCCTCTCACTCCAGAATCTTCTTTTGACATCATCAAAACTAGAGCCTGCATACAGGAATGTGGTACTTGCTGTCCATCCTGCCATCCTGCCAGCCATGACCCACAGGGCTAGAGGTAATGCAATGGAATGCAATGGAATACTTCTTCATGACCTTGCTGACCAACAAAAAGAATAAACATTAATAGCACATGGTTCTGCATCCTTCCCCTCTTCTTATTGTCTTTTCAGTATGTCTAACTGCAAGAAAGCCTGGAAAGTGTAGTTTTTAGCTTTTCAACCATTACCATAGAGAAAGGTACAACAGAAAGGGGTGAAAGGAGAAGATGCTGTCAATTGATCCCAGAGAGTTTGAGGAGGGTTTCAGCCACTTGAGATCAAGATTATTGGCTAATACAGAAAGCTCTGGTTAACATAGGTGAATATCTATTTTTTTAAAAATATATTTATTTTTTACTTTTTATTTATTTATAATTTAATTTTATTTCTTTTAATTTCTATTTATTTATTTATTTTTATTTTGTTTCTTTCTTTTTTTGTTTTTTTACTTTTTATTTATTTATTTTAGAGAGAAAGAGAGAGTGTGGGTGGGGGAGGTGCAGAGGGAGAGAGAGAATCTCAAGCCGACTTTCCTGCTGAGCACAGAGCCGGACACAGGTCTCAATCCTACAACCCTGAGATCATGACCCGAGCCAAAATCAAGAGTCACACACCCAACCAGCTGAGCCACCTAGGTGCCCCTCATAGATGAATTTCTAAATGATAGAATTTCAAGGAGTATAATCCAGTGCAAATACTTCTGTAAAATAGAAAAAAAGTACCATGAATTATGTGGCATTCATGTCTTAAAATACAATGTCAGGAACATCATAAACCTTTGGATAAATATTGTTGAGATTTTCAAAGAATGAGGACTCTCTTGTTTCATTCAATGACATCTCTTTTTCCTAGTTATAAAATCACATTTTGTTTTAAATTTTTAAGTTTTTCCTTAAGTCTTCTGAGGCAGGAAAGGTTATGCACAAGTAAAACATCCATTATCATTTTTAAAAGTGTTAGTCTATACAATCTGTGTCACACTTTTCCAATAAACACCTTTTAAACATTAAAACACATTCAGACACCCATGTGATTGTTATGTACTTTTAGTATATTAGCTTGAGAATGTACTCTAATAAATACACAGGTAACTGCAACGACATTTTTGTTGAAGCTTAAAAAATAAAACACAATAGATGCTACATACATTTTGCAGATAAAAACACACATTGTGAGAAAAAAGAGTGCGAGCAAGAGAGATGTTCAAGACATTTTATTTGGTATGAAGACATTATCTGGTACACACATAGCATGAAGGACAGAAATCATTAATCTATACTAGAACAGAATACTGATTGCTATAAAAATGCCATTGCAGCATCTGTGAACTGGATGAGATAATGAAATTTTTGGAAGTGTTGAGAAAGTTTGGATAAAAGCAAAGTATTTGGTCCTCAGCTCATGAAATTTCACAGGATATAGGATGGCACCTTGTAGAGATGTCACTGACATATTTGGTAATTTGATATGTTCTACTTTTACAAATATTTCATCCATTGTGTTACCTGCTCTAGAGTTAAGAAAGAAAAATAGAACTTGCATGTGAAGTGTTTATGGATATTGGTAAAAATTTTGACCTAATAGCTTGCATGAGTGAAAAATATTTTAGTTGAATGTGAAGAACTGGCTAAAGTGAGTAATAATGTGTCATTTATGGCTGGCTCATGCTTTTCTAGATAAAATAAACTGAAAATGACTGAAATGCAGAAAACCTGTATAAAAATGTAAACTGCCAAATAAAAGTTGACACCCTAGAATAGTAGCTTAGTGAAATCTTAGAACAGTAATTATGTAGCAAAGAGAAACCATTTTCCCTGCTCTGCCCTGAAAATGTATTTTAATATGACTATAATTTGTTTAACTTCTTATTCTTATGTTTTATAGTATTATAATGTTATAAAATGAAAATGCAAACTACTTCTGTCACTTATAATCATGTTTGATTAGTAAGTAGACAAAAATCTGATATGACACTTCAACTTAAAATTGTCTTTCACTATCTTAATGTTTTGCTTAATAAAGTGGAAAAACAACATTTTATTCATTAGAAGCTTATTTTCAATGGAAAGTAGAATAAGGGGATCTATGAAACATGCATAAATATGAGATTCACACTAGATAAATAGCATGTTAGAATCTGTGGAAATAAAATTTGTGAGCAAGAGATTGCCTGGAGAATCTGAAGAGTCTAATGAGGTACCACTCAGATGACTGACTTATATACTTCCTCTCTCCCACAAATTATTTGAGTATCACCACAGTGATTTTCATTCCTGAGGACACCATGTTTTACCTTGGTATTATAACAGATTCAAAAGATTCTTTCTTCAGAATTCTTCAGAATCTTCAGATTCTTTCTCTCTTTTTTTCTCCCCTCACAGTGATAGTGAACACTGCCTTTTGTAGATTTTTCATGTAGTAAGAATCTGTGGTTTCACTTTCCATAGTTTCATTTACCCATGGTCAACATAGTCTGCAAGCGCATGATCCTCTTTCTGACAGAAAGAAAGTTCAATAGTAGCCTACGGCTATTGTACTGCCTATAGTGTCGTTCAACTCACCTCATCTCATAGGAAAAAACGAAGTAGTTACAGGGTTCAGTACTATCCATGATTTCAGGCACCCACTGGAGGTATTGGAATGTATCCCCAACTGATAAGGGGGGGGCTATTGTACACCTAAGATCCCTTGAGATAGATGATTCAGTATTGCAGGATGGTAACGATGATGGGTAATATATTTTATGTTGTAGTGTAAGTATAAGTAAATTATGAAAGATGTTTGGTGTTTCAAGTGTTTGATAAAGAACCTCATTGTTTCACAACTGAACTCCAACCAGTGAAAAATAAGACAAAAAGGAGAGGTAAATGGGAAACAAAAGTATCAGCCTTAGTATTGCTATTGCTTTCATGGCCTATATGGCTCATAGCTGAAAATAAGCAAGCTTCCTGATCTTAAAACTCAAAATTAGGTAGAATATCAAGGAGTCAACAACTTTCACCATGAGGACAGGGTTTTTCATGGCCATGGTGACTATTTGACTATATATAGTATTTGGGAACCCATACTTTTTACGGCTAAGTATACTCTCAAAAAGCAAAGAAAAGTGACTTGGCCTCGAAAGACCAGTTTTCATTTCAAACTTTTCTATCTGCTTAAAAATTCATGTGTGAGGAAGAGTGAAGGAGAAAATGGAAAGGCCAGGAAGCTGCATAAGTACAGCTTGCTTCATGTAGAAGAAAACTTCAGGGTGGGGGAAAAATTTTTCTTCCTAACAAAGGGTACTGAAAGAATTTTATACCAAATCTAAAAACGATTTAATCTTAAAATAATTAGGGTACAAATAGATGTATTTCTAGGATTAGCTATCACTTAAAAACAAAAACTCCAGTCATTAATTCATGTTGTCATTATAACTTTGTTGAGTTTGTTGGCTCAGTTGGTTAAAAATCTGCCTTAGGATCAGGTCATGATCCCAGGGTTCCTGGATTGAGCCCTGATCCCATTTTGAGGCTCCCTGCTCAGCAGGGAGTCTGTTTCTCCCTCTGCCTACCCCAAGGGGCTTGCATTCTTTCCCTTCTCTTCCTCTGTCAAAGAAATAAATACATAAAAATATTTTCTTTCTTTTCTTTCTTTCTTTCTTTCTTTCTTTCTTTCTTTCTTTCTTTCTTTCTTTCTTTCTTTCTTTCAAGAATCCAATGTTCAGAGACACAAAATGTGTGAGACAGTCTCTGTTGGGGAGGTTGGGGAATGGCACATAACTGGATTATAAACTGAAGTGAAAAACAATCGCCCAAAACTTACCTTGCGGCCGGCAGTTTGCTAAGTGTTTTGTGTGGGTGGGTTCCCATTTCTCTCCACAACAACTCTAGGGATTCAATAATATTACTGTCCCCAGTTTACTAAAGGAAATGTTGAGACTTAAACAAATTTAATTTTTCCAGGGTTGGTGGTGAAACCAAGATTCAAGCTTGGGTAGCTTGCCTCTAGAGGGTGTGCAGTAGCTACCATACTATTTAGCTTCTGAGAGGGGACTGAGAAGAGGAGAAAGTAGATATGAAGGTGGAGACTGCATCCTAACATGACTTGTGGCACCTTGTCAGGGACTTAGATTTTATCCTCTGATCAACATGGATAATTTGTCATCATGATGGACAAAATCTTTGCATAAAATACAAGTATATCCCATGAAGATACCTTTTTTTAAAAGATTTTATTTATTTATTTGACACAGAGAGAGATCACAAGTAGGCAGAGCAGCAGGCAGAGAAAAGAGGGAAGCAGGCTCCCCACTGAGCAGCGACCCCCCCCATCCCCCCATGTGCAGTTCGATCCCAGGACCCTGAGATCATGACCTGAGCCAAAGGCAGAGGCTTAACCCACTGAGCCACCCAGGCATCCCAAAGATACTTTTTCTTTTGTTAAATATTTATATGTAAATTAAAAAAAAAAAGAAAAGAAATTTTTTCACAGTTAAAAATAAACTTTATTTCTTAGCCTATCAAATTTCAAATGCATTTCTTGTACCTCTTAATGCAAATGACATCATTCAAAGAGAACGCCACAACTGTAAATACTGTCTATATTCTTTCTTTCTTTCTTTTTTTTTTTTTTAAAGTAGGCTCCACACCCATCATGGAGCCGAGCACAGGACTTGAACTCATGACCTTGAGATCAAGACCTGAGCTGAGTGTAGAGAGTGATGCTTAACCAGCTGAGTCACCTAGGTGCCCGGAGACTGTCTCTATTCTAATTCTATACAACTGAATAAATATATCAAGGGTCTTTAGTGAAGAAATCTTGAATCATTTGGTCAATCACATGTTAAGCTAAATCATTAGTTCATTATCCAATATTTATTGAACAGCTAATATGTCTCAAGGCCTGTTCTAAATAGTGGGGATACAGTAGTAAATAAAACAACAAAAATTTCTGCCTTCATAGAGCTTGCATGCTATTAGAAGAAGATAATAAAAACATATAGATATATAAAACATGTGGGATGTGAAATGTTAAGTGCTATGCAGAAAGTAAAGTGGATGGGGTGGATAGGAAAAGCTGGAGGGTTAGAATTCTAAATATCATGGTCAGAGAAGACCTCATTGAGAAGTCGCTCTTTGGGCAAAGATCTGAAGGAGACAAGGAGATGTGAACCATGTTGCCAGTATTCTAGACAAAGGGAATACCAAGTGTGAAAGTCATATGAAAGATGAGTTGTGGTTATTGGCCTCAAGGAGTTCATAAAACTAATGCATGCTAATAATTGATTACAAGATAGCATAAAAAGCAGTAAAGTGTAGTGTAATATCAGGCTCTTTGTTACCTTGGTTTGAATCCTGGTTCTTCTTTTTGCCCACTATTTTAACTTGGACAAGTCATTTAGCTTTTCTGTTTTATTACTTGTACACAATAGTATCAACTATAATGTCATTCCAGGTTTGGGAGAACAGTCCATGGTAAAACTGCACAGGAAATGCTGGGTATTCAGAAGAAAATTGTCATGGTGTGTTATATTCAAAGAATACTTTAGTATTTTCAGAGTACTTTTTCAGAGATGATCTTAGATGATTTTGCAGCTGACTTATGGAAGACGGTTATTATTAAACCCATTTTTCAAATACGGGAACAGAGACCCAGAGGGTTAAGAGACCCAGTCAAGGTCATGCAGTTGTTATGTATTAGGGCTGGAACTAAAACCTTCTTCCTAGTTTCTAGATTTTGTCTGGTTTCCACTGCAGCACCACACTGCCAAGTCTACTCTGTAAGATCTATGCAGATGCAGAAAAATTCTTCCAGAGTGAGTGGAGTTTGGAAGGTGGACACAATAAGGCAGACAGCTAAGTGGAGGGAGAGAGGGAAAGTGGTTATTTCAAGCGAAAAGAGAGAGAGAGAGAGAGAGAATTAGTATTCTAGAGAACACTAATTTTAGAGAATACTAAGAGAGAATTAGAAAACTCACTGGAAATTTTATTCAGGGCTCTGAAAAAAGGGTGATGGAGTAACAGTGCTGAGATCCATTTGACTAGGGGATGAGGCAGAAACCATAGGCAAGTCGAGGCCAGATGGCAGAGAACTTTAAATGTCAAACAAAGGCATTTGAGCTTTATTTTTGGCATCAAGGAAACCATCGATGGTTTTTAAGTAGAGGAGCGATATGGAAAAAAATGTGCATTTTAGGAAAAAAAGAATCTGATCAAACAGATAGGAGGTAGGAAGGAAACAAAGAAACGAAGATCAATTCCAAGTTCAGAGGAATCCACAGGAATTATAAAATATTCAGAAGGTCCATATTAGGATAAATTAGTCCAGCTAAAATTACATTCATTTCAACACCGAGTCTTCCTATTCTATTCAAGCAAAGTCAACCTATGTTTGGGAGTTTAGTTATTTCCAGGTGCTTCAGGTGGGCTGCAAGCAGGCAATAGACTTCCTGGAACATTTAGCCTGTGTGCTGTTCTGTTTCAGATGGTGACAGTTTGAGTGTGATCTGTTGCACATGCTGCTTTGGAAACATATGAAGAGGCATCAAATGCACGTGTTGCGCAATGCATAACTTAGAAGAAGATTTTTTTTTTTCTTCTCCTGCTTAGCAGCTGCAGTTAACAGTTTTTGGAATTTGAAGTACCCCCCCCCACCACACACACACCCCCCAGTATCTCTTCTCTTGGCTGCAGTAGCAGCAGCAGCTCTGGGAAAGTAGTGTAGCAGCTGGCTGTGTAATTCCCAGGGTGCATCTAAGGAATGCAAAGCTACCTGTTGGAAGCAAGGGGAAATGGTCCACCGGGAAGCAAAGCATAGGTGAGGAGAGAACTAATAACCAAATGTAATGTGATCTGCGAGATCATGTGAGACTCACCTCTCTCCTTTTCTTTCTAGTTTATTAGTAGTTTAAAACAGAACCAAAAAAAGGAATCACATATATGGCCAAATGAGTAGACTCCCCAGCTATCATTGATCATTTCTTGGTATGTGTGTCCTGGTGTCAAATACTTGAATGAGGCATTGTTGATAATGGTGACTAGAGAAAGAAATTATTATTTTACTGGACTCATTGAAAATACCCGTTAATTACCTCCGGAGGGGGTCGGGGCCTGGGGGAGGGCTTTTTTCAGGCCTGCATCCATTCCCTGTCACGTTCGAATCTCATTAGCTCTCCTGAGCTAAGTAGGGTCTGAGCCTCCAGCCCAGTCAGTGAAATCTCAGAGGCTTCCACACACAGCACTGGAGACCAGGTGCATTCCTTCTGCTCTTTGTAATGATGAAGGACTCTGAATTGCCGAAGGTACCAGTGTGGCCCCTTTCATGCGGAGATTCATACTGTGGGAAATATCGAATTGAATTCTCTGTGCACATTGTCCATTACTTCCCAACTCAATAAAATCTTTCTCTTATGGGGAGATAAATATTTTCTGTCAAGTCTGAGTTTCTTTTAAAGACATGAAGCTTGACTCAGGATCATGGCAAGATACTCAGTTTCACATGAAACTGGATAAAGATTTTCTTTCCCCATAATCAACTGATGGAATTTCAAAATCTTGTAAGCTATTTCATTCTATAATTAAGCATACATGTAGGGGTAGGGAGCAATTATCTGGAACACAATTGATGGGATAATCCAGTGGACAAATGTGAATTTTCCTGATTGGTTTTTGATGTAAGAGGCAGTGCATTTATTTTGGGGGGGAGGGGGATTAAGAAAGAATAAAGCATCCAATAGGTAGGAAGAACAAGAGAGAGAGGGGGTTGATAGCCAAACAAGAAAATGTATACAGAAGGAGGCAAAGAATTATGGACATTGGGGAGGGTATGTGCTATGGTGAGTGCTGTGAAGTGTGTAAACCTGGCAATTCATAGACCTGTACCCCTGGGGCTAATAATACATAATATGTTTATTAAAAATTAAAAAATACATATATATATGTATATATATATATGAAAGAAGGAGGCAAAGAGGACTAGGAAACAAGAGGAGGTGTGAAAAGAATAAGGAAGAAGCTGAAAGGAAGGACTCATCCTGGGTGGAAACACCGTTTGATATCCTGACCTGCTTGGTCAGCATAGCTGACTCCATTTTCCAATTTTTAGAGTTTGAATAGCTGCATGGCTTTCCTCTCATCATAGTTAGGGAACAACAAATGGTCATCAGGTTTATTTATTCTGGATAGCAGAAGTCATTTGGCACTTCCACTGGAGATGATTTAAAACTAGTGGAAAATGGCAGGGTGGAGTGCTTTCATTTACTTTGATGCATTATTTAAAAATAAGGTGGACCGCACAAGTTGAAAGGAACTTTGCAGTATTTCCATTCATTCCTCTGATAAAATGTCTCCTCGATAACTTCCTGGGGATAAGACCTATTGGAATTTCTTCCTCGGACTTTTTTAGCCATCAGACACCCCATCAGGATGCTTGAGAGAAGTCTCTGTAGGTCAGATTGTACTTTGGTCCACTCATGGAGTTGTTGCGGTCAATGGAATTGTCCTCAGGATGACAGCCAGAGAACTTGCCTAGGCCAAGATAAATGCATTAGAAAGCAAAAGAGGAATGCAGCTCAATGGGCAGTGAAAATCAATGAGAGCAAATTGGCCCATTTTTGCCTCACTGACTTGTACTGTCCATTAAGCCCTATTTGCTGGTTCATGCTTGTTCACTTCATTTACTTTCTAATCCTTCTTTTGCCAGCCTGGCGCATCTCCAGGTTAGTGCAATCCTGTTAATTGCATCGCCTGCTACTGACTAACTGTGACACAGGCCTTATCACCTCGTTACAGGGATTGGACATGAAACTCTACACATGAAACCCAGCATGAGTCCCGCTTTGTTTAGGATTGGGACTTAAATCAGACATGATCTCACAGCTTCTTGGGAATGGAGATTTTCCATGTCCTCATACCTCCAAAGGAGCTGGGATTTGCTTTAGCTTACTTGACTTTATAGCTCACTGCCACTGTGATTACTGAAGTGCTTTAGACAAGAAAGTTGGGAAAGTGGAACACTCTATGAGGACACAAAGTTTTTGGAATTTTCTTTTCCTTTGGAATCCAGGTCTGCCTAAGTTATTAAGTAGCGGGCTGTGTTAGCAAATGTATTAAACTGTATTGTACTGCTGGTCTGTGTGTTTTTGCACCAGAGAGTGAACTTCTCACGGGCAAAGAAATTATGCATCTTTTTTTCGTTCCCAGCGGCTAGCCCAGTGCTGGCCCATAGTAATTTGTTGATTGAGTACACCGCATGGCATTAATGTTAGTATAGCAGCTACCCTAAGATGGCTCATTCTCAAAATAACTCTATGGGGCTGAATATTATTATTTCAAAAGTCTCAATGATGGAACTGAAGTTCAAAGAGATTAAATTTCACGTCTGTGATTGGCAAAGCTAGAATGCAAGTTCAGGGTGCCTGACCCTAGAGCCCCTACCTTGTTTTCCTATCATATACTAAAGAGACTTAGTAGATATAATTTTAGAGTGAGCCCATTAGAAGTGGACCACATACATTAAAGGATCTTTTGGTAAACTGAAGATGAGTTACAAAGTTTTTGCCTTCATAAAAAATTGCTAAACATGTTGACATTTGAAATATGTATATAAGCCTTATTTTATAACATATCTCACTTATACTGAAGTATCTAATAATACAGAATAGAAAAAAAAAACCCTACTCTTTGGAGAACATTTTATTTTAATCTTTCCTTTTTTACCCTTATATGGTATGCTTAGATGTTCAAAGAGAGATCAGTTTGGGCTTATCTTGATATTCCATAAGAAAATCTGATCTCACATAAAAGATCTAGTGACTTTATGAACGCCAGTCTCCAATGGATGACTCTCTTTTAGTTACTGAAAATTGTTTGGAGCTGTAATTGTTCTGTTTCTGAGTCGAAATGCAGTCAACTGCAGAATTATTTCTGGTTAGAATGGTTAGAATTCTGCAGCGTGTTGGCCTCGTTCATGTATGTGTAACAGCGTGAAGACCTCGTTCATGTGTGTGTAACTCCATGATCCCACACAAAGGCTTGTATATATTTTCCCCCAATTCCATCTGATAAGCTCTACATGGCTCCTGTTCCAGCCTCGGTGTTCTGGATAGATGCCAGTTTGATTCTTTATTTTCTTACCTCAGTTCCCCCTCCGGCTCCAGATACATTCCTCTCTTCGATGTTATATTTTGAACTTTTGCATAATGTTATTTCACAGTGTTTGAGAACTATTTTTATGTGACTTTGTTTTTCAGCTTAAATATCAAAATACTCACTTTTTTTCATTCTGTAATAAGTGCGAAGTTTTGAACTTAAAAAAGAAAACTCAACTGGCAGTACATTTTTTTCATATTTGCATAAAGTTGGTGCACCAAATTTATGTGCTAACAAAGATTTCCCATTTTTTCTATTTTTGTCTTCCTTCAAACTCACTTTCTAAGCTATTGTCTTTTTCATCATTCAACTCCATCAATTAAAGATGCAATTATTTTTCATTTTAATTCTGTCTCTGGCTGCCTTTAAGCTGGTTGTTCAAAGTTATGTAAGATGTCTCTACTCCTCCTGCCCCTCCCCGCCTCGGTCTCAATGGTAAATATCAAACTTACCAGGGGCAAAATAACAGTTGGCAATGTTTGGCCTACAATCCTCTACATCAGACTTCCACAATCATTTTTTCTTTGTAGCACAGAATTCAACTGAGAATTTTTTAACAACTTCACTTTGTTTTTACCAAAAAAATCAGTGTTATATACTAAAGTGCACATGAAAAATCTTTGGTAATTTTTAACACCAATGCTTTTGCATGGTGAGGAACTTTGTGAACCTATGGTCTCCCTGTTCCTTGCTACACCTTTCCAACTCTGGGTACTGGGTTGTTCCAACAGAGACAGTAGGAAAAGAGGCAGGGACAAATGCCTTTTATAAGTCAAACATTACCAGCTCAGATCTTGAGTATTTATTTGCTTATTTACTCAACAAACATTTATTGAGCAGCTAGTGATGCTAGCTTGTTTGTGGGGATGTCTTGGTAAACATCACTTTTTTAGACCATTGATATCTGATTTTTAAATCACTAACTCAGTTTGGTCTACTCATTGAAGGTAGCCTCAGTTACCTTCTAAACCAAACCTGAATTTTAGAAGGCTTTCTTCCTGAAAACTCTCTGGACTTTCCCTAAAGACTACAGTTCTTATATTGAGATGATAGGATTATTTTCATCTGAATATAACACAAAGGAAATGTTTTTATTATAGCTACACTATCTGATGCAGTGGTCTGAGCTCAGACAGCCCACTTTGACAAGCACTCACAATTTGAAGTTGTATATTTGTGACCACTTTTTATTCAACCAAAATACACATGCAATGTTTAAACTAGCTCAGTCCTTCTAAAATGAGATGGAAACAAGTTTTGTGACTGAGCAAATGTTGTACTGTCAACCATAAAACTATCTCTCCCATTAAAATCAAGTAAAAAGTTGAATTTCTACTATATAATTTACATTGAGATAGAACTTCAGGATTAAAGTAAAAATATATGATTTTATGCTGTTTTAAACAAAGCTATTATAATTAAGTGAGCAACTAGTGAACTGTAATATTTGTGTAATACACAAATACACGTATATACAATGTATTACATGGTATAAGAAAAGATAGGTATGGCTTAAGTCTTTAAAATATAATATTTATAATCAAATCCTTATAGTTATAATCCTTATAAGCAGAATGGCCTCTAGAGGTATATATAAGAAAATAATTATGAAAGGTAGATGCAGAGAGATCATCAAGGGAAATAGTATTATTGTCTATATGTTTTAGTTCACAAATATACATTAAAATGAAAATAATATTGTTGGAGCAGATTTCAAAACAATTTAGAAAATCAATAATATTTTATTTTGATTTTGTGGCTAGAAGACTATTTATTTGATTCCATTTTGGATGACTTAGACACAAAAATATTAGTGACAGAAATAGAAAATAAGGGACTCTAATAATTTATTTTCCTCTTATTGTTTCTTGGCAAAATTTAGAAAATTCTAGAAAATCCAGAGTATATTCACACAGAATTTCCACTCTTTTATTTCTCTATAATGGCAATCTCGGAATTTTAAAAGATCAGTTAAGAGTATGACACCTAAACCTAAAGAATAAGAACAGTCTCACCAATTAGAAGCTCATGCAATGAACTAACTAACTAACTAACTAAATATCCCAGTATCACCATCCAAGATATCCTTACTTAAGTACTTACAATAGAGAGAAGAATAAAATGAAGATATAAAGACATGGCACTTTCAAAAGTTTTTTTTTTTTTTAACTTTTCTTGAAACTGCAAAGTTAGTAAAATAAAAAATTCTAAACACATGCCATTATAATTTTTATAAATGTGCTTATGAATACATTTAAGGCTTTAATTATTACATACATAACACATAAACAGTTTGCTAAATATTTTCTTGAGTTCAATAAATCCAAGAATTAAAATTAAAGCTTAAAGCTCCTTCATAATAATTAATTTGGTTGAATTTAGACATTTTGTACATTGTAATCTTTAAATAAAGAGCTTTGGATATTTTAAAATTATTTTTTCAATAATTATTAATTGTTGTACTTAGTGAATTTGATCATTAAGATTTTTGTGTTTTTTCAAATATGTGCATAAAAAGAGTGATTTATTTAAAAGTCTATACTTAGTAGACATCGGGAAGTTGGGACTAATGAACCATGATATTTTGTGACATTTCATTAATAAGGTTTTTTCCTCTGATCTTAAATGGTTTTTGTATACTTAGCAATTTTCTGCCAAGTTATTATCAACTAGTGACTAATTTTTCCTGCCTATTCGAGAAATGTGAATGAAATGTCTTTGTGTCATAACCAGAAATGGTCTTTTTGCAGCTTAACTTTAACAATAGTCTCCGTTCCTACATTATTATATCCTGGATAAATTGTTCTAAATATTTATGAAACAATATTTTGTGGGATGACAGTAAAAACTAAGGGTCAATCCACATACACTCTCCAATCAAGAGGGCTACGTTTAACTATGTTTAAAACCCTTCTTCACGATGCTGTTGTTAAAACATTTTTCTCTTAAAAACTTAATTAAGACTTCAATCTTAGAGCTGTTGGTCAAAAGTTGAGTAAGCTGGACTTAAAGTTATTAGGAATTATTGACAGCTACTTAATATTCCATGAAATTGCATCCCTACTTTGATTTGTAGATGCTAACATTTCTTATTTTACTATATTGGAACCAAGCTACAGATTTTCAGGTTCTTTCTGCCACTTGCTCCCATTTCGGCTAGGAGTCCATTTTACAGTGTCTTGTATCATTTAAGTACTTGATAGAGAAACACTTGAGAAATGTTCGAATAGTTTATTATGGTTGCCTTGACGAAATATTTCCCCTTCGTTTTCTTTATTGTTTTTAAAGAAGATAAATATGTAAAAATTTGGTCTTGAAGAAAGTGTCAAAAACAATGATAACGGTGAAACTTGAAATTGGGGTGTGTGGTAGAATATTCAAGCTTTGCTATGCACCACAGCTGAGTCAGAATGCAATAAGTAGGTAAACCCAAATCAAATAAGGCGAGTTGGTGCACTTCTGACTGTGAAGTTCAAGTAATCTGGCCCATGTCTACTTATCCACTAGAACACATTTGCCTAGGATCTGCTGGATATGTAGAGCTTCTCAATGATGAAGCAGAACTCTTTTTTGATTGGTTAGTCTGGTACTCGACTAACTGTAAGATCATTTCTGTGTATAAAGGATTAGATGGGCAGGACCTTAAATGTCTAGATCTCAAAAGAAATTATTAGAGACAGGTAGGGAAAGGAAAATGATGTTTGCCTAGAACCTACTATGTGTTCATTCCTGGTTAGGACTTTTTATATCTTCGCAGACTATCCATTATAAAGGTGGGGAAATTGAAGCCCAGGGTTCGAGATGAAATAAAATAGCACAAGTAAAATGCTTAGGTCAACTCTTCTGCTATTCATACCCATTCAGAAATTCATGAGCACTGAGTGTTGTATGTCAGTGATGAATCACTAAATTCTGTACCTGAAACTAATATTATACTGTATGATAACCAACTGGAATTTAAATACAAACTGGACAACATTTTGTAACAGATTCATAAACCTGTGCTTTCTGAAGGGGAGTCCATTGTAATACTTAAATCCTTTAAACCATTTTTTTCCTAAAAACCAGTGATTTACACATATGAACTGTGTAGTGCTATCAAAGATAGACTTTCTGAGAGAATAGTGACAGATTGTTACCATGGGAAGTTAGCTTTTTGATTACATAAAGTAACCTTTTGGCTTTTGAGAAGCTGTGAAGTCATGGAACAGAGAAATTACATGATTTTCCCAATTCCTGTATTATTAAAGTCAAAATTACAAATTTGAATGTACTATAAAGCCTGTTCTTGTGTTGCTCCTAAATTAGAAGATACTAAGCTACTTGAAATTGGGACCATGTCTTCCATTTTTTTTCTATTTCCATGTTATTAACTCTTTAGTGCCAACATATGTTTAGTACAAATGTGAAATTTGGTTACTATTTGGTTGACTAATTCATTCAACAAACATTTTGAATCTCTTCTTATGTAATAAATACTGTGTTAGAAAAACAGAAATAAAATGATGCTTGTTCTTGAGGTTACGTAATATTAGGTGAGGTGGACAAGGACAGGAATACTCATTAGATCATGTGTGATGTATGGTGGTGGGAGGGATATGCGAGCTAATGGGAAAAAGACGGGAAAAACTGTCAGTTCTGTGCATACTGTGTGCCTTGCACAAGTTACTCAGTCTCATGGGATATCTGTTTTCTCAACGCTAAAACAGGTACTACCTAGTAAGCTTGTTGGAAGGGTTTGATTCATACTAGGCACACAGGACATGACACTACTATTAAATATATTATTATTATTATTATTGTTATTACTATTATTATTTACAAAGTGCTGTAATTCTTCCTAAGTGTATCAGGAGAGACACTATTGAAGCGGAACTATGAGTAGGGATTTGAAGTACAAACAGAAAAGTATCAAATAAATAAGAAAGTATTGTAAGCGCATTGAATGATCCCCAGAAATTTAGACTCATTTTAACAAGCTTAAAATGATTAAATTACTCATTTGGGTGGGTGTCAAGTTTGCTAGCTCTTTATAGAAAGTAGTATAAACTCAATGACTCACTGACTCACCCCGAGAAGAGGAAAGTAAGTGTGTGTGTGTATGTGTGTGTGTGTGTACGCACATGTGTGTAATTAGCACGCAGTTTTGAACTTGTTTGAACCTGGCCTTTTTCAGAAAAACAGGAAGATTTTTTTTTTCTTTTTTACAAACTGAAGGCTATATTCTTTCACAGGTCCATTAAAGCACAAAGTGGGAAGTCATTCTCAAGTAACAGGCAGCTATGGTAGACGTTTTGCTTCATGTGCACCAAAAAAAATGAACTACGTTAAGTCCTAATATTTTTATGGGTATCTTGAGTAACAAATTAGGAAAAGCACTAACTGGATCCAGAGAAAATTGATTGATTCATTTTTATATCTAAAGTTGATGGTTGATAAGTTTGCTATAATATAGATGTGGTGAACTTCTGGCTATGGGTATGCCAACTCTGATCCAGATCAGTGGACATTCAGAGGCAGGTGACATAGCACATGAGTGGGCATTAGTAGACTCAGAGAAGCTAACTAACTAACTAACAAAAACAACAACATCAACAAAAGACCTGGTCAGACTAAGACTAGTCATATCAGAGTATGGGGAAGGTACTGTAAACATCCCTAATTTACCGAGATATGACACACAGAGACATTAAATAATCTGTCCAAGTTTATAGGTAGTAAGTGAAAGAACTCGGCTCCAGAAGGCATGTTCTTATTCACTGTTCAGCTAGGATGAGATCAGTTTGAAATGTACTTTGTTTGAGATCTAGATATAGGTGTCCAAATATATTAAGATATAGGGAGTTAGAAATCTGGCTCTGGTGATCAGGTTAGAGATAGTAACTGGGTGTAGATTTGGAAACATAAACATGGAAGAGATCACCCAAAAAAGAGTGTCTAGAAGGTTATATCTTTGACTGAAGTAAGACATACTAGAGAAGAAACATGCTGTCACAAGTACAGGTGGCACCAGTGGTAGGAGCTGGAATGGCTCAGGGATATAATGAAATGCAGAAGTATTGACATGAAGAGATTGGTTGAGAAAAAATGAAAAGGATGAGAGGTGTTAAACAGAACAATCAGAGAGATAGGAGGTAAAACAGAGAAAAAAATAATATTTCAGAAGTCAAGAATGTTCAGGAAAGAATATTGAGAAGATGGAAGTGTTTGGCTGTGTTAAATCATATTTAACACATATTTGCCAAAAGCAGAGAGGTCTACAAAGAGGCCTTTGAGATTTAACAATGAATAGTCAGTGGTAAGTTTTGGTGAAGTGGAAGGCTGAAGTCAGAGTAGAGTGGGTTGAAGAGTGAAATAAAGTGAGTGAAGATATTAAGTAAAAACAGACTTCGGTCATCTGTCTGGCACTTCTCATACCACCCAGATGTATTTCCATTGCTTTTTTTTCAACATGAAGATAAGAATTTCATGTCAGCCTGATAATGATCCCATATGGACATCAGTCTAGTCTTACATCCAGGTTCTCAGGCTCAGGAAGGAGTCAGCTGAGATGATTTAAAGTAGAAACCAGGGAGGGCCACAGTTCTCATCCTCTCATTAGTCCATCTGAATATGTCTGTCCTCTTGACTGGGAGAAGGAAGGAGACAACTGTGAGTTTGAACCCAGCTTTGTGCCTTCAAAATTCTGTGGCCCAGAGATGCTTGGGTGGCTCAGTCGGTTAAGTGGCAGACTCCTGATTTCAGCTCAGGTCATGATCTGAAGGCAGTGAGGTAGAGCCAGCACTGGGCTCAGTGCTGCGTCTGCTTGAGATTATCTGTCTCCCTCTGCTCCTCCCCTGGGCTCACTCTCTCAAGTAAATAAATAAATCTTTAAAAATACAAACAAAACAAAAAACCCTTGTGGCTTTGACCTATTAAGTTCTAAATCTCAGGCTTCTGATCTCTAAAATGGAGGAATTGATAGTGTTTATTTCACAATTTGTTCAGATGATCACAAGACTCATCACAAGCCAAGTATTTATCATTGTGTCTCACATCATTAAATGCCTAATAAGTGGTAACTGCTATAATTATTATTTTTTATTATTATCAACTGTACTTTAATTCCTTGTGATTAAGGATAGTGACGTCCTCTGGGAATCTGCCTGAGTTCCTTTATGGCTATCCTCTAGCTATAAGTCCACAACATGTCATTTAGAGAAAAACAGAAAAAATTCTGAGTCTGGATACACTTATTTTTAGCTATTTCATCCCCAGAAAATGACTTATTTGTTCTATTTGTAATTTCTTCATATGTACAATTGGAAAAAAATAATACTTTTCTTAGAGGACAGTTGCAAAAATTGGATGAAACAACATTTATTTTAAGGGTTCTGTGCTGGCACTTCCTAAATTCAGTAAAAAGGTATGTTTGCGTTCATTTATTTTCAGGATTAAACATGAAGAAAGAAGTCGGGTTACTTCTTTTCTTTCTTCTTTCTTTCTTTCTTTTTTCAGTTTACACTTTTTTGGTTTCAGATACTTTGCTCTTTCTATTTTTCTTTGCCTGTGAAAAGTCTGCAAGACCCAAGGGTCCATATCTATAAAGGGCCAGCCTGTCTCATGAAAATATGGAAGCACAAACAACAAAATATTTTCAAGAAGATTTTATGTTGGGCATGGGAAGAGATAACAGTTCTAAATAGATGAGCCATGTGCTCACTATCAGAGTTGTCACTGCCACCGGGATCTCACAGGATCTGGTGGATTCAACATGTTATGACATTTTGTTCTTATTTTCACACTCTTTAATCCAGAACCAAATTTCTGCTTCAGCTTTTTGATAATCTCATTCACTTTGTGGAGAAACTGCTGTATACCCAGTGTGGCGAGGTTCCCCTCAATAGTCCCCCTTGTATGGCTCTAGTACTTGCTAGACTTTCACTTTTAAATAAAATGGTTAATAATTCCTCCGGTGTATTTGAGATTTTTAAAAGTATTTTTTCAATCTAGTTTAATCTGTGCTTAATTTAATATATTAAATCTTAATTTAATATTTTATAATTTGAGCTAATATATTTAAAATGCATTACACCTTAATTTTATATATTCAATCACAGTTTAATAAAGTTTCCTTTTAACATCTTGATTAAAAGGACTGTTGCACAGTAGTTACGCCTTTCAATTAAACTCCAAGCACTGTTGTCTCAATGGGCTTCTGGATTCCTTCAAGGGCTAGAAGCCTGAAGTCCGAACAAGGAAGAAGAACTGCCTGTAGAAAAATGTAGAAACTTTATTATTGACATGGACTTACGACCCTAATGACTTCTTTATTAGTAAGAAGAATGCTAGTTGTAAGAAGAATGCTAGTCACAGGCAAATTCCTAAGTTTTGGTGGCTTAAAACAATGGAAATTATTCACTTAATCTATAAAACTAATGTTCGTGGTCCATGTGTGGTTTTTCAAATGTGATTCTGATACCCAGTGTTGTTCCATCTTGTTGATCTATCATCTTCAACACTTGTCACAAGAAGGTAAGAGAGTATTGTGGAGCATGTCGGGTGAGTTTTAATGAGCCAGATCTGGAAGCAGTGCACATTATGTCTATTCTTTTTCAGCTGGTGAGAACTCAGTCACATAACTCTGACCTCCAAGGGATGATTGGGATTGTGGTTGAGCTGTGTGCAAAGGAGAAAAAGAAATAAGATTGTTTGTATTTAAGATACTATTATTTATATCCCAAAGTACATAAAACATTAGTTGGACATTTTATTCCTAGAATCATGTCTTTGCACCTAGCATGAAATTCAGTACTTCTAAGAAATTAAAAATCTCTAACTAAAAAAACAAAACAAAACGAAAACAAAACCCCTGCTATTTGAGAAAGAACACCAACAAATAGAAAGCCAAAATAGAAAATTTCTCATTACTTCTATATATCTGAGAACCATAGTCTGCTTGTAGTCAGTAAGCTTCTGTACCAAAGTAAACAAACAAACAAACAAACAAACAAAAGCAAGCTATAACAACCACAAAAGTACTTTGATGGGAACACCCAGATCTTTGTATGTTTGTATAATTGTACTTTTTTTTTTAAGATTTTATTTATTTATTTGACAGACAGAGATCACAAGCAAGCAGAGAGGCAGGCAGAGAGAGAGAGAGGAGAAAGCAGACTCCCCGCGGAGCAGAGAGCCTGATGTGGGGCTCGATCCCAGGACCTTGGGATCACGACCTGAGCCGAAGGTAGAGGCTTTAACCCACTGAGCCACCCAGGTGCCCCAAGTATAACTGTACTTTTGAAGACATCAAGCAAAAGTGTGTACCAGGTGTTCAACTATTCAATATACAGGTAAGTACTGATTGCTAGAAACAGAAAATATAGATGCCTTGATCCACCGTCCCTCAAAAAAGATAAGGAATTATGACAGAGCCACAGATTCTTATGACTACAGCATTGAAATTTTGCTAACAAGCATATTCGGAGTGACTCAGAGAAAGATCATGGTATAAAGATGATGAATAAGGACATGAAAAAAGCCCCAAATGTTATTAGTCATTAGGGAAATGCAAACTGAAACCACAATGGGATACTACTATGCACCTTGTAGAATGGCTAAAATTAAAAAGTCTGCCCTTATCAAGTGCTGGGGAGGAAGTGAACCAACAATATTAATTCTTATTAAATGCTGGTGGATGTAAAAAGGCACAACCGCTTTGGAAAAATATTTGGCAATTTCTTAAAGAGTTAAACATACACCTACCATATGATCCAGCTATTTCATGCCAAAGTATTTTTCCAAAAGAAATAAAAGCATATGTCCACACAAAGACATGTGCATGAATGTTCATAGCAGCTTTATTTGTAATAGTCAAAAACTGGAAACAACCCAAATGTCCATCAACAAGTGTCAACAACTGCGGTATACCATGCAATAGAATACTTCTTAAAAATAAGGGATAAATATTGATACATGTAACAACATGGATAAATCTCAAAATAATTATGCCAAGTGGAAGAAGCCAGACAAACAATATTACATTTAAATAAAAATCTAAACAATATAAACGAATCTACAGTGACAGAAATCAGATCAGTTGTCTGGGGGTGAAGGATGAGGGTCGGAGGGAGATACAAACAAAGTCTTCAGGATACTTTCGGAAGAGTTACTGATGTGTTCATTATCTGGATTGTAGTAACAGTATATACATAGGTCAAATCATTTAAAATTGTATACCAGGAACAGTTTATTGCTTTTCAATTATATCTCAGTAAAGTTGTCTTAAGAAACGAATAGTATCCAATGATAGGAATTAATCATCACTTCCAGATATTTCCACAAAAAATATATCATCAGAATTTAAACCTAAAATAAAGGACATTCTTCAAAATAACTGACCTGTAATCTTTTAAAGTGTCTAAGTCCTAAAGATATAAGAAAGAGTGAAGAAATGTTGCAGACTGAAGGAAATTAGGAAAGCATGAAAATTAAATGTGAAGTGTGATTCTGGAATGGATTTTTTGTTTTCTGAACAATTGGTAAAAACTGGAACAACAATTTTTTGGAAAAATTGCCAAAACTTGACTGGTGTTTGACAACTAAGTGGTAATAACATATAATGTTAATTTCCCAATTTGATGATAGTTGTATCATGTTTATATAGGATAATCTCCTTTTATAGGAAATATCCCCTACTGATGCAGTAGGGGATATCAGGTTGACAAACTACCTTCAGATTGTTAAGGACCATGACATCTTTGTGTATTTTTTAAAAGTCTTATTTAACTGTAGTTTGTAAGTATCTCAAAACTAACAATTTTGAGGGGGAAAGTCTCAATCATAAGAAAGCAAAAATATTCAAGTAAAAAATGGGCAAAGAATTTGAATAGATATTTTACCAAAATTGATGTATGGGTGGCAAATAAGCATATGGAAAGATGTTCAACATCATTAGTCATTAGGAAAATGCAAACCAAAACCATATGGAAACATCAGAAAACATGTATTAAAGTGTGGGAATGACTGACAATATCAAATGTTGGATGAAAAAGTACAGAAACTGGAACTTTCATTCCATACTTTCGAGAAAATGGCATAGTATAACCACTCTGGAAAACAGTTTGATAGTTTCCTATAAAAATCAAATATTACCTACCATATGATCCCATCATTCTAATCATGGATATTTGCCCAAGAGAAATGAAAGCACATGTTCATACAAAGATTGCACACAAATAGCCATAGAAAATTTATTAGTAATATTAAAAACAAAACAAAACAAAAAAAACTAGGAACAACTCTTAGCCAGGGATATACATCCTTGTAATGGAATACTACTCAAAAAAGAAAAACAATCAACCACTAATACACATGATGGCATGGATAAATATCAAAATAATTATGCTGAATGAAAGAAATTAGACAAAAGAAAGTATATACTCTATGATTACTTTTGCATAAAATTCAAGAAAATGCAAACTAATTTGTAGTGATAGAAAGGAGAGAATGGGAGAAGGGGAGAACCAGACAAGGGGTAAAAAAGGACACCAGAAAACTTTTGGGAGTGATGGATATGCTATGTCCATTCTGTGATTATACTGATGGCTTCACTGGTGTTTATATAAGTCAAAACACATCAAATTGTATTTTTAAAATATGTGTAGTTTATCATATGTAAATTCTACCTTAACAAAGCTTGTAAAAAAAGGTAAGTGAAGGAAGGAAGGGGGGGAGGAAGGAAGGAAGTCAAAGAGAAACACTTAGCTGAGTTCTTGGTAAGTTTAAGTAGAAATGAGCACAAGCTTATACACTTGGTGGGAATCTGAACTACACCAGTCCAGTGTTACCAGGTGAAGGTAGACATATCTGCCTAATAGACAATGAAGATGAGATTATGGTTAAAGGTTTTTTTTTTTTTTTTGGTGAAATCTGAGGATGCTCACAGAATGCTTGAGAGTGGGCCAAGGAATTCCCTGGAGCAAAGTGAAGGCACAACTCAGAAATTTTTTTTTTTTTTTCAATCTGTTCCACCTTCCAAATGAATGATTATTAAATAGTTTTTTTCAATTTTCTGGTGTGGAAATATTTCATAGAGAAGCAGAAGTCCAAAGATGCCAGGAAAGTGGCAGATACACCCAGTTTTCCCACAGGAAATCTCAGATACTTAGTTATACTAAGGGCTTTGTCTCTACCAGCACTAGGATATGTACTGGGGCCATCAGTTCGTGGGGTTGCAAGTATCAGGAAGGATGTGAATACCGACATCAGTCCATATTTTCTAACTATCAGAATCCAAGGCAGAGAGGTGAATGCCGTGCTCTTCTCTCTCCTTCCTTAGCTCAACAGGCATTTGTCCTGCCTTCCCTCAAGGACTGATTTCTCAGGCAAAGTTGCCAGGAAGAAGCCGTGTATTTGAAGACACCGAGCTGTTAGAGGTATTTATTAACACCACACAATTTTAACTATCCTGGCCCATTGTTTTAAAAGAACTTGCATTTGATGAATTATGGACCCTGAATTTCTATCTTAAAGGTCATTTGTAGTTAAGACTTAGACTGAAATAGAAGTAATGGTCAATAGAAGCAAATTGATCCCAAGTCCACAGACAGCTTCCAGGATTTTTCCACTGCATTAATTAGTTTGGAAAATTGAGAACTATTTAATCAATACATAATATAATCCACAATTACCCCCATGACAGTATTTGCATTCAATTCTACATCTTCAGCCATGGAAGCCACAGGTTTTTCTAGAACTAAGATTTGGTATAAACAAAATGATGTGGGCTACTGAGTATTAAACATGCAAAGTTTAATGCCTTAAACTTATGAGTTAACAAAATAATGATTCGGGGTGATGCCCAAATGCTCACTGCTAATGTGAGATGAATTTTTGTGCGGGCAAAGGTTGCCCTTCAGGTGACCTGCCTACTTTGCGGGAGGCCTCCGAGTGGCAATCTGCCCATCCCCCTTTAAAACTGAAAGATTAGACTGGTATGAAGGTAATAAAGAGGTTGAGAAAGAGGAAAACAAACAACAACAAAAAAAATGCCAAGTTTACATCTGTTACATGGCCGACATGTACTAAATTGCCTGTAGCTAAAATGAAAACAAACGTATTATCTCCCAGAGAAGATAAAGTGAATATTTGGCTATCTGGACTCAATGTCAAGAATAAGGTAATTATCTCAAGAAAGGAAGAAGACTAATATGACAGTGGCCCAAGCAAATCTCTACATATTTTTAAAATATTACCATTATTGGCGTTGGCCCACCCAAATGTAGTATTTAATTCTAAATACACAAAGTATTTCAGAGAGATAGCTTAAGGGTTTTCTTTTCTTTTCCTTTCCTTTCTTTTTTCCTTTTCTCTTCTTTTCTTTTCTTTTTTTCTATTCTTCACCAAGACATGATGCTACAAGTGCTCCTTTCAATAATTTGATAAAATTGAGCTCTAAGCCAAAGAGAGCATCTGTTAGAAAACATGGCAATATTCTTTCTATTTATGGCTCTTTCTTTTCAAACTACCGCATCATTTCTGTTGTGAACACCCATTCCTTGAAAACACAGAAATCACAACGACAAGATTTTGGAAGAAAGGAATTAGGAAAAATCACCCAACACCTCTTAGCGATGGGAGATAACTCCCTCCCTTCAATAAGTTCAGAGATTTCTCTTTGCTAATAGTTCTGTAGAGTTGGGCCCCATCAAGGCTCAACCGAAGTGGGAGACTAAAACACCCAGCCAGAAATGAAATTAGAAACACATGTGAGCCACTACACTTAGAGAACATTTTAAGACCAGAGAAATTATGCACTGAACCCAAACCACTAATTGTTGCACCTTGAAAGATTAATAACTGACAACAAAAGTGATGTTCCAGAAATTAGTCTGACATATATGATAAGGACAGAAAACTAAATAGAAGACCATGCATGTTTCTAATCCTCTTAACGTTACTCAGCTGCCAGTGTCCAATAACTTGGGGTAAGGAGAATCAGAAAAAAAAAAAAAATGGCTTTTTTGCTTTTTTGTAACTTGAATGGATTTCCATGTCTAGGAAATTGGTTTTCTCATCAATTAAAGTTTAAGAACTTATAAAGGCTAAGCTATAAAGAGGCAAAAATGCAATATACCTACACATTATCAATTTCAGGGAGACAGTGAGCTACTTCGGTCATTACTGTCATGTGGATGTCAAGGTGGCAACTCTGAGTGCAGTTGCCATATGCTGTGGTGGCTTTCCCAGGAAGAGAATTTTTTTTTTTTTTTAAAGATTTTATTTATTTACTTGACAGAGAGAGAGATCACAAGCAGGGAAGAGAATTCTCTCCATTCCTCTGCTCAGAGTCAGGGGCAGAGTCGGGGAGGAACTCTGAATATTTCTGGTAAACAAAAGTGACTTCATGACATAGCTTAGGTAAAGGGAGAAGGAGACCATGAAATAAGGGATCCTCAAATTATGAACCAAGTCAAAGGCCAAGAAGAAAAGTGAGTGAACATAGAGTCTGGAAGATGATATCTTTTTTTTTTTTTTTTAAATGTTTAGTTATTCATTTATGTATTTATTTATTTATTTTTAAGAGATTTTATTTATTTATTTGACAGCCAGAGATTGCAAGTAGGCAGAAAGGCAGGCAGAGAGAGAGGAGGAAACAGGCTCCCTGAGGAGCAGAGTGCCTGATGTAGGACTCGATCCCAGGACCCTGAGATCATGCCCTGAGCCGAAGGCAGAGGCTTTAACCCACTAAGCCACCCAGGCGCCCCATCTTTTTTTTCTTTTTTTTAATAGAAAGACTCAAAGGGATCGAGTAAGGTATCCAGGCTTCAAGTTATACTGTTGTCCTAAGTGATTCAATGCTTTCATTCTCAACTACTCTATCACCCGGGCCCCCAATACATTCTATACCCTGCAACCAAACTAATCTCTTAAAAGCATATATTATATCATATTACTCCTCAGCTGAAAATCCTCCAATGACTTCCTACTAAAAACAAAGAAGCTTGCCTTATAATACTTTAGAATGTGGTGATTAATTTCACCCACAGGTATTGGTCGTCCCTCATTTCTTATCACTCTTTCCTTTGTTTGTTGTGGTCCCATTGCAATGACTCCCTTTCCAATGCTGAACACACTCCACTGGCTGTTTCCCTTGATTTTACTCTAAATATTCACACTGACTGTTTCATCTTTTTCATCAGTAAGTTCTCAGTTCAAATATTATCTCTTGAGAGAGGACTTTCTGCAGGTTATATGGCCCCGAGTCATTCTCTGTTACATATATCTTTTTATTTTCTTGATCATAACTATAATTATGTTTAATTCTTATATTTATTGCTTTGCCTGTTTTAATCTGTCTTCATCCTAGCTCTAAAATGAAAGTCCTGTGACAGTAAAAATCTGGATTGCCTTTTACCATTACCCAGTTCATAAGAAAGGGCCTCTCACACCACAGTTGCACAATGATTTTTTGAGTTAATCCAAACATCTTTTGCTCAAGTTGTGTTCAGGGAAAACTACTAAAGTCTAGATCAGCATAAAATGAAGTTGGGAAATTAATGAAATAGCAAACCAAGGAAATAGAACATTTCATTAGGGAAAAGTAATTGTCTTTCTTGTTTCAGCTTGGTTACATGTGAGATTTCCTGTTTCATGTTTTCCCTGTTTAAGAATCAAAAAATTAAATACATATAAGATAAAACAAATTGTCAGTTTTTTTTTAAAACTGCTTTTGCAGTGAGTGACAATCCAAGAAAAGAAAAAAAAAAAAAAGAAAAAGAAAAAGAAAAAAGAATAAAGGGATATTCTTATACCACACAGAATTCTAATTCAAATGTCACAACTCACATTTGAAAAGCATTTCCATTCTGCATTTTTCCAAGGAAGACTGACCAACATTAGCCATATATGCCACTTACTTATTTAGGCAAATGGCATATGGTGATAGGATTGGGACAAGAGAACCTGACATTTAGGTACTGGTGAGGCCACAGTTGGAGTCTCATTTAATTTCACCCAGAGTAAAAGCTCTTTGCCTTGGCCAGAGGCACAGCCTTTGAATCTTGGCTAGCTGCATACAAAAGTCATCTCCTCCTCTCAAAGCAAGGTTTATGCCAAGGAAGGCAGATGAGTCTCTAGTGATCCATCATATTGACGCAGACTATTTATTTTGCTGATAAATTGGTATCATGTTCTTAGACAAAAGTCAGAATTTGTGTTGTGTTTATTTGCAAAGACAGATACAACTTTACACAATTGATGTAGTCTTAAAAGAGTACACAATTTTGTAAATAATGCTATCTTTTTAAAAGTGTTAAAAGAAACAATTACTTATAAGAAACTTTTAGGGGATTCTCTCTGGAAAGGAATAGATACTTTGTAACATGAACAGGGTTGCTGAGAGCTTCCTGACTGTGTCAGTTTGGCTCAGAAATTAGGAGAGGGTGATCATACTGGAATCTGTATATAGCTGGACAGAAGTGAGAAAAACAGATAACCTTAAAAGATGATCTTTTAGAAAATTGGTATGACTAGGTTCTATTACTGACATACACAAATGTGTGAATGTAATTTGTGTAAGGTATGCCTATGTCCCCTAAACCTCTAAAGTTTATTTTGACTTTGACCATAAAGGAGGGTCCCTCTATCCTATGTCATGTGGTTAGAGGGCCCCATGTTGGCTCTCATCTGGGTACACCCACCACATAGGTGAGTGGTAGGGCCTGTCTATAACTCCTATACCCCCTTCTAGAAAGTACTACAGGTTCCAGGGCATCTGAATTTCCAGTCCATAACCCCCACACCCATTTCTAGAAAGTTCTACAGTTTCCAGGGCATCTGAATTTCCAGTCCAAATATCACTGAAATTGTTTCTCAGGCTTCTGTGGGTCTTTTCCCAAATCTGCCTTCCCGAAAGCAGACTAGGCTATTGGTGGTGAATACACCCTTCAACGTGGGAATGTGGATCAAGCATGGAAAGGCTGCTGGGAATGTGTTAATGATGTAAAAGCACAAGGCCCTTTGGGTGCATGGAGAGCAGGAGGGTGAAAAGAAAAGGTCCATCCAAGTGGACCTGGCATCTGGGATTGGGCAGACTGTCTTTGTTCTGTTATGTTCTGAGGAGCATCTAGCCTTCTCAATCGTAATAAGAATTTATGTGGAAAGTTAGAATGTATCCTACGTGGGGCGCCTGGGTGGCTCAGTGGGTTAAGCTGCTGCCTTCGGCTCGGGTCATGATCGCAGGGTCCTGGGATCGAGCCCCGCATTGGGCTCTCTGCTAAGCCGGGATCCTGCTTCCTTCTCTCTCTCTCTGCCTGCCTCTCTGCCTGCTTCTGATCTCTCTCTGTCAAATAAATAAATAAAATCTTAAAAAAAAAAAAAGAATGTATCCTACGTAATAGTTTCTGAGCTTGTCATGATTTGAAAATATTTAGACATATAATATATGAACTTCCATTTGTATTCTTGCTTTGGGCCCTGCAAATGTTTGGACTGTTAGAGTGTCTACTATGTTTAGAACCACATTAGACACTGAAGGTTGAACGTATTTGGAGGTCTGATACCAGGTAGGTGTGTATCTCCCTGCACGTCCGGAACTCTGCCCTCCAGTGTGTCCAGACAGATGTGAGTGAGGGCAGCCTCATGTCACACTCCCTACATATGAAAAATGCCTATGACTGCCTGAAAGAGATATGGTATGCCAGAAAGTGGCCTGGGGAGGGGGACAGAGAAGACCAGTGTGCTGGGATAGATTATATTATTTTAAAAATTTGTTACTTCTTCCTGGTAGAGTATTATATTTCTCCACACTGTTAAAATCAGACTTGGCCACAGGACTCCTTCTGGTCAATGAGATGAAAGTGGAAGTAATTTAAGCACTTTTTAACAGGAGCTTTATGACCTACTTATATTTGGTTCCACTGTCTTTCCTTTCCTTCTACTGTGAGACTTGGCAAGTCTTTGATAGGAGCCACTCATTCAGACATACATTCATGGATTTCCTGGAATAAAGACTGACTTCGGATGATACTGCTACTGACCTTCATTGAATATGTAGCCCCAGCAGGAAGTAAATCTTTGTTGTCAGAAGCCCTTGTGATTTGGGTTTGTGGTGGTGGTTGTTGTTATTGTTACTGTAGCAAAATTAGCCCATTAATAAAAGTGAGTACAATGAAGACACACTATGAACTTCTTGCCCAGAGGCCACAGGGGTCATGGACATCAGCTAATGCACAACGAGAACCGGTATGAACATGTCATGCAAGAGTGGAGAGCAGCCAGGGTGCAGGATGGCCTGTGGCCATGGGGACCAAACAGCTCTGACCTGATGTCTGGACCATAAATAAGGACCAGAGATGAGAAAATGCAGAGGGACCAGGTGTAAAATCTTAATTGGATCCAAAATCCTGAATTAAAGTCATTTTAAAACTGGAATGACTATCACCTTGAAGTGCTAAGAAATTTGCTGATAGCTGGAAACAAGGTTGCAGAACTATATTAATTTTAATTTTTTAAGGAAATAAATATTAGATTTTTTCAAATACTCTTTGAGGCTGAAAATTTGAACTCATTACAATAATAGTACATAGCTAGTATGTCTAAGCCCTTAGTAGTCCCAACAACCCAATGAAGAGGTTCTATCATCATCTGAGTTCTACTGAGTAGTCAACTGGGGCACATTGTAAGTGTTACCTTGCCAGAGTCTCATAGCCCATGCTCACAGGCACAGTAGCATCACACCTCACTCGCACCTACACTCGAGAGCTATGTCCAAACTTCCCAAACTACAAGAGTAGCTCATGTGAGGCCAGGCAGCTAGACTATCTTGTCCCCACCAGTCAGCTGGCTGAATTTTTCACATGGGAATGAAGATAAAGGTAGAGAGAGAACATCATAATCACCCCTTCTATTGAATAATGCTTTAATCTTGTCTCATTTACTAAGAATGCATTTACTAAGAACCCTACTGCGCCTACCACGTAGTTATCACAGGCGCGGTAGGTAGGGTTGCTACTCACACATTATCAATTTTGAAAGAATGGAGTGAGTATAGAGTTCAGGGTGTGTTCCTAAGAATCACGTCATCCCTGAAGCTTCACGTGATTTGATAAAGGAGCAATATTTTCTCTATTTTAAGGTCACAGACAAGGACCCTACAAGATGCACTGAACTAAGAGACATGAATAATGTCCATTTTAAATAGCGTTAAAATCCTAATAAGAAAATGTGTGGACAGCTCTATAATAAATGTATTGATGGAGGAAGTTCTATGGAGTACTGAAGAGGGGCTGGCATTAAGGAGGTCATTATAGACTCACCTGGACCACTGTTGAGAGGGTTCCTGAATCTGCTTGCTGTCATCTTATTTCAGAACTTGAGATCTGCATTTCCAAAAGTTTTCTCTGCAACACCAATGTGGACAATTGGTCAACCCTTAAAATCAGCCCTACTGATCTTCTCACAACTTGTTCCTGCTCCTGGTTTCCTCAGTTCTGTAATAGTAGCAGAATTTTCTGTTACCCACTGTTAGTGCCTCAGATTATCTGTAAATCTTCATTTGATATTGCCTCACACAATTTAAGTACTTGTCTGTAGAGTCTACCTCTTCTATTAACAAACAAGCAACAACAAAACAAACAAACAAAAACAACACCTTCTCCCTTGCTCTCCAGTCTCTCTGACAGAAGGTTAGTTCAAGCTCTCATTATTTCTCTTCTGGATCATAAAAATAATCTCTCTGCACTAGCACCTCCTCTCTCTACAAACGCACATTTATTATTATTGGGCTACTTTTGATTCTAACCCCAACTCTAACTCTTTTTCATGCTCTTTTTCAAACTGAATTGGATTCTCATTGTCTATGGAATTAAATGTGGTTTTTTGTTTGTTTGTTTCCAAGTTGGAAATCAAGAGTGGGAACAGTATTTCTTTACTGTAACATATAAGTCTCCTTTTTTCTCATTGTTCTGCTGCATATAGCATCATCTCTAATCAAATTGAATTACTTATTTCATAAGATGCCATTTACTTTCTCACTTCTTTTGTTTTTGCTGTTCTTTCCATATTTGAAATCCTTTCTTCACGTCTACCTCAAATGACTATACTGTCATGAAGGCATCCCTTCTAGGGAAGATTAAATATTATCTTTATGCAATCATGAAAGATCATGTTTTCATAAATCATCATTAAAAAATCATAATTGATATCCCCTTCACATAATCATGATTGATATATAATAATTTTAATTTTAAATCAATTATGTGAAATGTAGCTACCAATACAGCATACATTCTAACCTTGCTCTACTACCTAGAATATTGCTAGGTCCTAGGGAAGTGAGATTGTTTTTATTTGACATCTTATTCTATGTCATGTATTGCACCTAGATTGTATATGGAGACACTTATTTATTGAGATGAATTAAAAAACATTAGCCTAAAATTGTAGTATACTTTCTAATTGCCTGAAAAATACTTGGAACTATTATTATGTTATCTATTGCCAATAAAAACATGAAGTCAGAGACTGGAACTGTTGAGGAATAAAACTACTCTATTTTATTATTTTAAAAATATGTATTCTACATTAATAATAAAAGGCAATATTGATTTTGGATATAATCATATAAGGAGAATGATTAGGAATTATAGAAACTTGTTGCTCTTGTTGCTTTCCTATGACTCTCATGAAAATTTGAAACTGTAATTTATTATCCTCAAATCATTTATAGAGGCCACATAAAAATGAAGACTGGAGCCCTGCCCAACATAATGCCAAGATCAAAGGCTTATTTTCTATTAAATGAGAATCCAGATTTTTATATCACAAGTTTACAAATTTATGGAAGTATAAGCCTTGAAATAGTCTGTCACCTGGTCTTTGCATTTCAACACTGAAACACTGTAATTGTTTAAAAACAAAAGTTAAAAAAATAGAAGTATGAGTGACAGTCAAAAGGCATATAGACTTTGGTTATGTTTAAAGAGGGAACTGTAACTGTCCATAAAATTTGGTTTAAGGAAGGAGTGTGCACTTTAGGTCATCCCTGAGTTCAAAGGCCACAATATTTAATGAATATGTTGTCAAAATTGACCACTGCTTAAAATGGTAAAGAGGTGAGAGGTTTATATAATACCGGGCCCCAATAGAAAACCAAAATCACAATCTGATTGCTTCCCAAGGACATAAAGAGCACATGGGTCAGTAAGAGTTCAAACAAGAACATGATGCTGAAGTCCAACCTGGGGCACATCAGCCTGGATGAGATAGCCCCAGGTAATGTTCAGCAATTGGGGTGACTCTACTGAGTGATGATCATTGCTAGCTTGAATAGTATTCTTTAAATCTTTTAATTCCTACAAAAAAAAATCCACTGAAAATTCTAGAATTGGAAAAACTTCCATTAACAAAGCACTGGACACTAAGATGTAACTGTCAATAAAAAAATTGGCAAACAGTTTTTAAATTTTTGCAGAAAGAAGAGTCTGTAGACCTGATCTTATTGATTTTCTAGATTTGCCTTTAATAAGAGACTGCTAAATACATAAGAAACAATTTGATACAGATGTAAAATCTTTAGATCTCCCTTTCTAATTGTTATAATAGTCAAAACATTATAGCAAAATAGTTTCTTTCATTAGAAAAGGTAATTTTTTTTCTAAAAGTGTATAATTTCCAAATGCTTGTTTGTAATAAAAATAAATGTTCTATTTAGCACCAAAGTAATTAGGATATACACAATTTTTTAAAAAGTAATTGAGTGCTTCTTTGTGAAAACTAGCTTAAAATTGATTTGTGGTGGTTAATAATTACTTGCCAATAGAGAGTGAACATCTTTAGAGAAGGATAAAATATAGGGAATGGAGGGGGGATTTACATTTGACTATTTGCGTGTAGCAAAAATAAACACCAGTACATTGTTAGTGAGATATATGGTTTTCTAAAAGAGTGAAAGTTATTTCTAAGTGGAAAACACCAATTCCATACAATACCATATAACTTTGAACAGAGAGCTATCTGACCACTTCAAGGGATGCCCTTGGTGAAATGAATGTAGGCTGCTTTAATGTTGCTTGGGAAATCAATGGAATTCAGGAAGAATGATTTATTGAAATAAGACCATAGTAACTTAAACATAAAATGTTATTCAGGAGTTGAATAAAAGTATACATCCTTCAAAGTCCATCTTCTCAATAAAGCCTTCCATGACTATATAAGCCTTCAAAGACTATATGAGAGGGAAGGAAAAAACTCTTTTAAGACAAGATGTGAATAGTTGCAAGTAATTCTTTAAGAAAGCTTAAAAATGACACACTTCAGGAAGAAAAAGATTATTATGGAGATTTAAACTTATTTCTGTACTGAGCATGCTCTCTTTCACTAACATGTTGATAACTTTATCACATTTCCCCACCAAAGGGGGGGAAAAAAGTTTTGGATGTTTAGTGAGTGAATCAGGAGTTGTTTATCACCCACAATGTAGGTTAATTGCAATGTGGGACCTAATGAAAGTCACTGTGTGTCAATGATGAAAAGGAGCTGAGAAATTCTTGTAGGGGCAGTTTTTCTTTGTGAAGGTAAGATATGTCTCATATACTTTATAAATTCTTCCAGGGAAAGAACGATACCTTTCATTTATTCAAGGATCAGTTATAGGGTGAGGCATACAGTAGTCTCTTAAATAATAGAACTAGATCAGCTAATGTAGTGACTTATTAATTACTATTAGAAAAACTGAATTACAAATAACCTATTTTTCATCTCTTCTTTGGAAAAGTGATAATAGTAGTAGGTTTCTTCCCATACCAGGGGTGTTAAAATTTAGGAAAATTTTCTGGAATTTTAGGAAAGAATTAGAAATGTAAATCTGTTGAATAATTGTAAAAAGCAATTGGTAATGTAAATTCCCTGAAAAAAAGTTTACAGAGAACGTTTAGGCTAAACATTTAGATTTCTTTAAGTTAAGAGTAATGGTGATTATTTACAACATACATATTTATCTAATGTAATTCAAAAATCCCTATTCATGTAAAAAACAGCAATCAATGGGCTGAGACTGTAAGGGCACACAGCAAGTAAGGGCACAAAGTGCAAATCCCAATAGCCAGGGCGTGAAACCCAGTGTCACTTCCCTTCTGTGTGACCAAAGGTAAATGAGGGTAAGACAAGCCATCTCCATAACTCATTTCTCCTCATTGGAAAAGTGGTAATAATAGTAGGTTTCCGCTCGCTGAGGTGTTGTGAGATTCACACTGGTTGACAATTAGGAAAGCACATAGAAAAGTCGTTGGCATATATTAAAGTCTTCATGTAATGTTTGCTGTTATGAATATCATCTTAGGTCATTCTTAACATTATATCACTGACTGAAAGAAATACTTAGCAAGAGGATACACACATATACACACACATAGACGTATATTAATCATAACATTTTAACTAAATGAAATGACAGTTATCAATATAAAGCATACCTTTTAAAATCTTACATAAAAAGTCATTGCTGATAAGACATATAAAACACTGAATTTTAGTTCACTTGATGCATAACGTGTCAGAAAGTTTGTAAGAAAAAATATCATTCTGATTGACTATTATTTTGATTATCACCTTCTGATTTTACAGATATACTCCTCCTAAAAATATTTATTTTATTATATATTATATATTTTAGAATATTTAGAATATTTAGAATTTCACCTTAACTATCACCGTTTTTCATCAATATGTGGTCTGAACCACAAGTTTTCTTTTCTTCCAAGTCACCTCTGAGGGAAATTGGTAAATATTAACATAAGTGTGTCTGCATGTGCATGGGTGTGTATATTTTATTCCAAAATATACATTTACAGTAGTCATTTTAGGACAGTCACCAAAATATTAGCCATGGTTAACCCTAAGAAAGGAGATTAAAAATGATTTACTTCCCATTCTAGAAAATAAATTATATTTTTCTTTGTATTTCAAAATATGTATTATAATCTTGGACTTCTTCCATGAAACACAAAAAAATGTTACATTATAGACACTGCAGTTGTTGTCAAACCCATAGTTCCTTTCATCTGAAGTCTTCAGAAAACATACATACTGGCTGCAAAGCTTGATCAATAATCAAGGGAGGAATATTTTCACAAATTCTTAATTCTACTTTTAGTCTGTGTCTCTCACATCAAGCACTTATTTGTACATTTTGGTAAATAACACATTTTCTGAACCAGACTTCAATTTATTCAATGGCAGTCTATGAACAAGCCAGGTATTCTTTCTTACCCCCCATGAAGTGAGATCGTTTTCAATCTGCCCTAGCATGTGCTCACACATTCTCATTTTGAAAATGTAGCATTCAAGTTTAGTCAGGGCAGACTATTGCTGTTTCCCTTTTGCAATTTGTATGCTGCTCCCAGAAGTCTTCTGGGCATTTTGAATTCTGTCTTCAGTGCCTCTCTCCTTGGCACAGATCCGGGAACACCAGATGCGGCTGAGCCGAGCTGGTCGCGTGGACCCACCGCGACCTCCGGGGAGCCGAATGCATCAACGCATCGATGTCGGCTCAGCGCACGGCCCAGCTTGGCAAATGACATTTTTACCTTCCACTAATACTTGAATATGTAAAATAAAGGCTATCAAGGACTTGTAAAAATTTAGAATGTTAATTTCATGTTATACTTTCTTATTTCTTATTAGTCATGAACTGTATTGGCTCCCTACGACTCCTACCCAACAGGTCAAGAGATCTAATTTGTTTGAAACCTTCTGCACCTTTTACTCCGCATGTTTGGGCAGTATGAGATTTGGTGATGTTAGAGAAATTAGGCATAAAACACCCCTTAGGCAATTTCTTCTTGGATGGGAGAGTTCCAAGTCTATCAATGGGCCCGCTTGACTATGAATCCTCTGAGGGGCTGGAACTGTGTTTTGTCCTCTTTTGTGTACCCGTCAGCTGTCGGGTGCAGGCCCTTTGGTGTCCACTCAAGTAGAATGGAAGTCGCCATGCGGCTTTCCTGGTGTGTGGGCTCTACATCCTGCTCCATCCCAAACCTTCCACATCTCAATCAGTAAGAGTTCCGTCCCTCTATATGTCGTGTCTTGGGCTAACACCCATGGATTTCTCCTTAGTTCGCACCTTTCCTTCACACCTCACACCCAATCCATCCTAAAAGACTATGTACTCTACAAAGTCTATCCAGAATTCAGCTCCTTCCTTACATTCACTGTGTGGTGTCAGCCTCCTCCTCTCTCTCATTTGGATTTTATCAACAGCCCCCTGACTTCCTACTTACAAGGGACATTCCTGTCCCTCTGCATTCTAGGCCCAACCGTGTAGCCAGAATCTTCTCCAAGTTGAAATTAGTTACTGCCCTCCTTTTCAAAACCGTTAACAGTTCCTATTTCACTCAGAGTAAAGAGCCAATGGTACACAAACACCTACCTGATCGTGTCCCCTACCTCTCCCACCTCCCCATCTACTACTCTCTCCCAAGTTCCTCCTCTCCAGCCAGCCGCCATCTTCGCTCTCACTGAATGCTGCAGGAGCCTGAGAGCCTTCACACTCTGCCTGAGTATCTCTGTGGCTAAATCCCTCACTTCATTCAAGGTTTTACTCACCTCACCTTCTCAGTGGTGATAATGTCACCAGCCTCTCCAAAATTTCAAACTCTACCTCCTTGCTTACTCTCTCAGTTCCCATTTCCCTGCCCTGTTCTCTTTTTTCCCCTATGGAGTTTTTGACCTTGTGGAATATATATATGTCAGTCTCAGATGTTAAAGTACAAACTCCAAATTAGGAATTTCGTTCTTTTTCTATTTCCCTAGTGACTTATCCCAAGTGTCTAGTGTGGTTGACAAAAAATTATTTGTTGAATAAATGAATGAATGAATTGCATTTATTTGATTATGTAAAGTGTTCTTTTCTCCATTATTTGTAGTTTGAGTGTATTTTTTATTAAGGTACAATTGTCACCTTAGTTCATGTATGCCTGTATTTTATTTCCATTTTAATTCAAACTGTCATTGACCTTGTTTATTTATTAAATATTTATGCAACTGCACTGTATCTTTGCTTCATAATAAAGAACACATTGGAGAGTCAGAGAAATGTTGAGGCGAAGCCCCGATACTGAAAGCAATCCTTGAATATGCTCTAAAAATAGTTCTGATAGCAATGTGTTTAATGATCTAATGACTGTATAATTGGTAAAATGAAATTCTAGGTTCTTAGCATTTCATTGAAAGAACCTGCTTTTAAGGTTAACTAATCAAACAAGAATTACTGAAATTGTTTTAAATTCACTTTGTGCATGCTAAAGAGACTTTAAACACACAGTCTATCACAAAAATAAACTGCTACCATTAGAATTAATTCAATTAGTAAATTTGACCCTAAACAAGGTAAATATTCATAGTGGCTGACCTGTATAAACAACTAAACATATACATAAATTAAAAAAATATATTTTTATATAAATGGTACCTTCATGTTCAATGGTGATAACATTTGCTCTCTTTGATTATAACAGAGCTTTTAAATACTTATGTTAGCTAATTTTAGCAAAAGGATTCGTACAGGTATTAATCCATTTTCAGGTGAGGAAATTAAGGATTTCTGTCAATTATCTCATTAATGAACAGGTAAAATTTTCACTCCTTTTGTTTCCCCTTCATTCTTTCAAACTTAGCAGTATCTTTCTCCTATAAAGTCATTTATTTTCATTTTCAATATTTTCTGGTTCCTCGGCTGTCATTCCACTTCTTCTGATGACTTTAGTCCTCACAGTACTTAAATATATTTTTCTTTCCCAATCCAGACCTTGTCATGCGTTCTACAACCATAGCATTTAAGTTAATAATTAATATTCTAAATAGTTTATTTTTCTCATTGTGTATTGTGTATACTTGATGCATATTAGAATGCACATACTACATATGAAGGGTATTCTTGGTTAATTTTGGCATATACACATATATAGAATAAATTCTCACTCAGCATAATTACTTTGAGATTCATCTATACTGTGGCATATATTAGTAGTTCATTCTATTTTATTGCTGAATATTATCTCAGTGTGATAACAGGACAATTTTCCCGCTGAGCAGGAAGCCTGATGCAGGGTTTGATCCCAGGACTCTGGGATCATGACCTGAGCCGAAGGCAGACACTTAATGACTGAGCCCCCCAGGCACCCCTCTTTTTCTTTTTTCCTGTATGAGAACCTTTCTGATACTCTGTCTCACATCTCTGGGTGCTGTCTACTCTCAGCATTCTAGTTCTCTTTTGTTAGCACAGATAGTTTCTGGGTTCCTGAGTTCTCTATCTGTATTCTGCAACTGGGATACCCTCCCTACTGACAGTGGTAGGATGTTCTGCACATCAATTGTTCAATATCTGAAAATCTTGGTTTCATGTATACAGTCTAGTATTTTTTTCCGTCTTATTTTAGATAGTGGGTAAATCAGTTTCCAATTACTCCATCTTGACAGGAAATGCAAGACCTCCATGGAGTTTCTAAGTATCATCAAATCCGAAGAACTTTTATTATACCACTCTTTCATGAGTTGGAAGGAACTTAGTCTCACTTGGAATCATCTTCTCACTCATATTTTATCTCATACTGTGCCTCTTCCTTATGGTATCATAATTTCTTATTTCAGTTTTTCTTTTCTTTTAGTTTTCTGCATTTCTTTGCATTTGTGACTGTATATCATTCAGCTAATCTTGATTGTTTTTCTGATTTCACTGATTGCAATTTACTAAAGTTTTTGAAAAAATTCTTGAAGTTACATAGTTGATAGTATATAGAATAAAGCTATCTAAATGTAGAAAAGTTTGAAGTAATAAGAAATATTTTCCAACTGTAATGGATTGAAATGGAAGTCAATAAAAGAGGTAACACGGGAATAAAACCTCATAAATATGTGGAAAGGAAACAACACGTTCTTAAACAACTAATGTTGACTAAAAAGTCATTGAAAAAATCCATAGAAAATTAGAAAATACTCAGCAAAAGCTCTGCTGAGAGGAAAATTTGTAGCTGTAAATACCTACATTTAAAAAGAAGAAATATATTAAATGAATAAACTAACTTTACATCTTAATGAACTAGAAAAAAAAAAGAAATAATAAAACCCAAAGCTAACAGGAATAAGAAAAAATGAAGATTAGAGTGGAGAAAAGCAAAAATAGAGAATGGAAAAACAATGAAGAAAATGAGTGAAATTCAAAATTGCTTTTCTTCATCAACAAAATTAATAAACCATTAGCTAGACTGACAAAGAAAAATGAAGAATATATGAAATAAATAAGAAGTGAGTACAAAGACTTTACTCTCAACCTTACAGAAATAAAGATGATATAATAAACAACTATCCCCCAAGAAACTGGGTAACCTAGATGAAAAGGACAAGTTCATAGAAATACATAAATTGTGGTTGAGATGCTAGCACTTCCTTCTTCTTTTGTAGAGCAGGGTCAGAAAACGATGCCTGAGCCAAATTTAGCCTTCAGCCTGTTTTGTTCTTTTTTCTTTTCTTTTCTTCTATTTTTTCTTTTCTTTTCTTTTTTCTTTTTTTGCCATCAAGCTAAGAATACTTTTTGTTTTGTTTTGTTTGTTTTTTACATATTTAGATTTTAAAATAAATAATAATGTGGAACAGGGACTGTATGTGGCCTGGAAAGCCTTAAATATTTGCTATCTGGGACTTCACAGAGAAAGTTTTCTTACGTCTGCTATAGAGGAAAAGTCTAAAGGCTTTGGGAGATATAATACTGCAGTGGATTCATTATGTGAATATTTTCATCTATGCTAAGCCATATTCCCCCATGATGTTCTAGAGAACATTTCCTCCCTAAAGTTTTTAAAAGGGGAACTGGGGAAGGAAACACCAGTATCCTTTAATAACATTTGAGGGGCTCTCTTCTAGAGGTTAGAAAGCTGAGAGATGGATCCTGAAGAGAAGGGGCCATACGGTGGCCCTTGTTTAAGGAAGACAAAGGGATACAATGAGGATCTGGATGCTCTGACCTGTGGGATATATGCTGGTATGTAACTGATCAGAGTTTATAGCAATTAAAGTAAGTGGACCACATACAATCTATATTTGGTGGGTTGAAATAGCTTTCATTTTCTGGGTTGTAAAATATTTCCAATTTCTCTATACCCTTACAAACTCTTGCCATCATCAGATTATAGAATATCACCCAATTTGATATATATCAGATGGTGTTTCATAATTATAGTTTTGCATATTCCTAATTACTGGTGGGATTGATGTTCTATTTATTGACCATTACATTTTCTATTTCTGTGATTTGCCTGTTCATATTTTACAACTATTTTTTTAAATGAGACTTTATTCTTACCAAAATTTAGAGTATTAGTGTTTTATTTATTTGACTGGATCCAAATATTTTTCTCATTCTTTGCTCACCTCTTATTTTTGTATATTTTTTGTTCTTTTAAAAGTATCATAAAATATACTCTTCTCATTTATTTCTTAATTATTTTTAAAACTTCTTTTATTCATTTTAGTAGTATTATTTTTTGTATATTGAAGAAGGAATTATTCTATGCATTCTTGGTACAAAGATATTATATATTTTCTAATATGTTTGTTTCTACATTTAATAATTTAATTTATTTGATTTTTGGTTCTATTTTGAAAATAATTAATTCAGTTATTGTAAAATATTAAAACAAATTACCCAACTTTCTTTCCCTCAAAGATTTTTGATTGCCTACTAAGGTCCCAAATATATTTGCTTCTGTTTTTTAATTCTTGATTTTGCCTCATTTATCATTTATCATTTATCTCTATGTAAATATGATGTTGTCTTAATTATAATTTTAAAATAATCTTTATTTCAAATCATGAAACTTCTTTTTTATGTTTTGCATTTTCTTCATGGCTGTTCTTGACTTTACTTTTAGATGTGATTTTTGGGATCTATTTTTCAACTTCCAGAAGAAAATCTTCAGTGGATTTCTTTCAGAACTGTAGGAAATGTATGATTTTGTAAAATTTGATGTATATTTGATGCTTTTGTATTCCCTTCCATAAATATGATATGCCTCTCCACTTATCCAAATATTTCTTTACTTCCTTCAAAAATATTTCAAATGTTTTTTTTTCAAATTTTGCACATCTTTTATTATACATATACCCAAGTGACAAAGTTTTTGCTATTATTTGGCTAGCCTCTTTTCTGTTAAACTTTCAGATAGTTAATATGAGTAAATAGGAATGCTGTAATATTTCTGTGTTCATTTTGTTCCCCAAAACTAAGATACAACTCTTATTAGTTATAAAATGTGTTTATAGATTCTGTTCGCTTTTATAGATAAAGATTGATTTTCACTTTTATTCATGAAGCTAATGATACTATCTTCATTTATAATCCTTACTAACTTGTATTAATTTTTCTTGTATCAGTGCACTAAGATTCCAAAAAGTATTAAGTTCTCTAATTAATATTTGGCATTCTTCTATTGTTCCTAATATTAAAAGAAATTCTATTAGGGCTTTCTCTTAAGTATGACATGGTCTGATTTTGTGGTTAAAATAATCTTTCATTCCTGGTTTCTAACAGTTATTTCTAACAATTATTCTGTGTTTTAATCAAGGAAAGTAAATTTCATGAATATATTTTACAAGGTTTAAATATTTCATTTCTGAGATAAGCCCTGTTTGGTCAGGATGCAGTATTATTGCTATTCTTTTTCAATTTATGATTTTATATGCTAAATTTTATTTAAGATTTTAAAGCTATATATGTAAGTGTGATTTTTTTTTAAAGATTTTATTTATTTATTTGACAGAGAGAGATCACAAGCAGGCAGAGAGGCAGGCAGAGAGAGAGGAAGAAGCAGGCTCCCGGCTGAGCAGAGAGCCTGATGCGGGCCTCGATCCCAGGACTCTGAGATCATGACCTGAGCCGAAGGCAGCGGCTTAACCCACTGAGCCACCCAGGCGCCCTGATTGTTTTATAAATTTAGTATTATTCTCTAGTTGGGTTTCAAATTTATTATCACTTCATAAATAGATTGGTTGATTTTTCTTTTTTTTTTCTTTTTTTCTTTTGAAATATTTCTACAAGCTAAGAAAATCTGTGCTTTAGAATTTGGCAAAACCTTTTCAAGGTAATTTATGCTTTATTGTTGTTGAGAGTTGGATTAGAGATGTTCAATTCAATTATTACTGTAATATCTTTAATGATTACTGGTTTATACTGATTTTCTATTTATTTTCTGTGAATTCTCAAGTTCCTACCTTCTAGAAAATTGTTCAGTTTGTATTTTTTCATTTTTTAGCATAAGTTTAAGTGTAATTTTCTTTTGTGAAATTGCATATTTGCTGTTAGGTTTCTTCCTATATTCCCAATAGTGTTCATGACTTCTATTTTATAAAATCAGTTTTGTTCCAAGTTCCTATGTTTTATGGCTCTTCCAGGAATCAGCTTTTGGTTTTACTGATCATCTCAATTTTTCTCTTTCTATTTTATTTAATTTTTTTAATAGTATCTTTATTTTTTTATTCTTCTGCTTTTCCATGGGTCTTTATTACACTTTTCTAGATTTTAGAGTTGAATAATTTACTCAATTGTTTTTCTGCCTTTTTTGGTTGGGGAATAACAAACTAAAGCTCCAACTTTCTTATATTATTTTAGCTGTATCCTACAAGTTTTAATATATACTATGTTGTGTTGTGCAGTTCTAAATATTTTATAACTTCCAGACATATGGTTTCTTTAAACTATTTTTTAATTATCGATTTCAAATGTAATTTTATTGTGGTCAGAGTGTGGTGTTTATAATATCGATCCTTGGAATTTTTTGAGACTTCTTTTGTGACTTACTAAGTGGCCAAATTTTGTAAATATTTTATTAGTACTTAAAATACCTGCTCGATGCATGTAGTTTTTATTAAAAGTTTGTTAAAATCTCTAGGTCCAAATCTACTGATAAATTTGTTAATATTTATTTTTAAATCACTAAGTTTTTATATTGCTTCTTTAAAGACCTATCTTTTTATGAATATTCAAGTTCATAATTGTTATTTCTTGCTACTGGATTACTGCAGTTTTCAGAATTTAACATCCCATTGAATTTCTATCAGTGCTTTTACCTTTAAATTGTGCTTTGTCTAGTATTATGACTGGCTTTCTTTGATTAATATTTCCATCAAGATTTATTCCATCTCTTTATTTTCTGTGTTGTTTTAATGTGCGATATAACTTGATTAAACACATACATTCACCAAACTAACCTCCCTTTTCATGCATAAATTTAATTTATAAAAATTTGCTGTGGTTACATAGTTCTATCATCTTATTTAATGCTTTTAAATTTGCTTCTGTGGGCTTTGTTCTTTCATTCCTTTGATTTCATTGCTAACAGTTATTTTATTTTCATTTTCTTCTATTTGTTTAGGAAAAATATCACTCTTATTTTTAACATATATACTTATCTACATATAATTTAATAGACTTGAAAGTTGAAATGAGTATTATCTTCCTTGTTAGTATAATCTAGCATGATAGCCAAATCATTTTTGAACCAAATAAAAATTACTTTCTCCTACCAACAATGATTTACCAAATTATTTTATTGAATACTTAGCTCACACACCCCAAATTTTTTCCATCTAGATTAACCCACCTTTTTTTTTTAACTGCCTAAATACAATGGTAATGCATTTTATCAACTCCCAGAAGTTTTCTATTATTACAACTATTATTTATTCGTAGAAAGTACAAACTATTCTTTGATAGCATTGAATCTACTTTTATTTGCTGATCAAAATTTGCAATGCCCTTTGAGTCGATAGATTCTATAATTCTTAAAATACCTTAACCTTTATATTTCAAATACTACTGGTCTGTCATTCTTTTTCTTTTCTACTTCTAAAATGGCTGTCAAAATAGTATTTCTTGTTGGGCGCGTGGGTGGCTCTGTCAGTTAAGTGGCTGCCTTTGGCTCAGGTCATGATCCCAGGGTTCTGAGACTGAGTCCCCAGATTGGACTTCTGCTCAGCAGGGAGCCTGCTTCTCCCTCTCCCTCTGCCTGCCTCTCTGCCTACTTGTGCTCTTTGTCTGTCAAATAAATAAATAAAATCTTCAAAAAATATGGTATCTATTGTTTATTGCATACTTAATATTTGCCAAAAATTTCTCTAAAAATGTTTCAACTAGTTAATCTTGAACAGCAGGGATTTGAATGGCATGGATTCACCTATATGCAGATTTTTTTTCAATAAATATGGTACAGTACTATAAATATATTTTCTTTTTTCTGGTTTTACTGTAAGAATACAGTATACAATATATATGACATACAAAATATGTGTTGATTGACTCTTTATGATATTGATAAGCCTTCTGATCATCAGTCAGCTATTAGAAGTTAAGCTTTTCGGGAGCCACTTATATGTGGGTTTTCAACTCTTCAGGGTGTTGGTGCCCCTAACCACCATGTTGTTGGGGAGTCAACTGTAATTCAATCTCATAGTTACCCTCTACATTAAGAATATCACTATTTATACATAAAGAAACTGGGCTACAGATGTCTAAAAAGATCCAGACAAAAAGAATTAGAACTTGGTTCATATCTGTGATATTAACAGTGAGCCTCTGGGATACACTGTAGAGTCTGTCAGTTTGTCTTCTGTTTACTTTCATTCTCTTTTCATATTTTTCCATCTTTGTACTGTTTATTTTTATAGTACCTTCCATTTTATTAGTTTTTTCCTTAGCTATATCTAATACTGAGTTTATTCTATTGGATTTCTTTAAATGTTACTTAATCATTATGTTTCTTACTACCTGGATTTTAATTTGTTCCTTCTCACAGTTATTTTTGAGATATCTTCTTGTTTTATTGTGAATCTTCTTTAACATTTACTTAACAATTTTTTTTCTGGTAGAAAATCCCTTAAGTTTATATTTGTCTAAAAATTGTCTTGCTCAGGGGTGCTTGGCTGGCTCAGTCAGTCGAGTGTGCAACTCTCGGTCTTCAGGATGGTGAGCTCAAGCCCCAGATTGGGTGTAGAGATTATTTTAAAATCTTTAAAAAACTTCTTGTTCATCTTCATATTTAAGAACATTTTTGTGGACATGAATTTCTAGTTGATACATTGATAATTCTTTTTTTCCTCTCCTTCAATCTATTGTCTTCAGGCTTAAATCATTTCTATTAAGAACTCAATGGTCATTTTTATTTTCCCTTGAAAGATTTGACAGAAAGAGTGAGTGAGAGAGCATGTGCAGGGGGAGGGGCAGAGGAAGAGGAAGAGGGAAGGAAACTCAAGCAGATTTCCCAATGAGCATGGAGCCTGAAAAGGGGTTGGATTCCATGACCCTGAGATCATGACCTGAGCTGAAATCAAGATTTGGATGCTTAATCGACTGAGCCACACAAGTTCCCTTCTTAAAAATCTTTTTAAGATTTTTCTCTTGGACTTTTTTTTCAAGCAGTTTGACTAGCATATGCCTATACTTACTCTTATTTTTATCTTGATTACTCTGAATTTCTAAGAACTATGGTTTTATGTCTTTTATCAATTTTGAAAAATTTCAGCCATTTAATCTTCAAATATTTTCCTCTACACCATTCTTTCTCTCTTCTTGTTCTGAGACTTAAATGAATGTTAGATTATTTCATATTATTCCACAATTCTCATATTCTTGAATTTATTTTTTCTCCAGGATAGTCTTTGGTCTACCTTAAAGTACACGGGTTCTTCCTTCTGCTGTGTTCTACAACACACATGATGCCACAGTGAAAGGAAATTTCAGTCTAGTCTCACTGCACTTCTACTTTTTAAAATCTATCTATCTCTGTAATTTTTTGACTCGACTATAAATATTAGCTTCTAACTGACCTCAATTCTCTACCAACCATGCAAACATTAACATATTAGTCCTTCTGATGAATAGTTTACTTCTTGCTGTCTTCTTCACCAAAAGCTTCCAGTGACTTCCTATTGCCTACCACATTATATATCAACTTTTTAGCTTTGTTTGAACATCTTTCACAATCTGGTCCCAATTTATAATATCTGGATTATCTCCTCTTATTTATTTATTAATTCAGCAGACATTTATTGAGTGCTTAGATATGCCACGCACTGTACTAGGCACTGAGGAAAAAGTAGTAAGCAAAACAAATATAGTTCCTCCTCAAAAAATGCTGTAAACTCTGGTATTGGATCATATATTAATATAATGATCACCCAAAAGATCATAAAATTATAATTCTAATTTTAGTAGCAGAATTTCATGCTGCAATAAAATAATACAATAGTAGATTCTGACTAGATTAAGGGGGTTGAAAGTTCTTATCTAATAAAGTAATGATTTATGATGAAAAATAAAAATGAATATAAGGCAAACTTAATGAAGAGAGGGATTAAGGATATCATCCAAAGGAAGAAAGGGAACATTTTCAAAATCTCTGTGGTAGAATGTAGACTGGATCGTGTAAGGAACTAAAAACAGTGCTGTGATTGCAGAGAATAAAGGGTTCCAATTTTGAGATGGAGTTAGATAAGTAAAGTAGCCCGGGAACCAAGTATGCAGTGCCTTGTAGGATTTCAGACTTTACTTCAAGATCAGTGGAATTTCACTGAAGGTTTTCAATAGAGATGTGACATGATCAGACTTGTATTTGGGGGGAAAAGGTATTAAGGATGCTGTGGAAAGTAGGTTTGAAAGAAACAAGAATGGATATGTGTAAAGTGGTGTAGTTAGGAGGGTATTGTAGCTCAGGCTAGAGATGATGAGTTTGAACTAGAATAGTTGCTATGGTTATGTAGTTGCCATGGTTATAGAAAGAAATAAATAGACCTGAGAAATATGTAGATAAAATCAACAAGTCTTAGTAGCAGATTTGATATAGTGAGTGGGTTATGCAAAATCAAGAGTGACTCTGAGGGTTTGGCTTGTTTAATTTAGTGGAACATGAAATCATTAATTAATAAGTATTGGCAGGGAGAGTCCATTTCTGGGTTTGTTTTAGAAATATGAATTTTAAGGTGTCTTTGATTTATCCAAATGAAGAATTCACTAGGAGGTACAGGTCCACAGTTCAAAGTCATGATCTATGTTTAAGGTATAAATTTTGGTGTCATCTGAATGCTAATGGTAGATAAAGATATGTTAGATGAGATCATCTAGGAGGAGTAAATGAAATGAGGAAAAAATAGGACTAAAGAAAAGTCTTTGATTTGTTCTATATTTTTTCACTGGTTAGAGAAAATTCAGACAGTAGAGACAGTAGAGAGCTGGACAAACCAAATAGGTCAGTAAAAAAGCTTTAGAAAGTGTGTTATTCTGGAAATCAAGGGGAAAATACTAATTCCAAAAGGAGATGAAAATGTTGATCAAATTAGATGAAAATCAAATATTTTTCCATTAGATTTGGTGATGCTAAAGTTATTACAATGATATGTAAATCTATCTCAGTGGAATACTGGTGGTATATGCCAGGCTGGAGGAGGTTACATGTTTAAAAGAATTAAAAAGAATTGGAAAAAAAAAAGAGTAAGAGGAGAGAGAGAGAGAAAAATATACAAATATTCAAAACCTCTGAAAAAAAAAGGAAAAGATCACAAATCTTTATATGCATTTCATGAACTCTTTTCTAAAATAAAAGAAGAATTGTATCTTCATAATAAAGGAACGTACCATCTTCTGGGGAATGTGACTGAAATTAGATCTTATAGGGATATATCTTAAAACAGTGACTGGGTTTCTAAGATTAAAAAATAGAAACTCTTGTAGGCAAACCAGACAAAAGATCATAATTTGTTTTGTGCCTAACATAATCAGAATTGAAGTAAAACTCATACTAAAAAAATACAGACTTCATGTGTACTATTTGATGATTTTTGACAAGCACACTGCCATGTAATCACTGAATTGAGATAGAGAACATTACCACCTAAAATTTTCTGATGCCTTTTTCTCGTCATTATCATCTCCAATAAACAATTTTTGTATTTCCATCATCACATAGTAATTCATGGTAATGCAATTACACAACATATACTGCTTTGTGGCAGTTTTTCTTTTTCTTTTTCTTTTTTTTTCCCACTCAACATAATATTTTATGGATAAACATGGTTTATCCATGTTGTGACATTGCTGAATGGTATTCAGTTATATCAATATACTGGATTACTTTATTTGCTCTTCTGCTGTCAATTGGCATATTCAGTCACCTTTTATTTTAGGAATTTAATATTATTATTGTCAACTACTAGAAGTACATTATTTAATTAAAAATAAGTGCCCATTTAAAATTTATATCAGTTTTTTAAATTAGGTATATATTTTTTACTGTAGTAAAATATACATAATATAAAATTTACCATTTTAACCACTTTTTTTTTTAGATTTATTTACTCATTTCAGAGAGAGAGAGAGTACGAATGGTAGGGGCAGATGGAGAGGGAGAGAGATCTCAAGTAAACTCTGTGCTAAGTTTGGAACTTGATATGGGGCTCAATCCCACGACACTAAGATCATGACCTGAGCTGAAACCAGGAGCTGTACACTCAACCCCCTGCACCACCCAGGTGCCCCACATTTTAACCATTTTTAAATGACCAGCTCAAAGGCATTAAAACATTTACATCATTGTGCAGTCATCACCACCATCCATCTCCAGAACTTTTTTTTTTATGTTGCAGATTGAAACTCTGTACTCATTAATCAACAACTCATCATTTATCCCTTTTGTCCTGCCCCTGGCCACCATCATTATATTTTCTCTATGATTTTGACTATTCTAGGTGCCTTATATAACTGGAATCATACAGTTTCTGTTCTTTTGTGATTGGCATATCTCACTTGGCTTAATGTCTTTTCATCCACGTTGTAGCATGTGTCAGAGTTTCCTTTCTTTTTAAGACCAAGTAATAAGTCACAGTATGTATATTTCATTTATCTTTCATCTGTTGATGAATACTTAGGTTGTTTCTATCTTTTGGTTATTGTGAATATGCCCCATTTTACATTCTCATCAGCAATGCACAAAATTCCAATTTCTTCACAATCTTTGCAGCACTGGTTATTATTATTATTTTTGATAATAGCCCTCGAAGGGTGCAAAGTGACATCTCATTGTGGTTTTGATTTCTACTTCCCTGAGGATTAGTGATATTCAGTACTTTTTCAAGTATTCATTGTCATTTGAAGGAATAGTAATTTAAGTTCTCTGCCCATTTTTAATCAGGTTTGTTTGTTTTTTTTCTTGTTGAGTTGTAGGAGTTGTTTATATATTAGAGATATTAACTCCTTTTCTAGATACGGTGTGCAAATGTTTGGCAAGTAACCAGTAAAGATAAAAAATCATGGCGGCCTTAGATTTCTACAAAAGAACACTTCATACAATAGAAAAGTTGAGGAAAATATCCAAGACAATCTAGGACAGAAAGTGTGAGCCAAGGATGTTTGACCTGACAAGGTGCCTTCAAGTGTATAAGCCATAGAAAAACCAGTATTAAACACTCAAGAACTCAGGAAATACTGTTTCCCTAAAATGTCAATGAATTTACCCTTGTATTAATCTCAGTCAACCAAAGTGTGTGGTGAGCACAGAATATATTTAATTGTAGAAATAAGATTAAAACAAATGTGGACATTATGATGAAAGAGAAAGGTAAAGCTGTATATTACTTTAAAGTAGAAAGTTCATAGCTTATACAAAATTAAACATTAGTAGGGAAAATGGTAGGAAAGACAACACTTATACTGATGAAATTATCCCTAAGAGTCAGTAGAGAAAGAACCTAGTTTCATCTCTACAAATCATGTTCAAAAGAGTAGAAGTATATTTAAATGTGCCAAAGTAAATAGTTGGAAAGTTAATACTTTCAGAAGAGTGCTATAAATTGATTAACATTTTAGTATTCTTTGTATGCTTACTTAGATGGAAGATCAAAGGTATATTAAGACTAGGGAATGCAGGGGCACCTGGGTGGCTTAGTTGATTAGGCTCCTGACTCTGATTTTGGCTCAGGTTATGATCTTAAGGTTGTGAGATCAAGCCCCTTGGTGCACTTCCCTGGGTATGGAGCCTGCATAAGATTCTCTCTCTCCTTCTCCCTCTCCCTTTGTTCCTCCTTTCACTCAATCTCTCTATCTCTCAACAAAACAAAACCCTAGGGAATGCAGAGATTGCAAGAAAGGAGAACAACCAATGTAAGCATTTAGAATATATAACAACAATAAAACAACATTTGGCATGTAAGCTAGTTTAGTGGTAAAGCATAGTGAAGAAAAGAAAATAATTCTGAGAGCTTTGCTTGGAAGGTTAATGAAAGAATGGTGATGCTTTCTGAGTCCAGGAAGCTTAGCATAAGAGGAGACTTGAGAGGAAATGTGAACATTTCTGTCTTCCTATGTTGATGTTGATTGAGCTGGATTATCACCTGGCCTACTGGTTATGTCAATTTCAATTCCAAGTGACTCCAAGTAAGAGAGCAACACTCAATTGAAAGGACAAATTCAAGGGACATATATTGATCAACTTTGTCTTCTGTTTACTCATGGAAAGAAACGATGTAGATAAGTCTCTGGAAAATAAGGATAACTACAGGAAATCCAGGACAATGGGGTGCATGATAGGTGTGCATAGAGTTAATGGAAGTGAGGAGGATGAAGTAAGGGTAATTAAGTGGGGCTGAGTCTTGATGCCTCTATTTCTGAAATACCAATAGGCTGTTGGAGTTACAAGGGGACTTCATTGGTGTATTAAGAAACATAGATGCTCTCTTTTATCAACACTAAATAAAGTTTACACTTCAAAGAAGATATATCACAACCTATCAACAAATATTTTTAAGCTGAAAAAATGAAATTGTCCAAGCTAATAATAAGTCATAAAATAAATCCAAAATGATATAAGGAAACATGGTTAAGAAACATAGACATGAGAGTTGCTATTAACATCTATTCCAAATGAAGTGCATATGGCATAATATTAAGGAACATTTATACATATAATTCTCAATATATAATAACTATTACACATAGTGGGAATATGTGTTGCTATTATCTTCTTGCAGTGTTTTTATTAAATAGGACAAGTACATCCAGACTTACATATGTATTTTTGGAGCTATTATGAAGATAGACCCATTTAAAAAATACAAATGGCTCTTTTGTATGACTAAGATAAAAAGGATTTTTGAAAAAAGAGCAATAATTTACAGAAAGATAAAAACTGCTGGCAGAACAATGAGTAGCTGTTCTCCTTATCTGCTAAGAACAAAACAAGAGAAAATAGGCCTATGTTGTAGACAAATGGATTTAAATTTTATGTAAGTTAAAACTTCCTAACTGAAAGAGTTTTGAGATACCGGTTTTTGTTTTCAAAATTATTAAGTATTGGGGTTCCTGGGTGGTTCAGTTTGTTAAGTGTCCCAGTCCTGATATCAGCTCAGGTCATGAACTCAGGATCCTGAGATCAAGCCCTGAGTTGGGCTCCACGCTTAGTGGGGAGTCTGCTTGAGATTCTCTCTCTCTCTCTCCCTCTGCCTCTCCCCCTGCTTGCTTACAGTCTTGCACATGTGTGTACCCTCTCTCTCTTTCTCTTAAAAAACAAACAAACAAACAAAAAAATAAACTTAAAAAACTATTAAGTCCTGACTCTCATTTATGTTTTTAGCCATGCCAAAATGACATAAGGCTGACCTTGGCATAAGTTTGCTGTGGTATTCTTAATATTGCTGTTAAAGTATATAAAGACTTCTTACACCAAGAATACTGACCATTTTCTGTATCAACTTTAAACAATAGAGCAGATGATCTTTAATTGTATCAGAAGAACTTGGTTAACTACGGAGAAGAATTTCCTGCTGGAGAGGAATGTTAAGCATTGAAATGAAATCCTATGGGGGACAGGAAATAATAATAGAACACAGGATGACGAGGCACAGCCATATGATGGTTGGGTAGGAATTCACTGCTGGATTTGTCAGCTGGGTGTGCCCAGGGAGGCCGGTTCAAACACCAGTCACCATAAGAGTGGAGGGCAAATGAGAGAGTGGGGACTTAGGATCTGAGAAATGGCTTGGGATCACTTCAAATCTTTCAAGCCCATACTAGACTAACAAACAAGTTCAGAGCTCAAGCTGTTCAAATCTCCCTCCAAATCAGGAAGACTTCTAGGACAGGTGAGAGTTGACCTGTTAGGTTAAGTGCTAGGTAAAACTTCACAAGCATTATCTTATTTAACCATTACAAGGAACTTGATAGGGAAAAGGAAGAAGGTATTATTGCAAAAGAAGATATTGAGACTTTGGATATTAGAACTTTACCCAATTTCTCATAATAGGTAAAGTATGTCAGTCTTTCTCTAGAGATCGTATTCTTAATCACTATTCTATATATTGATTAAATTTTATTTTGAAAATACAGAAAATTTTAGTGAGTATGGCTTAAACAAGACAAACTATTAGACTTTTTATTTACAGAGTTATTGATTTATTTATAAAATTATAAAAGTTTAGAGAACTATAATTTTTCATTAGTAAATCATTACATGTAGTTACTGATAAAATGTCTAATTTCCTTTTTATGTTATGCTAATTTCAGATGTTTAAAAACCTTATTAAAATGCATCCATTATTTGCTAGAGTTAAAAGATTAGTTGTTCCCCCTTATGCATGAGAAAATGGAATAATCCTCATTTCTGACAATTTTTAAAGTAACTGTGCTCTAGAGGAAAAACAAATTTCAATCATATAAGATTTGCCTTTCAATAAGACATTTATGTCCTTTATTTGGCCTCCAGTAAAATATGATTATGTTAGATCACATTTCCTTAGATATATATACAAATTAGGCATATTGCACAATGGCTAGGAATTACTTTCCTAATGTTTCACAATAGCTCGAATTAATTGAAATCCTTTAGGGTATATGAGGCCGGAAGTGTGTCGTGTTCATGGTATAGTAGGAAATAATTAGATCTGTAGTGAAGAGACACTCCCAATTAAATCTTTATAGGGAAATGATTCTGAAATTAGCTCTAAGAAAATTGAATGGAAGCAGATCATAGGCAAAATGCAATACTTATGCATAGTATTAACAAGTATATATTATATCTATGCATGGAACTATCTTATCTCCCTTTGAATTGGGTGATAATTTGTGTGACATATTAGACAAAGTTAGGTCTATACCAGGAAAAAAAAGAAAAAAAACATGGAAAGCATTTTTGTCACAATGGGAGGTAAAGTTAATAGCAACAGTCAACCTCTTACTTGTAATCATCAAATTCATATATAAACCTTAATAGGAAAATTATTAATGTAGTTTGTATTCTAGAATTCATATGAAACAGATACAAACTGATACTGAAATTTCTTTTTATTTCAGTTTTATTGAGATATAATTGACATACTCATATATAAGTTTAATGTGTCCTGCATAATGACCTGACTTACATATACTATAACTAATTCCCACGATAAGTTTAGTTAACATAAGAAAAATCTTGTTAGATTCTGGAAGTTGTTTCTAAATCTCTCTGTTATTATTTAATTAATACAGGATTTACTAGGCTACCTGAAAGATACTATATAAGATTTTCTATTTCTAAGTTGATTGATAAGATTTATAACATAAAACTCTCTTGAAGTCACATGAAACAGGATAAATTTTGAAAAAGTCTGAAGTAAGCATATGTGTGTAAACCCCTGAAATTCTTGTTTTATTCCCTTACCTTGGAAGTGCTAGGACAAAATCTCTTTTTTCTTTCATTTCTTGCCAAAAATGTCTAAATAATATAATTTCATAGTATAAAATGTTTACACAACTCTTGATATAACTGAAGCGTTGTGTATTTGGGAGGGAATTTCCAGTTTTATAAATGAGAATATTTAGATGCAGAGAGGGTACGTAACTGGTCAATTGTACAAAGTCTGGTTGCTGGCTACACATGTGCAATGAGAACTGAATTCAGTACTCCTATTGTAGAAGCTCCAATTTGTACACGGAACCGAAATGCTTTTAGTGGGTAGCTGCTTGCTTGTATTTGTCCATCCTTGGACAAATGCTCAATGCATATTGAATAGGAACACTCTCTAAAAGTTAAATTTGAGGACATTTATACCCATGCTGAGGTGCGGCTTTAAATGCTTTCCTGGACATTATTGACATTCAGTTATTGTGTGGAAAGATTGTGGCCTCCAGGTTTTTGCCATAATATTCCAATTATAATTTACATAGTGCTTCCAGTGATTGGCAAGGAGACTGCAGTGTTATTCACATGTGGAAATTCAGTCCTCGATGAGTAAGCTATTATGTATAAAAGGAAGCATTTTAAGCAAATTGATTTTCTGTGTAGAGCTTTAGCCCAAAAGGACTTCTCTGTACAAAAATCAAGATCAATAGTTCTAAGCAAAGCTAAATTGAATCATGTCACTGCTTCAATTTTATAATAGTTTTAACGTAAGATAAATAATAAACTTGTGTTGGAAACTTTCTTCCTGGTCGTCCTAATTTCAATAACAATCCGTGTGTATTTCATCACCCCACCTGCTGTTGACACCAGAACCATAAGTAGAATATCCAGTAGAGGAGGCAGACCTGAGGCGTGACGACCAAGGGCAGTGTGCCTGACGTGCCTTGTCAACTACTTAATCAAAACACTGGTGAGACTCAACTCTATGATAATTAACCTTGTAATTTGTGGATGTCATGTGAAAGAACGAAAATGAAGAGAGCAGTTCCGGTCACCGTGGGGGAGTTGAGGTTAATGTTTGGGTAGCTTTGCGTTAGTGTATTAAATTACGACTAATGATAATTATATTTTTAAAGGACGGGTGTGGTATCTCCAAAGAGGAAGGGTTAGTTGGCTTCAGAGAATTATTCTGACAATTCAAGCTTACATGCACAGTTGTTCCGATAACAGAAATATTTGGAAGAGATAGAGTGAAGGCAAATCATTAACCACGCAAGAAGGAAGGGGAGATAGCGTTTATTGGGTGCCCTCTGTGTGCTGGGCAGTGAGCATACTATCCTGCATATTCACCAAGCCCATAACACAAGGATTTTTCAACTCCTACTATGGTGGGGGTCAGATATATAAGGTTGGACAAGAAAGAGTTTATGCCCTTTTAGAGCTTACAATAACCTTGCAGTGGGTGTCCAAGTAACCCCAATTTATGCTGAAGAGAACAAGAGCTCTGAGAAGTGAAATAACTCATTCAAAGTCATCCTCTGAGAAGTGACCAGGAAGGGATCCAAACCCATGTCTGTCTGTCTTCAAAGCCTGACATAATTCTCTGTCACAGTGCCATGAACAAAGTCTGATGAATAGTATTTGCTCACATATATCGGAACTCACATGCTTGCAACTATTCATTTAGCAAATTTCCAGGCCCCTAAATTTCTCTGGGATTTAAAAAAATAATAATAATGAAATAAAGAAAAAAAAAAGCAGTTCATTTTTCAAATCTTGGCAGGTGCTTATGTCTGGGCCTGAGTACATTTCATTACATTTCACTGTCACACATAAAATCTTTTTTTAAACCGTAATTTGCACATATTTTTGAAAATTAATTTAATAAAATATTCACTGAAAACAAAGATTAATTACTCCAGGTTTGTCAGCCAACATAACCGAGTGATGACTGTGGCTTTCTTTTTTGAAACAGTTGTTACTTAGACAGAAATTATGATGCATTTTTGGAAGCAGATAATTCCTAAATTCATATTAACTGCTTCATAAATCATAGACCAACTGAAAAATTAATGAAAACGCACTAACGTGTAGGTGTGTGCAAAATGAAACAAATCTGAAGCTAAAAACGAATACAACTCGCAAGCCCTTTATTGCTTCAGAAATTTGTTAACTCCACCCTTGATCTCATTTAGAAAAGATATTTTTGGTAAGAAATTTCTGAAATACTTGTATTTTTTAGTCATGGGAAGTTGTTTAATTATCTCCTTTTTGAAAAGCTAGTTTGAAAATATTGAAGCATGTAGAAATACACTGAAATATTTTATATTTTTTTTAGTCAGAGAAAATTGTATACTTAACCCTTCTTTTTAAAATTGACTTGGTGAAAAAAATGAAATGTGTGGACTATGCTGAGTCTCTGTTTGGGAAATGAGTGTGCAGAGGATACGTGAACAGCACCTTCTGTATGTGGTCTCTGAACCGTTCAAAGGCAAAGGTCCCTCCCTGCAACATTTGATCCTGATCACCGCAGTATACAACTGTTCAGTGGCTTCTGCTATGGAACAGGCATCAGTGCGTGTACTTGGGGCATTACTTCAGGTACTTAGTGAATAAAACAGGAAAGAAAAAGTAGGAAGCCCTGCCCTCATGGCACTTACATACCCTCTTTATGCCAGGTTTCTGCAAATATATTCTTTCCTACTTTATTGTTGTTACTCCCCTTCCTTCCAGGAATCCTTTATTGCTAATGTTTTCAAAGGCTTTAATGACATCCTTTTCTCCATATATGATTTCCCTCCATGTAACCTTCAACTTCTTCTCTAGTTTGCTCTGAGATCTCTTTCTTCTTATCCTGGCCTCTCCTGCACTCTCAGTTCATGTGACCAGGAGCTTACACAAGTCCATTTGGAAATCTCGAAGTCGCTTCACCCACAGTGGATCCTGAATTAAAGCATGATTACCCTTTCCTTCCCTTCCAAGGAAACCTTTCCTCAGTGCCCCTTTTATTCCCCAGTAGCATCATCACAGACCAAGAAGTCACCCAATATAAATGTCCATAGTCTGAGTGATTAATAGGTCAGATTTCCGGACTCTGGCAGCCTGTGTTTCTATTCCAACTTTGCCAATAATTAGCTTAGTAATATTGGCAACCGACTTAACCTATTGGAGCCATAATTTGCTTATCTGTAACTTGAGGATTAAGGGTGCTAGAAAGATTGACAGAAGTGATGTGATTAAGAGTTCAGCACCTAGGAAGATATAAATAAAAAGTAGCTTTTGGTATTGGTTTTCCCTTTATTATCATACTTTTATAGCTACCACTAGTCAGTCATTTCAAAGTCTGCTTGGCTCAAAGTCCTTGGGTGTTGCAATGCTTTGGGGGGCTTCTCCTGGCTTTGACTGGGTCTGAGCACCAGCACTTCCAATTGCCCTGCAAAGAAATTTCAACCAGAGCACCTCTGATGTTAGGCGATTTATTTAATGGAGTTCAGTTTTGAATTTTGAGTGCAATGCATTCTACTCTTGAACACAATTTTACAAATCAATGATGTACTCCTAGCGATGCTCCTTTGTTTTTCTATTCAAATCTACTTTTTTCAAATACTACACTTGAAGAGCCAAACTTCCCACTTGGCACTGAATTTTTCCTTAGCTCAATCCTTGAAGTGTGTGCATTTGGCTCAGACCTTCTGTCTTGTACGATGAATTCTCCTGAGAAAAAGTCTACATTTTGTGAAAGGTAGGCATGCTGTAGAATATAAGGGAGGTGACATTGCCTGCTCTCCCTGAGACTGCTCTAGTTAGGTCGAGCTAGAACTATGGCATTAATTAAAACGAGGCTCCTTTCATTTTTAATGCGTTGCACATATTTGCAAAGCTACTAGTCTCCAACGGCAAACCACAATCTTCCCACCCTACCCCCCCCAAAAAAAAAAACTGCATGAAAATGAGCCAAGAATAATTACTAGCTTTTTGACATATCAGTTTCTAATGAACGTGTTATTTATTTTGAAATGCCAGTGGCATGTCTGTTTTTTTTAAAAAGATTTTATTTATTTATTTGAGAGAAGAGACAGAGAGCAAGCACAAGCAAGGGAAGGGGCAGAGAGAAAGGGAGAGGAAGACTCCCTGCTGGCTGGATCCTGGAATCCTGGGATCATGACCTGAGCCAAAGGCAGATGCTTCACTGACTGAGCCTCCCAGGTGCCCCACCAGTGGCATGTCTATTTAATGAAAACTTCTAACGTTGTCTCTAGAATGCTTGTACTATCTCACGGTGCAAAAAAATGTATATGGAGCCAAAATGTACATGGTATATGGAATGTGAATTCATTGATAAGTTTAGTATTTAAATGAGTGAGGCAGTGAGCAACTGATGTTTATATATACTTTAATTATAAATTTCAGTCAAAATACAGATGTGTGAAATTAAAATTTTATTTTTTTCTATTACTGAACTTGAGCACCTATTTCTGACTCACTCAAGTTTCCACTAAGTAAACTCAAATTAGTGTTCACCATTTCTGGTTTTTACTCAAAGGATGTCCCTCTCACTTGTCCTCAGAATACACCTAAATTAGAAGGTTTGTGTTACTGCGTGATCCAGATGATGTGTCGACGGTGAGAATGCGGGCACCTTCTTGACCATGAGCAACCTTTGGCCTCTTTTAGACTCTGTAGAGATGTAAATCATGATGTCAGGTCTTTGATCATTGGTCTCATTGGTCTCATTTTCTACAGCATCAGCAAGTTGATCCACAGCTGACCTTGGCCACATACCAATGTGATTCATGCCACATACCCTCACTGAGTGTGTTCCCCTAGACACCATAAAGAGATATTGCCTTATCTGGCATTCCTCTCTCAACTCCTTCAGTCTCATCTGGCTCTCTAGCCTGGAAAATATTCACAAAGATTACCAATGTTTTTCTGGAAGGATGGAAGACTTGGGGATCTGTTTCAAATCTTCTTTTCCTAGACACACCCCCTCACTTTCTGCTTTTAGATGAAAGCTCATGTTGGTACAGGGAACTTTCATCTGTTTCTTCCTCCTTGGCTCTCTGGCTTCCCTGTTATTATTCCTCAGGTGCAGAGAATTGGGTTTATCCCTCTCTAGCCCATGACACATCACCATCATTGATCCATGCGGGACATTTCTAGCTATACTTGGTTTTTTCCTCTGTTATCTCATACAGGTTGAATGATATGAAACTGATATTTTCTTATAGTAAAAATGGCCAAATATTAGCACTTTCATATGGTCCAACTTAAACGAACCCATTTCCCTGGTGACAAATGACTAGTCTGTGGCCAATTTCCTGCAAAGACCAGCAGTACATTAATGAACATGCTTGTGTTACCTGGCACATATGCCAAGAAATGAGACTGTTGGGTAATACTCACTTCATTTCATTAAGAACTGCCAAATTGTTTTTGAAAATAGCTGTACTACTTCTCCAGAAGTCATAGGATAGCGCCATCTCAAACATCACCAGGGTGGCAAGAAATAAATCCCTATTACACCTATTGCACCAAACCCTTTTGGTGCATTTCCCCTTTCCTATAAACCAGGGCTTAGCCAAAAAGGAGGATGCTCTGTTCTCTGTGGATGGCAGGAGTTGTGTGGATTGGCAATTACAATACAAAAAGAAATCTTGGTTAATATTCTTAAATTATATCTCATTATATGTGGCTTCATGAAGAAGCCTCTTAGTTTTAATGACAAAATCCCAACTTGAATTATTTTAGTCAAAAAGAAAAGATTGAAGGTCTAAACCTCAGAGAGTACAGATGCATTTAAAATCAAAAATATTAGGAGCGCAAAATGTAACAGGACATTTTCCTTCTCTAGTCCTTGTCACTTGCTACCTGTCAGCTTAATTGTCTCTTACTGGCTTTTTTTTTTTTTTCCCCTTCCCCCAAATAGTGGGAAACTGTGGTTGACAGCTTCTGAGTTTTATCCCATAATTTTTTTTTTCCACCTGAGAAAGTTTACCTTTGTCACTTCGATTCATTTAAAAAATTCCATGGGAGGGGCACCTGGGTGGCTCAGTGGGTTAAAGCCTTTGCCTTCGGCTCAGGTCATCATCCCAGGGTCCTAGGATCGAGCCCTGCATCAGGTTCTTTACTCAGTGGGGAGCCTGCTTTCTCCTCTCTCTCTGCCTGCCTCTCTGCTACTTGTGCTCTGTCTCTCAAATAAATAAATAAAAATCTTAAAAAAAAAAAATTCTATGGGAGTTCTCTGACATTCCTAGGTTAAATGAGTGCTCATTTCCGGATCACTCGACTTTAGTCAGGGAGGCCTAGGGTTATGTAGGCACATTTTAGTTTAGAGGGTATCATGTGAATGGGGAAGAAGTTCCAGGAGCGAGGAAAGGCAGGTTACTTGGTGGGCTTCGAGGCTGGGGAGTAAGCAACAGTGTCAGGGTTACGTCACGTGCAGCCACACTGCTGGAGGAGCAGTGATGAGGCCATCACCACTGGAAGCAAGTTTCTGCCAGTCCTTTTCTCTTGTTCTGTGCTCCTCTTGGGCCACCTAACACCACTGTGAAGCTTCCTGGAGAAGGTTTTCTGGAATCTCTCCTAACACAGAAGTGTCTTAAGTAAAACCAAATTCAGCCCTTTTGACCTTGCTGCTATACAAACCATTGTTAAAAAGGAGATCCATGGAAGCAAAACGTTTATATTCCCGAGGTTTCCAGAAGAGTTATTACAATGATTCTGCACATCAGAAATTGTTTTCTCCACGATACCAGAGCAGTATCTATTTTCTAATCAACAGGTGAATTTTAAACTGGATAAATCCTGCTAATGCTGATGTAAGATGTACTTATTTTTAAGATACATTTGGGAGGGAAGGTAACTGGGTGGTGGGGGGGCGCGGTAAGGCAGGCATCAACCATCAACAACTACACAGGTTCAGTCTTTGTCTATAGTTAATGGCACAGGTGTATAAAAGAATTGTATATTTTTCTGTATGGCTTTTTTCCTCTCTCTCTCTTAGACTCTCTTTTTAAGTGTCTCAGACTAACCTCCTGTGGCCAATTGTGGGTTGAAGATAATTAGCCTTTAATTATCACCAGTTACATTTTCACCTGTTCCACTTGCAAATCCCCCAGAACTTCTAGTTTTCCAATTAGCGTACTCATCCTCCAACAAGCAAGGGTGGGGGAACAGCCTCTCCCTTTGGGAACTAACCCCATCCCCACTAACCTTTCAAATCATATTTTAGCTCGTGTAAGAACACCCTGGAGAGGATCGACTTATTTTTATTTGCAGTATCTGTCTGCAGAATCTCAGATCAAATGTGTGCCCTCAGTGCAGCAGCTAAATCCAGGTAAACATTGGGAATACCATCTCTGGGGAGATCAGAATCATGAATGTTACTGGAGAGAAAAGAAGAATTAAAATTCATTTAAAGAGGCAAAGCCTTATTTGCAATTTAAAAAAGAATTTTCTTCTCTGTTTTCCTTTTCTTGGTTGCATATGGATGAAAGTCAAATGCAAAACAGTGGAATGGGGGGGAAAAGACTGAGAGTTTTTTTCATCTTCATCAGGAAACTGAGTCTATATGTCATTCAAGCAAGAGATAGAAAGGACCCTTGGCTCACGCTGAGGAAGGTGATGGTGGTGTAAGTTTACAAGAAGTAAAATAAATAAATAGATATATAAATGGGTAGACAAACTTACACAGTTGAGAAGAACACATTGGCAACAAGCTAGGAAATGTAAAAACAAAATTCACTAATCCTCCAGAAGAATACTGCCAAGGGGTAAGGGCTAACTCACTTCACAGAACTTTTGAGGTTCTAGTTATCATATGGTGTCATATATACCTGATAGGAAAACTATAGGGAATCCTTTAGAAAGACTCTTTGAGGAGCACAAACTCATTGACATGCTAATCATTTATCAGGATGCAAATAATTTAATGATAGTGTAGCCAGGATCCCCAGAGTAAATAATTTCCTTTCCATTACTGTGTATGATACAAATACCCATATTATTTTCCTTGGAAATTACAGTACTTATTTAGTACACTTTGATCCCCTTGCAAGTTTTGTCTTACTAATCCACAGTTTAAAGCAGGTAGGTGGAAGAGGTTGTTTTGCCAACTGCCAGATAAAGAACTAGAAGACAAAGAAAGGGTCAGATTGGTCACAAGAATGAGTTAAATACATACGGTGTCCAAGGTTCCTAATCTTACTGTTCACCAGTTCTTCATGCGAGTTTTAATTAACTTGTCACACTTCATTCTAATTGTAGGAAATTAAAACACACACACACACACACACACACACACACACACACAGAGTCACACAGTTAAAGTGTTATTTGGCCTAGTATCAAATAATGTAGTATTAAAATTTAATGTCATAAATAAATAAACAAATCTACCTCGCAGTATGCAAGTTATTGAGACAAGGGTCTTGAGAAACTCATGTGCAAAGAATTGTGTGATACTCCTTTTGAAATAGCAGGATTTGCAAGTTGCACAGAGCAAATTCAGGGACGTGATTTAATCCTCTGGTTTTCAACATTAAAGGAAGAGAGGAGGAGTAGGGGGAATGGAAAGAACCAAAAGATGGCGGAAGCAATTGAGTAACAATATTTTTAGCTGCTTGAATTTCTTGCTATGCCCATATAAGCTATTAATTTCAAATTGGGAGCATACTCTACCTATGAAGTTACCTGGTTCATAGAGTTTTATTATTTATATTTGAAAATGTTGCAAAGGAGATGGCTTTTTGTAGTCCTGCCTGTTTGTCTTCTCTAGTATTTCCCACATGGGGCTGCTTGAGCTTCTGACCTGGGGGAGAGAGAGAGCAGGGCTGAAGTTTACAGTCACCTTGCATCGATGGCCACTACTGTGGACTTCACTGCTTATACAGTAGTTTTTCACAAACAGGACCAACCTTCTTCTTACTGCCACATATCCCACTGTTTGGGCCTCCTGATGATTTGTTTCCCAGAAGCCAATGGCTTTGTTGCCTATCACAGTCTTCTTAGTTAGTCTTCAAAACTATGGTTTCCAGGCTTCTTTGGAAGTGGTCTAATTTATCTCCTAATACATCAGGAAATGCCTTGAAGTTCTCCAAGCAAATAGTGACCTTGGCAAGTAGAGACTTCTGTTTCTCGACATCCCACGCCTCCAAAGAAATTGACCTTTTGTTCACATTAATTATCTCATATGTGATCTTGAACACTTTGGGGTGAGATAGACTGTTATTTTCTTAGAGTTGTTAAACTTGAAGTATTTGGTCAACTGAGACTTCTTACCCGGTTGATAGCAGCAAGAACTTGGCTTGGAAAAACAAAGCCTTGGCCTCTAGCTTTTGATGTTAGAAGAGACCCATTGTCTGAGAAAGAGGTTGGCCATTGAACTCAAGTGCAACAAACCAAGGTTGAAAGAAGCATCATTCACACTGAACAGAGAAAGATAAGGCTTCTGGTGTTTTATTGTACTGGGGAAACCCCCACTCAAACTTACTTGTGAAACACTTCAACAGGGCAAGTGAGAATGAAAACACTAGTAGGAATCCTGTCTTTCTAATGGGAGAGTAATAGCAGAATGGCAAATCCAACCCTGAAATAGTACATCACTGAATATGGGCTCAGTGAAGGCTAGGAATGTTCTTCACATTTATACATTTTTCTAACTCAAGCCTCTCATATGTGCCAGGCAAGCAGGAGATACTTGGGCATAAGGCATTACAATGACATTCTTAGTGGTGAGTTAGCTTAAGGTAGTGTATTACCTTTGTGGTATGGTATTTTTCAACTGAGATACAACTGATACATAACATATTAGTTTCAGGGGTAAAACATATGGCTTGGCATTTGTATATATTGTGAAGTGCAATGTTGTGATTTGATTTGTCATTCTGGATCCCTGTCTCCCAGCAGCTGTTTTCGTATTTACATTGATATGTATCCGTATATGTTGTGTGTGAGGTGGAATCCATCAAATGCCATGCTTCTAATTGGATGCTATGTATTGTTCATGGCACAGAACAAGGAACACTGTATTTCCTATTCTCAGAGATCGAAACTATTTGTTCATGAAGAGACACTCATGACCGTATGTCCAAAACTTGATTAGAACTATACTACTAATAATAACATCTACAGTCAATTGCTGACTTATTAATTATGTGCGCTTATAAGTGGCACTTATCATTTACAGCTATTACCTCTTTTTATTATCACAACATATCTGGAAGTTGTGACTATGATTCCCAACTGGCAGGTCAAGGCAAACTCACAAAGACCAAGGGCAATGATTTCTCTAGAAAAATATGGTGTCATCGGTTGGTCACTGTACAAACTAGTATCTCAAGGTAGTTCACAGCTCTGACATTAAAAATTGCTACAGTGACAGTATTTTTCTCAACATTTTCCTCTGACATCATATCTCTGTGAAGCTGGATTTCCAGTGGTTACTATAATAAAAATACAATGCTACACGAAATGTCACGTGAAGCAGAAAGAGATGGTAGCAGTATCCACTGTCTTTGGAACCAAATTTTTGATTCCAAAATCTGAGAAGTTGTGCTATGCCCATTAAGTACTAAGTTTTTAACATGTAAATACATATTAAGTTTTTGGAGTTAATGAGCTAATAAATAGAACCTGTTAGATGTTACTTTTGGCCTGAAAGTACCATGATAAAATTACAAGATATTAAGTTTGCTTTGAATAGAGAATATTTGTGTCAGTGTGTCAGTTAGGACTGCATTGGCCAGAAGTTAACTGACTCTGAATCATGGCTATTTAAAAAAAAAAAAAAGAGGTTATTTTTTTCCCATATAACTTAAACTCTAGGACAATCAGTTGAGTGCTATTGAAACTATGAAATAAGATAATAAATGTTGTTTCTTTTTGTCATTCTATTTTGCCCCCATCCCTAACAAGCTCTCTCCTGATCTCTTGGTCAAAATACAGTTGCTTTTGCCCAGGTGGCACATTCATGTTCAAAGCAAGAATAAAACAGGATAAGGGAGGTCAGGGAATCTATCTCTAGGATAAGGGAAACAAGTTTCCCCATAAGCCACCATGCAGATTTCTGTTATATAGTATTGGCCAGAAACATTTGCATAGCCATTCCCAGCCGCAAAGGTATCTGGGAAAGGGGGCACTTACCATTTCCTGTAGTGAAGACAGATGAAGGGACTGAGAAGGGTATCTTCTTACTCAGCAACAGTATCTGCTTTAGTTAAGTATTGCCGTTTTTAGGGTTATGGTGTCTTATTTAGAAGGGGTTAATCCTACTAAATGGTTGAGCTGGGATTAAGTTCAAATTTCCCTGTTCTCTAAGGGCATGTTTTTCCAATTATGGTTAGGTACCACATCTACTTTTTTCACTTTCCCTTCCAATTCATGACCTGTTCTTGGGACACGGAAGCATTCCCTGAGGGTGAAGAAAGGGCTGCATTAGATCAGAGCATAGCAGCTCTGAAAGCCAAGCAGAAGAAATCTGGTTTCGTATAACAGGACAGAGGAAGAGACGATGCTTCCTGAAGTGAACACTGGTGTTATAAAATCAGTTTAAAACAGTTGGAGTGTTGTCATAAATATGCGTACATCATTGCTCTGAGGCTATCTTTTGGCACGCCCATTGTGCCAGGATTCCTCAAATGCTTTGTTACTCTGCTGGCAGAAACATGAGATTAATAATATGATGAATTTTTATTTCCTTTCCTCTGTCATTAGGATGCAAAACATTTCTTGAACTGTCTTCTAGGAATTAAAACCATAATGATAAAATATGTTTCAAGGCTTGGGGCCTTTTCTTAATAGATAGCTCTAACCTGGTTACTCATAGACAAAGACTTGATGTGGAAATGGAAAATGATTCTCTTCAGATTCTTTGCCTAAGAGTCTGAGACCCAGTATTTGCAAGAAATGAAGGAGAAGAGAAACAGTTGAGACCTGTTAAAAACAAAAACATTTTTGTTACCAACTTTTGAGCAATGTTTCTTTCCAAAAACAGTGACATTAGACTCACATCAAGTGTAGGATGTGGGATTGCACTTGTTCAAGTATTTCATTTGGCAACAGCACAGTAGAGAATATAATTTGCCAAGAAATGTTTCACTCTGTCTCCCTTAGTAAATGGAGAATTCATTATCAATAAGAAGCTGTACAGGAGATCTATTCACTTGGTTACCATGAAGAGTGTGCCCTAGTTTTTATTACATGTCCCTCTTTTGCCAGGTTTTAAATTTGGTCATAAAAATTGGATAAACTATAAAAATTGGAAAAACAAAGATGTTTTTGTCTTACTACTCTGTGACTTGAAATGACCTGCATTTTTCCGGTGAGGAATAGTCTTTGGCTTAGAATTCTTTCTGCTTAAAGGAAACCCATTTAGATGACCAGGGATAATATGACAATCTGCAAGTTTCCTAAATAGAGGAAAAAATCCATTACTGTTAGCCCTTCAGATTGATTAATAAATTATTTTTATTAACTATTCCCCATGACCTTATGTTGCACCGTATGGTAATTGTTTGATTAATTATATTTATAACATTTATAAAACAATAGGTTTCATTTGTGAAATATACATTAATTCAAGACAATGATAATTAGGAATGCAAATATAATGATTATACACAGCCATGCTGCTTTTGAAAAAGCAAACTTACTGTTTTCAAATTTATAGTTGCTGACAGTTTTTGTCACAGCGTCATATTGCCCAGCAGTCCCTTGCAGAGGAGTTAATTACTCTTTCGTGCATACAAAAAACCCCCTACATAAGCCTTGACAAAGGAAGGAAGACCCATGGGTAAAGGTATTTCTTCTGTAAGAGACACAGACCTTCATTGCTTATATTCACAATTATCTGTTGTGATGAGTGGCATTAGGTGACACATATGGTCTTCTAAGAACTAAAGGCGAGAACTGAAATAAATGTTACTCATAATATTACATTATTTAAAAAGTCATTAGTCATTTCAGAAATCATGATTAGTATGGATGACTTCCCAAATTGACAAATGCTTATGATTCATTCAATTAAGATTATCGTGTGTTTACTTTAAGCCAACTACTGTACAGCTTGATGAATAGACCATGGTGAAAAAGGTTCACATAATCTCTGTATGTCATGGGCCTAAAGTATATAGTGAAATGAATGAAATATGAAAAATATATGGCAAGGGAAACACGGAGAAGCTGGGAGAGAAGAAGAGGCAGTAACATAGTCTAGAGGTATTTATGGAGGGCAGTGAAATCTTTGTGGACAAACAGAAGCCCTAATCTGTAACTAGCCAGCTGATGTGTGTGTGTGTGTGTGTGTGTGTGTGTGTGCTTGTGTGTGTGTGTGTGTGTGTGTGTAGGGTAGAAGGATGTGGGTAGGTGTAGGGAAAAAAAGAATATATGCTGATTCATTAACACTGATTAACAAGATTAACAAGATTGGACAAAGAGAACGTTAGTTGGCTTTTGAAATAATTTCTATCAGAGATTGAGGTGACCTGAAATATGGTGAGAACTCAAAACATATTCTGATAAATTGGATATAAAAGGCAAAAGGAAGCCATTATGAAACCTAGTTTATGACTCAACTAACTAAGCAGGGCCTATCAGTTAAACAGAAGACAAAAAAAGAGCAGACTGGAGAGTAGATCAGAAGGCATGCTCAGTTGTGTTTGTTGAATTTTAGAAGTCTAGAAGATAATCTAAGTAGAAGTAACTTTGAAGTAGGTTCTATGTCTATGAAGCTCCAAAGAGCTGTTTAAGCTTCATATACATATTTGGGAGTTATCAACATATCGATCAGCTAGAATGTGAAGACCCCACACATGCAGATGGAATCTTCCAGAGAGACTATGTAGACTAAGAAAAGGATAAGACCAGGGTATAACCTGGATGAACAAGAACATTGAAAAGATCTAGTAAGCAGTGAAACCTAGTAAGAAGAACAAGTTGTAGTAGCTAAAGAGTTACTTTTTCTGAAAAACTGTCATGAAATTTAACAGAGGTTGACAAGCGTTTTCTGCCAAAAGTCAGATGGTAAGTATTTTAGGCTTCATGAGTCATATGGTCTTTGTTCCAACTACTCAACTCCGGGATTAGTCAATGCTTCCAAATGGTGCCCAGGGATGAGGGAAGATGAGGACGGCGAAGAGTCCATAAAGTTTAATGTAAGCAGTCAGTGGTGATTCTGGTGAAAGCACACTTTCTGTGGAATGTTTTAGTATCTGGAGGACTGGATGGGATGTCAGGAAGAGGAGGCAGCATGCAGATGACAATTAGGTGAAAACATTTACAGGAGAGAGCTAGAATTGTAGCTAGGGGAACTTGAGGTGGAGGAAGGTATTTTTGTTGTTGTTGTTGCTGTTGTTTAAAAATAAGTCTTAAGTATATTCAAAAGCCAAAATGTAGAAGTTAGTAGAATGGGTGAAGGGATTTAGTTTTCTGAGAAGGCAGAAGGGGTGGCTATCTGAAACAGATATAGAGAGATGGTTTTTCAATTCAAGGGAGGACACAACACACCCTCATTTGTAACAGAAAGGAAGGAAAAAGGAAAGAAGGAAAGAATATAGTCTGGCAATGAGATGTAAAGAGAATTCCCTCTTACTGATTTCTGTGGAGTAGAAATCTATTCACATCAAAATAAGGGACAAGATCATGGGCCCAAATATTTGAGGAGAGTGGAAAATATAAGTTGGAGTAAGAAAATATGAAAAGGAGTCTTACAAGAGTCTGGAGGCAAATTAATTCCAATGACACCAATTAGCTAGATTGTATGATTCCTGCCCCACTCCTAATTCTCACCATCAAAGATACAGATATAAATAAAATGGACAGTTGGATGGAGATAAGGAGGGCCTTCCCCCAGCAGATGTGTTGAAATCCTGAGATCTGATGAAATAAATGAAAGATATTGCAAAGAAACTGAAGAGTTGTTGAAGAGGTAGACCCAGGAACCTAGATGGGAAAGAGGGGAGAACAGGCAGATTATAAATTAGACACACAGACTCGTGTATTAGAAGGATTATCATGTGGAAGAGTAACTCATCTCTAAGGATTCAAAATAAATATACACAATCATTCAAATCAGTAAACGTCTCTCTCCAACCTTTATCCAGAACACTGATGCTATCTGCAAGGGCTTTTGAAGCCCAGGCTTCACCAGTACTGCCCGTTAATGGTGCTACACACACAGAGTTTAGTGGTCACATCATGAATAAGAATGTACTCTTGTTAAAATTTCTGTGTCCTTATTTGAACATCAGGAACCAAGATAAGAAAAGAGACAAAGCCATGCCATAAATTATAGAAGAAATAAGTAGAAAATATTTGGAAGTAGTTGTCACGACCTGTGAGAATGTTGCAAACCAATTCTTAATTCTTGAGAAAGAGCTAACATATCAACTACATAGTTGTGAAAAAGACATATTCACAAATAAATGTTTTAGGAGAATCCAAGGGACTTTGGTCACTACCAGACAAAAGTTATTTTAAAAAAAATCAATATCTGACATTTCAGGAAAATAAGCAATTTAGGTCAAAACACAAGCAGATATATATGTAAATAATACCTAAGAATATTTTAAAAGAAACTAGTATGAAGACATTTGCTAAATTTCTACTAATAATGTCTATTATTTGAATTGTTCCCCTCCATTGTGTCAATAAATGAGTACTTTCTCACATTTTAATCTACAGTACTGCACAGCCCTCTTAACTGTTTTAATACTTCATTTTGTAATTATTTGATTCCCAAGCATCGAGAGAGTGTTAGCAGAGGGCTACACAAAAGTGTTTAAAAGTTAACAATTTTGACAATTCAAATTAAGAAATAAATTACACCAAATTAACTCTTCTTCTCAAACCACACAGAGAATATGTCATTCATATATCTATATCTATATCTATATATGTGTATATATATATATATATATACACTCACACTATACATACACATGTGTGTATATGTATGTGTGTGTATATATATATGTATTTATGTATTTGCTTGCTTTTCCTAATGTTAAGAATATTTCCCCCTGCCAAGAAAAGATTATATTTAAATCAAGTCCTCAGTTCACTTTAGATCTTTTTTTTTTTTTTTTTTTACCTTTTCACTGCTTTTTAAACTTTAAGGTACAATTTAACTCTAAGTCACGATGGAATAAGTTAATGGAAATTATTTGAGAACAGACAACCAAATCCTTTTAAAAAGTTATTATGAATGCAGAACATTCAAAAAATACAACAGGAGCTCCCAGGAGCAGTGGCTTCCATCAAACACTCCACTTGTGACACAGTGATTGTGGAGGGGAGTTTGAGCCGTCTTGCTCATTTCCCTGTTGATGATTGATAGGGTGACCTCACTCAGGACATGAGAAAGACAATTTACTGGCTGACAAAATGTCGGCCTCTATATTTACATTCCCTCAATATGAAAAGCAGCCATAGCACTTGGGGTTTTAGTTTCTGGTTTATTAACCTGCTACATTTCACATGAAAATATTTTCAATTACCCATTATTTGTAATAACATGCAGTCTTCTTTTAAGAACAAAGTATAACTGCTTTCAGCACAAGTTCATCACCTAAATGTTATTTAAAATACAGTCTTCTGTGTTAATTTGGAATATGGTCTGTTTTATTTATTTAATTATTTAAGGGGTGATTGCAACCCCATGTTCACAATTTATTTCTTTCCAAAAACCCTAAAAGCATACTTATTTTGAATGAGTGCACGAGAAAAGCACATTAATGTTGAAAGTAATAATTAAGCTGCCTTTAGTCTATCTACAAGCTCAGCCTCATTATAAATAAAGACAAACAAGTGCAACATAAAGAACATTTATTCCTTTTTAATGGACTTTTAAGTTAGTTTCTCAAATTGTTGATGAATGTAATAAAATTAAATTAAATTAAAAGAAATGTCAAGAAGAAAACAAATTTAAAAATTAACAAAGCCCACAATAAATTTGCAATTTAATTTGTCCATTAAAGGTTTTAAAGGGGGTTAATCTTGGCAAAAAGAAAAAAAAATTGACACTATTGGAGCTTTAGCAGGAGCAATTATTATCATTGCAAATTACTTAAACTATTAAGCTGAGAATAATTCTGAAATATCATTAGCAGTCAAATTACTAAAAAAAAAAACAAAAAACAAAAAAAAAAACTTGTTTTCTTTCCCTCTTTGTTTAATTTAAACTTAATGTCTGCTTATTCTCACACAAGCAGAAAATGCTGATAAATAATTCCAGAGCATGCTTAAACATCTCCCTTCACAGCTAGCTTCTAATTTGATCTCTGGAGACCCTTCTCGGTAGCTGAATAAAATATTTTCATTTATTCTAGGAGAACCTCCACCACCATACGTTTCTAATCTCGAGCTGCTTGGTAATGCCTCTAGATGAGGTCCTCAGCAAATCATTAAACTTGTTCAATAACAACGTTACAAAACACAGGAGATTTGCCGTTAGTGAAACAAAGAAGTTTTTCAAACAGGGGTAAAAAAAACTTTAATAAGCCAACTTGAGTTTCTAGGGCAAGTTTGAGAGATTATTTAACATTTTAAATTTTCTGGCAAGTCACAGTACACAGAGACTTCAAGTTCGCGGCGGCAGAATGTTTCGCAAGGGCCATCCTTTCAAGAGGTAGTAATGGAGTGGGAGCGATTGCTCTGCTGATGGAACCTAGTGGCCACCCGGGTCCCCCAGCCGCTGCGCCTGAGGCTGCGGGCTGTGCACGAAAACCTCAGCTCTGCAAATATCAGAAGCGCTGAACTATACATTTGTTTGTTTTTTTTAATACAAATAAATGGTCTGATGATCAGATAATGGAAATTACTTTGCCCAAACCTATCTTGGACCATCAGGATAAAATGTGATGAAACAAAATGTGACTTGATAATTTTTCTTCGTAGGCTGGGAATTCATGATAGGCAGCGATAATTTTCTAATTAAAAAGAAATGGTAGGAGAATGAAACAACTTTTTAATATATTATAAGGGATCAGACTCCACACCAGGATGGGGACGGCATCTGATATTCTGGATGGACACAGTCTCTGGGGAAATTTTAAGGGTTTTAAATCCCATCAGGCAGGAGGAGGAGTGAGTCATGTTCCTTAACAGCTCATTGGTCTAGTTGTGTTGTTGGATTATTGTATTTTTGTATTTTTTTTAAAAAAAATCTTAGTATGTAGAAAAGTTAGGGGAACCAGAAGTGCAGTGTCAGAGTCTTCTTGTACAGAAGGAAAGACAAATAAACGAGTACAGAGCTAGAAATAGTTGAAGAGAAGGCATTCCCTCTAAATCTTTAACTTTCCCACTCTAAGTTCCTAGGTTATGAAGCTTCCTTTAAAACAGTTCACTCAGTGGCAATAAAAGAAAAAAAAAATGTGTTTTAGCTAATCTTACTGTTTTCATTTCATGTTCACTTGATTTCTTCTGCTGTCAGAGCACCCTGTGCTTTTAAACTATAGAGTTAATTACATGTATTTTTCCTTCACCAGCTCTCCTTTCTTAACCTTTAGCTTCTTTTGTCAGTCTTTTGTCCTAACAACTTCCTTACCTTCCTTCTTTGTGTGGAATAGAATTTTCAGAAGATCTTAACGTGTATTAGAGACAAAGAGAGACAGACAGAGGGGAGACCATTGGGTAACTAGTTCCCATCACCTTGCAAGACTTATTTTAGGAAGCTCAGAGGAGCTGACAGGTCTGTTCTCATGCATGTTCCCTGAGTTAACTTGGCAGTCAGCGCAGCACTTAGTGCTATTGTTACAACTAAAATAAAAGTTATAGTTACTGAGTTTTCAAAAATATATATATGTAGATACATATATATATTTAGAGTAAAAGAGTCATTTTTTTGTTTTTTCTTTTTTTGTTGTTTTTTTTTGTTTTGTTTTTAAGAAGGAGTTATATGTAGGTAGAAATGGAGAATTTGCACTTTACCTTTAACACAGTTCAATTAATTAATTATAGCTTTTTCTTTGTTCTCATAATGGTTATTATCCAGCAGGAGAAATTAGAAAAATGATCCATAAAAAGATTGTACTAGTAGAATTACATATATATATTCATGTACTATGTATATGTGTATATGTAGGCCAATTAAAACCAACTACATGCCTATTGTTTGGAAAAATATCTTCTACTACAAAAGGTCTATGATTCCCCACCCCAGCACAGATGCACATTTTGTCCCAGTTAATACTTGAATCACAAAGCATTACTCTCTGTATGATAACTTTCTGAAAGTTCACTCCCCCAGATGGAAATGTTCAAAGTTTCATCCACATAAATAATTTTTTCCCTGCTGATTGAGATATTTTAGTGTATTTTGAATTAAAAAACTAATCGCTGGGGATTATTTCACAAATAGACTTATTGAAAAGAAAGTCTGAGTGTACTGAGGGGAGAAGTGTGGTCTGCCTTTGTGGTTCTTATGCTTAGAGACAAGGGGCTCCAACACACCTGGGACTCACGATCATGGCCATGCAGGCCACAGGTGTAAGGTTGCTGGCTTGAGACTTCTGGGATGTTGCCTGGGTTTGGGCACAGATCTACCAAGTGCTGTCAGCCGTGTGACCTCAGGCAAATTACTTAATTTCCCTTTATTTCAGTTTCCTCATTTGGAAAATGGTGAGAAGCGTTCCATTCTAGGTTGTTGTGTGAATTCATTGAGGAAAAACACAGATCTACTTCTTTGGCACCCAAAACATTGTAAGTATGCAATCGTGATTTATTATTTTTCTTACTGCTATGGCATGAAGATTAAGGTGCAAGCTGAAGTTTATTTATGATCACTGAATTTCTGTTTATGGCATGAAGATCTAGTTGCCCTAGATGAAGTCTGTTTATACTTTAATTTCTGTTTCACACACTGACACAGAATATTTCGTGACTTACCTACCAAAGTGTTCCAATCATAGGTCGTCTAAATCAACTATTTTCATACTTTTTGACTAGCTTTCACTGCATGGGTTGGAGGGTGTCCATTGAGATCAGACAGAGATGAATGTGGGTCCCAGCTTCTCTGCTTACCAGGCAGCATAATGTAGTGGTTAAGTACAGAGGCTCTGTCTGACTCTGTCTCCTGCTGGGAATATCACTGTAAACTGGAAATATAATACATACCTTGTTGCCCTGCTGTAAGAGTTCAATTATAAATACCTTAGAATGGTAGTGTTATATATTTGCTTCTAAGCAGTCTCTACCAGTGTGACCTTGAGTCTCTGACCTTCAGTTTTCTTGTTTACAAGACCAAAATAATAACTCCTTCCTTATAGGATTTTGGGAAGAGTTAAATGAAATAATGTATGTGTAATGCTTATTAATTCTCTTAATTTCTCTATCGTGATTATCAAGACAACTCCTCTGAAGACATTCTCCTAAAATATTCTTCTGCTAATGTTTTTTTCCACTTTAAGAAGTGCCTTCTTCTTTGTTCCCTGTGGAGCATATATACTTGCAAGCCTAGCTTCTTTTCCATTTCCTGCAATCCATATTCACATACCAACATATCCCTTCTTTAATGTACTATTCAAAGGACCACATCTAACATATTTATCAAGACTGACTCCTACTTAAGCATAATTGTGCAGTGGTAAGATCATAAACTATGTCATCAGAAAAACTAAACTTTAAGTCATGTCATACTAGATAAACCACCTAGTTGGGAAAGGTACTTCACATCCCTAAAGCTCAGTTTATTCAAATAGAAAACCCGTGTTCTATGCCATTGAGAGCAGTCACCCATCCAGTGTAGCTTATCTTGGGAGTGGTAGAAGATTGGTTTCATCACAAATGGCAGAGGTGTCCAGACAAAGTCTAAATCAGAAAGTAGGACCCAGGACAGCTTAAGTCAAATATCAAAACGCATCAAATTTAAAATAACATCACGTGCTTTGTACATTTGAGTTCGCAAATCACCTTAAGAAATATGTGGTGCTCATTTTTCTAGGTGGAACACTATTTGGCTCTGGAAATTTAAGAAGTTCTGTAAAATCACTTATTGCTACTTTTACTTTACTTTGCTACCTCACGTCAAGTGATGAGCAGCCCAAAATGTAAGTGAAAAGAGAAGAGGCGTTCCGTCGTTCGGTCTGTGTCATAACAGGGAAAAGTGTTAGGGATTAAATTTATCCCAGCACAAACAAAGCCATTTCATTCTGTCCTAAGTTTTCTATGTTCATGTGTCATGTTTACCTCCAGCAGTACGGGACCACTACATAAACTTACTGTGCCCCAGGGAACAGCTTGAGACATCATGAACAAGGTCTATTTTTTGGTTAACAGTACCCTTCAAACCCTTCTGACCATTCTGTGAAGTGTTCGCCTCCCCTCCTTTTCTGTCTTACAAATGAGATTTTATTTTCCTATCTGTCTACTAGCATTTTCATCAGCAATTCCCATTCACCAGTCTCTAGGCATGATGGTAATCACTCAAAAAGATCTTGGGGTGCCTGGGTGGCTCAGTGGGTTAAGCCCCTGCCTTCGGCTCAGGTCATGATCTAAGGGTCCTGGGATCAAGTCCCACTTTGGGCTCTCTGCTCAGCAGGGAGCCTGCATCCCCCTTTCTCTCTGCCTACTTGTGATCTCTCTGTCTGTCGAATAAATAAATAAAACCTTAAAAAAAGAAAAGATCTTTACTGTTCTTCCCTTTGTTTTGTTACTGGAGGCAGCAATCTTTGCCCCTCCTCTCAAACTCCCACTCCGGCTGGCTCCATAGTGCCAGATTCTGCAGATTATTTTTAGAGTCAGACTGAGCCACACATGGTGCAATGTATCACCTAGGTTAGATAATGACAATAATGATTTATTTTCTTTGATAATAGATTACCCTTAATGCCATTTGTGATATTTACTATTGCTGAAGGACTGTAAGAGTGATCATCTCTTACCATGTGAGCAAATCAAAACCACAGCTTCTTTTGATTTATCACTTGCAGTGACTCTAATTCTTTTTTTGACATCTGTGTCATTTATATCTCTTTCTTTAGTTCTGGTGAGAAAACTCCAAATAAATCTGTTAGGCTTTAGGTATTCAAGATTGTTTAAAACCTTTTCTTTAAGCTCATCTTGCGGAATTTTAACAAGTTTTAAAAAAATAATAAGCATTTATGTTTGCAGTAGGACATATCAGAACCTTTATTATGCTAATGCTGATTGTGAGTCTTCTAGCACTGTTGAGTGTAACAGTGTCTCCCCATGTTTAGTACTGTTTTTTTTTTTGTTTTGATTTTTTTTTTTTTTTCTCCACAAAAACATCACATGGGCCCAGTGGTCCAGGAAACACTCTCTGGGCAGCAGTAGTATGTATATAATATTGTTTCCTTTCAGGTGAACTTCTAGCAAGAAATAGGCTCTATTAAAATGAAAGTTGACTGAAAAAGGTAATAAATTTTATTTATTCATTTAATGTTTGATACATGTATCTAACTATCTTTCCTTTAAAATTCAGAAAAATTGAATAAGTTGTTTAAAGTCAATCAAATTTGCCATGTAGAAATGTGAAGATAGGGGTGCCTGGGTGGCTCAGTGGGTTAAAGCCTCCCTCTGTCTTCAGCTCAGGTCATGGTCCCAGGGTCCTGGGATTGAGCCCCGTATCAGGCTCTCTGCTTGGCAGGAGCCTGCTTCTTCCTCTCTCTCTGCCTGCCTCTTTGCCTACTTGTGATCTTTTTCTGTCAAACAAATAAATAAAATCTCAAAAAAAAAGAAATGTGAAGATAGTTGTCTGGCTCCCACATTTCATAGGTTCTCAGTATATGTGAGATTTGTAACAGCTCTAATACATTTATCTCAAGATTTGGGAGGATCATTCCATAATTTATGGTCACCAGTCCATGTAGGACAAAAAAATATGGTGATAAAAAATAACTCATAGTTTGGGGTTGGTGAAGGAAACCAGAACAATTATATTAGAAAAAGTTTTCTTACCTAGAAAGAATCATGAGATCAGAGAGAGAGAGAAAGAGATTTATTGATTTTTCAAATTTGTTACCTAGAGAATCTGTCACTTACTTTCCTTTGAAGAGTTGGGGGATTCTTCTGATTCAGTTACCTGTCTGGGGATACCAGAGTGATTATAACTCTTGAAATCTCAGAATGGAGGAGAAAAAAGTTTTCTAGCCTTGGTTCAGGGCACTGTACTATTTACCTATTTGAAGGAAAAATAGCAAATGGACATATAAATAAGTAATAAACAGGGACAAATACTCCTTTTAATGTCTATATTTACCAGACAATTTGTATTTGCTCACATTAGCACTTTACCTTTCAAATGATCATTTTAGCTTTTACACAATTTTAAAAAATAGTATCTTAACATAAAAATATGGTCTGATGGGAGTTTTTCTAGAGTACTGGTAACTGTTCTGAATGGTTGTCTATATGACTATCAGGGTCCCGTAAGAAGTCACCAATACCATCTAAATATAACTAGAATGCAAGTTCTCTTAACCACCTCCATGATCTTACTTGCTAGATTAATTAACACTCTCCGATAGCAGCGTAAATCAAACTAACTCATGCTCATAGACATTGTGGTAGGCACAATTATGAGAGGATTTCCAAGTTTCTGACCTCTCATTGTACATGTTCCTCCCCTATATAATCCTTCCTCTTCTCTAGGGGTGGGTCTGCAACTATGATGGATTTCACACAGTGGTTAGGTGTGACAAATGACAATGATAAAGTGATTTTGCAGATGTACTTGAGGTCTCAAATCAGTTGAACATTAGTTAATCAAAATTATCCTGGGTGGGCCTGCTTTAATTAGGTGAGCCCTTAAAAGAACCCTTCCTAAATGGAGAGATTCGAAGCCTGAGAAATGCAAAGAACCATGTTTTGAATGACCTACGCAGTCAGTCATGTGGCAAGTCGTGTGGCTTCTAGCTGTTGAAAGCAATACCTGGCTCAGAGATAGCAGGAGAACTGTGATCTCAGGCATACAGCCACAAGAAAATAAATTCTGTTAGCACTTAATGAACTTGCAAGTGGTCTTTCTCTTGTGGAGCCTCTACATGAGGACGTAGCTAGCCAATGTCTTAATTTTGGCTTTGTGAGACCCTGCGCAAAAGACCCAGCTGTCCCAGACTCCTGACCCACAACATCTGTTAAATAACAAGTATATGCTGTTTTAATCTGCTAAATGTCTGCCAGTCTGTTACACAGCCACAGAAAACTAACACAGCCACCAAACACTGATGACCAGACTGCATGCTAGTAAATCCACACCATCATGGTCCCTGCATTTGAGCTCTATGAGGGAGAAGGGTCAGTGACATTGTTTCCCAAGCCTTCTGTGCTTTCTGTGTTTCATACAGAAATCAATGAAATATGAAAGCATAAATTACAGAAGAGTTGTTTCTATTAAAACTATATAGACTATCTGGGACAAAAGCTTGAATTTAGGAAAAATGACTTGAGGTAAACTTTTAAATAAAAACTTTTTTTGAGGTGAATTTAGGTTGAAAGAAAGGAACTTCTGTCAAATTAGTGAGAGGGAGTCAGTTGTAAAGAGGAGGCTAGGAGAAAATACCCCAAGTTGGGAGGGAATCTATAGTGAGATTGGTCTTCTATGCCTTTAAGTCCTCTTTACTTTTTAAAGAGGATAAGATAGGGGCACCTGGGGGGCTCAGTGGGTTAAACGTCTACCTTCAGCTCAGGTCATGATCTCAAGGTCCCGGGATTGAGCCTCACGTTGGGCTCCCAGTTCATCAGGGAGACTGTTCTCCTCCCTCTGCCCCTTCCCTTACTTGTGCCCTCTCTGTCTCTCTCTGTCTCTCAAATGAATAAATAAAATCTAAAAACAATAAAGAGGTATAAAGTAGACATAGATGTTGATATCTAAGTAATAAATACATCTTCTTACGTATCCCCATGAAACAGTGTTATGTAGATGTAACTTTCCCAGACCAGTTAGGAAATTAGGAATCTCTCAAGATTTAAAAAAAAAAAAAAAAGAGAGAGAGAATTTAATATAGGAAATTGATTACATCAATCATGGGAGGACGAGAAGCTATCCCTAACTCTAGAGGTATTCCGAGAGATAGTAACTCTGTGTGGAATCTGGGGCTGCCTTCTAGAAGGTAGAACAACACTGAGTCTGCTCTATGGGTGCCCATTGAGTGAGCGGCTTATCCAAGTAGGACCATAGAGCATAGGATCTGCTGGAGATTCCCCAGGACGCAGAGAGAAAGGCAGAAACATGCCATGCTCTCTCTTCTCAGAGGACTCTGAAGACCAGAAAAATCCTACAGTTCCTCCCCATGGTTGCATCTGCCTAGAAGCCAGCAAGGAGAGGAGACTGGGAAATGTCCCCTGCAATGGAAAGGTGAAATACGGGCAGCGCAAGAAATACATCTGGGGGCTCGAAGGCAAACGGCTCACAGGCATGGTTATTAACTCTGTTTCTTAAAGTTAGGTAATGGATAGCAGAGTTGGGATTTGAAGCAGGACACTTACTCACCAGATTCTGCCTCTCCACTACCCTACAGTGAAAACAGAAACTACTCTCAATTCAGCACTAACTGAAAATACTCCAGAAGAATTCACGGAAAGAACATATTCTACATTCAAAGAGTAAAATCCAGCTGGCATCCAGAAATACATAATGGATAGTACACTAGTTAAAATACACTAGTTAAAAAGCCTGGATTTTAGATTTCCTTTATGTTTGGTCCACTCATCCTGGTCTGTTTACAAAGAGGCAGGTGAGACAGAATTCCCATGGTGGCTGAAATATGAACAGGTAACGGGCAGGACTTACGGCAGTGGCTGGTATGTGACGCTAATCAGGGCCATTGTCACCAGGATCTATATTTCTCACACTTTGATGCACCGTCTATTGAAACATTTGTGGGTGTTCATTTTGATGTAGGTGCTTCGCTGTTAGCACACCTTATAATTGTTCAGATAATTGGCCTTGTTTCTTCTCCATTCCTTTGGAAGAGTAATTATCTGAGACTGTGTTGTAGCAGTTTGGTCCTGCAAGAGAATTTGTTTTTGTGTACCACTTAAAATAAACCTGGCTTGTCGAGCTGTTGTTTTACCCATCCCTCTTGCTCTCTTTCAATTTAGAGAGAACTCTCGGAGGTAAACCATAGGAAGATTCACACATGAAAATTCCCTGAGGTCAAAGCTAGTAGCTGTGCCAAGTTGGAGACTCTAGGCATATGACAGCTCTTTGGGAGTTAGTTTTCACACTGCCTGCCAAATGGGAATTTGAGATAAGCAAGGCGAACATTGGGCTTCTCGCAACTTTACTTGTGAAGGTGAAAAATGAAGATGCTTCTAATTAGCAAAAAATGGTTTGTAACAACAGCTCGAATTCCAAATCCTGTGGTTGGTAAAGCATACATATGGGCGTATAGCTAGGTTCAGTTGCCAAAATTTACAATCCATTTCCTCTCTGCAATATTTGAATCCATATGGGTATTAGAGAGATCCAATTATTGTCAAAGCAGCTTCCATATTTATAGGACGAGATAGTTAAGCTTGGATACCTTTTTAAGATGTGTTCAGGTTTAGTTTCAAAGTCCATAATCCACTTAGTTAAGGCAGAATACTAATAGATGGCTGCCTCAAGGTGATTTTTTTCTGCTCTTAAAATACGATAAAAATTACATGCTGAAGTATCTTAAAGCAACTTGAAAATGAAATTTGTAGGTGTTCAAAAGGAAGCACATTTTAACATTATTTTAGAATGTTGATCACACTTTGACTAAAAGAAAATAAATAATCCAGAGTAATAGAGGTTTCCTTTAGCTCTCTTTTATAATAAACATGTGTAGATTTAAGTCAGAAGGCAGCAATGGTAATTACCTTTATGAGTGCCCTTCTAGGTAAAAGTTTAAATTGTAAATCTTAACTTATATTAATGTAAATTATTATACTTTATGCATACAAAGTATGAGATGAACAGTCATAACATTTTTGAAAAAAGTAGTATAACGATGTGTTAATTTCTTTAGGGATTTTTGGTGATATACATCTTAAAGATACTGTTTCACTCTCCACTCTAATTTTCAATATTGAATATTGTTTTCAAAAAGGCAAGGCATTTCACAGTAAGTGGATACTACTGCAATAATTTATATGGTTCTGCACATGTATTAGTATACATAACAAATGAACATACCTGTATTTATCTTGGTTTTTACAAATATTTCAACCATTAAGAATTTACAGTAGCCTTCATAACTTGGAATAGGCAAAAAAAAATATTTAGTGGTTTACCCATATTTTAAATCTCTATTATTTTTGCAGAGATTTGTTCTTCCTTCATACTATTCAATTGCTAATAAATAATCCGACTACAAAGGAAAACATTATAAGTGATTATAACTTAATGATCTCATTTGTTAAGATACCATCGATTAGTGCCGTGAACATTAGCTGCTATATTCATGTATATAGTTAGGTTTGGAGTAGCAGGTACAACCCTCAATTACTGCTGAACTTTTGTAATTGCTTCTTGTAACCCTTTAGGAATCATATTCTTTCAGGCCATGTAGATTTTTGTGAACCCACTGTTATTTTTGAAGTACATATTCAATTGTTGAATGGTAAACATAATTAGTAATTAAGAAAAAATGTTTAAGTGTATCTATGTCACACGTAAGGATGCTTCATGTGACAAGATGCTTCCTTGGGAAGCAGATTCTGAGTTAAATACTGGTGCACAGGCAGTTTGCTAGGTTATGCTTTGGGGGTCCCCATCTATGAAAGGAAAAGGAAGGAAGCAAGATTAGGCATCCAGGCAGCTGGGCGGCAGGGCATGTCAACCAAGGTCTTAGCCGACCCAGTGGTGAGGTCTGAAATTAACATAGTTAGGGGATGGGACTGAGCCCTTATCACATCACATTGCTCTGTCACAGGATACGGGCTGCCTAGGAAAAAGGGCATCATCTTGGTAAGGCAACTCTCCTCTGACAAGACATTACAGAAATAGCCTACAGTTGTGGGCTGTGTACTCACAGAATAATATGCAGGTGGTGGGTCCAATCCATCAGTCTTAAAGGGGAATCTGCAAGGTGCCCACCACAGTCTTTCGTAAGTCAGCTTTCTGTCAGATTCATCAATGAGATGTGTAGTATTGGAAGTTGACCTATAATTCATTCACTCCTTTATTTATGCACCCCAAATTTATTAAGTGTTTTCCATTCTTTAACTCAATAGTTGGCACATATTAAGAACTCAATAAATATGTATTGAACGAATACATGAATGTGTAATGACCAGTTTGAAGGGAAGAAACACTGTGCTAAAATTTGGTCAAATAAGTATGAGTGCTGTTTTTCCTTCATTGGTAATATCATTTGTTGAAGAAATGTTCCTAATCGATCTTGGTGATTTCCATTCCTATATCCCCCCTTGTGTAATTAAAGAAGGCAATAACTGTTTTTTCCTTGTTATAACCACAGGAGCTAGAAAAGTTTCTTGCTTATAGAAAGCATGTCATAATATTTGTTGCATCAATGAAACAGCTTTACGATACCCCTTAACTGTAGTGGCAATAGATGTGAACTGTATATTAAAGACCATGAAAGGATTGCCATTAAAACAGAAATTAAGCTGTAACCTCAACCATTTGAAGTTTGGGAAATCAGTGTGGAAGAGGGATGGCAGGACTGAGGTCAAAGGTGAGTCTGATTGCTAGGTTATTATGAGAAATCTGGCAGGAATGGAAGGTCTGAGCAAAGGCAATGAACATGGGGATGTGATGTGATGATTTGCCGTTTATTGGTAAAAGATTAGATGCGGGTGTGAGTAAAGAGGATATGGGGGCAAAACGGAGGGAAGTTTTAGTGCGTGGTAGAATTAAACACCTCCGTAGAAAAGCGAGTCGCAGTTAGTACCACACAACAGACGAACAAACAACTTCTGTGTAATGACTAGGTTAACATTATTTGGGTTAGACATTATTGTAACTTCCTGCCTTACTCTGCTCTATCTACCATTCCTTCTGCAGCCATAACTCGATAGGGTGTTTCGTGTCAGGGGTTCTGTTAGGCCAGAATTTTTTTTTTTTTTTAAGATTTTATTTATTTATTTGACAGACAGAGATCACAAGTCGGCAGAAAGGCAGGCAGAGAGAGAGAGGAGGAAGCAAGCTCCCTGCTGAGGAGGGAGCCTGATGTGGGGCTTGATTCAAAGACCCTGGGATCATGGCCTGAGCTGAAGGCAAAGGCTTTAACCCACTGAGCCATCCAGGCACCCCTGTTAGGCCAGAATTTAAGAGCATTTTTCAGTAAAGTTTAAAGAACTTGCATATTTCTGACAAGAAGGAATTAAAATGTATTCAACTGTTGTTATTTCTGAAATTTTAAAATCCAAGAGTCACCCCTTCAGTGTCTCTGCTTTATAAGGCATATTGTTTCAGAGAAGGACGTGATCAGCTTCCTACACAAAGAAAATTAGGTAATTTTGCTGTTCTTCCTTCTTTCCTCCCCCCCCCCCCCTTTCTCCTTTCCTTCTTCTAAACTTTCTTTCTTTCTCTACTTTCCCCTTCTCTCACCAGGGACCTTGGGTTTTGATATCCTTCTTTCCTTTTCCATTTAGTATGTAAATGGCATCCTATTCAGGAGCAGATGAAGAAATGATGGACCAGTTTAACTGAAGCTTATTTTCCCAGGAAGCAATGCTTAACAGTGAACATTCATTAAGACATAAGTAATCTGAGAAAACAATGTGCAATAAACAGTAGCGATGAGAAGGAGAAAGAGGAAGAGAAAAAGAAAAAGAAATCAAATAAAAGTTTCCTAATATTCTAATTGCTTGGTGCACAGCTATAATATATATTCATTTGTAATGTACTTTTGTTCTATTTAGACCTTATTCTTATCAGTGAAAATAAATATACTCATGGAATATAGGTATAGGATAAAGTTAGTATTTGCTGCATTTGGCCCACTAATTCCTCTATGAAAATATGGTTGTAAATAAAATATCTCATTTTATATTAATTAATTCATATGTAACAAATGTGTACATATGATGTTTCCTTGGTGGCAATCATTGGGCTGAAAATCCTGCTGTAAAACATTTATGAATTATCAAGCAGGGACTGAAATTTTGGCTCCCGGGAAATACCAGATGTGATAATGTAGCAAAGTGTGAAGTTACAAAAAAATATATAAAGTTGTACATCAGGCTGGTTGGTTGGTTTGTGTAGCCATCAAACTTTGACTATCCTTGGGTTGTTAAAATTATTCCACAGGTCCTGGAAAATGAAACTTTAAATTCCCTAATTCTGTGTGTGTCTGTGTGTGTGTATGTGCGTGTGTATGAGTGTGTGTGTGTGTGTGTGTGTGTGTGTGTTTGTGTGTGTGATCCCAAGGGCATGCAACACTTCCATCCTCTGACTGGCACAGCTGTAGCCCAGAGGAGAGAGCAAAGGGCTAAGTTGGGCTGGTATGTTATCTGGAGTTGAACTATTTCATACTCAGTGTTGTAAATGCTAAAAATAGTGTTCTTTTCTTTTTTTCCTTCTTTCTTTCTTTCTTTCTTTCTTTCTTTCTTTCTTTCTTTCTTTCTTTCTTTCTTTTTTTTTTCTTGAAACGAAGAAACTTTCCAGCTTGTTTGTGTACCCACAGCTATATGGCTATCCTTGAACAAGACATGAGGATGTATTTGGAGGGCTATTCGGTTTTTTGATCTGTTTATTTTAAGCAGGATATTGTCTAAAGTAAGTCTATAGAAAACAAACATTACTTTGCATGCATTTCTCATCTCTTTTAAGTCAAATTACCAGAAGGCTTTCCATGGAAAGGAAAGCTATACTATATTCAGTCTGTCCATTTTCATGTTTATCTTTTCTCTGATTTAAGGTGAAAGAAGAATCAGAAGCATAGGAACTCACACCACTGCAGCCAATCATCTTTACCAGCCCTAATTTAAAAAGTGGGAGAATTCTAAAATTTTACCTATATTTGGTGTTTTAAATAGAAATCTTATACATCGGCCTGGGTATGTCATACTAAATTACAGAAGGTAATGTGAACAATATATATAAAAATCAAACTGTTATTCAAATGTTCTTAAAATAGTTGTCTTTAAATGGTTTAACACATTCCTATTGACTTCTATTATCACAGAAACCTCTGAGTAATGGTTTTATAAGATGATATTTTTTTTTCTTAGCCAATATTTAATATTTTTATTAAACTACACTTTTTATAAATTAAAGCCCTGACAATCCTGATATCCATCTCTAAAAGTACATAAAGGCAAGTTAGCAAGCTACTTGTGCATTTACCCTAAATATTCAGTGTTTATTTCTTCAGTCAGGTTCTCTACTTATTCTCTAAGCAGCTCATCTTTGCTCCAAACTTAAAATTTACTGTGTTCCTGCTGCCCCACTTTTCCAACCAAAGACTACGAATAACTCAGAGTGTAGCTCAAGCCCAACCTAAATTTCCTCCCCCATTGTTTCAGCTTACATTTCTTTTCCCATATCCTTCAGCTTTCATTGCAATTATTATCCATAACTTTTGTTGGCCCTTAAAATGTATTACCTTAAAGAACAATAATAATAACAGCTATGGTGAGTTCAGGGTCTACTATGGGGCAAGAATTGACCTAGTTGTTCTCATAACTAATTCTAAAGTACAGAACAGAACAGCCTTGCAAGGTAAAAATTATTGTTCTGTTTTAGAAATGAGGAAACTAAATTTCAGAGAGTTAAATATTTTTCTACAACTCATTCAGTGAGTGTTAGAACCAGTGCTCAACTGGTTTAGCTCCAAAACCCATGTTCCTCCCATTAAAAATGTAAAATATCATGTATTTATCAAGTAAAATAGGCTCAAAGATATTGAAGTCCAGAACCCAAGTTTTAATTTAAAAAAAAAAAAAAAAAAGACTTCCTGGTACACTGCTTTATTTGCTTTAAACCCAGAAAACCAGAAAAGGCTGATTTTTTTTTTTAATGGGAGGGGCAATGTATATTTCATCATTCTAATTCCCACATATGAGTATAATTCTATGTTTTGTTTTGTTTTGTTTTGTTTTTTTATTTGTCAGAGTGAGAGAGAGCGTGAACACAGGCAGACAGAATGACAGGCAGAGGCAGAGGGAGAAGCAGACTCCCTGCCGAGCAAGGAGCCCGATGTGGGACTCGATCCCAGGATGCTGGGATCATGACCTGAGCCGAAGGCAGCTGCTTAACCAACTGAGCCACCCAGGCGTCCCTAATTCTATGTTTTAAAGTATTTATTTAAATTACATTTAGTTAACATACAATGTAATATTAGTTTTGTGTGTACAATAGAGTGATTCAACTCTTCCATACAACCCCAGTGCACTCCTTAATCCCTATCACCAGTTTAACCCATCCCCCCCCCCCCGACCTCCCTTCTGGTAAACATCAGTGTCTTCTCCATAATTTAGAGTCTGTTTCTTGTTTTGCAGAAAAGGCTGACTTTAAATGAACAAACTTAGATAGTTTTATCATTTTGTACAATTTCATTTATTTTTAGCAGAAAAGTACTCATAAGGAAGGCATAAGATGTAGGTTTATGATTTCCCTGTTAGCCCAATGGTTTGGGTTAATTTGAGGATAACTGTTAAGATTCATATTTCAAATTGTCCTTTGTGTTCCCAAGTGCTTTGTGATGTACAATGAACTCTCTTATGGGGAAAAGTTCAGGTAAAAATAGTGGTGGGCACATATAAATAATTTACATTTGTAGTCTAATTTAAGTGTACTTATGAATAATATATTTAATATTTTTATGATTTACTTTGAAAAATAAAGCTAAATAAAACAATGTGATTAAGGGGTGCCTGTCATTAAGTGTCTGCCTTCTGCCTGGATCGTGATCCCAGAGTCCTGGGATTGAGCCCCACATGAAGTTTCCTGCTCAGAGGGAGGCCTGCTTCTCCCTCTCCCACTCCCCCTGCTTATGTTCCCTCTCTCACTGTCTGTCTGTCAGATAAATTAAAAAAATTAAAAATAAAATAAAAAATAAAACAATTGTGATTAAGATGACAGGAAACCTTTTTAGTTTTATGTTTTTGATCTCTAGTAACTCAGGCCATGATGAAAATAAAAGATTCCCTTTGTTCTTTGCACGAAGTCCAAGTATGAAGATTCTGTGTCAGTTTTCCCTGTAACAGATAATGGTTAAATGTTAGGGAGTGACAATTGCTCACCAATATCTTGTCTACCTCTTCTTCCTTGGTGCTTTGCTCAATTACATTTCATGCAGTCAGGACCAAATGACTACTTCTGGCCAATGAGATGTAATTGACAGTGTTAGAGGCCACTTCCAGTTCTGATCCCTAAAGCCTTCAATCAGTTCATTATACTTTGCTTTCCTTGTCTTCAGGACTTAGTGAATATCAGATCCACTAAGTAGAACAGACTAGAGCCCTGAATGACTGCATGGAGCAGACCCCTTCACAGCTCCCAACCTGCATTCACTGTTCACTATGAAGTGAGCAATTAAAAACCCATGGTTAAAAGCTCTGTTATTCTTCAGTTAATGAAAATGAGGAGATGCTTATTATAGTTAGCATACCTTGACTAATGAAAACTGAATTGTAAAGTTATAACAAATTGGGTCTATTGCTTGACAACAAATATGTAAATATACCCTTAGGTGCTAATTTCCAATGCATAAAGTGATATTTATTGTAAGTAGATCAATGTTCACTATTTGAAAATAATTACTATAGATTTTACTAGCTAAGGAACATTAAATACAAATTTGATTTTTACTTAGCCAGAAAGAAATTGGACTAACTAGTCATTGAAATACTATCCAGTTTGTCATTTCTATTTTATCCATTTAAGAAATATTTTTTGAGCGTCTACTCCATGCTAGACACAATTCTAAGGCTACTAAGTTACATCAGTGAGCCACAGATGCCCATCCTTATCCTCCTGGAGTCTACCTGTTAAGGGAGAAAGACCATAAACAACATAAACATTTTTATGTACACTTAGAGACTCTGACATGGGGGTATCCTGATGGGACTGTTCCTTGACTCTGGTTGTATCCTATCCATGTCATGCCTGCAGTGTGACTATTCAACCTGACATTGTATCCTGGAACTAGTTAAGTTTGCTCTTGTCACCTTAATTTGATTTAGGTTTTTATTACCAACAAATACATGATTTCAGATTCATATACTCTCTGTGATCAATCTGTACCAAAGCTTTATCCAAGTTGTTAGATTTCTTGGTTAATACATCTTCAGCATTCCTTATATCTATCATGGAGATATGGAAATTCAAAAGGAAGTTAACCATCCAGAGTTTTACTTACTCACTCTTTCTTTTCTTTCTTTCTTTGTTTCTTTCTTTCTTTCTTTCTTTCTTTCTTTCTTTCTCTCTCTCTCTCTCTTTCTTTCTTTCTTTCTTTCCCTTTCTTTCTTTCTATCTTTCTTCTAACACCTCTAGAAGGGATATTACTATTATTTTCCTCAGAGTACAAGAAAACAAATTAACCTTTCATGATGTGCCATCACACCAGTGTAATCCCAAGAAGGATCAGGCACTTGTCACCATGGCTTACAACACGTATTTGAGCGAGAGTCCTAAAGAAGGGCTCAATTGGTAGAGATAGAACCTTTTTATGAATCTGACCTTTGAAACCAACATAGTGGGCAATAACCATTAACAGATCAAATATGAGAAATGTCAGGTGCAGAATAAGCCCTGACAGGAAATATTTCATCAGCCGAGGCATTGAAACAATCCCTGACAGACCTTGAAGGCCATGCTGTAGGCACCCTCTCCCTCCAGTCAGTGACAGAGGATGCACTGCTTCCATTAGCACCGCCCCCCTTAACTCAATGTTCAGCTAAAAAGATAATCACACTGACTCAAGTGTACCATAATTCTGACAAAATTACCACTGTGAGGGACTCTTTTTTTTTCTTTTTTCATAATTGCTATACAGAAGGAGTCCTGATAGAAAAATAAATTATTATATTTCAGTACACAGTCCTGTAGTTTTCTAGGCTACATGTCGTGTGTCATAGCATTGTATATTTTTTTAGCCAGAGGCATCTTCAACCAGGTTCCTGAAATCTACTTTTCCAATTGTTAAGTACATCTACCAACATCAGGTTTAAGGTTGCTGTGGAGCTGGTAACTGGGGGGCAGGTAAAAATATTATTGGTGTAGTATGCACGGAGTTACTATTCTGATACTTCCCGCTGACCACGTTTTGACTTACAGCTCTGTCACTTTCTTTTGACGTAGCTGCCAATTAACCAGCCTGGTTATGGAGAAGTGTAGGAGGACCATCAGTACCATGTTAAAAATACCACAGAGGCCTTTACCACTGGCAACACAGTTTCCCCGAATGTGTTTATGTCCCAACTCATACTTGTATGTGCTAAAGAATCTAGTTGTTGCTGAAATTAGAAATCCCATTAGTGGCACATTTGGGAGTGTCTTTAATATGGTCCTCGTTCCTGAACTGTGGGAGGAAAATCACTGGATACTGCTCCGTCTGTGGCAGTGATCCCTGGGCTCTTCTTGTAATAATCCATCAGCATCCACAGTTCAGAGGGGAACATAAATTGCATGCATCATCTAGCACCCAGTAAACACTAACAAGTAATAATACAAAAAGTTGAAGTGCAGGTTTGTAACTACAGGGAAATAAGACTGAGTACTAAAAGGGAAGGGAACATTTGAGTTTTCTTCGTAACAGCTACTTCTGTCTTCTTACTTACGAAGTTTTATTTCCTTTGCACTCTTGTACTTTCATCCTGATGACATGGCTATTATTTTATAGCAGTTTCAAGCAGTTAATTAATGAACTGCACACAAGTGACATGATACCACCTTGCCCAATTATCTCTAGCATCTATTTTTACAGTACAAAGCACTGCCGCTTTGTGAATTGTCTCCGTTCGCAAATTGGCTCAGGAGGCAGTTACTTTAATAGCCAAAACAATGCAACAGTAGTGCCACACTGGTGACACAGAGTAATTGTAAATCACCATGTGAGATCTCATAAAACTCACCATAAAAGCCTGGTGATATCATGTAATAAAAGTGCTCTTTTCTACTGAGTTAAGCAGCTATCGCTCAATTTACCGTGTAATCTCATGAGCCCCAGGCTCATTAGCCCATCTAGGACGGGATGTGGCATGAGGGGACAGTGGCCACGTCGAACCAGAGAATCATGGAGGTTTCTTTTTTTTTTTTCCTTTCTTTTTCCCTCAGTGTGTTTTATAATATAGAGAAAACTGCACTGGGGGTTTGGTATCTTTCAAATTTGTTCAAGCAGCTTAATCTTCAGTCTGCTTTTTCTCCCTCATCTGCCTTCTTTCCCTCTGGTCACCAGGTCCTTGGATTTCTGTTATGCTCACACACGCAATTGGGCTGTTGAGTTTTCATGTCCACCTAACTGTATGGCTTTCCTTTCACAGTTTGTCACAGCAGTCTCTGTTTAATTAAAAATCATCTTAAGTATACAGCACTATCAACGGCATGCCCAAAGCCAAAAATGTCAGCTTTGAGTAAACCAAGGGTAAATTTTATAATTTACTGTTTGCATAAGGCAGACTCACCATGGTGAGTATACTTCCCTGACACAAATAATGAAAACACATAGGTATGCTCTGTGCTTATATATAATCTGTTTATGTAGTTTATAATATTCATCTGTAAGAATGCTTTTCGGTCATAGGTAGTCTTAAGAATCTCAAATTTTGGGGCGCCTGGGTGGCTCAGTGGGTTAATGCCGCTGCCTTCGGCTCAGGTCATGATCCCAGGATCCTGGGATTGAGCCCCACATCGGGCTCTCTGCTCAGCAGGGAGCCTGCTTCTTCCTCACTCTCTGCCTGCCTCTCTGCCTGCCTCTCTGCCTGCCTCTCTGCCTACTTGTGATCTCTGCCTGTCAAATAAATAAATAAAATCTTTAAAAAAAAAAAAAAAGAATCTCAAACCTATACAAGGAGTCATATTTGTATAGTCTATGCCATTTGTGACAAAATTTTCAACTGTGCTAGCATTTCTTTAATAAAGTCATTTCTGTAGGACTAAAATATTTTATATATATATCTCATTAAAATTATTCTTTATGAAGCCAAATTGTTTACAAAATAGGAAACCAGGGATATAATTTTCTACCATTTACTAAACTATTGGTAAGAAGAAAACAAAGCCACATGTCATATTTGGTTCAAACCACTTATGTTCTCTATTATTTATGCTTTTTAAAATCATTTATGAATATCTCTGCCTATTCTTTAGTAAGTTCCTTTAAAGGCTTTTTCTATTTGTGTGTGTGTGTGTGCATGTGTGTGAACTCTACCTGTCTAGCATACTTTGTCTACCACAGCTTTTTTTTTTTTTAAAGTAATATTTAATAGATATTTATTAAGAATCTTCATTAAGCAGAAGAACCAAAACTTGCTTTCTAAATACTATTTACATTTACAAGAAGTCACTTTATGAGACTACATAGGCCAATAATATTGCTGTGAATTTTTTGAAATTTCTTTCTGAAATGTATCTTTATTTTTTTAAGATTAAAAAAAAATTATTTATTGGCAAGACAGAGAGAGCGATAGTGAGAGAGGGCAGATGCAGGGCGGAGAGGGAGAAGCAAGCTATCCACTGAGCAGGGAGCTCGATGAGGGACTCGATCCCTTGACTCCAGGATCACGATCCAAGCAGAAGTTAGTTCTTAACCAACTGAGCCACTCAGGCTCCCTGAAATGTATCTTTAGAACCATCTCTAAAATGTGGAGGAAAACCATGTTCAGCTTCTGTTTTATTTTTAAATTAAAACAAACGTTGGGGCGCTTGGGTGCTCAGTGAGTTAAAGCCTCTGCCTTTGGCTCAGGCCACGATCCCAGGATCCTGGGATAGAGCGCCACATTGGGCTCTCTGCTCAGCGGGAAGCCTGCCCCCCTCCCCCGCCTTCCTCTCTGCCTACTTGTGATCTCTCTCTGTCAAATAAATAAAATCTCTAAAAAAATAACCAAAACAAAACGTTAAATGTCTGAATCCTTCAGATATCATTAACTCCTAAGGGATTCTGGCTAACTCTAAAATCTAATCTACTGGCAAAACTGGTTATATGTGTGAATGTGCCAAGGATTCTGCTGGTCAATCAAAGTGGCGTTGAAGTAACAATCACACTGAAGGAAACCGATGGCTTAGTAAAATAAGGGCTTTGATTTATGTAACCAATTTTCTATTTCAGTTTTAGTATAGTTGTTAAAATTGCTCAGCAGCATTATTTTATGGCAATACTTTGAGTAACTATTCCACCATGATGCATTGTTATATTAGTTACTTGATTAGAAACAAGTAAGTGTAAGACTACAATTGTGTAGGTTATAGAATAACTGAATATAAAAAAATTGACACAGAAAACATTATGTAATATGTTTTATTTACGGAGAAACCTTTAGGAACAAAGAGGCAAAATGTGCATTACATGCTATATAATTTAACACAAAATTCTGAATCTATTGTATTGCACAAAAATATGACATTTTCTTACAGGTTAAATATGATGTAACTAAGGTTTGTTCTCATGGCATAAGTTAATTGTATCATAAATGAACAAAGATGTGTATATTTTAACTTTGCTGACTTTTCCTGTCTTAACTTTTACATAGATACATAATGCATTTCTGCTTTTAGATATTTTTTCTAGAAAGTTTCTGATGGTAGCAGATGCTAGCTTAAATTGAAAATAATTTGCTGATTTATTATGCCAAAGCCACATCTACTATTAATCTATTTGGGCAATACAAATATCAGAAGAGATAAACACCTAATTTGATTAAATAAATTGGCAACTTATTATTTATTAAAGGAGGGTAGATTGCAGGAATAAGGTCCATGAACACAGACATCATCTTAAACATGTTCAGAATCTAGCATACCATGCTATATTCTTTGTACTGCCTTTGAGAAAAAGTATTACAAGAATGATGATGACACAGAATGTTGAAAGTCCTGTAACTATCAAGCATGCTGCAAATTATCTGTAGCTTACATACTGCTTCAAGCAAGAATCATGAATTTGTGGTTATCAGTCATAAAAACAAAAGTAAGTTCCCAAAGTGGATCCCTGTATCAAAAGATCCATGTGGGTATGCACTTTCTAGAGTTCGAAGCCTTACTGGACATTCAAGCAGGTGTTAGAGGAGGGACCCAGGCAGATTTCAGTTTTTAACTTGTGTACTAGAGGTTTCAACTATGAATATAAGACTGGAGGACACTAGAGGAAGGAGACCTGCATTTACATAGCTCTGCAGAGAGGTTTGTGTTCCTATCCTGTTGACTCCTCCCAATAGCTCTCTGATTAGATTCATCCAACAGATAATTTACTTTACATCAGGCAATGAATGTTCTGGCTTCAACAAGGACTTAAGACAGGGCGGCTGTTCTCACAGATTTATGTCAGAGTTTCTCAACATTAACACTATGGACATTTTGGACCAGATCATTTTTTGTCGTGGGGCCATCTTGTGCATTTCTAGGATATTGAAATTCCTCCCTGTACCATATCCAGTAGATGCCAGTAACGCCCATGCAAGTATGATAACCAAAAAAAAAATGTCTCCACACATTGCCAAATGTCCCCTAGGAGACCAAACTGCCCCCATGGAGAACCACGGACTTACATAGTAGTGAGAGGGGTACAAACAGTTGAATCACTTAACAAATAAATTTTACAATATCAAATAGTGAGAAACACAATGGTGAGATAGAAAATTCCTAGGGGCTGGGGAAAGAGTAAGAGGATTTGTACAGAATAGTCAAGCTACTGGAAAGTCTCTCAGGAGGAAAGTCTTAAGAAGATACAGAAGGAGGCAGAGATCTCAGAAAAGAGGTTAGAGACAAAGGAATGGATAGCAAATGCAAAGGTTTTAGTTGTGAAGACTCTTAGCCTAGAAAGGTTTCTCAATTGCTCAAGCAGAACTAGGATACAAGTCACATCTGTCTGTTTCTTGATCCTGTGTCATTTGCATGCCTTTCTATCACCTCACTTTAAATCAAGGCAACTGCCCTTCAGAGGTCCTAGAGTAGAAATGTGGTGAGTTCTGCAGGTGGAAGAATGATCTGAGCATATAGCCAAAACACACTAGTGGCTGCTCATGCTTATAGGGTCTGAGAAGGGAAAGGAGTTGATGATATTAACAGAGGAATATAGTCAAGAAACATAAATTTCTCACAACAGTAACAAGAACATTAATATGTAAAATATTAATAAGATGGCCCATGCCTCGTCTCCCTTTTCCTTCCTTCCTCACGATAGAAGCTATCAGAGACATTTTTCTTTTTTCCAAAGAATAAGTTTTACAGAAAACCACACTGGGTGGCATAGTAATGCGAAATGAGAAAGTCTTTTTATCTGATAATAATTCATCCTAAAATATAGGGTATCTCTGACACCACAAATTAAAATATATGTTGACAAAGAAATATTGCCTTTTACACTAGGTAATATACTTGTTATGGATTTATGGTTTGTACATAATATTAAGTGGCCCGGACAGAGAAATTTCATTGAACTCTTGGGAAAGTCGGTAACTTATATTTCCTGCTGACTTCTGTTTTGCATGGTGCCTTATTAAGATTTATGGAATATTTAGTCTTTGATTCTTTAATTATAATTGGCAGGTGTCCCTGAAGTTGTAAAGCAATTAGGAGGCTTTTTTCTTACCACAGCAGTGCTGGTGGACTTGAGTTTTCTAGGGTGTTTATCATGCCCTATTTCCTCTCATTTATCATTCCAGATTGGATTCCTCAAGGACAGAATCCTAGCCAACCAATACCTCAGGGCACAGATGGAGATAAGGAGCCTGGAGAATATACAGGTAACTTTATTGCACATGAGATTTGACCATCAGTTGTAATGTTTAACACCTTACAATACGAACTTTATATATTGTCTCTAACAGCTGAGTCCTCTTTGTTTTAAAAAAGACTACAAGTTTTAAATACTTGTGGCCTTTATTTATCTAAAGACAGTAAAATGTTCCACAGTTTTAAAGTATTTTAAGTGATAAAATAGTTCTTCTTAGTTTACAGAATAGAATTATAAGACATCTTAAAAATAAACAAACAAAATAACACGTGTATTTTTTGGACTAACTCTACAAAGACCCTTTAAATCTGTTTTATTTTCATTCAGGAGGACTTTTATATTCTTCAAAAGGTTGTATGCTTTTCTTTCTGGAAGAGGAAGATAGTTCAATTAATCTTTTATAGTGTTTGCTATTTGTGTTAGTATTTTAAACGATAATAATATGATATATGCTAAATATTCTCAAGGATATGTTCATTTGTTTAATAAAAATACTTATTGCCCTATTTTGTATGTGCTAGGTAGTTGATATATTGGTGGAAAAAAATATATGGTCCCTTCCCTTATTCAGTTTATAGTTGGGGGTTGGGGAAGGGACTTTTATTTATTTATTTGTTTGATAAATATTTGTTCTACCAGACTTCCTTCTTGTACAATGGTAAGGAAGACAGGCCAAGTCCTGAATTCAAGAAGTATATATTCAGTTGAGGGGCATTAAAAAGTAAACAAATACATATATTATGGAATTTTAAAAATAAATCTGAGGAAGAAGATTACAGCATGGGGCTTGAGGTGTTTACTTCTAAGAGCTATTACTTTTCTGTACCTTTAAATATTGCATAACATTAATTCTAAAGAACAAATGGGAAGTATGGGAGTTGAAATAATTTGTTTCTAATATTTTGAACTGCTTGACTGTGAAGAGATCAAAATGATAGAGAAATACAGAAGGTAGATATATGGGGTTAGAGGAAACATTTTAAAGATGGAGGATCCTCAAACGTGTTTGAATATGAATAAGAATGAAATGAATGAGACAGGAGGGGAAGGGAAGTTTAAAATAAAAGCAGACAGAGGGTATTCCTAGAAGAGCCAGTTCTTCAGGAGGCAAGAGCTCTCAGAGATCTTACGGAGTATCTGTGTAGGGAAAATTTCTTTCATCCATTTGTTCATTCTTCTCTTCACTTATTTAGTCACACGTTTTACTCAATTATGCATTGGAAGATATAAAAAATATAAACACTATCTTTACCAATGAAGAGTTTATATATATAAAATATATGACCGGAAAATAATCATCCATGAACACACAAATGGTAATAACAATTATTGCTATCAAAATTCAGAAGAAAAGATCCCCACAGTCTCAAGTTTTAGTCCATATAAAGTGTTCTATTCCCAAGCTTTTGGCTTTTCATAGGTATTTCACTAGTCATTACTCATGGAGGAAGTTAACTTGACTTAGTCCTTGAAGAAGTTGCAGAAATGTGTGGAGAGGACAAAGGACTACTGAGACAGGGGAAGAGCGTGAGCATGTCCAGGAGTCGGAATGATTTTTTCTGTATTGTATGCTGTGTGTTAAATTGTATCCCCACAAAGAGATATATTGAAATCCTAACCCCTATACAACAGAATGTGATCTATTTAAAAATAGAGTCACTGCCAATGTAATTAGTTACAATGAGACCACACTCGGGTGGGCCCTTAATCCATTATGACTGGGATCCTTATTAAAAAAAAAAAAGAGAAATATACATAAGGAGAAGACTGCCTGTGACAGCAGAAAAATTAGTGTCATGCATCTACAAGGCAAGGAATACCAGGGATTGCCGGCAGGACCAGAAGCTGGAAGGGGAAGGAAGGATCCTTATCTACAGGTTTCACAGGAAGCTCGACCCCACTATCATTTTGATTTCAGGCTTTTGGACTCCAGAACTCTGAGTTAATATATTTTATTACCTAAGCTACCGGATACTTCATTATAGCAATCATAGGAAACTAATACCCATGATATAAACTATAATGTAGGTATTTCCTTAATTGTATTTAAAATATGGTAAATTTGTCCTTCTTTAATTTTATATTTCATATATGTGAAAATATAGTCTATCTGAATAATAGGAAGACACTTTCTGTAACTGTTAATTGTATCACATTTTATCCTACTAATAAAATCCGAATTATTCTTAAGTTCAAGTATCCTTAAATTATCATGATTGACTTCTAAAGCTTTGTTTATAGTAAATATTTTAAAATATTGGGAAACACAATGTAATATTAAATGAGAAAACTATATATAAAAGTGTACACATAAACTGAGTTTAATATCTATGCCCATCCCCACATGTATATACAAGAATGGAAACGGATGAATGGGCGGTAGGGAAAACTAGAAGAAACTATAGCAAAATAATTATAGTAGCTATGGCTAGATTTGCCTTTAATTCTTGAAAATAAGTCTAAGAATAATTTCTACATTCTTAGGGGAATCTGTCTAAAGACAGATTTATCTGTTTAAAGACAAAAAGTTAACTCTTATTTGTCTATCACCATGATTGATGTTTATATGTTAAAACAACTGATCTGCTGGAATGTGTACATTGCTCTCTGTATGTTATATTTAGTAATACTTCAATTAGGATTGGTCTTCTGAGAAAAACAACTTGCTCTTATGAAGTCAATCTGAGTTCAGAAGTGCAGAGAGCATTGTAGATGTTCCACTATCCCCAGACCTGGTTCAGGTCACCCAACTATTTGGTGGTGGTGGCGGGGTGAGATTCAAAGCCAGGTTCTGTTGAGATATCCAGAAGACAGTAATTTGCTTTCTTACTCCCTAAGCATGAGGCTCTAGCCACTTTCATACACAACTTGAGAAAGGAGTTGGTAGCAGAACCCAACTCATGATGAGGAGATTATAAAAAGATCTTGCTTACTATATATGTGGTGCTTTTCTGTGTTGTTTTTCCTAGTTTTCTATGTTGTTTCTCACTCTATCAATAAGGTTTCTGAGAATAACGGCATACTGAAATCTTGGTAACACTCTACGTGCAACAAGACTAGACATTAATCAGATCATTCCAGAAAAAAAATAAGATGTGGTTTTGCTAATTTCAGGTGTGACCTCCCTAAATCTAGCTGGCTTAGCCATGGATTGGGGCTAAATAGTAAGTTAGTATGATTTTAAGAACAAACCAGCATTCAAATGATTATAGTTCTGCGTTAATTTTCAAGTGCACTCAAAGAATAATTGGGTTTTAGAACATGAAAGGATGGGGGCTTTGAATTATCTAGTGGACTCTTATTTATATATGTTATACTGGAGGCAAAGAGAGGTAAAGTAACTCCTTAAGTTTCCTTAGAAAGTTTGTGTCAGATCCAGATGGAACAAAGGCCTTCTGACTCTCAGGTGACGGGCTCTTCCATTATATCATGCTCTGCTATGATGATCTGTCAGAGATATTCAAGCACAGGCACAATGACTGTCAGTCACCCTGAACATAATCCACTAAGTTATGCTAATTCCCATAAAAACTAAGATGACACACAGTTGAAGGAATCCCCACTAGGATTTCGTTCGTATAAATTTGCCCATTTATGGCAAATTCATCCTACTCTTTGGAATCTTTTTGTTCTTTTTATGCTGTCTCTATTGTCATAAACCCAGATATCTCTAGGATTAAAGGAAGACAAAATGAGGAAAAAGGAAACAGAAATGAAAGTGTTGCTCTTTTCTACCTAAGCTGTTTTTTTTTTTTTTTTTTTTGTGATGAGTACCTGTAACAAACGAAGTGAGGAAGCCATGAGATGGCACGCCCTGGTATCCAATAAGTTTTGTTAATATCAGGTGCTAACTGAAGGAAGGGCCTGTGCTTAAACAGGTCAGAGGAAAAAGGAAATTTGCATGTGGTAATACAATTGTGGTAACAAGGGCTTTTAGTAGTCTAAAATAATTTAGCAAATGCAAGATTGTCATGGACTCAATGAGACTTTAAATGTAATTAAACTATAAAAAAATCTACTGTTTTGACTACACAATAACTGTTATTACTATTATTTTCAGTTTCAATTTGTTAAAAAAGCTTAAAAATTTTCCAAGGAGACACAACTTTCCAGCTCCTTTAGGAAAACTGGGTTTTTGTTTGGTGAAGGTAATACCGGGGAGAGAGATTCTGTGGGAAGGAGGAGCTATCAAATTGCTCACTGGAATGCCTGGGTTAGTAAGGATTTTCATTTACTAATCAGAAGGCCAAATCTAGGAGTGAAAGAAGAGAGACTATGTGGGTAATCCTTTCCGGAAAATGTTCTTCAGAGTTTTTTGCTTAGTTTTGTTTTGCTTTTTGGTTTAGTTTACCTTGGTCAGGAGACTAGACAAGATATAGGAGCATTTTCTTTGAAGCCATCCTCCAAATTTCTGCCAGCATTATTTTCTTCGCAATTTGAAAATCTCATTGTCTCATGTCACCATTTGAAATTCAAAATAAAATTCTGTGATTCTCCCTTCAAAATCAAAATAAAATAAAAATATTTGGAAGTTTAGAATTGTCAGCGTGTCATTCCAGACCCTTTCAACCATCCAAGCCTTCTCTCCCATGGTTGTCTACCATTTAGATTTTATAAACGTTAATCTACTTGTCACCCCCTTATCTGCAAAGTGTTCTGATATTTCAGTGACTTAACTCAGACACTTTCCTCTGTCAGGTATCTCAACTGTCTTTCTGTCTAGAGACTCTTCTTTGAAATCCAATTCAGTTGTCTACTGTGGAATCTTCTTTAGCCCATTCTGAAAAGTCTTTTCTTCCTTTGTACATCTGCAGCATTTATACATGATGCAATGTGCAGATCTTATGACACAGGACTTCAGTTATGTGAGAGTGAGTATAGAATTTATGTCTTGGTCATCTTCCTATCTCCAGCATCAGCTCAGTGCTTGACACATAATGTGTGGTCAATGGATGCTTTAAGAATGAATGGGTGAAAGAATGCATACGTTTGTTGAAGCCCAATCTAAGCACAGAAAAATATGCAGGAGTAAGAGAATGCTGTGTGCTTGTCCCACAGACATTTAGAGATCGATGAGTGCTATTAAGCTAAAAGCAACATCAAAGGCAGCTTTAAAAGCAGAAAGAAGTCCCACCTGAAGGGAATATGAAAGAAGTAGAAATAGCTTTCTCAAATCTTTGTTTTAAGCATTGTTCCATGTATAGGACTTATGGGCTGACTATATGCATCCATCTATCTATCTATCTATCTATCTATCTATCTATAAAACCTCAGGCCTTTTAAAAATAAATTTTCAAAGGCAGATGGGATAGATACCTTCTTTTGGCCCTTATGCTTCTTCTCCTTCATGCCAATATGGATTTGACCTTCCTTAGATGAGTTCCTTTCAATTATTCTTTTCTAAATATGCTTCACCTGTGGAGGAAAGGTAGTTGACCTTAGTAGACCAATCCATCATCACAAGATAACATGATTAGACCCAATATTTCAAGTCTTTCTTACCAGACAAGCAAATAGATTGCTTTCTTCTGATGAGTGTCTCAAATACTATAATTAAATACTATTCATTTGGATGCTTTTTTGTTTTAAGTAACAGAAGATCCATCTAAAAGTCTCTGTAATAAGTAGAGGTTTATTTATTTGATATATTAAAGGAATTCAAAAGGAAAGCATTGGTTTATCTAGTCAAAGATGTCAAAGACCAAGGCTCTCCCCTACTTTCTCTTCACCATCTTTCGGATATTGGCTTTTCATCTTGACCTAGCTGTTCCATTGTCTCAAGTAACTACTCAGGTATCATGACTGCTTTGAAAAGCAGAAAACTGGAACGATCATTTTTCTATGCTAGAAGTCAAGTCTACTTACTGTTCCTAGCTACATTAACAAACAAGAGTGTCATCATTTACCGGCAGCTTCCAGAATTATAGACATAACCCTTGACAGACATACAGAGTCTTTCACAAATTTAATTTGCTTATGGTTGTTGTAACAAAACAAGACACAGGAATTTGAACTTTCCATACACCAACTAGCATAGGGCCTTATAGGGAGTAAATCTATGATAATTATTTTTATATAACTTAGTTTTACAAACATGAAAAATAATGATAATTATATGAACAAGGGGTGATTTAAATTTTTAACAAGCTAGAACTATTATCGGGACAGACTTATTTATGAAACAAACTCAAGGTCTGAACTCCTTATGTTCTGATAAAAGTAGTAGAAGTTTTGCTTTAATAACATTTTCTAGAAATTGGTTTATCTCTCTTTTGACTTAAGATTTTCCAAAATATTTTTGAGATGAAACTCTAAAGGCACTAGTTATAATGAATTAAAGTAAATCAATAAAAGATACTCAATAAATTAGTTCTTAAATTTTTTAAGCTTACTTTCTTGGCCTATGTTTAAGGGCAGTTTCTGGGAAGACTAACTAGACTGGAGAAAATTATTTTCATTTCCCCCAGTGTAAACACAAGGCCTCACTTTTCTCTTTCCCCTTTACTCTAAGAAGGCATGTTTGTTTTTTTCTTCCTGCAGAGACAAGACTTAAAGTAATTGCTGTTCACAGCTTGAAAGAACAAGACCTTCACTACTTTTTAAGTCTTTCTCCCCAGAGGTAGCCTTTTGCTTTAATAAATTGAGACTTTAACCCTAATGATTTTTTTTTGTAAATTTGGTTCAAGGGTAAAGGGTAGAAAGGCAAAACTCAACAGGCTATATTATTTCTCAGTCATGTAAGAAATTTATCATCATAAACATATATTGCACTCACTAATAAGTTATCCTATTCCCAAATGCAAAATCATAAAAAGGAGATGATAGTAAATATCCTTTAGTACATATTTGTTGTGAAAATTTTTTAACATTGGTCATTACAGGAGTTAAAAAATATACTTTGTACAATTCAGTTTGGGGATGGGGGATGTTAAATCTTCCAAGTGGTTGCAATAGAGTTGGAAGAAGACATTTTTGACTTTCCTGAGGATTCCCTGTGTGAGATAAGACAATTAAACATAACCATGAGCTCTCATTTAAAGAGATTCTAGTATTTTAAAGTAAATATATGTAACTTGTTTTTGAAATTTCTTATCATTTGAATGACTTCAGACACCATTAGACAAAACACAAAATTGAGCTTCAATATTAGAAAATTAATGAAAGGTGATCAGAACCTAGAAGGTTATGAAAGTTTTAGTCATTGGTCATAGGAAGAAAGGGAAAGAGAGATCAGTAGTAATGATGTTATTTTATAAATTATCAGAAAAAAAGTATAAAATTCTCTAAAGAAGTAAATGAAAATATGTAGAGAAAAGTAGATTATGATCAGTATATGTATATACCTGGTAAACATTCAATATATATTGATTTAAGGTATCAAAGTTTGAAGAGAGCTCTGGGGAAAATGGGTATTTTTTTTTTCTTCTAAGCATCACTCTTTTCTTGTTTTCCCTTTGCCTCACTGCACATCCTTTTTACTTTTTCTGAATTTCGTTCTTTCTACCTGTTCCCTTCTGTCTTTTCCTCTTTCTTCTCCCTAAATGTTTTTGTTTAATTTCTTTTTCTCTCAAATAACACATCTGGAAGATCAGGTTAGAGCAACATTTCTGTAGTGTCCCTAGAAAGGTGCAGGTCCTTCCATCTTTCTGCTCGGCCATCCTTAGCATTTGACTTTCAGTCTCATGGTCATAAGAGAGCACTTCACTTAGAGACATGATTGTATCACTGTTCCTGCTAGGAGGAAGGTGGAAGGTAAAGTGTAAAGGGCCAATGATAAAGAGAATATGTCTGCTAAGTTAAATCTCTTTAAAAAGCATTCTTAAGGGACACCTGGGTGGCTCAGTGGGTTAAAGCCTCTGCCTTCAGCTCAGGTCACAATCCCGGAGTCCTGGGATCGAGCCCCACATCGGGCTGTCTGCTGTGCAGGGGGCCTGCTTCCTCCTCTCTCTCTGCCTGCCTATCTGCCTACTTGTGATCTCTGTCTGTCAAATAAATAAATAAAATCTTAAAAAAAAAAAAAAAAAGCATTCTTAAATCCCATGCAGAAGACACTTGCTTGCAGAACTTGGCCATAAAGAGAACCATAGCTACCAGAGTCTTAGGAAGTAAATAATATCTGGAACCCCCTCCCAAAATCATCCTTTCCAAATAGAATTTTATAAGTTAAGAATAAGATTTAAAAAAATGAAAAATGACAGTGACAGACTAAGAGTGGTTTCTCTGTTATCCCCCAAGGCAGAAATCTAAGAGTCAACCTCAGGTTCACAATCTCCTTGAAATCCTTCTTCAACACAGTTCTTCAGTGCATTGTTTACTCGACAGGTTTTATCGATCTCCAGTCAAATCTGCCTTTCTCCTCTTTCTCGTTCCATTATAATGCTCCAGTAGGATGAATGGTAGTCCCCATTTTTTTTTTCATACCCTGATTGCTGGAAACTGTGAATGATTACCTTATTTGGAAAAGTGGGTCTTTGCAGGTGTAATTGACAATCTTGGGATGAAAAGATCATCCTGGATTATTCAGGTGAGCCCTAAATCCAATGACCATACATGAGATCCAATGATCCATACATGAGAAATATGACAGGGGAAATACAACAGAAAGAAGAGAAGTCCATGTGAAGATGAAGGCAGATTGGAGTGACAAGACCATGGTCACAGAATGCCAGCAGTCACCAGAAGCTAGAAGAGGCAAGAAATAGGATATCCTGCAGTCTCTGGAGGGGGAAGGTGTGTATCCCTGCAGACACCTTGATTCCAATTTCTGGCCTCCGAAATTGTGACAGTATATTTTTGCTGTTTTTAGCCATAAGCACGTGGTAACTGATTACAGCAGCTTCAGGAAACGAAGCTGCCTTAATTTGCATATTGTTTTTGTTTTTGTTTTTTGCTTTTTTTTTTGGCCTGGATTGTCACAACTGTGCTTAATTGTCTCCCTCCCTTCTTTCTTGCCCTAGTCCTATCTGTGCAGCCACCAGACATTCTTCTTAACACAAATCTGATTACTATTTTGTCTTAAAACTTTTCAATGGCTCCCCATTGGCTATAGGCTAATGATTAAATCCCTTTGTAAGTCACACAAATGCTTTTACAATGAAGCCCCTATCCATACAAATTTAGCTCCTTACACTCTTAACTTGAATCATACATGATTTCCTGCAGTGCTGTGAATTCCCCTGGTATATCATGCTTCAGTTCCTTTGTATGCATTCTTTTCTCTGCCCAGAACACTCTCCCTCCTTCTCTATCCGTTAAGCTTTTTCTCTTTGTGTGCAGATAAGTGCTTCTATGACCCCTGGTACACAATGCCTTAATATTTTACCCCAGCTTGTCAGACTTAAATATGAACCCCTCAAGGGTCTAGCACTCTTTGTATTTCTCTGGTCTAGGGAGTAGCAGCTGCATAATAAGCAGTTAACAAAAATCTAGCCAAATAATAAAGAAGTGATGTATATCGTGGCCATTAGAATTAGATGCTGCAGTGAGGGAGAATCCATAGAAGAGAGAGGAAAGGCCATTGGCTTTGGCTAAAAGTAAATGGTTAGATTCCTTAGGGATAGTAATTTGGATGCTGATGACTGATTGCTGGGAATTAAAATGTAGCAGGTGTTTAGGAAGTAAATGGAGTGACTATAGATTCTGAGTTCCAGAAATCTGGCTCCAGAAGAAAAGGAAATTATATGTGCCTAGCATTTTAATTAGTTTCTGATATTATATTCTTTCTTAAAAGAGTATAGCTTATGATTTATAGTACTAGACATATGTTGTGAGTACTATTACTATTTATTTATTTATTTATTTGTGGACTGGTATCTATTACCCTTGCCTTTAAGTGCCTCTTACTTTTATTTAGTAGAATTGCTTCTCCCTCATTTAGTAGTATTAATGAGACTGAAAATCAAGATGTCTTGACTTATACTAATTGAGGTATGTTGTATGACCCAAACATGGCCAATAGTTTCCCATTGTTGATATTTTGATTCCTGAAAGAATCAATGGAGAAAATAGTCTAAGCTCATTTATTTCAATGGGGATACTTGAAAAGATAACTGAATGTTTCTTGACACTGAAGCTTTCATGTCTTGTTCCTATCTTTTTTTTTTTTTTTTTCCACAATCCTATTTATTTTTCCTTTGAGTTTTGGAACTACCTATTATTTTTGCAAGTTTTCCTGCTTACATTAACCACAACTTAATTTATCTAACTTACAACCAACAAATCCAAACTCTCCTAACTGATAAACTTGGAATTTTTGTTGATTTTAGTAAGTGGGGAGAATTTCCTTAGAGAAAGGAAAAGAAAAAAAAGGAGAAATTCTTCAGTGGAAGCAAAAGCTAATGTTGCATGATGGCTGCTATTCTTATCATACTAGTCAATGGCTCATAAGAAGGAAAAAACGTTGTCTTCTTCTGGAAGGAATTGAAAGAGTTAGTTTAAAAATAGAATTTTAGAAGTCTTTGTAAAAAGTTAAAACCTCACAGTTTCAAGATTATTTAAATTTACGCAGGGTATGACTTAGAGGAGAAGTACTCGATAAAAACTGTGATGTTTGTCATTTCTAATTTCAGTAATCAAGTGCGGCTTGCTTTCTGCTTGAAAAGGCCTCTATGGGATGATATTAATGGCATAATGGAGAGTCAAAGAAAAAAATCAAACTGTTATGAAAAAGAATGATATTGAAAAATTCATGAGCTGGAACCTTCAGAAAAGGAGCGTGTTTATGGTGATAGATGATTAGGATTACTGGAATGGTATGTGGTCTTTTGTCCTGAAGGACATGCCACCTCTTATATTCCTAAAATCTATATAATGCATTAAAAACATTCTCACAAGGAAGACTAAGCCCAGTGCTTTACTCAGCGTCTTCCATTACAATTCCGTTATTGAACGCTGATTTCTTCTCCGTGATGCTGGTGATTATTTTTGAGAGAGTCGATGTGTTCATTATGGCTAAAAGTGTTAATACTTTATCATTTTTGGAAATGAGGAAAGTGTCCTGCTTGGGCCCTAGAGATGTGACCCTAACAAGTGACAGTTATTATTTGCCTGTGTTACCCTGATTGTCTGCCTTCACCTGCTCGGACATCAGCATTCTGACCAGTGGCTCTATTTAGCCTTTTCTGACAGGGACATCTAGAGCAGAAGGCAGGGAGGTCTGAGAGGGGTTTCAAAGAAAGACAATTCGGAGAGGCAGACTTCGAACCCTAGGAAATCAAGTAATTGTATGACTTTTATCAAAATACTCAACTTCCTTATTTCTTAGTTTTGTTTTGTTTTGTTTTAAATCTCTGAAATGGAGATTATTGTACCTAATCCGTTCATCTCATGGAATGGCTGTGAAGGAAAGGAATAATGTGTGAGGGAAATTTAAACTAAAACATTTCTAAGGAAATGAAAAATATATCATTAATTGGGACACATATCATGCTATAAAACAAGTTAGGGGAGTGTGCTTCTCCACAAACAGCAAAGCTCATGAATTGGTTAAAAATCATTAATTAGATAAAAAGTTAAAACAAAAATATATTCAAATGCATTAAGACAATTGGAAGGGGAGGTGAATCATGAGTAACTATGGACTCTGAAAAACAATCTGAGGGGTTTGAAGTGGCGGGGGGGGTGGGAGGTCGGGGTACCAGGTGGTGGGTATTATAGAGGGCACGGATAGCATGGAGCACTGGGTGTGGTGAAAAAATAATGATACTGTTATGCTGAAAATAAATAAATGAAAACAAACAAACAAACAAACAAAAAAAGACATATAGACCTTAAAAAGCTATTATATACACATACTTTCAAAGAAAAGCAAAATACATCCAACTGGTATAGCCTGACTAATTCTTTCTTAAAAAGAAAGTGTTTCTGGAGCATGTAGGTGGCTCAGTTGTTAAGCATCTGCCTTCGGATCGGGTCATGATCCTGGGGTCCTGGGATCCAGCCTTGAGTTAGGCTGCCTGCTGAGTGGGGAGTCTGCTTCTCCCTCTCCCACTCTCCCTGCTTGTGTTCCCTCCCACTGCCCCCATCAAATAAATAAATATTTTTTAAAAACTTAAAAAAAAAAGAAAGTATTTCTAACAATATCAGTAACAATATGTAATAAGATGCTTATCCTTCCTAAGCTTGAATGTAAGATTTGCCTAAGGGCTCTGTCCTGTGTCATCATTGGCTTTTACTCTTAAAAGCACTGAGCCATTTCTGTTAGTCAGCTTGCAAATGCTCTCATGTCAAACCTGGAGTACCCCACCCCTTCTATGTGACATTTTCTATTCTTATTTTATAGCCAGTTGTAATGCAGAAGGTGCAATGCTGTCTCTTGTAAATGTATACTTCTAAGACATGTGATCCATTAAAAAACTTCCTGTGGTAGGTTCTGTTGGCTGACATCGAATATTTACACAATATGGCCTATTTTTTATACTTACACTTTAACTGAGCCATATATAGCATAAAAAGATAACTGCTTATGCATTGTCTACTTGAATAATATTTCAAGGTACATCTTTTAATTTTACTGCTTTTATTGATACTGTTCCAGTTTGCGATTTCCCCACAGCTGTTTTTATTTCGTGAAAATCATTCATCCCATGAGCATGACTATAGCTCTAAGCATTTTATAATAAATTGTTATGATCATTAAACACATGTAGTTAAGGACTTCTTTGCATCCATTTTCTTGTTCTTAGTTTTAATTTTTCATCATCTTTATTAATTTTATATATCAAATATAATTTTTAAATCCCCCAATTAACAAGCTACATATGTTCTGTCTGTGTGCCGAGAGCTGCCTCCCTCCATCGTTTCCACACACAGTGCGTGTCTATCTCTTCCCTGATACAGACTTCCCAGCAGCACATTGGCTCTCTTCCTGCTCATGTTGTTGACTGCCTCCCATTCCTGCCGTATTCTGTGGTCCTCGGTGATTTCCCATCCTCCTGCTACATCTTCTCCTCTTCTGGTCTCCCAAACAATGATCCAATTACGCCTCTCCTCTGTAGCTCCCCTGATAATCTCTTCGTCTTGTTCCTGCTGTCTTTTCGATGTGTTGCCTACGATGGTCACAAGATGCTCACTTTCACACTTGGCACTGGCTATGAGTCATTCATTCATTATTCACTCAATCCTCAAGAATCTCTTTAGGGCCAACTCCTTATCAAAGTGATGCTAGGGACCAGGTTACAGAGAGGAGCACAACACAGTCACTCCCTGCAAGGAATGTAGAGTTCAGTGTACTATAGGAGAGCCGTCAGAATCTGAAGGCCATAAGCAATGTTCTCCATTTTAAAAACTGGTCTCCAAGCAAAATTTGCTCTGAAAAATGCCCATTATGGGATTCATTTTCCCTCTGTGAATTCCTAAGTTACATAAAGCTTGCTGTGAGTGAGAGACAAACTTCATAAAATCTCAGTTCAAGGGCTTTATTCCTGATATTTAACAACCTGTGAGTAAATACTAGCTATTACTTTTACATCATACGTGAACCCCTGGAAAAATCAATTCTTCATAAATAATGAAAACGGTAATCAAAATTTTGCAGTAAATAAACCCACCATAGTTTGTGTTATAGTTGTGTCAGTAATTTGCAAAATTAGTTCTTGGCTTTACCTGATGCCAGACTGTGAAGCTGTATAAAATTCAGATTGCTTAAAAACATGCTTGCACAATTTCTTGCGCTTGGTGTCCCACAGGACAGCATTTCTGAGGCAATTGCAAAAGAAGCTAGACCCCAGGAACCATAAAGGTATGTAGACTCAGCCCAATATAAACAAAATATAAAATGTAGACTAAACAACAAAATCCACAAACAATAACAACAGCAAGCTTGCTTTGAATTTCCAGAAGGTTTGGGGGGAGTTTTCTCTTCTTCCAAATCAATTTACCTTTATAAAAATAAAATTCTATTTCATAGATTATATTTTATATGTAGTGATCCCAGAGTTCCTATAAAGTATACACATAGAGCCAGTATTCAGTAAGTGGAACAATGTCACTCAACATCTGAGTAAGATTCTTACTTATAATGGTTTTTTAAAAAGGCCAGATGGGAAACATTTTCCATGATATTAATGAGGAAATTCTATCCTTGTTGGGGTGGGAGGGTGGGAGTGGGGAGGAGTTCTTTAGATTGTAAAAGTCTAATTAAGCTGGAGAGAAGTCAAATTGTCAGAATCTGACAGAAAAGCCACGACGGCGGACCTCAGACTATAACAGGGAGCTAACAAATTTCTGCAAATGTAGACAGCAGGAACAGAAACACAGTGTGCAAAACAAGGAAACTAATAGTCCCGATGAAGAGTGCTATATGATTTTAAGTTTTGGCTGCCACAATTTCTGATAGACTTGGAGTAACTAGAATGCATCCAGGGGAAGAGAGCCAGAATGGCAAATAGTCTGAAAATCTCATTTCTTAAAGGAGCAAAGAATTGTTAGTTTGGAAAAGAAAACATCATAAGGGAATTTCAAGAGCTGTCTTAAAATATTTGAAGGATAGTAATCTTTAAGAGTGTAGACGACTTTCCTTTCTTCTTCCCCTTCTCCTCCTCCTCCTCCCCCCCTCCCGCTCTCCCTCCCGCTCTCCCTCCCCCTCCCCCCTCCCCCTCCCCCTCCTCCTTCTTCTTCTTCTTCTTCTTTTTTCCCAAATGATAAAGAAGAATGAAATCAGTCGAAAGTTTTACTGAAGCTGATTTTAGTTCACTGTTAAGATTTCAACTGTTAGAGTCATCAATAAGAGTGTCTGGAGGGCAGATCCTGTTGTGGTAGGCTCCACGGGCTCCTGGGGCATTGCCATTTTGGACCTAAATGCTCAAAGGTCAAGATGAGAATTGACATACGAGGCTGTGTTAAGTAGATTATTATCTCTGGCTAAAATGGAAAAAGTTAAAGATTTGGGGGCAAAGTAGTAAATAACTACTAAAAACTTTAATCAACAGACACGTGACAGTTTGGTTTTTAAACTTAGAAACTTTTCTCTTTTTTTCCTCTTGCAATTAGGATGAATATTTTAGGGACCTAAATTAAGCAGTCAAAATTAAACTCATACCCTCATTTTATTGTATATTGCTAATGTACTTAACATAAAACAAAACAAAACAAAAAAACTTCCAGGAGGCTAGTGATTCATCAGTCACGCAGTGAAAGAACCAGTGAGTCAAGCTAGTAAGTAACTCTCCATCTGTATAATCAAGTTCTTGCCTTTGGGAATCTTATTGCAGAAAACTCATAAAGCAATAGAGGGCATTGTAAAATGGTGAACTGTATAGGCAAGACTAGTGGTTTCTGAATGTTTGTCTCTTTGTTTGTATTTAAGAACCTGATGTGGAAGTTCTCGCAGATTTGGCTTTCCAGAAGCAGACACTGACACCAAGAGGAAGTTTGGAATGTCGTGTACTTATGACGGGTTGACAGTATTTGTGGAAGGGAGAAAGAAGAAACAAGGCTTGGCAACAGAAGAGGCTCAGTTGCCACGTAAGACAGACAAAGCCTTGCCCAAACCCACAAGGAGCTCTGCAGCATATGTGGCCTAATAAAATTGTCCGGCAGTGAGCAGGTGACATAGCGAGGCTCCCAGAGCGCTGTTCTGAATAGCCATGGGATATACTCCTGGGAAGGATATACCTTTGGTATATCCTCAGCTTTTGCAACTGAGGCAAACCTTGAAACTTTGATCTAGATTTGTGTCCACCAAAGAAGCCAATACATAAACTGATAAAACTAGATCTTCTTTGGGTAAAGCTGGGGTAAGAGGTCTCTAACCTGTCATCTATGAAGAATATTTAAAACACCTCTAGACTCCCGTAGACTGTAGTGGGAGAATAATAAAAGCTTATAGTTATAGAGTGGTTGATAAGGGCCACACACTCTCCTAAGTGTTTTGTATGCATCAGTCTTTTGATCCTCTCACTACCTGTGCAACATGCATACCACTTACTTCATTTTACAGATAAAGAAACTGGCTCAGAGAGCTTAAGTAATCTGCACAAGGTCACCCACACCATTTGGTTCCAAAGTCTGTATTCTAAACTGCTACACTACTCTGTACACCTAAGTCTTTATGTGAAGTTTTATGCAAAGGCTTCAGGTAGAGTTTAAGGAAGAGGGCATGTCAAAGGATGTGCCTTGTAAGTCTTTCACTGTTAGACCTGGCATGATCTTTGTTATGCTGGGTACAATAGTCAGTTGTGCACTCTGGTGCAGGAGACCCGAACAGCAAATGTCTGTGGCTGCCACAAGCTGTTCTTCGTAACATGCCTTCAGCTGGAGTAAATTCCTCTGTCTTCTTTGTTAGGAATGGCAACTGACTTTTTAATCAGTTGGATGGGAGCGTAATTGAGGTGTGACTTTCGGGTACAGCCAATAAGATTTTGTTCCCGGAAGTTCTTCCTCTCTTCCGCCGTGTGATTGGCATAATGACTTCCCCTCGGACAACCTTGAAAACCATGTCCCAGAGAAAATGCCATCTCTGTTGTCATAGATATCAGAGTGACTGAATGAAATGAAGCAACCTGACCAACAGAACTGAGTGAGAAATGCATTTCTCTTATATTTATATCCTTAGATGTTTGGTCTACTTGATACTGTTATCTAGCCTGCTTTAATTTAGATATTCTTCCCACTCAGAGAGATATTAAGACATCTCTAATATCATTATTACACACAGAGGACGCTGCTCACATACAAGCCGGGACAGAGGCTCTCCCTTTGCCATGCTGGCTTCTTCTTTGGCCAAGATTGACTTCAAATGAGCATCAGTGTGTGTACATAGTATTATATAGTTCCTTTGGCTAAGAATGTACTTGGAAGAGAGCATCTCAGACTCTGTAAGAAGGATAAGACTCAAATCTGGCATGAACGTTGGGGTACAGGTTAGAGGGGATGTCCAGGATGGGAGTGCACAAGGGTAAGATGAAAATATGCCCAGCAATGTTGACAATGTTTCCAAAATGTCCGAGACAGCTTCCTGTTAGTAGCTCTGAGGGCAAAGGGGAAACAAGGATGAGGGTAAATGTCACCCTGGTGAGCTCTGTCAGGCTCAGGCTGCCAGCTGAGTAGGATGGGCGAAGTTTCGAAAGTTCCTGTCCTACAAAAACAGGATCCCTTTGTTGGCTCTAGGTCCAATTAAACGATTCAAAATCCTTTTCACTGAGCTCTATTACAAATCAACAAAATTTTTTTTTTTTGTTAATATGGGCTATAATTATTGAAGGTGGGTTGATTCAGAAAATATTTATTGAGCTCCTACTGCATGTCTGGCACTGTACTGGCACTGGGGATATGACGGGGAACAAAGCAAAACAAAAATCTCCAATTGTTTAGTTCTATTCAGAAGTGAAATTTGAGTAGGTCATAATGATAGTGGTGGTTGTGCTTCTCAGATTACTAAACACGCTGGACTCTCCCTGATCTAAGATTTAGAAGTTCAGCATAGGTGAAAACAGGTATGAAGCAACATGAAAAGCATCTTTCTGGGAACACTCCACGTTAGAGCAATTTCATTTGTCAGCCTGGAGCTAAGAGGCAATCTGGAAGTAATGAGCAGGGTAGTCACAGATTCAAGGCTTTATTATGCCTCATAAGGCAGATTTTTCAAAAATATGATAAATGCAATTTAAGAAAGAGCAGAGATATACAAAATATATATATATACACAGGTATTTAAAAGATAATGCCTCGAGTATTTGGCTTGAAACAGAAAACAGGCAAAACATGTTAAGGAAAAAAAAGAGAATTTAGAAAAACAGACTGCTAAGTATGTTGTAAATGACTTGTAGAAATTCTAATGAAAATACCATAAAACAGATTACATAATTTGTAATAGAAACCCATTTTCAAATATACACATATGCACAGACTACACTTCAAATATGTGGCCCAATTCACAGATTTGGTTTTTAAGTAATATAACAATTAGCATGACTCTTGAAAATGTATCTGTAAATATTACTTGTGTTGAGCATCACTGGTAAGATCAAACTTGTCACAAATGAAAGTCCTGCCAAACTAAATGAGTATTTAAAGATACACATGGCCCATGTATGTTTCTGATTCACTTCACACATTCACAAACCTGATTTTTCACACTTTGCTGTATGAATATATCTAATTCGAACAGAATTGAGAAGATGAACTTTTATGCCTTCTCCTTACACATCTTGTAAGTGACACAAGAAGAAGCAAATGGCTTTTTTTTTTTTTCCAAAAAAGGCTCGTTTCCAGGCGGAACTCTTAGACACCAATCTGATCACACTTATTTAATTTAGTTGAAATTAATAATTATCGCTTAGATCATTCTTTGCACCAATTTAAAAAAAAAACAAAACCAACCAACCAAACAAACAAACAAACAAAAACCCAAAACTGTCCATGAAACATCATGTTCAAACTTGGAAACTTCTGATCCAAAGTAGCGCCTTGTCCCCCTGCTACTTTTGCTGGCCCACAGGCAACTCCCAACAAGACTTGAGGCAGTGAGGAGTTGTGCAGTATTTTTCACTCAAGTTGAATTTACTCTTCCTAATTTGGTCTGGAAAGAACAATAGTGATGGAAATTCTACAGAGACAGATTAATTCAGAGGTCAAACAATAACAAAATGGGGAAGAGAAGTTAATGAATCTTTACCATGTGAGGCAATGCACAGAAGGTCCTAGAGAATCTATAAGCCTAGCAAGAGAAGCATGAGTAGTTTGTTAATGACACAAGGGCTTTGAAATTGAATTTATCTTGTATACTCAGCTGTTTGGGGAGTACATCATTTATAAGACATTCTTGTTATTAATATTTTCCATTCCATAGACACTCTTGACAAACTATATACTTTTTCACCACATTAATTTTACATTTAAAATGAACATCTGGTAACTGCATTTATTCATCTGATTCTCAACCATCTTGTTCTCTCTGATTTTCTTCTCCTGACGTTCTAAATAGCTGAAGAAAACCTGAATTTGGGTACTGTAGACTTAAAGTCATCAAATGCCTAATGTTCAGATGAGAAAGATGATAGCTCCCTCCTTTAACCACTCAGTCAATCAGTCATTCAATCAACATGTGTTCTACTAACCATATATTCAGTTCGAAGACCATTTGCTTATCTTATTCCAATTACAAGTGGTTCTCCTCTGTTCCCAGAGCACTGTCCATTGTTTTGTTTTGAGTTCACCCAAAAACAGAGGCTGCGACAAGATTTGATGCACATTGTTTCTTTGCAAAGAGAGAAGATTAAAAAAAAAAAAAAAAAAAGAGTGGGACACAGAAGGAAGAAAAGTCTACGTAAGCGTGCATACTTGAGGTTGCCACAGAAGGCAACAGGAGCTCAGTTACCTTAGAACCTCTGAGAAGCATGCAGAATACTTCCTTCTGAACAATGAAGTCTGGAGCAATTATTCACCGCCTGCTTTCCCTCATTAGCTGGGAGTTGCCTTTGTGGATTAATTCCCTAAATGTTCAAGCAGAGGCTTCCATTGTGTTGGAGAAGTCCTGAGTAAAAAGCAGGAAGACTGGTCACCGGAGTTCGAGGTGCATCCCTGTCACAGCAATGGGAGTCTGAGGTCACACGGAAACTTCTGAAGCTGAAATCTGAAGGGGGCCCAAGAGATGTGAAGGTTGGGTATCAAGGGCGTTGGTAACATTCTACCATGGATCTCAACATTTCTTTCTTTCTTTCTTTTTTTTTTTTAGAAAGAGAGAACAATCATTATTCATTTATTTATTTGACATAGAGAGATCACAAGTAGGCAGAGAGGCAGGCAGAGAGAGAGGAGGGGAAGCAGGCTCCCCGCTGAGCAGAGAGCCTGATGCAGGGCTTGATCCCAGGACCCTGGGATCATGACCTGAGCCGAAGGCAGAGGCTTTAATCCGCTGAGCCACCCAGGTGCCCCTCAACATTTATTTCTTGATGTGAATTTTTCCATCTCTTTACCAGACTGAGAATTATTCAAGGTAGAAGTTGTATTTTCTATTCTGTTGCCAAGAAGTGTGCAAGGTTTATAGCAATGTCCCTTGAATTCTTGTTGAATAAACAATGAAATAATACTTTCCCATTCCACTGTACAATGGAATTGATTGTTTGCATAGTGCCACTTTTTTGAGAACTAAAATATTCACTTTTACTAACTTAAATATAGCATATTCATATACATGCATTCATTCGCTTATGTTTTGAAGTATGGAAGTGCAGCTCCAGAAAGAAAATCAAAACTACATGCCACTTATTATTCATTTATTTATTTATTTATTTATTTATTTATTTATTTGACAGAGAGAGAGACCAAGAGAGACAAGAAGAGGAAGTGGGAGAGGGAGAAGTAGGCTTTCTGCTGAGCGGGGAGCCCAAGATGGGGCTCAATCCGAGGACCCTGGGATCATGACCTGAGTCGAATGCAGATGCTTAACGACTGAGCCACCCAGGCACTCCATACCCTTATTCTTAATCATGTATTGCTACATGATCTAGCACCCCCAAACTTAATGGCTTGGTAATGTAATATTTCTGTGGGTTTAGTAATATAATATTTTCTTACTTCTGTGGGTTGCCTATTCAGTTATTCTCATTCATGTACTGTTTTCTGGGATGTTGGGCTAAGTGAAAGATCCAAAATGGCCTCATCCACACAGACAAGAGTTGGGGCAAACTTCTATCAGTTGGAAGCCTCAGTTTTCTCCACTGGGGCCTCTGCACTTAGCTATTTGGGCTTCCTTACAGAATGGTAACTGGCTTCCATAAGAGTGTTGCAAACAGACATGTAAGGCCTGGCCTCGAGGACCATGCAGCATCACTTTTTTCACATATTTTTGGTCCAAGTACCTCACAGGGAAAGCATGGATTCAAAAATAAAGAACATCAGTGGTGTATCTTTGTAGGAGAGTGGCAGAACCTCATTACAAAAGAATATGTAAGATGGGAGATTATGATCATCTTCGGGAACATAATCTACCATACCCAATGTATACCTAGATCTATTCAAGCACATTATACTAAATGGAAAGACATTTGAGAACAGAGCCTACATACAATTTATTTTGTATTCCTAAAAACTAACCCAGGATCTGACAGGTACCTGTACATAATAAATGTTTGTTGGATAGAAATTTAGAAGTGAGACAAACCATAAGAGACCTTAATCTCAAAAACAAACTGAGGGTTGCTGGGGTGGGGGCTATAGAGAGGGTGGTTGGGTTATGGACATTGGGGAGGGTAAGTGATATGGTGAGGGCTATGAAGTGTGTTAGCCTGATGACTCACAGACCTGTACCCCTGGGGAATATAATACATCATATGTTAATAAAAATAATTAAAAAAAAGAGATTTGGAAGTTAAAAAAATATAAGCATTCCAAAAAACAATTCTTTGGCTGTAAATACATTGACAAGATTTCTCCCTTAGGTACCAATTCTCCATGATCCTCTGATACCAATGAGTGTATAAGGACTATGTCTTATCTTCTCAGACAATACTTTAGAGAAGAAAGAAGTCCTCCTTCCCTTTCAGGGAAGAGTTTAAAAGGAAAAGTTTGAACCAGGAATGTAGGTTGGGGATGAGAAGAGAGGCCTGTTCAAAGTTTTTGCCTTGGGCACCTGGGTGGCTCAGTTGGTTAAGCATCTGCCTTCCGCTCTGGTCATGATTATAGGGTCTTGGGTTCAAGTCCTGCATCAGGCTCACTACTCCGTGGGGAGTCTGCTTCTTTCTCTGCCCCTCCTCTGCACTCATTTTCTCTCTCTCACTCTCACAAAAATATATAGCATCTTTAAAAAAATTTTTTTTTAATTTAAAAAAAAATTTAAATTTTTAAAAAATCCTTTGGTCCATTTGGAGAGGAGAGTGGAACAGGGATGGGAGTCGGGAAGAAAGTATAGAAGGTGGGAAACAAGAAATAAAGACTGATGTGTGTAGTTTGACAATGACTCTACAATTTTTTTTTTTTATTAGTGTTCCCCTAGAGCATGGGATTCCAAAGGCCTTCATAAGTGTCCCACATGAGACACTGAAAAATGGCAAAGCTGGAGCCAGAGGAGGGTACTCTGTTGGAGATTCAGAGCCAGAAAGATGAACAAAAGCTCCACAGATGAGCCTGTTCACTTGTTGGTGCAAGAAAGTGTTTTGTGTTCTCATGGACAAAAACAAGTGCTATGACTCTTCAGCTGTGTCAACAAAATATAGTCCAGCTGGACTGCTGTCATACTATTAATGTGGCGGCTAACTTCCCACTCCTTTCTTTCCTTTTCTTTCATTAAACATTTCTGTGGGACAAAGATATCTCGTGCCTTACAAAAAATTTGTTTAATGTATGAATATTACTCTAAAGACTGCCTTTCTGGAGCTCATCTATTTTGAATATGTCAAGATCTCTATTGCACTGACAGAGAGAGTATTAACAATTCTTGCCAGTTTACACACCTCACTTCAAGCATAAATGTTTTCTCTAAGCAAAATCTATGCAATTTTTGGAAAACTTGTTTTACCTACGTAATTTTGAATCATAATGAAAGAAATAACAGTGCCAGAGTGATAATGAAATGTTATCAGTTGAAAAATTGCAAGCAATAGAAAGTCTTGAGAAATCTTGCTTTCTAAACTTTATTGACCTCTTCCAAAGAAAATGAATGTATTTATTAATACATCAAAAGCTAAGATCCTGCTTGTTGCATTTCCTTATTTGCAAGTTTTCTTTCTTTTTTTTTAAAAGTATGTTAAATTTGCTCTTTAATTTGACACAAGTTGATTCCACAGCTCATGGTTTTGCTTTCCAGTTGAATTGTTCTTTTAGGCTCAGATTTTCTCTTGCCAACAGCCCATTGTGTTTCTCTGTTAGCCCCTTTTCTGAATGATCTAAGGCAGTCTTAGCTATGTTCTGGATGAGGTAGTAATAACTTAATGGATAAATCATCTATTACTTGCCTTTAAATAGTAACTTGGTCCAAAGACTCCACAGGTAGCATGGCAAACTGTGGCATTTTCCAATTTACGCTATCTAATCTGCCTGGGAAAGTCATCTTGTGGAGTGATAACGTGGCACTGGCTTTGATAGGCAAACCTACGGGACTTTGCAGTATAGTTTTCATCCTCTCTGAGATTCAGTTTTTTGGAGCTATGGTGATAATCATAGGGTCTTGTACTGACTTTACAAATCATGTATGTAAAAGAATTAACACAGTTATAGGTAGAGTAAAAATCTTTAAATGTGAACTGTTAATATCATTGTTATCAAGCCAAACAATGATCCAGAACATGGGTCATTGAAAGAACATATCCTTTCTGCATAATCTTGCAGAAAATGAAACCTAATAGGTTCTTGAGTTCAAATGTACATTTTAATTTGATCAATTCCTGGTCAGCTCACTACAGCAAGGGACTTGTTACCTCTTAGTTTCAGTGTCCTCATCTTTATAATGCTAAAAATAACATCTCATAAGTCTGAAGTAAAAAGAAGCAAAGGTGATATAATAAAATATTTAATAAGTGCTTGAGCCCATGAACAATGAAAGTAGTCATTGTCATTGTGTAGCTGTTGCCATTCTTAGTGATACAGAATTTGGACAAATTTAGAATTTCTGGAATACTATTAATAATGTACTATGTGCTGCCTAACTGAACATATTTTTAAAAATTCTAGTATTTTCTTAAAAGGCTTCAATGCATAATGTCACTAAATTAAATTTAAAAAGATAAATTAGAGTTTGGATAGTAATAACTCACTTAATGTTGTTTCCTTTAATGAAAAGAAAGATAAACTCGCAATTCTTAATAATAATGGAAAAGAACTAGTTAAGCAATATGGGGTCCAGTAATTGCTATTTTCTCCACCATCTACAAGGTTTTAAACCTTAGGTCCCTTTTGTCCCTATGAGAAAAAAGAAAGGATAGAAATTGTGTGTGTGTGTGTGTGTGTGAGTGATAGAGAAATTTTAAGTCAGAAAATTGGTTCTCAAGACCTTCAGAGTATGTTTCTTTTTCCTTATTGGGATATCTAAACTGCAAATTCCTCCACCCCCGCCAAAACAAAACAAAACAAAACAGAACAATACAAAAACAAACAAAATGGTGGTAATGAAATGAATTGGTCATTTTCTTGATCAGTGCACTAAAAGCCATTTAGAAAACAAAGGAGACACCCATTGCCCCAAATTATGCTAAGCATCACTAACTCACAGAAGCAGTAACTTGGCCTGGAAAAGTCAACTCTACCATGGGAAAATACTCTGGCTCTGTTCTCCATCCTCTTCCTTTTATTTATTTATTTATTTCTTCAGTAAGTGTCACTAACTCATCTGAGTCAGCAGGTATTGCACGTTATTTTCGTTTGTTGGATCTTCAATATTGTGTTAGTCACTCATTCTAATTCCTTAAAGAAATTTTTTTCATAGTTTTGAGACCAGCACTTTAGCAGCGAGCTTCCTTTAATTAGCTTTGAAAATAACAAGTTGAAAGGAGTTTTACAATCCCTTTAATTACTGTAGAAAGGCCTTGTGTTACAACATTTTCACCTGGGTTCACATGTAACCCTCCCCAAAGGTCTAGGATGTAGGATCCATTATGAGATTCATTTTAGGTATGAATACAATGAGGCTCAGAGAGTTGAAGCCCTATGCCAGGAGTCTCTCATCTGAGAAGGGGTAATGCTGCATTTAAATACAGGTTATCATCAGTACTTTTTACTTCTTACACTGTGTGGTTATGATTTTAGAGAATTCTGTTTCAGAGATTTATTTAGAAAGAAGAAGAAAATTCACTTTTTATTAAAAATATAAACTCTGCCCAGAACTTATTAGCAACTGAAATTCCACTGTTGAAGAATACTTCAGGAAAATTGCTCAGGTATAACTTTGTAAATTGGTTTTTCCTCAAAAACATGTTGTTCTGGAAGAGGCTGTAAACTTCTAAAAACTTGGGAAACAATGAACACCTCATTCAAATACCATAACTTATGGTAATCCAGAAATCAGCAAAGGATTTTAAAACAAAACAAGACAAACAAACAAAACAAAATAAACAAAAAAACACGATAGAACTTAAATTCCTATTTTAACCAATGGGATTTTTTAATGAATGTCAAAATAGTTTAATATTCTGATTGAAAAACCTTTACAACCATAAATCTATCTTCAGACAAAATCCTCTCCAAATCTAAATGGCTCCTAAATCCATCACGCCTTCACTAAGAGCCAATTACGGGAAAGGATAGATAGGCTATCTTGTTAATGTGTCCCAGGGTTTTACTGAGGATATACCATCTCTAGGAAGGGGATTGGCTTCTTCAGATAATTTTCTTAAATGGAATATTGTTGTTGTTGTTGTTGTCTTTTCACATGTACTCCATTAGAAGGTTTGCTTTATTTATGTGAGTCATCTATGTGTTTTGTACTGGCTCCTAGTTAGCTCCTAAGTGCAAGCTGGTTGCATTGAAATATTGATTTAAAGTCCTGTATGGTTTGGGTATTGTCTGGCTTCACTAATTTTCCTTCCTAGAAGCTGAAGTGAACTAGAGAGGGTTCGCCACTTTTCTCTCTCTTTCTCTTTCTTTCTTTCTTTCTTTCCTTCCTTCATCATCTATCTAACCTAATCTATGTACCCTAGGGGCAGGGACAGATCCAAGATTTATGGGGCCTGAAGTTTACACAATGTGTGGAGCCATCTAAAAGAAAATATTGTTATCATTATACATGAAATAGGAAAAGAAAAAAAATATGAAAATATGGAATTTTTTAAAAAAGATTTTTAATTATTTATTTGACAGAGAGATCACAAGTAGGCAGAGAGGCAGGCAGAGAGAGAGAGAGAAAGAGAGAGAGGAGGAAGCAGGCTCCCCTCTGAGGAGAAAGCCTGATGTGGGGCTCAATCCCAGGAACCTGGGATCATGACCTGAGGTGAAGGCAGAGGCTTTAACCCACTGAGCCACCCAGGCACCCCTGAAAATACAGAATTTTAAAAGCTAATAACAAATATCCTGAAATTAAAAAAATAGCAATATTTTAGATTTATAAGTTGCCTAAGACATTTCTATTCTATATTTTACCTCCACTTTTTTTCTTGAAATTTTGCTGCATGTCATCTGGTTATGACTTCACATGACAACATTTTAATTTAATTCAATCTTATCTCAGATAATTCGATACTCTGTTGATTGAAATATTTCATTGTTAGCTTTAAAAAAATTTCTCCCAACTTCACACCTCATTACTGGTAATATCAAATGCATTTTTAGGATTATTGTCAATTTTGGAAAACCATCTCTCAAGATTCTTTCATACGGGAGCTGTAAGGTATCAGAATATTTCAAAGGTTCTTATTCACTAATGTTAAATATTCTTTGACGGAAACTCATGAACTGTTAGCCACCCATTGCTGTTATCGAATGTTATAGGATTATTTTCACACAACTCTCTGATCTCTGACCTTGCAGTGTCAGTCACAATCACAGTGGGTCAGCAGCAGTTGCTCTGAAACCATTCCTGAATCTGGGTTGGTAGCAAGCTACCCTTGAACTATCTACAGAAGTGACTGCAAACTACCAAACCCAAACTAAATAGATTCATGTCTTCTCTACATCTTTCCTGTGCCTGTGCCACACTGAAGTCATAAAACAAGAGGGGATGTACAACTAATCCTGGAAATACTGTTGTATAATATGATAATTAATAGATAAAATTGTGGTAAAAAGCACTTTTTCAGATTTTACAAAAATGCCTAACCCCATGTGAACACATTGTTAGATCCCATGCCATGGCCTTGGAAGTACCTGACCCAGATGAGGGTCCACCTCTGCCTAGGGATTCTGTGACAAGAAAACTCTTTAAAAATATTACTCCCCCCACTAAGGCAATTGATATTGCATTCAAACATAGATTCATCCTATTTTAGATTTCGATCTCGAGTTTCTATTTGAATTTTGAGTGAAACAGCTCTGTTTCCATTTAAAATTTTTTTAAATATATTCTAAGAGAAAAGAAGCATCTTGAAACAGTTGGGGCTGTGGCAATTTCAATTGGGTCTCCTTTGGGAGGATATTTTCCATACCTTTGGTCTTGCTTGAGCACTTGCATGAACTCCTTTGAATAATTTCAATAGAGTCCAGACCAGAAGAATTAAGTGATAGAATTTATACTGGATCAACCAAAACTCTTCTGCTACCAGACATATAAAATAGAAAAGTAAGGCCTTCTTCCCATCTATAAGTATGGTCCTGAATACTAGTGTAGTCTAGACATGTTTGGTGGTATGTTAAAAATGTGAAATGCTCTTATGTGTTTGTTTGTAATGACTGTTTGAATGAGAGCTAGACATATTGCATATGCAATATGAATTTCCCATTGCTTACCTTCATTCTTTGGAAAGGAAGACATTTGAAAGAAAAGAAAAAAAAAAACAGAACAAAGAAAATAGATACATCAATCTGCTTCTGCTTTTCCTAAAATGACAATAGCAGCCTAAATCTTATCAATTTCTGCCTGAAATTAGAATTCTTGAGAGCAGGATAAGTGAGTTCTTTGTTTTAAATATTTTATTTATTGATTTGAGAGAGAGGAAGAGAAGAGCACAAGTGGGGAGGAGGGGCCGAGACAGAGGGAGAAGCAGACTCCCCACTGAGCAAGGAGCCCAATGCAGGACCTGATCCCAGGACCTTGAGATCATAACCTGAGCCTAAGGCAGACACGAAACCAACTGAGCCACCCATGTGCCCCAAGATAACTGAGTTCTTAGAGTATTTCAGATGACGGTTGCCAAGAGTCAGGAGAAATGTGAAAAATCATGGTCTAAGGTTTAGAGCCGTGTAGAGATGTGACAGCAGCGGGCCACCAGACTGTGCTGGGTGGTTAGAGATTCGGGTAGCCACAGTGCCAAGACAAGCCAGAGAGATTTTGTGAAAACTTCATCACCAACCCCTTGTGACTCAACAAGGGGCTCACTGAAGCCTGGTCTTAGCGATTTAGTAGTCCTAGAAGAGAAACATTCTCGAGGGAGAGAAGCTAAGAGAATTATAACAAAAAAGCTTTGGGAAACACAGAATTTTGGTTAACGCAACAAAGCCAAAGGGAGTCTAGCGGAGATTAATGCTGGTAGCACCCATCGTAAAGTACAACCAGAGTGAAAAGGAGAGTCTTATGTTTTTCTGATTAGGCTGAGGAGAGTCTCCTGGAATGCATCATCATGCATAAACAAATATGTAAATCTGCATCTTAGAGACAAATGATAAACAAGGAACAGTAGCAATAGTTACTTCAGAAAGCCTGCTGCATTAGAAATCGAACTTAAGTTTGTAGAAGGGGAAAACGTTAAATAAATAAATATTTAAGTAATAGGCTGTTCAATAGGTTCTTCCCATTTAAATCACCGAGGCATTTCCCCTCCCCTCTGCTTTGGAGGAGGAAAGGGAGATGCTGCTACACAAATCATACCACAGAGGAAGCTAGAAAACCACTTGGAAGACAGTGACCTGCTTACCAGAAAGGAAGACTGACCTCTTACTCCAGGGGGATACTTTTCATGCTTTGGAAGCTCCTACACTCCTCTCATGCTGCCACCAGAAGAAAGCATGGTGAAGGAGATTTCGGAAGAACTGACCTTAGGGACGCCTGAGTGTCTCAGTCAGTTAAGTATCAGAATCTTGATTTTGGCTCAGGTCATGATCTCAGGGTTGTGAGATGGAGCCCTGAGTCAGGCTCTGCACTCAGTGGGGAGTCTGCTTGAGATTCTCTTTCCCTCTCTGTCTCCCTCTGCTCCTCCCTCCACTTGTGCTCTTTCTTTCTAAAATAAATAAATCTTAAAAAAGAAAAAAAAAAAAAAGCTGATCTTTATCTAAAGTTTGGACTATATAAGAAGTGTCCTTGGGGCTCCTGGGTGGCTCAGTGGGTTAAAGCCTCTGCGTTCGGCTCAGGTCATGATCCCAGGGTCCTGGGATTGAGCCCTGCATAGGGCTCTCTGCTTGGCGGGGAGCCTGCTTCCCCCTCTCTCTCTGCCTGCCTCTCTGCCTACTTGTGATCTCTGTCTGTCAAATAAATAAATAAAATCTTTAAAAAAAAAAAAATGAAGTGTCCTTGACTCTTACTTTAAAAAACTAAAAGAAAAAGACTTGTCTGACAATGCCTCTTAAGACAATGGATATGGCCCAGATTCCTAAGATTTGGTGAGTAAGTGTTTTCTTGGTCATAGTGGTCAGGACAGAAAGCATCCAAGCCTAGCCATCTTGAGAGAAGCATATTCAAGAGGAGAGCTGTGATGGTGACTCATCCGAGCAGAAAGGGGTTATTACAGAAGCAAGAATTAAGGTGTCAGCTGAAGATGAATTGCCCCTATTGGAGATTTCGGGGGAACGTTTTCCAGCAGGAAGAGTAATACACAATGGTGCCTTGCCGGGGTAGTAGCCGATACTTGAGTATCTACCAGACAGTTGACAGCAACGCCAAATCACAGCAGCACCAATTAAAAAAAAACAAAAAACAAAAAACAAACAAACAAAAAACCTTGCCATTTTCCTCACTTTTGATCTTTGTATCTTTCTGCTCATTCTTGGAGAATGAATGAATTGACCATGTCCCTCTTATCCAAAGCTGATACATGGAATTTGAAATTCAGGCCTAAACTCGGGGGAGAAGAGAAGCTTTAAACTGGATGTGAAGTAAAAACTTTAATTGGATTCTAATTGGATTTCTTAATATCTGAAAATGCTGCCTTTCCATTACTTAAAAGCTAGATCTACCCAAAATATCACCCAGTGGGTAGGAAAGAAGATACAGTAGAAAATCAGTTATAGGAGAAAAATAAAGTAGAAGGAGTCTATTTTCTCCTCTCCCAATAATGCAGATACATAAATAATTCAAACAAATGATACCCAAATTCATTTCTTGAATCACTGCCCACAAATCTCTACAACCTTCTCTGTTGGAAGGTGAGACCACATGCAAGAGACAAGAACACAAAAGTACCCTAAGAAATTTAAAAAAAAAAAAATTGCTGGAGTAGAGGAAATAATCCAAAGGAATGAAAGGATGAGAAGAAATTAATATTTCTTCAAAGCAAACCCTTTGGTGTTATTCTTTGAACTTTTTTTTTTTTTTAAGATTATTTATTTATTTGACAAAGAGAACAAGCATAAACAGGGGGAGGAACAGGCAGAGGGAGAGTGAGAAGCAGGTTCCCCCACTTCTCAGAGTAGGGAACCTGATACAGGGCTTGATCCCAGGACCCTGGGACCATGACCTGAGCCGAAGGCAGATGTTCAATGGACTGAGCCACCCGGGCACTCCTGTGTCATTCTTTGGGTGGGGCTAAGAATGTTTTGCATGCAGAGAGAATGTGAATAGTTTTTGACGAGGAGACCCACTGTCACTATATGAATGACCCTTGGTGATGTGACATCCCTGACTCTCCATTAAGAATGAGCATTTAGCCACTAGACAAACTTTGACCAACAGAACATTCAGATGAATAAAGAGCACAAGGTTTAGAACACACTGACACTCTAGGGTTTGTCCTGTTTTCAGTCCTCTGAGAGTACCACATAAAGACATCTGGACAAGTTTAATGGAATGTGAGAAAGAAAATGGCTCTATCACCCGCACAGCACCAGCCACTAGAAATGTGAGTGACATGATCTTAGATCATTCCATTCTAGTTGAACTACCAGACGATGGCAGCCACATGAATGATCTCAATTGAGGCCAACAGAGGCATTTTTCAGCTGAGCCCAGCCCAAATCCCTGACTTGTAGAACAGTGAGCAAATATAATGGTTGCATTAAGCCTTAGGTTTTATTTTCATTTTCATTTTTGTCACAACAAAGAACTAGTACATATCTGTCCCGTGGTACTGTTACTGTTCTGTTTAACTTCTCTCTTTCAGCAAATTAGAAGTCAAAAAACCACCATGATTTGGTATCAAGTACATGCACCCACCCATTTTAGTCATGATGCCTACCTATGAATTGTACCTGGTTGGGTCCTTCCATGGAGTCTCCTAGTAGAGGCATGCAATGGTTAAGCATGTAGGGACTTTGCCTGATTTAAGGAGGGAGTCACTGGTGCACAGATAGTGCATGTATAGGATGTCTGCTGAGGTGAGCCAGAGGTATGAGAGTATTTCAAGAATTACCAATGATCCAAAAAAAAGAAAAGAAAGGTTAATTTGTAGAGTCCATGACAATTCTTGCAAGTTTTATGAACAACGATTCTTGGAAGAACATTGTTTAAAAATGAAGAAATTCTTTCCAGACATACCAGTAAAACTTTTTCTGAAGTCATCTCCTTGTGCACATGCAATGATTCAGGAGGACAGTGGGAACTGAAATTTTGAAGCATATCCAGGTGGTATAGTTGTCTGCATTTTGGTCTCTCTCGAGGAAATTGCCATTCTGATCACAAACAATCTTTTCTTTAAGTTAAACATTTCGTTCTCCTGGGTGTTTGTTGCTAATGGAGACAGAAATACCACTCTCATCTGGATTTAATACATTTCACACACATATCCACCAAGTGAACTATTTTCTCAACAGAAGTAGAATTTTAGCGGTTTTTTGTGACTTTTGACACATCATCACTTACAAGAGGCCTTCCTTCAGGGGACTGTGTAGAGAGATCCCATACAAAATACGGCTATGTCTTGTTCACAAATGAATAAACAGATGTCATTTATAGATTTTTACTAACAAAAGCCAAATGATATCACACAAAGGAACTGTCACAGCAAAGTTCCTCTTATTTCTTATGTTATATTTGACTTGACTGCATATCAGAATGTTCCTACTACCTCCCAACTTTCTGCCAATAAATATGTGTATTTACATATTTTGGGACAACTGTGTCCTTCACAATGCAAAACACTACTTAGAGAGGATCAGTAAGCCTATCAGTTGCTATCCAACCCCCACATCCCCACCCTGGGATTTGTTTTTCTGAGTTTGTTTTTCATTGTTGTTATTGTTGTTTTAGATTTATTTATGTATTTGAGCAGGTGGGGCAGAGGAAGAGAGGGTCTTAAGCAAATTCTGTGCTCAGTGTGGAGCCCAGTTTGGGGCTCGATCTCACATACCTGAGATCACAACCTGAGGCGAAACCACGACCAACAGCACCACCCAGGCACCCTGTGTTTTTCTGAGTTTTAATACATGAACTCACTTGAGAGAAATGGCAAGTGTGGTAAGAGCTGGCAAATTAAAGCACAATCATTTGGAGGTGTTACAGACTTTATATGAAAACTTTTGTGATATAGTCAAAGAAAATGGGCTTTGGAGCTAGATAAACCTGGGTTTTCCTTCTATATTGAATTCAACAGGTGGTTTTGAGCAGGTGACTTAGGTTGGTTGACACCCCCCCACACACACCTTTTTCTAACCTAAATAATAGAGGAGGATCTCCTACCTACTTTGAAGGTTTCATCATGAAGCTTAAAGTCTGTAATAGAGAAAAAGCATGTCTGGCATTAATATATAATCAGGATCTCAATTACCTTTACTACTTCGAAAAACAGTTGCTTAATATTAAATAAATAATAATAAAGGTAATTATGAACATTCTCTCTTTAAGCATACATTATATAACTACTAGAAAATACTCATCAATGATTGTCATTAATTTTACATTGACCTATCTCTACTTGTCTTTCTCCACACCCTGTGTGTTATCCTGGGTATTTCACAGCAACTTGAAAGTGTTTGGGCGAGAGTTGGGCCCCTTCCTGTCTAGTGCAATGAACTGGGGGATATATCAACCCCTATCTAGAGAGGGTCTGGAATGGCCAGGGCTAACCTAAGAGCTTCCACATTCCTAATCTCCTTCAGTCCTTGTAAGAGAGAATCCCTTTACAGTTGAGGACAATAAGGTCTTGAGAGTTTAAGGAACTTGCTTATTAGCACGCAGATCCTGTTTCAAAACCCAGATAATTTCCTAAATAATTCTTTGGTTCACAGAAGCAGGGTATGTTTAACAAAGCTTCCAATAAACAAATTATTCCTGGAGATGAACATTCTCTATTTCTCACAGCGTCATGGGGCATTAGAAGTTGAAATACTTTTAGAAATTGTCGATATTATCCTATCATTTTTGAGTAGTAATAAATCCGACAGTAAATAAGTGCTATCTCAGGATTATATCAGAGCTAGAGCTCATCACAAAAGTCCCAGAAAAAAATAGAATAAAAACAAAGCATACAGTAAAATTTTTCAGTTAACTTTATTCTCCATTTTATTATTTGCTTTATTATTTACAGATCAATCTCTGTAATATTTTGACCCCTTTTGAATTATAGAATCACAGAATGATAACAATGGTGTGATAGAGCTTTGGTTATCATTTAATTTTAGTATTCACATTTTACAGATGTGGAAATAACAGGGGTTCTGTTAGGAAACGTCACTTGTCTATTTCATCAACTAGGTAGGAGCAACATCATGAATATAAATAATACCTTTTAATTTCTAGGCCAGAACTGTTTATACTCTGCTATCTTATCACTTTCATTACACCTTGATATCTGGCCTATAATACAAAGATTTTATGGTAGCTGAAGTCAAATACATGAAAGCATTTTCTTCAACTCAGTGAACTCTGACAATCTTGAAGGAAAATAAAATGTTGTTAAGAAGCTGGAAGATGTCCCTTGAGTTTGTATCTCCTTCACTGCATTATTTCAAGCAGGCTATGCCAAAGTAACAGATCCGAATGTATAAAGGCTCAAATACTATGGAAATAAAATTCCTTCTATTTGATGGTCTAAGGTGTTTACATTTTTCCATTAATGGTCCGAGGTGCATGGTAAAGTGGCAGAGAGGAACTCAAGGAGAGACTCAGTCCCAATTCAGAAATCCAGGTGAACAGCATCTCTGCTGTCTTTAACACAGCTTAACTACGGTCATTGAAAATCTTAGCTCCACCCCATCCAGCCAGAGCTGAACGGCACATAGGATGTCATATGGGCAAAGTGTGGAAATGGAACTCTTTAGCTTCTCTCTTTCCATTCTCCAGAATTATCACATGACCACATCTGCAAGCAAGACTGGAAAACATTGTTTGTGTTTCCAAACAGGGGGAAACAGATTTTAGTGAACATTTATTAAACTTCCATTTAAAAAACATTTTTAAGAAGATTTTAGTCATTTATCTGACAGAGAGCGGGCACAAGTAGGCAGAGCGGCAGGCAGAGGGAGAGGGAGAAGCAGGCTCCCTGCTGTGAAGGGAACCCTGCGTGAGGCTGCATCACAGGACCCTGGGATCATGACCTGAGCCAAAGGCAACCACTTGACAGACTGAGCCACCCAGGCACCTCTTATTATAATTCTATAGGAATTTCAAATCCATTTTTTGGACCTGAGTATCTTCCTCCCTTCCTTCCTTCCTTCCTTTCTGAATATACTTATTTCTCTAAATGTTTGTGTGTCTCTCTATATGTATATGACTTGCTCTATTTATGGATGCCTTTTGTGATATACATTTGAATCTTTTTCTGGGTATTGTACTTCTCTCAGTATGTATGTACTGGTTTTTCTCTGTGTCTGTCTTAATATGTGAACACAACTCATTTTGATATACGTGCTTTCTTCAATTTGGAAAATAGGCTTTTGTTAAATACTGGGAGCTATAGGGATTAAATGATTGTTAAACAGTAACTGAATCTCTAATAATACCTAAACACCATTCGTGGACTGTTGAAGCATATCACAGATTGCTTTCCTACATTTGCTGAATTTTAAGCATTACAAAACCTGTCTTTTGCTAATAAGAAGTTATCAGCTCAGCTTATTTACATAGCGAAACTAAATATGCAGTTAATTTGCACATTTAAAAATGTTTAAAAAAAACGTTTTCCCTTGCACACTGGGGGAGCTCTAAGTTGCACAAATAAGAAACTTTAACTCAAAGACAACCAGAAAAGCCCATGGATATACAAATAGGACTAATTGGTATTTGGTTTATAGCTACATGCTGACAACGATTAAGCTAATTATAAGGCGCATGGTGCTAAATTACTATCTTTTTCATACATTTTCTGAAATAGCAAGAACTCCAGAGAGGTTCTGGTTCAAAAAGTCTAGTCATTCTAAACAAGATAGAGTTAAGATTATTTTTCAGTTAACCAGTTAACCTACTCCAGCACAATTATATCGTATTCAGAAAAACATTACATTTTATAAGGAAACCAAATAAACATATTTAGTTAGGTGAACACTGATAAAAATTTCAAATCTTTTTACCATGCTTTCATTCTGAAAATTGAGATGTCAATAATGAGTTCTAAGAGAACATTTTGAGACAAGACAAGAGGAAGTTTGTTCTGGAAGCAATAGGGTATCTATTGGCCATGTAGGAGAAAAATAGAAATTGATGCCAAGAACCTTTCATTCTTTCAAATAGAACTGAGCCAAAAAAAGAAATAGCTGCAGAAGAAGATTGTTTGTAAATTAAAACATTGTGTTACAGTATAGATAAAATCCTCCTTTGAGCTCTAGAGAATAAGACTGAATGCCACCAAGACCCTTGTTAACTTTCAAACTACAAGTGGTTTGTTGCAAAGTCATTAATGAATCCATTTCATTCTGTTCTATCATTTAGGTTATTGAAACCATGTGTAAATTCTAATCTATTTAAACTACTGAAATTTACCAGAAGTGGAAGAGAAAGAATTATTTCTCTAATGCTTTTGGGGATGAAATGGTTTTTTTTTTTAAACAAATGAGCTTTACCACACAGTAACTTCCCTCCAATGGATATCCAGAACTGGGCCCTTTCTGAATTATATAAATGTGTGAGCACCAAGACTTTAGTTATACAATGATTATTGTGAATAGTGGCGTTACTGATATCTGGGTTTAGGACTATAATTGAAAGGAGCTTAAAATCCAACCTTGGAGAAAGATTCAAAGAATTTATGAACTTTATCATCTTTTACTGACTCCTAACATGTTTTTTTTAGACCCCAAGGGATTATATATTTGGTGGCAAAGAAATTCAGAATTTTAAGGAAAGATGTGTAAAGAATTAAATTAGACCTGATAGAGAGTCTTTAGTCATCCTAACCTTCTACCTTTACCTTCTTCTATTTTGCCCCTATCTTTTCTACCTTTTCCCCATTTTTTTTTCCCTTGACCTGAACCTTAACCAACCAACACAACACAAGGCTTATATATAACAGTTCTTAAAAGGAATATGTTGCAGTTATCAAGATGGAATTGTACCAATGATACCAAGAAAGATGAAGGGAAAAAAAAACCCAAGAAAACAAACAGAATATTCCCCAACTGTTGTAACCACAGTTTTCAGAGCAGTCAGGGACAAGAAGTATAATCTGATCCAAGCCAGAAAGGCATGTACTCTCTTCCTCTGACCCTGTGAATCTCCAATTTTGCTTCAACTTGGAGACTTAGCTGGTGTCCAGATATTTGCACATTAACTGAATATAGCCTTTATCTTTTCTCTGATACTCTGAAATTTTTTTGGATAGATGTGGGCCAAGAGACGACTAAGGATATTTTTTTCCCATTTTTTTTCTTCTTTCCCTTGACCCTTGCCCAACTTTATTTAAGCTGTGGGGCTCTGCAAACTTGTATGGCTAGCATTATTATTATTATTATCATTTATTAATTAATTTATTTTTTGAGAGAGAGAGAGAGAGAGCCCGTGCATATGCACGTGTGTGAATGGTGTGTGGGGAGCAGAGAAAGGGAGAGGGAGGGAGAGAATATTAAGCAGGCTCCATGCTCAGCATAGAACCTCATGTGGGTCTTGATCCCAGAACCCTGAGATCATGACCTGAGCTGAGATCAAGAGTCTGAGGCTTAATTGACTGAGCCCCAACGTTATTAACTTACAACCAGTCTTAAGTTTATATGCAATTGTAATGATCAAATCATGCATGTTGAAACATTTGAAGCATGATTTACATATATAAGAATGGCAGACCATCAGTGAAGTCATGAGAATTAGCTTATTGTTTCTCTAAAGTTCTTTCTTCGAGCATTACTTATTAAAAATTTCAAAATTGCAAATATACCTTCAGAAAGAAAATCTAGATAAACAAAAACAAAAACAAAATAAGACTTGTGTGTCTCTTTTTATGTCATGAGTAAAACAAACAAAAAAGTAACTCATTCCATCCATAAGTAAATCTGTGTATGAGACATGGGAAATGTACAGCTAGATTTAGGGAGCAATACAATGTTAGCCCTACATTTACTGCTTGGAGAAAGAAGCAAAGAGAAGCAAGAGTTAGGGAAAAGAACTTCAGCAAGCTTTATTTTGCATACATAAAGTTCTATCCCTAAAGCTGTTGGAAATGTGCCCCAACATTTCATACTCTTCGATTTAGACCAGTTCAGTATGTTTAGAGAGGGTTACCAGGTAAAACATATTTAGTGATATTTAACATCTTTTTCATTCTAAAAGTCATAGACAAATCAAAAGCCAAAATTCGGTGATTTATAAGTGCAAACTCTATATCACACACAGATAATGACTTATAAATTGTTCATTTGCCCACATGTATGCACTGTTCTTTAGAGCACAATAGAAATGACAGGTTGCATTATTCCCATTTAAGGGATGATACAACTGAGACGAAGACGATTTACGTGGATTGCGCAAGGTCTCCAAGTAGTCTGCAGAGGAATTAGAACTACAAATCAGATTTTCTGACACTATTACAGACATAAGATTCAGCTGTTGTAACAGAAAATATAGCATGAGACAGGATGGTCTTAACAACCAAGACATTTTTTTAAATTATAGAACTTCTTGACCAGCATGGTTTTGATATTTAAATCTATTACAAGTACTGAAATATAAAGGACATGTGGTCTGCCAAGAGAACAACCAACCTGGATATACTCTTAATGAAATTGACTGTTATTTGGGAAGTTTGGGGGAGGAAATACTTCCTAGGCTTAGCATAAGGTTTGCATGCTATCTGCTATTACAGAGAATATGGTTTGACAGAATATACTGCTATTAATATAGAAGAAACTCATACAATATAGTCTATTTTCTTTTTATATTCAACCACTTGTACTGGGCTGCAGTGTGCCACGGAGAGCCGCTAACAGAAGAGTCGTCATTTGGCAGTGCGTTCAGATGACATGCTAGTCAAGAATATATCTGAGTTAGAACACCTGGCAAACCCAAGTAGCTTCTAAAGCATCCCTCTAAGGCATACTTACATCTCAGAACAAATAATTGTGAGCTATAATTCCCATGAATGCATGCTTTGGGTGGCCGAATCATTTTGCAATTTGCTTAAGTAAAATTACGCCTCAAAATTTTAATGATGGTGAAGGTGAAAAAAGGAGATTTAAGAAATAATTACAATTCATTTTAAAAATTTACTATTCAAACATTTTTTTTTTTTACTTGATTTTGCAGGGACACATACTAGTGTAGCTTTAGGATCTTATAGAAAGATTTCAGTGGGAAGAGTCTACCGTGAATTAAATAGTAAGGTTCTCAAATTGCCTGTATTTACAGCAAAATCTTTTAGTTTCTATTTTTCTATGTTCTAACTCATACATTTTAAGGATACTCTAAGCAGAAAATTAAAATAGGTATTAGACAACTAGACAAATAAAATATAATGTTTCATGTGTTCTTAAGAATGAATTAAAGCCCGACTTTATAGATATAAACAAATTTTATCAGTTACTATGAAAAGAGGACTTAGGACAACTAGGTTCTGGTTTAAAGAGGCTGGATCCTAATTCAAGGGTAAAATTCAGTAACAGGATTGACATGGCTGGTAGAAACAGAGCTGAGTAGCCCTTGGAAGTTCCAAATGTTTAGGATTGCTCATAATTTATCTGTTTCCTGGATTAGATGGGAGGGACTAATAATCCCTCTATATTTTTTCCATCGGTGAGGACAGCCGGATATAAAGTATTGAGTTCCCTGCCCTTCCATATTAACCAAGAGAGCACACATTAAAAGCTAATATATCTCTTTTATGGTTCAAATAGGCCCATTGGTGTGGGGCAGGAAAGAAATCAAATGCTTCTCCACTAATTGGGGGCCATTGACTCAAAGAGCAGACAGGCTCCTTGCTAATTGTGGGGGGCGAAAAAAAGGATTTCCTTTTTTAGTATGGATTTAGACTATGGCCAAGAGATAAGTTAATATCTATCCATGATAGATATACTTACTTGAATAGCTCCACTTGTTAAAGGAAGTAGTGGAGCAGAGTCAGGTGAGAATTTTGATCAGGGGAACACTAACTCTTTGTTGTTCTTCATTCATCCCTGGGGCTGATGAAACTTTGACATTGGGTACTGGTAGATATCCTGTCATTTGGGCAACCCTGGGGCAGCTGCTTGAGGCTACAAGACTCTGACAAGGAGCAATGCATAACAACAACAACAACGATGACAAAACACATGCTGGGCTTCTTCCAGGACAGACACTCTTCAAGCCTTTGTATATAACAGTCTGTTTAATCTTCACAACTGTGTAATAATATAAGTACTATTACTATACTCATTTCACAGATAAAGAAATATGGGCATAGGGAGATTTGAATAACTTTCCCATAGCCATAGGGTGGCAAATCCAGGATATTCACCTAAATAGTTCGAAGTTTGAGTCTATGCTCTTGACACTGCTTTCTAAATTTATAATAATGGTGATGAGTGGGAATAAGATTTGGAGGGAATGATCTGAAGCAAGATGATTTCTTCTACAAGAAGAGAAGAATAATTGAATAATTGAAGAATAATTGAAGTATAATTAACATATAATGTTATATTAGTTTCAAGTATACAACATATTAATTCAACAGTTCCGTACATTACACAGTGCTTGCCACGATAAGTATAGTCACCATCTGTCACCATATGATTTCACTTACAGGTAGAATCTAAAAAACAAAACAAATGAACAAACAAAATCAAACAGACTCTTCTCTAAGGAGAACAAACAAGTGGTTGCCAGAGGGGAGGTGGGTAGGGGGATGGGCAAAAATGATGATGGGGATTAGGAGGTACGCACTTCCCTTTGTAAAGTAAATGTAGTGCTGGGGAAAAAGAATACATCCCATGGAATATAGTCAAGAGTATTGTAATAATGTTGTATGGAAGGCTTTTGTTTTTACGGAAGTCCTCAGTATTCAGATTCCTTCCATATTTAGACCCACAGAAAATTGAAGATTCTCTGAAATTTTGGCAGGAAGGTGGAGATTTTCCAGGGTGTATGGAAATTCCCTTCTAAAGTTACCTTAACCCTTCAGTAACAACAACAATAGCAAAGTACATGCATAACAAAATCTTGTGTACTGGGCTTGGGAGAACAAAACTGGCAATAAGCTCCACTCCCAATCCTTCCCCAAAAAAGAGAAGTGGGATAGCAGCCCATGATGTGGACTCTGACATGAGTTTCCCCTGCTTATGCAGAGTAACAAATGACAGCCCAAAAGCTAGGAGATATGGAATAGAACTGTAGCATTACTGAATAAACAATGGGAGACAATGACACCAAAACTTCTACTTTTTGCAAAAGATTAGAGAAACAGAAGGACCTCAATAGAAATCTGGCTGCACATATTAGGTAAATGTGTTACATAATATTTTTGTTAATTAAATAGCACTATATGAGGCACCAAAGAGTGAATGCATCCTGCATTTTATGTATTTTTAGGAAGCCTGGTAAATGAAAAGAAATGCATAACTTAGAAATGCTCAACTTAGAAATGCTCCCTGAAATTAATTACCTGGATACCTTTATAAAAATTTTCCATTTTCCATATTTTTACAGAATTCATTACTTCTTTACCGCATGTTAAATGTAGATAATTCTATATACTCAGAGTTGAATTTACTTTAGTGTTATTTAGTTTAATTTAGTTTTCCTTTGTTGAGAATAAAAATGAGATGCTATAGGTAATGGGTCCATAAATGAAAATGTAATAAGAATGAACTGAAAATATTTTAGAGATCATTTTATTTCTCTTCACTGGTAGGTATTCATATATTCTCTTCAAACCTAAACATAAGAATTTTCTGCTTTGAACCAAGATTATTTGTGATGTAAGAAATAGAAGATCAATTAATTGGAAGGGTTTTAGATTATCTCACAGAACCCAAGAAGGGTTAGGCTTCAATAGAGACAGAACCAAAGAACCCCAAACTCTAGGAAGAAAGTCAAGTCTGTTCTCTTAAAATTTCTCTACTGTTCTATCCCTCTCTTTGAAGCAAGCTTGCTCTACATGGTTAGCCCCAGTAGTACCAGGTCTTTCAGAGGACCCACCTCTGCTGAACAAATCCTGTCACATTTAATTATAAATGTCCAGGAGAGATCATTTGATTGGCTCATCTTGGAAGAGGTGCTATGCCCTGGTCAATCAAATATAATGTGTGGGAAGGTGGGAGTTGGACATTATGTAGGGTGTTACAGGAGAAAGGACGTGAAGAGATCATGACCATGTAGGTCATGGACTGAGCAAGTCTTCCAAAGGATAGCAATGTGATCTAAGAATAATTTCTAAACAGGTCTCTTTCTCTCCTTACACTCCACACACACATACATATACTCATAGCCATACATATTGTTGGTGAACATTGATGGGGTCAGTTCCACTAAAATAGCTAAATTCTTCTGTAAAAGACTGGAAATGCTTCCTTTGAACCAGGTTATTAGATATCTATTAATATAGCCTCAGTTTATCATTGCATTTAGAAAAATAAGGAGCATTTTTCTCCCTGGGTGGCTCAGTGGGTTAAAGCCTCTGCCTTTGGCTCAGATCGTGATCTCAGGGTCCTGGCATCAAGCCCCGTGTTGGGCTCTCTGCTCGGCAGGGAGCCTGCTTCCTCCTCTCTTACTGCCTGCCTCTCTGCCTACTTGTGATCTTTGTCTGTCAAACAAATAAATAAATAAAATCTTTATTAAAAAAATAGTAACAGCTGACCATGGTCAATTTAAATTTTGTTTAGCAAATACTCACTCTAACCCAGTTTACATCTGTTGGAAGAACATATTTCCTATGGCACTGATGTTGGGCTTTGACATGTGACTTGTCTTGCAATGGCCTACTAGCAGACAACAAGCATGTATGAGCTGGGGCTTCATACATGCTTGTGCAGGGGGGCATGCTTACTTGTGCTCCTGCTTTTGACAAGAAGCAGCATATGCTTTGTGCCTAATGGCTCAAGGGGATAAAAGACATCTACATCCAAAAGACTGGGACCCATCCCACATCTTGGACACCAGCCCAGGGAAGCTTCTTAAATCCACTAAACCCAGTTGTGTTAGACATGTAAGCAAGAAAATAAATGTACTGAATGTTACTGAAATTGTGTGTTGTAATTCAGTGAAAAATAATCGATACACAGCATGTATTAGTCATGTTATTTCATTTCATTAACTACCTGACTTATACTATGGGTTCATATTAAGTTAGTATGAAGTTAAATGCCTAGATTTTTATCATAAAACATCTACTATGTTGGGTTTTAATATATCTTTCATAAAAATTGGATGTTTTCTATTTATCTGCATTAAATGTACATGTTTACATGTTACTATGTTTACATGTTACTATGGCCATTTTTTTTTTCTCCTTTTCACCATGGAGGTTGTCTAAAAGCCACTCTGAGTTTAAATTCTTAACTCCAAAAATTGGGGTTTACTGTATTTATAGCTGAATATGAACTCAGAATTCAGATGCATTTGTCCACATTGACATCAAACACTGAAAATTTTAAATGTTTATGGGTAAGATTTGTAAATAATAACAAAGAATAAAAATATGGTAGGTAGAGAGAACTTAAACACCTTTTTGATTGTTCTTTCTTTACTACTGGTTCTTAGCTCATGACTTCCTTTAGTAGTTGACTTAGATTTGGTAGTTGAAGATATACTGACTTTCAAAGGTAGAACAATTGATTCACAAATTTTATGTTTTACAAATAATTTTTAAATGTTTTCTGAGTAAAACAACTTCCCAAGTCAAATGCATTAAAGAAAATAATTGCATGGAAAGATTTTATATTTACAAATAATGCATTGCATCTAACTGGTCCAGTGTAACTAAACCTTTTTTGTCTATACTGAATTTTTGCCCAGTGAAGACCCAATTTTAAGCATTGTCTAGGGTGGCTAGGTATTTCTAATGCTATTTTAATCTAGGAACTTTTTGACATTTGAACAAGGAGAGTAATAATAAGAGTTAATGAGTTTTCACAAAAATCATGTGCTTCTCTAATAGACTTCAAGTGACCTCATTGAGTTTTCACTTTACCTTAAGCACAGTTTTCTTGAACGAGATGTTTGGAAATCTTTGAAGAAAATCACTCAAACTGGGTATTCAGAAAATAGTATGAATTGCTTCATAAAAGGAAAATATGACCCAGTTTCATTTTATAATTTAAAGTTGTTACTGAAGTAGAAAAAGTCAATGTAGGAAAAACCAATAAAACTTGCTCTGCAATTAAGTATTATTGATGAGGCACACATTCTGTTTTAAATGCATTCAGGAGAAACAATGATATTTTCATTTATTCATTTACATGCTCACCCAACCACACGTAAAGCTATATAGATATATGTGTTTGAAAGATCAATTCTTAACATCTGTGTCTTTCCAACAATATCTGACCATTAGGGAGCTACAACTCCCTTGTAGTTGCTGGGGAAACAATGACAGAACTCAAGCCAGGAATCAATTAAACTAAGGAGACTGTTCCATATCTTTGTTTTCTGGGAAGAGAACAGGTGTTTAATAATTTACATAAATTATGCAAAATCTAAAGCATTTACAGTAACTAGACACTTAGCAACAGACATGAATGAAGAGGTAAATTGGCTGATGATGTTGGGTATTATAGCGGCGCCTGCTAGCACTGCTATTGTTATGGTTCTGTCAACATTTCCATTATAAACACTATTTTTCAGGATTTATATATCATTCCTAAAATCTGCCTTAGTGTTGTGTTTTTTTTTTTTTTTTTTTTTTTTGGCTACTATAGCAGATATGGTCCTCGACTGGTAATGTATCTTATTTGTAAACTAAATATTTTGTGTGTGTAGAAAATTATTGGAATTATATTTAAGTTATTGAAACAAGATAGTAACAGAATTTCAACTCTTTTGTTTAGCTAATATTCAGAAATGACTGCAATTGAAAAATGTGGATTTAAAATGTGCAGTGTGAATTTGAATCTTTGGATAGTATTATAGAAACCGGGTTAGGAACTTTATGCACCTGAAGTGATGAAGTTGATCATTTCAATCAATGAAGAGATTTTTGTTGTTTTTGTTTTGTTCTGTTCTGTTTTGTCTTTTTTGAGAATTTTCCATGTGCTTTGTCATATGCTAGGTTCAGTAGGGAATACAAAGAATAAAACACAGTATCTGTCTAAAATAAACAGTCACCCTAGTTGGGAAATAAAAGACACTTCTAACAATAAATGAAAATGACAGCTGTATATATAACTACATTTTATGCTGATACAACAATAGAATCTTGAATTATTTGTCATAATAAAATGTACTGTTTCAGTATGTTTTTCCCCCCTTGTCAATAACTTTCAACTAGTTGGCCAATACACAGACTTTTAAAACTTCACAATTAGAATATGCTGCTGAATTCTTGCCAGACATGTGGGAGCCTTAAATATCCCTGGGTAAATAAGCCCTTAGGAATAAGACACTTTTGTTTCCTGATGTGATACCCAAGAGGTTTAAAATTCCTTTCACTCTTCATGTTTTAGACAAGTTAAACATAACCTATGTGCCCTGGGAATTTTAAACTCATTTGGCAAAAGCAAAATTTTAGTTAAGTTCGACTCTTCACCTACTCGATACCTGTACCTGTGCAGCTAGCCAGAGTTGGAGGAAAATGCACAACACTGATGACTGGTCTCATTTCAAATTCATGACTGTGAGCCTCAGGAGGGTACTTAACACAGCCACTCATTGTACAATATGTCCCAAGTCTCTTATTTTTCCCACTCTGATGACTAGTTCCCATTTCTCTTTTTTTTTTTTTTTTAGCCTCAATAACTCCTCCCTCATCTTCACTTTTAGGAAGGATCTTGCTTTCTTCTTCATGGAAAAAAATTAAAGCATTCAGATAATTATATCTCCCACCTCCACGGCTAACCTCCTACTCCTTTTCTGCACTCAAATACTCTGCTTTCTTACCTAGTTCTGTAAATGAAGAGTATCACTTCTACTGTGGTTAATCCCTCCCGGTGGACACTAGATTCAGCCCCTCATCCTTTCTCAAAGAAATAGCTCCAGCAATTCTCCCTTCTAGCTACTACATCACTGTGTTTTCCACAATACTCGAAATGGCCATTACAATATACACATAAGATTATTTCTGCCGTCAAAATCAAAATCTTTCTCTTGATTCTTTACCTACCACCAGCCCCCTTCTCAGGAATACTCGAGAACTGTCTCCAGTTGCCACCATGTAGACCCTTTTCCTAGTTCTCTATATTCTCTATTAAATGTTAATTGACTGAGTTTTTGCAGTCCACTCCTTCAACCAAAATTGCTCTTATCTCCATCACTGTGGCTTTTTTGTTCTCATTTCCAATAGCCAATTCTTGTCTTAGCTCCAACACTCAGGGGCATTTGATCCAGCTGATAATTTCCTCTTTTTTGATACACTTTCTTCATTTGATGTTAATAGTACACCACACTCTCTTGGATTTCCCTTACTATATAATTCATTGTCATCATTGCTGGTTTTTCTTCTTTTTCCTCACCTTTCATTGTTGAATGATCAATACTTGATCCCTACCCTCTATCCTTGCTCCTTTGTCAACCTTATCCAGTCTTCAGATAAGATCTAAATGTGCCTGATGCCTAAATTTATATCTCCAGCTCAGACCTCTGCCTAAGCCCCAGATTCAAATATTCAGCTTCTCATTTGATTTCTCCACCTGTTTGTCTAACAGACAACCAGATTCATTGTGACCAGAATAAGATTCCCAATTTTCCTCCAATACTTGAAATCTTCACTTTTCATTTAATGGGAACTCCTTCCTTCTGCTTATTCAGCTGAGAAAAATATGAAATCATACTTGATTCCTGTGTTTCTCTCACACCACACAAAAAATCAGTTTCACTCTATCATCAAAATGTCCTCACAATCTGATGACTTTTCACCACTACTCCATTTCCACTGTTATCACTGTGGGTCAAGACACCATTATTTCTTACCTGGATTACTGCAATAGCCTCCTAACTGGCTTCCATGTTTGCCCATTTAAATCAACTCACAACACATAGACAGACTTTTCTTCTCTCTTTCTTTCTCTTTATTTTTTCAGTGTATCTTCTCTCTCTCTCTTTGTTTAAGATTTTATTTATTTATTTGACAGAGAGAGAGAGAGATCACAAGTAGGCAGAGAGGCAGGCAGAGAGAGAGGGGGATGCAGGCTCCCCACTGAGCAGAGAGCCTGATATGGGACTCAATCCCAGGACCATGAGATCAGGACCTGAGCCGAAGGCAGAGGCTTAAACCACTGAGCCACCCAGGCACCCTATCTTCTCTTTTTTAATGTAAGTCAGATGATATTCTTTTTCTGGAAACACTGCGAGTATTTTCATTTGATGTAGAGGAAGGCTCAAGTCCTTAAAATGGCCTATGAGATTCTACAGGATTTGCTCCTCAAAACCATCTACTTTTATTCTTCTTTCTTACTCTTCTCCAGCTAAAGGACCTCCCTGTGGTTCCTGAAAAATGCTAACAGTTCCTTTGTAGTGTACATTTGCATTGACTATTTCTTCTCCTTGGAAAATACTTCAAGATATTCACAGAGCTCACTCTCTCTTCTCCTTGAAACTTTGCTCAAATTTCCTCCTCTCAGTCAGGCCTGAATGATTCCTAATTCATACTACCACCAGGCCCCCATCATTAATATTCTTTCTTTCTTTTTTTTTTTTTTTTTTTTTTTGACAGACAGAGATCACAAGTAGGCAGAGAAGCAGGCAGAGAGGGGGAAGTGGCTCCCTGCTGAGCAGAGAGCCGGATGTGGGGCTCGATCCCAGGACCCCGAGATCATGACCTGAGCTGAAGGCAGAGACTTTAACCCACTGAGCCACCCAGGCGCCCCCCCATCCTTAATATTCTTGATCCTCAACTTTACTTTTTCTCTAAATGTGGACCTTATCATCTCTTAATGCATTATGTAATCACATCAGTTATTTTGATTATTATCAATCTATCTTCCCCAATAGAACGTAAGCTCTATGAGGATGAAGGAATTTGTTATACTTACTGATACCTTCCAAATTTCTAGATACAGTATCAAATCACATAGATATCAAATAGGTATGTATATGAATTATGGAACTGACCAAGACCCTGGGACAGAGAGTGTCTGAGTTTGGGATCCAAAATAGGGAGGCTCAAGTAGCCTAGAAATGTTCCAAAGCATTCTTCTTCTCATTCTTTCTTCTCTCCGGGAATGGCTTGCTAAGGAAAATGGCCACATGGGAGAAAGTCAAAACAGGAAACATGCTTTTGGGGGAATTATCTGAGTACAGCCATACAGCTATAAAAAAGCCAGGGATTTCCAGGGTGAAATGAGAGAAGTGAAGCTCTAAAAAAATGACCTTCTCATCATCACCTTATCCTTCCCCTGCTGTCCCTCTTCTTCTTTGGCTCCTCATTGGCTTCTTTTCTTTCTTCTTTTAGCTTGAGATAAGTTTCTGTCACAGAAGTGTTTTCTGTTTTCTGTGAAAAGATAACAGAAGTTAAAAGATAACTCTCCAATAAGAGGTAAAATCCTAACAATTATAGAAATAAAAAAATAAATGTGTATAAAAGATTTTATTTGATTTATTAATGAGAAAGCTACTGAGGCATTACAACCAATTCAAAGGAGAATCCAAAGAACAAACGCAGTTGTAGATCAGGAATATTGAAATTAATGTGTAAATTGACACAAAACCAACTTCTTCCACAGCAATCAATTGAACCTGTACTGGACAGAACAGGATTTGCATGTGTATAGGCAAGAATTATCTTGCATTTTTATTAGTTATCTACAATGTAGAGTTAGAAAATAGCTCCCATCGACTCAGAATTGGATAATCAAGTGGAATGTGGTATAGACAGTGAAATTTCCTATTGAAGCACAAATTTTTCCTGTACTCTTAAAGATATTTTAGGATCTCTTTCACAATGATAAAACAGATGGATTTTATAATAAAAGCCATAGAGTAACACTTACTAGTTTCTTATTGCTGTTGTAACAAATTAGGACAAATTTAGTGGTTTGATACAACACAGATTTATTGTTATATTGTATATGTATGAAATACCTTTGTATTATTTTTGATCTTTAAGATAAAGAGATAATATTTCTAGCCTTAGAGAAAAAAACATTAAAACTCCATTTTTATTTTTATTTTGTATAGTTCCAAAAGTCAGAATTCTAACGTGAGTCTGATTGGGCTAAAATCAAGGGGTTTTGGGGCCTGTGTTTTTTTGTTTTGTGTTGTTTTGTATTTTCCTAGAAGCTGTAAGAAAGAATCCATTTTCCTGACTATTCTATTTTATAGAGGGTGCCTATACTTGTTGGTTTGTGGTTTCTTCCTTTATCTTCAAAACTAGCATAAAACCTTCAAATCTGTCTCCCATTCTGACCTCTCCTGACTCTCTTCCATGTTAAAGGACTCTTGCTGACCCACAGAATCCCGAATCTTTTTTATTTTAAGGTCATCTGATAGCAATACTAATTCCATGTTCAACCTTAATGGCCCTTGCTATGCAACATAATATATCACATTGCTATGCATTACAATATACTACAAATTCTGGAGATTAGGAATTGAACATTTGTGGGAGTCATTATTCTACCTAACATAGTGCTAGATGAGAAATATTTAATCTTTAAAGATTTTACCTAGTTAAAATCAGAAATACTATAGTTCACTAGGATCATATATAATTTTGTGTTTTTCAAAGGTAATCTCTAAAATGAGAAAGGAAATGCACAGATTGTGGTCTGTTTATTTAAGAACAAATCTCAAGACATCTATAGTACTGCTATATTTGTGTCCATAAAACATAGGTATACAAATTTGCTTCTGGTGCTTTAAGGAAAAAAGCCCACTCTTTACATTTGCCTAAGAATTCATCACAAACACTCATAATTTAAGATATCTATCCTCCTCTTCTTCAAAAATAAAAATGCTCTCATTCTTTAACTCTCTAGTCCTTGGATCCTTTGGACCGAAATACAAAATAAACATACCTTTCCAGCTGAAAATCCCATGTGCTACTTCTCATTTCTCTTGTTTTATGGTGCAACAAGATGTCTACACAAACACTCTGGCGGTCTTAGGAATCTTCTCAAGGTTATTTGAAATAAGCAGTGTGAGTTAGAGGCACTTTTGTTATCCAGCAAGTTTCAAGGATTCACAGACCATTCAGTCCTTTAGGCCTAAGATAGGTAGAACAAAAACTATGGGTACTTGAAACAATTTATTTCACGTGCAGGTGTGTCATGAAAGGAGTAAAGAGAAAATATGACACTTTCCCACAATCCTAATTGTTGCCCTTTGGGTAGGGTTTGTGCCAGGTGAAGCAGTTTATTCCTCAAAACCTAATCATGTTCATAATAGAGATTTTTTGATACCCTTTAGCAGTTTTTGACTGTGTGAAGTTTAATTCCTGGCCCTAAAGCAAATTGTGGTCTGCGTGCTCTCTGCGACACTTAACTCCTGCTTACTATCTGTCACTGAAAAATTCCTCCAAGTGTTTAAAAACAGTAACAGCGTGGGGCGCCTGAGTGGCTCAGTGGGTTAAAACCTCTGCCTGTGGCTCAGGTCATGATCCCGGGTTCTGGGATCAAGCCCTGCATCGGGCTCTCTGCTCCGCAGGGAGCCTGCTTCCTCTTCTCTCTCTCTCTGCCTCTCTGCCTCTTGTGATCTCTGTCTGTCAAATAAATAAATAAAATCTTAAAAAAAAAATAAAAACAGTAAAAGGGTAAGCAGCAATTAAAAAACAAACAAACAAAAAAACAAAAAAACAGAGAGAGAAAGAAACCAAGAGAAGAACAGCTTTAGTTCTTTGTCTTACATACATTTTTAGAAGGTAGCTTTTAAATTCATCACGCCCCATGCCATTTGTGACCATACGGGTGGACCTTGATTGAATGCACTATGCTAAGTGAAATATGTCAGACAGAAAAAGACAAACACTGTAGCATCTCACTTATATATGGAATCATCAATAAGTAAGTAAGTAAAATCAACTTCTAGGTATAGAGATTAGAAGGGGGGGTTGCTGGAGATGGAAGTGGGAAGGAGGTAGGTGAAATGAACGAAGGACGTCAAAAGTTTCAAACTTCCAGTTATAAAAGAAATAAGTCCTGGAGATAGAATATACAGTGCAACTATAGGTAATAATACTATATTGTATGTTTGAAATCTGCTATGAGACTAGATCGTAAATGTTTTCACCATAAAGAGAAAAATAGGTAACTGTGTGGTGATGGATGTTAACTAATTTTATTGTGGTGAACATTTTTCAGTATACACATTCATTGAATCATTCTGTTGAAACTGATATGTGAAAGCAATATCATGTGATATGTTAATTACCTCCATAAAAGGCATTAATAAATTTTTAAAAAGAAAGAAAAATGTAATAAATTTTATTAATTTATTTTATTATAATAATATATACTATAATAAAAATATAATCTAATTTTAATATTATATATAAAAATTTAATATAATTTTATTAATTTATTTAATACATTTCTTGTCTAAGGCTAGAGAATATTATCTCTTTTTCTTATAGATCAAAAATGAAATGGAAATATTTCACACTTTGTTTCTGCTAAAGCTTTAGCCCTTCATTCCTAAATTTCCAAGACATCAAAAACATTCCCTGGGAAATGTATTTGAAATCCAAACAGAATTTTTTCCTCCTTTCTCCAGAAAAAAAAAAATTTTTTTTTAAAGATTTTATTCATTTGAGAGAGAGAATGAGAGAGGAATGAGAGAGAGAGAGAGAACATGAGAGGGTGGAGGGTCAGAGGGAGAAGCAGACTCCCTACTGAGTAGGGAGCCCAATGCAGGATTCCAGGATCATGATCTGAGCCAAAGGCAGTCACTTAACCAACTGAGCATAGGACTGCGGCAAGAATCGAACAGGAGAATACAAACTTCAAACTTTGTAGGTAATTAGTCAATATCAACTCTTCAGTCTTCCCAGATCCTTTTTTGGCATAAGGCAGGCTATAAGTAAATGGCTAACAATAAAAGAAAAAAATAAAAAACAAACAAACAAAAAATACCCCTTTTATCTTCTTCAGTAACAAAGAATGGCAGCGAGAGCAAATGGTAACTTATTTTTAAGACCCTTGGCCAAGAAAAGAGAAATAACCAAGAACATTTATGTGATTTTGAGCATTCTCAAGATAGACTAAGGGTATCTTGGACAAGTCTACCTTGGTGACCACTCTATGACCTGAAGCGGCCTGGAGCACAAAATTGTCCCTGACTCTGCCCTCTACCCCCATTCTTTCTTTCTTTTAACCACACCCTTAAGTATACCCTGGGAGTATAATATCATTGATTTGCTCTGAAGATATGACTAGGAATTTCAAACTTTCTTGTCTGTAGCTAGACACCAAGATCTGACCTTTAGTGCTTGCATGCTGGTACCTAGGACCTTCTGCCTACACTTTCCTTAAGCTCTTCTTTCCGCCTTATCTCTTAACTAGGGCAAAGGACCCTCTGGTTGTAGCATCTTGTGATGGAAATTGAAACTGCACCTCAAGCAATAATGACTGCCCAGAAAAAGAGCTCTGGCCGCCCAGACCAGTTTGAGCTAAACTCCTACGCTTGGGCAGATGGACCAAAGAGTGACCTACAATGACCTTTACTTCACTGTAGTGCTAAAATCTTTGCCTGAGGTAGAGCATAAGCCTCACTGACATAGCATGCATTGTACGTACAGACATGTTTTCTTAAGAAGCATACACGACATTCTGCCCAGGGGATCCAGGATGCTCTCCTTTCTAAATAGTATCCTAACCCTAAATAAAAACAACCCATTCAGCTTTGCTCTGGGAGACAAAGCTTTGGAAAGTTACTCCTCGAGATGTCTTTATTTGCTACAATTAAGATTTTCTTGGTGCCAAAGTTCACCTGATGCTAGTTTTCATCTGCAGTTCACCAAGAAGCAGACTTCTGCTGGTTGAGTTACATTTCCTCCCAGGTGGTCTACCAGCAAGTAATCTCCAGCCTCTAGGGCTATCAGAGGCTGGGGTTAAGGAAGCTGGAGTTGCAGAGATTTTCTCTGGCAGCTGCCCACAACGAGTTTCTATCCTTAAGTCCTCTTAAGAAGCCTTTTTTTTTTTTTTTTTGTTTTTTTTTTTTTTTGGTTAAGATGGACTTGTGAGCTTTTTTTATGGCTCCTTCAGTCTTTGGAGGTCGTTTTGCACATACTTCCTTTTATAGAGTAATTAGCAAGCAGACAGGAGGCACCTACAGATGGAAGAATGGACCAGGGAGATAAGGCTTCTGTGGGGAAAATCTGGGAGTGGCTGAGCACCTCCATGTGGGGAGGCATGACTCATTTGCTTGCTGTCTATAGACCACCAAATGAGGAGGGGATGCTGAAATCGGTGGGCAGGTTAGTGTGATTGCTATTAGAAAGTCGCATGACCCGCTGGGGTAAGGAAGGCTGCTGAGTGACAACTGTGCTCGGTTGGCCCCTCTTAGGGTCCTTCAACTGCCCACCGATGCCCAGCTCGCAGCAGAAGCAAAAGTAAGGCAGGTCAAGGAAGACTTATAATTGAGACTATCCACATCCCTTTTGGCTTCTAACTTGGCAAATGAGATCAGCACCCAGGATGCATAGATCAAAACCTTTGTGTGCTATCTACCTAGGCATTTGGGGGACCTTACATGTGGTGGCCTAACTTGGAACTGAACCGAGGAAACCAGACTGGGACGCTAAAACAGAACATCGTATTCCTGGAAATTAGGATGTGTTTTCAGTAAGAGAAGGTATGAGAAATGGAGATGAATTTTTTGTTTTTTTGTTTGTTTTTGTTGTTGTTGTTGTTGAGAGGAAAAAAAGTAATTTTGCCTTAAAGTAAGTCTGGACAAAATTGGTATATGGAAAAACAAAGTTGTGTAGAAGGTTTGTGGAAAAGGAATTTTTAATGTGTGGTCAAGCTGGCTAAGATTGAAGTGAATTTATTTATTTATTTATTTATTTATTTTTTAAAAGATTTTATTTATTTATTTGACAGAGAGAGAAATCACAAGTAGGCGGAGAGTCAGGCAGAGAAAGAGAGAGAAGCAGGCTCCCGCTGAGCAAAGAGCCCGATGCGGGGCTCGATCCCAGGACACTGAGATCATGACCTGAGCCGAAGGCAGCGGCCTAATCCACTGAGCCACCCAGGCGCCCCTGAAGTGAATTTATTTAAAAATGAATTTTAATGTCAAAAGTAAGGGATGCAATGTTAGAATTTTGTTTTCTCGCTGTTAAAAGGACACAAAACTTGGGGCGCCTAGCTGACTTGTGGGTGGAGCATGTGACTCTTAATCTGAAGGTTGTGAGTTCAAGCCCCACATTGCGCATAGAACCAAGTTAGGATTTAAAAAAAAAAAAAAAAAAAGGACATACATATTTTAAGTGTCTTCTCCAAGTATAAGTGGAAAAGGCTTAAACTACCACAAACTTATTGCATCTACCAGAAAACAACTGAAAACAACTTTTTTTTTTTTTTTTGAGGATTTTATTGGGGTGCCTGGGTGGCTTAGTCGTTGGGTGTCTGCCTTCAGCTCAGGTCATGGTCCGGGTGTCCTGGGATAAGGACCTGTGTAGGGCTCCCTGCTCAGCGGGGGGCCTGCTTCTCCTTCTCCCACTCCACCTACTTGTGTTCCCTCTCTCTCTGTGTCTCTGTCAGGTAAATAAATGAAATCTTAAAGAAAAAATTATTTTATTAGTTTATTTGAGAGAGAGAGAAGAGATAGCAAAAGAGCAGGAGCGGGAAGGAGAGGGAGAAGCAGGCTTCCCACTGAGCAGAGAGCCCCATGTGGGACTCCATTCCAGGATGCTGAGATCACAACCTGAGTCTAAGGCAGACACTTAACCAACTGAGCCACTCAGACACCCCTGTAGATCTAGCTTTTATAATGAGTGACTTTTGTACCTGTTTCATGGCAGCAATTTAAAACAGAAGCTCTAAAGGCTCTGCATCTTTGTGTGGGTAGAGCCTCTTTGTACTCCTAGAGTGCTAACGTGGCAGGATAGCACTGGGGCTCTCTGAGAGGCCCAAATGTCCTTAGCAGGTGGGATCTTTATGGAAGATGCCAACAGCCTTGCTGTTCATTGTACCAGCAGTCTGTCAATTCCATGGAAGCAGGGTACCATTGGTTCTGTTGACTGTGGTTTCTCTGGCACATTTTGTTTAGCATTGTTATGGGATTTCTATTTTTTTAGTGCCTGTGTCACCCAGCGTTCTTGGTCCCACTCCTTGGAAGAATGAAGAGGTAGACCCGAGGAAGTGTGGTGGGCAATAAAACAAAGTTTATTGAGCAATAGTACAATGCTCCTGGAGAGGGAAGAGACCCGAGAGGGTTTGCCCATTTGACGTTCCAAACTAGGGGTTTGTATAAGTTCTTTTGCCTAAGTATTTTAAGCAGCTGGGGCATGCGGAGTCATGCCAGTCAGGGCTGGATCATACCTGTGTGTACCTGTGTATAAATAGTTTATGTGCTGATGGTCCTTTGGGGCTGACATCTGGGGGCTGCTGTCTTAAATGCCCCTTGCTGGTTATAGTGACAAATGCTTTGTTAATTGCCTTATTTTAGGACTTTTTGCAGAAGCCAATTCTGCAAAGGCTGCAAAACAGAATGTCAGGGTGCTCTTGTCTAAGCTACAAAGCAGGATGCTAGTGCTGTTTGGTCTTAGCTGTCCTGACTCCCTGTCTTTGTGTTGGGGACCCTGGCCCTGACTGCCTCATGGGCCAGCTAACTCCTAACAGTATGCCAGCTCTGAATTTATGAATTAGGGGTCTGGATATACATCCTGTGACTTGTCAAAGCTGTAAGATGTTGAGAAAGTTTTCAACACTTTCATTTGTAAAGTGAGGGGATAGTACCGACCTTGAGAGTTTATTGCAAGTCTCTAATAAGATATCGCAGGAAAATGCTTGGCATAATACGCTACAGCAGGTTCACAATGAACATGCTTCCTTCCTGCCCAACTCATCAAGTTGCATCTAAAATATGCAATGATATTTTTTTTAAAGTTAATTAAAATAGGGAAGAAACAAGAGCATTCCTGTAAGTGTGGAAGTATTTTTGTTTGTTTCTTAAAAACTCCAGTGCTCCCTTGTGAATTGTAGTATTAAAAAAAAAAAAAAATGTCTGAGTGGTAAGCACCATATGCTCTACTGGCTTTATTTTATTTTATTTTTTCAAAAGATATCTCATATCACATTAGTGCAAAGCCCATCTCAAAATGTTATACAGAGACTTTTTGCAGTCTATAATGAATTGTTAAAAAAAAAAAAGCTTTAAATGAGCGATTAAAAACAGGAATTTGTTGAGTTAAATAAAAGCTATCCTTGGAAATGTGGTTTCAACTGAAAAAAAAAAAATCTACATGGAAGTGTTTACTCATAAAGCTTGTTTGATTATCCTCACCTGATGTGTCTCATCCTATGGTCACCACAGGGTAGATTATATAATGTACATTGGTTTTGAAAATGTATAATCTATTCTCCTTTGCCTCAGTGCTTGTATTTCATGCTGACACATTCAGCTGAAGCCCTGTCTGATATATCAAGCTCTTTATGTTGGCTTACTTGATGGTCTGGGAAAGGAAAAAGGACATTAGTGTCTCTTTTTGCTCTTTGGGATACCTTTTAGAGTAATCTCTTTTCAGTAATGGATAAGTAATTTTAAATATATACGTGCATGTGTATGTGTGACACCTCTTTTTTTTGTCTTTGATATCTATCCTAGGGAATATCCAATTAATGAAACAGTGTGCTATACTTGCTCATAAAGAATGAGGTCTGTGCTTGCTCTTATCAAAAAATAATATCTGATTGCTACCATTCCTAAGTCTTTTTTACTTGGGTTTGCTTTCCAGCTCTCAATCTTGGCAGAAACTCAGCCCTTTACTGATCTTGCATTCCCCTCCACTACTCATTTTTAGGGACTTAGCAATTCATGTTGTTCCTTGACTCATACCCAAACAAAGGTTTAATATTATGGAATATGTACAGCAGAGTCAATTAAATTGCCAGTCAGCCAGTTAGAATATATTTATACCTGTCGCTAATTGTTCAGATTCGTGGTTGTATTGATTCAACTTTGACAGCTCACGCCAGTTGGAAAAGTTACAGACATGGACGGCAGAGATAGGCTTCAGTCTTACTCAGTGATTTTACAGATATGACCAAAAAAGAGTAAGTTACATGGGTAATAAAAATGGCAGCCTTAACTTAATTGACTTGAGTAATGGATCTAGAAATAAAGTTTATTTATTTGAAGGTTCCAGCAAGAGAACTCATCTCTTCATATAGCCTTATTTTAAGAACGGTTTACCTTTATCTGGAAATTGATCAAGAATTGCAGCTTTAGTTTGACACACATGAAATGAGGGAGAAGCAAAGGGAGGCCTATGAGCTCTACCAACAATGGTGATCAATGGAGCTTAGATGTCACAGGCAGACCATACTCATTTCTGGAATTTATTCCAAGCATTGAGCAACTACCTGGGAAAGGAAAAGCGCTATTTACACTTTATCAGCAAGGAGAGAGAAAGCGTCCCATGCCTGCCATTTTCACATAGTAAATTTTGCCGAAGATCTCTCTTCAATCTGCTAGGGGAATATAGAAAAACCTTGATGACATATTCATGGGTTATTCTCTTAGATGACCTAACTTCCTTTCAAAAGGGAAGTTCTGTGTGAAGCTTATTGCTTTGAGATTGGTGGAGATGAGGGCTGCTTGTATTGTTTATTTAATCTGTTACCAGATTTTTATGATTTTCTATTCTCTTTCTCCTGACAAATTGTGAGCCTTTATATCCTTCCTATTGGATATAAAGTAGACTTGAGGATAAGTACTTTATCAATTATTTTCTTTGTGTTTTCTTTCCTTCCTTCTCCAGATTAGCATAGTGATCCATACAGAACATATCCACAAAATGCTGTTCATTGTATGAATCTACTCTCTTTAGATAGACGTAACTTGACAAATTTGAAGCTGTCAAAAACTACATGTAAAGGTCCTAATTTTCACATTCAGTGTTGCATCCACCAGCCAAGAAATGTTTATTTTAAACATTAAGAAATTCTTCTTGCTTGATGAGTATAATTATGATGTACTGAAGAAGTTGGTTTGAGTATTTAGCATTCATTTGTAGGAAAGACCTCTTTTTTAGCATTATTTTTAAAGAATATATTTCAAAGGTATGCACTGCATTCCTGTCCCTGTAGACTTAGTATCACATACTTGATGAGCATTTGCCCAATAAGACCTATTACTTAAATACAATACCAGAGTTTTCTGGCGTGCTCGAGCATAGCACAGATGACTTGATGTGTGTTCTTATGGCTATATTGTTTTGTATCATTCCTAGCTACAGAGTGCAAATTTTACATGAACTTTGTGCAAAAACAGAGCTTCAAATGTCTAATTCTTTTCCTTTAGGAAGAGGTTCTGTCAATATTCATTCAAATTGGAAGAGAGAGAATATGAACAGATGGCTGTGGCAAACAGCACATTGCAATTGGGAAGCAGCGTACAGGTACTAGTGAATATGACATTTGGTATTCCATAATAGTCTTGAAAATTAATTTTAAATCAGGCTTCAAAATCATAATAAAGAGCAACTCATATATTATTCATTTTTTTATTCCGAGGGCTAATGTTCAGAGTGTTAAGTACAATATATGCTGGAAGAAGGTAAAGGGAATGTGATTTTCAATTAAACACATAAAGTGTGTTTAAAAACTGCTGGCATGACCTTAGTTATTTTTCTAGGATCACTGAATAACTTTTTCAGTACCCAGAGACTTTTCGCTCCAAGGACTATTTACAATTAAAAGAGAATATAAAGTTAAAGAATGTAAGGGAACTTTTTAAAAAGTTTTAATTTTATGTTTTATGCAGACTCTGGTTGAATTTTTGAAGGTAATTAGTTGGTCGGATGCCAGAAGTGGTAAATATTTTATACTTGCTCATGGAAACAGGTAGCTGGAATGTCAAATTCGTACACATCATCAAAAAGCAGGCAATTATCATCTATGCTAATGTATAGATGGCTGCCTCCAAGGTTCACAGGTAATCAGACCTTTTCTGAAGAGTTCAGCATATATATCTGTTTCTATTCAAAATAAATATTGCCATCTGAATAAAACTTTTGATTTTTTTTTTTTTTGGAGGAGTTGCATGGCGAATGGTGATATTAGGATGGGAAGGGTGGCTTCTTACAATATTATTCCTTTGGGTTACCAGTTCTGATTATCTTTGTGATATTGCAAGCAGAACATTCTTTAAATTAATAGGAACTTTCCTAACTAAAACATTTCAAATTACATCTATTTTTTTTCAAGAGAGGATAATTATGTGAAGCAAAGAAATTAGAAAATGAGAGGTAGCTCCATGAACAAAGGGATTTCAGCACAGACATGCATTATTCTCATGGCATTTGTTAATATCATGTGGGTCTATATGTGATGTGTGTGTGTGTGTGTGTGTGTGTTGTGTATTTGCCTTTAAAACAAATTTGAATTGTTGGAGGGGGGAATGTTTTGCAATTGTGAGGCCATAGTGGGTATGTTTTGTTTTGTTTTGTTTTGTTTTTTCCCTGAGAATATCTCAGAGATAATTATATGTCAAATAAGAGAAAGATTACTTGATGTAAGTGATAGGGATATTGGTGTCCTGTAGACATATGCTGAATTCTTTCTCTAGCACCTACCACTTATGAAACTTTGTAACCAGTTATATAACCTCTATAATTCTCATGTGTGAAATAGGTATAAAAAGAATAGAGATGTCACAGTGCCATTGTAGGGATTATTTAAGTATTATATATAGAACATGATTAAGATGTTTTACCTATTTTTATTGTTTTCCTTTTATGTATCAGTAGGGGTGTACATATGTGTGTCATTGGAATATTAAAATTAAGGGACTTGGGGCGCCTGGGTGGCTCAGTGGGTTAAGCCGCTGCCTTCGGCTCAGGTCATGATCTCAGGATCCTGGGGTCGAGTCCCGCATCGGGCTCTCTGCTCAGCAGGGAGCCTGTTCCCTCTCTCTCTCTCTGTCTGCCTCTCCATCTACTTGTGATTTCTCTCTGTCAAATAAATAAATAAAATCTTTAAAAAAAAAATTAAGGGACTTAATTTTAAATAGTAGATTTTTAGGGAAGGTCTACTTTGCAGGAGGTATTGTGATCAATAATGAAAAAAATGTATTTTTCCAATACGGCAGGATATTTTTGTTGGGTTCTGACATGAATTATCTTATTGGAGTCTCATAAATTCCCTGAAATGAGAAAGCTGAGGTAAGTCAAAACCAACTCGGCTGAGATTATGCAAACTCTTCATGGCAGATAAAGGATTACTGGTCTACGAATCAATTTTATTTTTGTTTTATGTTTTATTTTGTTTTATAAAGTAAACTCTATGTCCAATGTGGAGCTTGAACTCACAACCCAAGAGTGAGGTCAGATGTTCTACTGACTGACCAAGCCAGGTGCCCCAGGAGTCTTCTTGTAGTACCCCATGACCTTCCTATGAAAGTGAAAATTCTTTGTTTCTGATTGCAAGTGAAAATTATTTTACATTCTCCCACTGTCTAAAAAGTCTCGCATCTATTTTCATCATTCAGCCCACTGCGATAAACACATTAACTGTTTATATGGCATCTTAGTCGTTTGACTCCTTCCTATTGATTCTGTCAAATTAAAGGCTAAACTTCACATGGGGAAAATCAAGTGTGCAACATAATTTAATTAAAGGAGACAGACATTTATTAGGTGCTTATGCTGTGCAAAGAAACTACATGGTACATTGTTGATAAACATGCATGCATGTGTAACACCTACATTGTACTCATTGGTCTAGGGAGGGAAGCAGGTCTCATCTGTCCCCAGCAAGATGTCAGTATAGCTGTTACTTGCACACATTACATGCACACATGTGGTCCAAGATTGTTAAAAAAGCATTCAGCACATTCAGGCCTAAGTATGGCATAGTTGTGATGAGTGTCTGGAAGATCCTCCCACAGTGGTCTTCTTCCTTCTCTTATCTGTCTATGTTCCATCCTCTCGCACTCTGCCTCCTCTTCTTGCCTCCTTCCTGGAAGCAAAGAGCTGTGTCATCTTCTGATGATGATGGTAATAGAGGATCCAGAACTTACAGATTTTTTTCAAGGAGGACTGTCTAATAATAGAAAACTTTTTCTTATAAGTAATGACTGTGTCTAAGCCATATATTAAAGAAAACAAAGTCTTTTCTTAGGCCATGATTGTTAAGAAATTAAGAAGGGCTGAAATGTTATTAATTTGAGCCTGGGCTCTGTCACTCAGAACTGTGCAACCGTAGCAAGTTTCTTAATCTCTTTGAGTCTCAGTTCTTTATTTACAGTATGGAGGTAATAAGAGGGACTATTCTTGGGGTTGTTGGGAGGTTTAGAGGAGTTAATATAAGTGTAAAGCTCACAGGTTATTGCTTGATGCCTAGGAAATGCTTGGTGTATTCATATTATTGATATTATGGTTTTTAAATTTGTATATTTTGCCATAAACTTACTCATTACCATGTTGAGAAGGAAGGAGTGAGAGGAAAGTGAAACCTAGCCTCTAACAGATATGCACACTAATTGGTTAATTAAATGATTAAACCAAATTTTCTGTTTATTCAGAAATATTTTGGTGTTTTGAATCTCTTCTCATATACAAGTGTCACACATCACATGCAAATATACATCCAAACAACAAGAGAGTCTCTGCAGATGTTGAAGGGAATATGCATTTTCTTCTTTTTACAAAGAATATTTATTTTATTTTAGAAAGAGAGCAAGAGTGCAGGAGAGAGGGGCTGAGAAGAGGGAGGGGAAGTCTCAGGCAGATTCCGCATTGAGTGCAGAGCCCAATGCCAGGCTTGAACTCACCTGAGATCATAACCTGAGCCCACCTGAGCCGAAACCAAGAGGGAGACACTCAGCCGGCTGCTTACCGAGGTGCCCCTGCATTTTCTTCCTTTAAAATACATTTTTTTAAAACTTTTTACCATTTTGTCACCTATAAATAGAGAAAAGAATGGAAGGAATAGGGCACCTGGGTGGCTCAGTGGGTTAAGCCGCTGCCTTCGGCTCAGGTCATGATCTCAGGGTCCTGGGATCGAGTCCCGCATGAGTCTCTCTGCTCAGCAGGGAGCCTGCTTCCCTCTCTCTCTCTCTGCCTGCCTCTCTGCCTACTTGTGATCTCTCTCTGTCAAATAAATAAATAAAAATCTTTAAAAAAAAAATGGAAGGAATATAGTGCTGTAGGATCGCAACTAATAGAATGATTAATTTTATTTGCTGTAAGGAGTAATGGAACACATTTGAATCTTGATCTTAAAGGATGAGTAGGAATTCATGTCAGGTAGGAAAAGAGAATTCGATCTGAGGAATGAAAATGGGATAAATGAAATCACAGAAACAGAAAATACTCAGAGGGCATCACTAAACCACTGGAGGAGTGTTTTTTAGTGAGTTTTCTGGAAATAGACTTAGAAACAGGGTTGCACATGGCGGTTTATTGGGGAGTACTTTTAGAAGGGACACCTGTAAGAAAGGGAGGAAGGCATGATTGGGTGGGGAAAAAAAAGTGACCTTCAAAGCAATGGTAGCTGGATTCTCCACCCCTCTGGAACTGGTATGGCCTTCAGAGTTGTCCCTAAGTGAGGTGAGAGGGCTGGCTGTCTGTGTCCCTACATCATCAGTCTTAGGTGGGTACTGACTTTGGAAGGACGAACCTTGGGCTAGACCTCTTCTTGGCCTAGAGCAGAGCTTCTGTGAGCCGTACTGCCTCTGTCCTAACCACTTCCCACTGGTGAGTGGTGCTAAGCTATGTGGAGACAATATGGAAGCATGAAACCTTATGCACTGAAGTAGGCAGCTCCTGTAAGGCGTAGTTTGCTAACCCTGAGCCCAGAGTAATTCTCACTGAGGGGTACCCCTTGGAGACCTCAGCAGTTGATACTAGAGGGGCTGAGCGATGGGTACTTGACCCTCCAGAGGGCATTTGGACAGAGCACTGTGGGTGCGCTGCAGTTCACCCCCTGTCTCTTTCAGAGCTACCTGTTTCTTAGGGTGAAGTTTGCCTCATCCGTTCACCTTCATCTAAGGCAGTTCTACATTCCTACTTCAATTGAAATAGGTCAGCACTTTTTCTTCAAAGGTAATCATAACAGAGTGGTAATACCATCTCCTTGTCAGGGCTTTTATACAAGGGGAGAAAGCTCCTGCGTCAATAAACTCTTTGTTAGCCAGTTTGATGTATCACTTCCCACCACCCCCACTGACTTGGTCTAGCATTCTGAGAATCCAGGGCCATGCAACTTTTCTGGCTCATGCTGGTTCCTGTCAGCTAGGTTCTGCAGGTCCTTTGGCATTTACCCCCTCTTCCTCAGTACCAGGGCCAGCAGATCCCCAGTCAAAGTTGTGCTGAGACTTGTCCTCAGTTCCTCAATTATTGGTCTGATTGCCAGAGGGGGAAGTGGGGATAGACTGTGAGTGGGAAAAGCTTCAGGGTCCTGAGAAGAAGTTAATCTTGGGGCGCCTGGATGGCTCAATTGGTTAAGAATCTGACTTTATTTCAGCTCAGGTCATGATCTCAGAATTGTGAGATCAAGCCCTGTATCAGCTCTGTGCTCAGTGTGGAGTCTGCTTGAGATTCTCTCTCTCTCTCTTTTCCTCTATCCCTCCCCCTGCTGACATGCTTGCTCTCTCTCTCAAAATAAATATATCTTCCTTTCAAAAAAAAAAAAAAAAAAGTTAATCTTGATTTCATATTACCTGCCCTTAGTTCAAATGTACTCTCACCTACCACAGTTTCTTAAATTACAATTACACTGGCAGGTTTTTCAGCCTGATAAATAACATAGCAAGAGGGGATGGAAACAGCTACTATGCCATAAGTCTGAAAATACCTCATAAATAGAAAATAGGGCCATTGGGCCTTTCTTTTTAGTACTAGTATGCTAACAACAGGGGGCTCTGAGGTCAAATGAAAAGGAGGAGATTTTGCATATAAAGGAGGAAATCTCAAACAAACTCTTTAACAAACACTGTTAGGTCCCTCCCAATAGCATTGTCTCCTTTTCCTTTACTGAAATATTCCTGATTTTTGTTCTAGCAAATTGCCACTGAAACTAGAGACCTGTACCAGCCTCCTTTGCACCTATAGTAAACTACATGACTAAGTTCTGGTTAAGGAGTTGTAAATAAAAGTATTGTATAAGACTACCAGAATCTTCAAAAAAGATTGGGAGGAGGGACTCTATTTCACTTCCTTTCCTTCCTGAAACATAAAACAATGGGTAGAGCTCTAGTAACTATCTTGTGAGGATATTTAATCTTTAGGCTTGAATTTTGCCCTAGAGATTTGATAATTACAGGGTAATTTTTGTTCAAATTTGGTATTTTTACCATTGAAATGTCTCTACAATGATAACTTATTACATTATCCTAGTATTTTCCTTTGATCTTATTACAGAGTCTGTTCTGCTTATTTTTTTTTTAATTTTAATTTTTATTTATTTGACACACAGAGAGAGAGATCACAAGTAGGCAGAGAGGCAGGTAGAGAGAGAGGAGGAAGCAGGCTCCCTACTGAACAGAGAGCCCCATGTGGGGCTTGATCCCAGGACCCTGAGATCATGAGCCGAGCCGAAGGAAGAGGCTTAACCCACTGAGCCACCCAGGCACCCCTGGTCTGCTTATTTCTGATAACATGGTTGGACATGAGAAATAGAAAGAAAACATTTTCACCCCTGGGCAGAAATTGGCCTTTGGTGTTGTGTTTAATGTACTGTGTAATCATTTTCAGATCAAAATCTATGTGGTCCCCAAATCGATTTGGATTCAAGTCTTTACTGCCCACGAGTGGTGATAAGAGGATACTCAAAGGGAATGGTATTGGGAGAATGGCTTCATGAAGGTAGGGAGAATACAGCCTTTGATATGCTGCTGATTGACTCTCCTAAGTGGAGTGGTCACAAACCCCAGGAGTCCTTAGGTTTAATGATTAAGATCAATGATTTAAAATAACTAAAACTTCAGGAACAGTATTGGGTACATTGGCGAGGCTTACTCTCTGCTCGTGATGTCTCCTTTCATGCTGATGAAGCTTTAGGAACATAATGCTCCTGGGTGCTGTCCACTTTCCTTTTCACTCTCCCACCTCCCAGGGGAAGTAGAGTGATTTATTTAACTATGGAGAGATGAGGAGAAGGGCGTGCACAGACCAGACTATTGCTCTCTTCCTCTTGTGCATCCTTTGGGCAGCTCATTCCCATGTTCTCAGTTCTGTGTCTGGTAGTTCAGCATTGCCTCTGCCTGCATTGGTAGTGGATGTTACTGGAAAGTTCAGTTTTGGGGAAACCTGCAATATAACACAATTTTCAATATCAAATGTGCATTCAAAAAAGTGTGTAATATGTAGAGACTGTATTGAATTATTAAGTAAACACCTGTGTAGTGATTACCAGAGTAGTCAAAGAGCATGGCTAACACTTCTGTGTGTCCTTTCTGGGATCTCAACTCTATCTCTACAATCAAAGGTATTGTTATCTGCACTTTATGTATGCTTTTCTCTGCACTTTTTTTTTTAATTTCTTTTCAGTGTAACAGAGTTCATTGTTTATACACCACACCCAGTGCTCCATGCAATACATGCCCTCCATAATATCCACCACAATGGAATGGGAGAAGATATTTGCAAATGACAGTACAGACAAAAGGCTGATATCCAGGATCTATAAAGAACTTCTCAAACTCAATACACACAAAATAGAAAATCATGTCAAAAAATGGGCAGAAGACATGAACAGACACTTCTCCAAAGAAGACATACAAATGGCTAACAGACACATGAAAAAGAAGTTCTTTATAGATCCTGGATATCAACCTTTTGTCTGTACTGTCATTTGCAAATAACTTCTCCCATTCCATGGGTTTCCTCTTTGTTTTGTTGACTGTTTCCTTTACTGTGCAGAAGCTTTTGATCTTGATGAAGTCCCAAAAGTTCATTTTCTCTTTTGCTTCCTTTGCCTTTGGAGACATATCTGAAAGAAGTTGCTGTGGATGATGTTGAAGAGGTTACTGCCTATGTTCTCCTCTATGATTCTGATGGATTCCTGTCTCATGTTGAGGTCTTTTATCCATTTGAGTTTATCTTTGTGTACAGGGTAAGAGAATGATTGAGTTTAGTTCCTCTACATATAGCTGTCCAATTTTCCCAGCACCATTTATTGAAGAGACTGTCTTTTTTCCACTATATATTTTTTCCTGTTTTGTCAAAGATTATTTGACCAAGAGCTGAGGGTCCATATCTGAACTCTCTACTCTGTTCCACTGGTCTATTTGTTTGCTTTTATGCCAATACCATGCTTTCTTAGTGATCACAGCTTTGTAGTAAAGCTTGAAAGCAGGCAACGTGATGCCGCCAGTTTTGTTTTTCTTTTTCAACATTTCCATGGCAATTCGGGGTCTCTTCTGATTCCATATAAATTTAAGGATTATTTGCTCCAGGTCTTTGAAAAATACCGGTGGGATTTTGAACAATGTTTATTCTTCTGATCCAAGAGCATGGAATGGTCTTCCATATTTTTGTGTCTTCTTCAATTTCTTTCATGAGTGTTTTGTAGTTTCTCAAGTACAGATCCTTTACCTCTTTGATTAGGTTTATTCCCAGGTATCTTATGGTTCTTGATGCTATAGCAAATGGAATTGATTCTCTAATTTCCCTTTCCGTGTTTTCATTGTTAGTGTGTAAGAAAGCAACTGATTTCTGTACATTGACTTTGTATCCTGCCCCATTCCTGAATTGCTGTATGAGTTCTAGTAGTTTGGGGGTGGAGTCTTTTGAGTTTTCCATAGAAAGTATCATGTTATCTGTGAAGAGAGAGAGTTTGACTTCTTCATTGCCAATTTGGATACCCTTTATTTCTCTTTGTTTTCTGATTGTTGTTGCTAGAACTTCTAATATTATGTTGAACAAGAGTGGTGGAAGTGGGCATCCTTGTAGTGTTCCTGATCCTAACAGGATGGCTGTGAGCTTTTTCCCATTGAGGATGATATTTGCTGTGGGCCTTTCATAGATAGATTTGATGAAGTTCAGGAGCGTTTTAATCAGGAACGGATGCTGGATTTTGTCAGATGATTTTTCTGCATCAATTGAGAGGACCATGTGGTTCTTCTCTCTTCTCTTACTGATTTGTTCTATCACATCGATTGATTTGCAAATGTTGAACCATCCTTGCAAACCAGGGATGAATCTCATCTGGTCATGGTGGGTAATCTTTTTATTGTGCTGTTGGATCCTATTTGCTAGGTTCTTGTTGAGAATCTTAGCATCCATATTCATCAGTGATTTTGGTCTGAAATTCTCCTTTTTTGTGGGGTCTTTGTCTGGTTTGGGGATCAGGGTAGTGCTGACTTCATAAAAAGAGTCTGGAAGTTTTCCTTCTGCTTTAATTTTTTTGAAACAGCTTCAAGAGAATAGGTGTTATTTCTTCTTTGAAAGTTTGGTAGAATTCCCCAGGGAATCCATCAGGTCCTGGGCTCTTGTTTTTTGGGAGGTTTTTGATCACTGCTTCAATCCCGTTACTAGATATCTGTCTATTCAGGTTGTCAATTTCTCCCTGGTTCAATTTTGGAAGCTTATAGTTTTCCAGGAATGCATCCATTTCATCTAGGTTGCTTAACTTATTGGCATATAACTGTTGATAATAACTTCTGATGATTGTTTCTATTTCCTTGGTATTAGTTGTGATCTCTCCCTTTTCATTCGTAATTTTATTACTTTGGGCCTTCTCTCTTTTCTTTTGGATTAATTTGGCCAATGGTTTATCGATCTTATTGATTCTTTCAAAAAACCAGCTTCCAGGGACGCCTGGGTGGCTCAGTTGGTTAAGCCGCTGCCTTCGGCTCGGGTCATGATCCCGGGGTCCTGGGATCGAGTCCCACATCCGGCTCCTTGCTCAGTGGGGAGCCTGCTTCTCTCTCTGCCTCTGCCTGCCTCTCTGCCTGCTTGTGTTCTCCCACTCTCTCTCTCTCTAACAAATAAATAAATAAAATCTTTAAAAAAAAAAAAAACCAGCTTCTAGTTTCATTGATGCGTTCTACTGTATCTCTAGTTTCTATCTCATTGATCTCTGCCCTAATCTTGATTATTTCCCTTCTTGTGTGTGGAGTTGGCTTACTTTATTGCTGATTCTCTAGTTCTTTAAGGTGTAGAGACAGCTGGTGTATTCTGGATTTTTCAATTTTTTTGATGGAGGCTTGGATGGCTATGTATTTCCCCCACCTTTAGGACCACCTTTGCTGTATCCCATAGGTTTTGGAACGAAGTGTCTTCATTGTCATTGGTTTCCATGAATTGTTTAATTTCTTCTTTGATCTCCTGGTTGATCCAAGCATTCTTAAACAAGGTCGTCTTTAGCTTCCAGGTGTTTGAGTTCCTTCCAAACTTTTCCTTGTGATTGAGCTCCAGTTTCAAAGCATTGTGATCTGAGGATATGCAGGGAATAATCTCAGTCTTCTGGTATTGGTTGAGCCCTGATTTTTGACCCAGTGTGTGGTCTATTCTGGAGAAGGTTCCATGTGCACTCGAGAACAATGAGTGTTCTGTTGTTTTAGGGTGGAATGTTCTGTATATATCTATGAGGTCCATCTGGTCCAACATGTCATTCAATGCTCTTCTTTATTTATTGATTTTCTGCTTGGATGATCTGTCTATTACTGAGAGTGGTGTGTTAAGATCTCCTACTATTAATGTATTCATATCAATATGACTCTTTATCTTGATTAACAATTTTCTTATGTAATTGGTTGCTCCCATATTGGAGGCATAAATATTTACAATTGTTAGATCTTCTGGGTGGATAGTCCCTTTAAGAATTATGTAGTGTCCTTCTGTATCTCTGACTACAGTCTTTAGTTTAAAATCTAATTTATCTGTTATGAGAATTGCTACCCCAACCTTCTTTTGAGGCCCATTGGGATGAAAGATGCTTCTCCATCCCTTCACTTTCAGTCTGGGAGTATCCTTAGGTTCGAAATGGGTCTCTTGTAGACAATATACGGATGGGTCTGTCATTTTATCCAATCTGCAATCCTGTGTTGTTTTATGGGTACATTTAGGCCATTCACATTGAGAGTGATTATTAGAGATAGGTTTTTATTGACATCGTGTTACCTGTGAAGTCTTTGTTTCTATAGATGGTCTCCATATATTTCTGTTCAATGATATTCTTAGGATTTTTCCTCTTTTATAGAACCCCTCTTAATATTTCCTGCAGTGTCGGCTTGGTGGTCACATACTCTTAAACCATGCTGGTCTTGGAAGCTCTTTACCTCTCCATCCGTTTTGAATGTCAGTCTTGCTGGGTAAAATATTCCTGGCTTCAAGTTTTTCTCATTTAGTGCCCTGAATACATCTTACCTGCCCTTTCTGGCTTGCCAGGTTTTTGTGGACAGATCTGACTTTATTCTGATGGGCTTTTCTCTGTACATAAGGAATTTCTTTGTCCTAGCTGCTTTTAAGAGCTCCTGTCTACAATTATGATTCATCATTTTCACTATCAGGTGTCTTGAGGTCTTTCTAGATTCTATGATCTTGGGGGGAGACTGTTATGCCTCTAGTACACGAATGCTAGCTCCATTCACGAGACTGGGAAAATTTTCATGGAGAATTTGTTCAACTATATCTTCAAGTCTTCCTTTACTTTTCTCTATAGTTTTATCACAAATGTATATATTACTGAACACAATAGTTTTGCTTCTTTCTGGATTCTATAAAATTGAATCTGTTATGGGTTGAATTGTATTCTGCCTAAAATTTCTATATTGAAGTACTAATCCCTAATTCTTCAGAATGTAATGTTATGTGGATATAGGGTCTTTGCAGAGGCAATTATGTTAAAATGAGGTTATTAGGGTATCCCCTAATCCAATATGATGGGTATCCTTATAAGAAGAAACTTGGACAGAAGGAGCTGACGTGAAGACACAGGGAGGAGACAGCCATCTACAAGCCATGGAGAAAGACCTGGAAAAGTTCCTTCCTTGCAGCTCAGAAGGAAGTTACCCTGCCAACGTCTTTATCTCCCACTTGTAACCTGCAGAAATGCGAGACAATACATTTTTGTTGTTTGAGCCATCTGGTCTTTGGGACTTTGTCTTAGCAGCCCTAGAAAAGGAATATCGATTTATGCAACATATATCCTTTACTCTCTGACTTCTCAATTTTGTGAGATTCATCCCTGTTATTACATGTAGCAGTATATTTTCATAGCTAAGTTATATTTCATGGTATAAATACTATCAACATTAATAATCAATTTTATCCATTTTGTGGTTGATGGGTATTTTTCTCAGACAAATTAGATTTTTTAAATTTTATTAACATATAATGTGTTTTTTGCTTCAGGGGTACAAGTCTGAGAATCATGGATATTTCCTTTCTAAGCCCTCAAGCAGCCAGTCAAACCATTTTTCACTGACCTTCAGCCCATATATATTGTAGTCTTGGGCCACTTCTTTTTATACTCAGAGTAGATGACTAGATTTGCTGGTTGGAGATCTGCCCCATGGGAAGATTTTCTCTCACCATTGTCTTTCAAGACCATCTGAGTGAAGCTGTTCTATAGATGCCATCCTTGTTCAGCTAGTACCTACCCTCTGGGCCAACAAGTCTGTATTAGCATTCTCTATTTCTAATAACATGTTCCTCATTGCCATCTAAGACCTCACCAAAAGCACCTTTAACATTTATATTTCTATCAACATCCTCTTTGTGTTGATATACTAGAATGAGAGAAGCTTTCTCTCTAGCTCTCCTCTTTCTGAACTCTTACCAGAATTACCTTTAACATACATATTTCTACCAATAATCTCTTTAAGGAATTCCAGACTTTTTCTAGCACGCACTCCAATTCTTCCAGCCTCTGTACAATACCCAGTTCCAAAGCTACCTCCAAAAATTTTTAAGATTTTTTTTTTTTTTTTTTTTTTTTTTAACAGCAAAACCTCACTTCTTGTTACCCAAACCTATTTGTTTGACAGGGCTGTTATACCAAAGAAGAATTTATTTTCTCACAGTTGTAGAGGCTAGAATTCTGATATCAAGGTATTGGCAAGTTTGTTTTCTTCTAAGGCCTCTCTCCTTTGCTTGTGGATGGATGGTCATCTTCTGTTTCTTCACATCCTCTGTACCCGCCTGTTATTTTAATCTTCTCTTCTCATAAGGATCCTCATCATATTAGATGAGGCTCACCCTGGTGACATCTTTTTAACTTAATTACCTCTTTAAAGACCCTATTTCCAAATATAGTGACTTTCTGGGATACTGGGGGGATTAGGACTTCAACATATGAATTTTAGGGGGACACAATTAGTCCATGACACTATCCATGAACCAAGTTCAGAGATTTTCCTCCTCTAGGTAATCATCAGGATTCCCCATGTGGCAGTGAGCTGGGAGAGGTTTTCTAAACCAAGGCCAGTAACTGACTTAGTTGAGCATTTTAGTTTTCTCTGACGTTCAGCTACTCTATGAAGTGCAAGGCTGGAGCCTGGGTTTTCTCCAATCCTGCCAAGAGAGTTGATGAGAGCTTCTTTGTACACAACCCAAAAGGCCCTGGGGGTTATAAATCTAGCTTCCTACTGCCAGTTCTTTGCCTGCAGCTATGGATTATCTTTCTGTGCTTAGCAAAAGTCAGCCAATACCTAAGAGCTACTGTTGTCTCCAAACAGTGGCAAGCCTGATACAGGGGGATTCCCTTTTACCAGCCCACCCTCCTGACTGACTGCCAAGGAACATTACAATATGGCCAACACCTGCACACCAGGGGCTGTCTATCACTCCTGATAGAGTTTCCATTGCTAATTGGGCAGCGAATGAGCTAGCCTCAATTCCTCACGTGTAGCTGACACTACTTTCTCAGACCACTCTTAACACCAATGGTGGTAGGTCTATCGCTCCAGGACTTGCTGAGGTGGAACCCAGAGTATGCAAAGTGTTTTAGAAAACAATACCCCATTAGGAAAGGGGGTGGTGACAGGACTGGGAAGAGAAAGAAGCTGAACTGAGATATAGGTCTTGCAGTATCTTGGCAAAGCTAGAAAACCTGGAAGACAGGTCTGATAGTGAGTACCTACGACTGGAAGGTTCAGGCCTTTAAAACCTGCCTCCCTCAGTAAACAGGAGTGGGTATGAGCAGCTGGCCTGGGAAGGGTGTGACTTTCGGTGCTGAGCTCTGGCCGCTGAAGCATCTGATAATGGAGCTGAGAGCGGGAGGCTGCTTGTAGACCTGCTTCCGGCAGTGGGTCCTCTCTTTGAGGATCTTGGTGAGAATCTCCAATCCAGTGAAGGTACATATTCTTAGAGTATAGCTTAGAAGTTGGATTTCTGGGTGCTAGAATATGTGTATATTCTAACTTCAGTCCATGATGCCAAACTCTTTTCCAAAGTAGTCATTCTATTTATACCCTTATGAAGGTTACAAGAGATTTTAGTTACTTCATTTCTTTTTCAACACTTGGTGCGGTCTGTTGTTTTTATTTTTGGTGCTCTAGTGGGCCTGTAGTGGTGTAATAACTTGGTATTAAATTGCCTACCAACTGGGGTGATTCTTGGTGGAGTGGTTACGCAAGAATTTTGTCCATTAAAAAAAAAAGTGTTGTATTTTGGTCTATAAGCTCTTCATTGGTTATATAGATCACAAATATCCCTTTTTTCCCCCCCTTTTACTCAGGGGCATTGAACGGTATATTTTAATATTTATTTTAAAATAAAAATAAAATGTTTAATTTTTATTTTATTTTATTCAATTTATTGGTCTGTAAAGAGAATGCTTTTTGTGTTTTGTTTAGAAATCATGCTTTTGCTATCCTAGCATCATAAATATATCTTCCTACATCATCTGCTACTTTTGCTGTAGACCTGCAACTCACTTAGAATTAATTTTTGTGTATGATACGAGGTAGAAAAGTTTCTAAAAATTCTTATCCATATGGAGCTAGTTTTACCGCAGCACATTCACTGAAAAGATTACAGATTATTGCCTAACTACTCCACAGTACAAGCTCTGACTTAGAAAGGCTAGGTTTTACTATAGAGACAAATAATTCTCAAGTCTTTGAAGCTTTAAACCTCAAAAGTTATTTCTTATTTATATTCTTTGCTCCTTATGGTTGAGATCTGGCTTTATGCTACCAAGGGTCTATCTGGAACATGGCAGGTCTTGGTGGCAGGAGAGGATGAGGGAAGCATATACTGGTTCTTAGATCTCTTGTCCTGAAATGATACTAACTTCTCATCATGTTTCATTGACCAAAGCTAGTATGTGTCCAACAATTCAGCAACTTTGTATAATATTCCCTTCTGCAGGGCAGGCTGGCAAATTTTAATGAATACTAATGTGTGCTATCACATACCTTTGCAATAAAACAAGTGTCTGTCTGTGAGCTTTACAAGCTTATCTGTTTTCAATTCAATCCTTACACCACTATCACACTGTCTTAATTAATAGAACTTTATAAGTTTCTATAACCAGTACAATAGTATTCTTGCTTTCTTCTCCAAGAATGTTTTGTCTATTTCTTGACCTTTTGCATTTTTGGTTTTATTTATTTTTAATTGGACAAGTTTCACAGGACATAAAAAGGGTTTAGATTTTGATTGGAGTTTTATTGGCTTTATGACCTTATAAAATGAAAATTATTCATTGTTCTTTTGGTTTGGGGAAAATAATGAAATATCTACATACAACATTAACACATTCAAAATATATACTAGTACAAAACAAAAACAAAAACAAAAACAAAAAAAACCCCGTGTCCTATGTACTAATTAATACTTCTTGGAGTATCCTCTTGGAGGTTCCTTCTTGGAGATCAGGAGATTGAGGAAAAAGTTGTAAGAACTTGTCAGATTAGTTAAGAACACAGGATTTGAGGGAAGAAGACAGCAAATTAGTCATTTGAGTCCAAAAATATGATTCATTATGTACTTGAAACACTTTGCTATGTATTGTAGGAAGAATCAGTGTTGAATTCTAAACTTGTGAAGGTACCTAATGTAATGCAGTGATAAATGCCTTGAAGAAACAACAGCTGTAGTTTGAAAACAATGAGCATGGCAAATAATGTTCCTGCTATTGAAATCAAAGAAGGCATGGTGGGAAAACTAGGGTTTGATGAGGGTCCTGAAGCAAAATTAAGACTTGGGTAAAAGGACATTGGAGGCCTTAAACGGTAATGATCCCTTCATCATTACACCCCACTGATTTATAGAGCTTTTCCGGGAGTTCTATATACCATTCTACTAGTTTGGCCCTTTAAAATTCTGGATTTTATTTTTATTTCAGGTGACAAATTCTGGGAAAGGGAAAAGTATAACAGCTGCATTTATTATAATGAGAACAAAGTCATAAAAGGATACATAATTAGGCATTTAAAATTTTGTTTGCTGAATTTCAGATCACCTCAGAAAACCCATTAAAAGTGAATTAGGAATTTAAAATTTTTTGCAGAGCTTTTTTCTTTATTTACTCTTTGCTTTGGGAATTAATTGTAAAATCTTATATTAATAGAACATTAAGGGTAAGCTTTCTAAATGTATGTCAAAAATTTCCAAGTTATGTTTTCCTTTAGTAAGTATAATCTCTTTGTGCAAATAACAAAGCAAAAAAATTAATATGATATACCATTGTGCAAAATGAATATAAAATTGATTTATAGCCTGTGTACAGTAAACATGACTGCATTTTAAAATCTAGTGTATTTGAAGTTCTGACTTGAAATTTGAATGACTGGGGAATTTTAGAATGTATTTTTATATGTAAATCACTTCATTTAACCTATTTTTAAAAATCACCTGTTTATTTCAATATCACCACAGTAGATTTCAGGTGTCTCTGAAATTTAATATATCATTGACTTTTTAAACAATTATTGCTTTTTTATCTAAACATAATTTTAGGACAAATGAAATCAGTTTTTACATTGATCACAATGTTAAGCATTTGAAATAATATTTGAGGTATATTTGTGGATGGGCCTCTTTCTAACATAGATTAAAAAAAAAAAAAAAACCTTCTGAATCAAAACCAGAGTTATCTGCATCTAGGATGGCAGATTGAATCAAATTTTTTGCTAACATTATAGATCTAGTTTCCACGCATGCTAATTGGAGTGCTTTGCTTTTATAGCTATATTTCACACAGTTATCCTGGCGAAATATTTAATCAGTGTTTGTTATTCATTTTAATAGGAACTAGCAAGAGATTGTAGAAAATTCAGTTAAATATTATTTATAAGCATAACCTAGCAAAGTATATGGCTTAATGCAAGTCATCAGTAGAATCATTTTATATACAAAATTCATAATGCCAAATATTAGTAAAGCTAGAAACTGGGATACACACAAGTAAGGACCCACCAGGCTAAAAGATTAATGAGACCATAATCCTTTGCTTACAAATATTTAATTTTGGCTTTCCTGCCTTCTGTGTTCTTGCCTGGTTCTAGCATTGGGTATTTTATCTTTTTGAATTCCTTTGGTTATTTATCTATATTCCATTTCTGCTTTCACCATTGAATATTTTAGATGTAGTTGTTCATGATGTTCTCAAGTTGATATTCCTTTCATTCTTGGTTTGAGAATTTAAATCATGAATGATTTATATTTTTTAAATGCTTTTTCTTCATCTACTAAAATGATTGGCTGTTTTGGTCCTTTATTCAAATAGTATCATATATTAAATTAATTGTCAGATGTTAAACCAACCTTGCATCCTAGAGATAAATTCCACTTAATCTAAGTGTATAATGCTTTTTATGTGTTGCTGAATTTAGATGTTGCTAAGTTTTGTAGAATATGTTTTGATGCCCATATTCATTAATAATATTAGTCTCTAATTTTCTCATGAATTCTTTGACTTGCTTTTGGTATTAGAGTAATACTGAATTCATAGAATGAGTTATAAAGTGTTTCATCCTCTATTTTTTGGGAATAGTTTTTGAAGGATTGGTATTATTTCTCTTTTAAGTGTTAGAATTTCTCTGGTGAAGCCATTTGGCCTTGAGGTTTTTTTTTTTTTTTTTTTTTTTTTTTTGGTGAGATTTGAAATTAATAACGCTATCTTTTCCTTTCTGGATTTTTTTAATGACTTAAAGAAATTCTTGGTATAATTGACTTTTCTAGTTGTTTTCCTGTTTTGTGTTTTGTATTTTTATTATCTACACACATTTTTATTATCTACTTCTGTTGCTTTAGGTTTTGATTTTTTTTCTTCTAGATTTTGAGGTAGGCTCTTAGATTACAGGATTTTTTTTGGGGATATAGTCATGTAACAAAATAAATTTAAAGTGTATGATTCAGTGGGTTTTAACATTTTCACTATAATGTGGAACCATCAGCACTAATTTGGGAACATGTGCATCACCCTTAAATGAAGCACCAAATATATTAGCAGTCAGTCCCAATTTTCCCTTCTATATAAGTTCCTGGAAAATCATTAATCTTATATAGTCTATGAATTTTCCTATTTTACACATTTTATATAAATGGAATATATAATATGTAGCTTTTTGTGTCTGCCTTTTTTCTCTTAGCATAATGCTTTCAAAGTTAATCAATATTGTTGCATATATCTGTACTTTATTTACTTTTAAGCCTTAATAATATTCTGTGTATTGATATGTCTCATTTTGTATATCCATTCATTATTTGGTGGATATTTGAATTATTTCTATCATTAACTGTTGTGAATAATGCTGTTATAAGCATTAATCTTACAATTTTTGTGTGAATGTATATTTTTAGTTCTCTTGGGTATACATCTAGGAATGGAATTGCTAGGTTATACACTAATCCTATTTTTAAAGTTCTAAGGAAGGGACAGGGTTTTCACCATGGCAGGTTATTGATTCATTTTTTTTTTCTTTTATGGTCATTTAAAGACAGTAAGTTTTCCTAAAACATGCTTTAGTAGCATATCATAATTGTTATGTTGCTTTCATTTTCACTCAGTTTGAAAAACTCTATTTATTCATTGGTCTATTATCTATATTTATTCATTGGTCCATGGGTTCTCTATAAGTATTTCTTAATATTTGAGAGTATCCCAATTTTTCTGCTGTTAATACCTAGTATGTTTACCTTATAGTTGAAGAATATAGTTTGTAAGAATTTAATCCCTTAAATATGCACTAGTTTAAAAAATGTACTTGTTTTAAAAAAATATATGGACTTGTTTTTATGTCTAATATAGTATTAATCTTAGAAGATGTTTATTTGTGCTTGATGTATTTTATTGTTAGGTGAAGTGTGTAATAGATACCCTGTCCTACCAGCTGATGATATTGTTGAAGTCTTCTATATCTTTGATTATTCTTCTGTTCTGTCAATTGAGAATTAGTATTGAAGTCTCCATCTATTACTGCTAAACTGTATATTTCTCTAAAATTTTGTCAGTTTTTGCTTATTTTAGAGTTATATTTCCAGACAGGTATATGCTTATAATTTTATTTCTGCTATTTTTATTTTACTATGTCTCATTTTATCTCTAGAAACAATTTTATCTGTAAATTATTCTGATATTAGAATAACCACTTTGAATCGCCTATAGTTATTGTCTGTATACTATACCTTTTTTTCTTTTCAACCTATTCATGTCATTTGATTTGTAGAGTAATCTCTTGTAGACAGCATATACTTCCTTATTATATTTTATCCAATCTAAAAAGCTCTGCCTTTTTTGGAATGTTTAATCCATTCATATTTAATGTAATCATTGATATGGTTACATCTGTCATTTTCCTATTTGCCTTCTGTGTGTTTCATATCTTTTTTTTCTCGTTATTGTCCTGTTCTGTGTTAAATAGAAATTATCTCTTGTACCATTGAAATTTCCTTTTTGTTGTATACTATTCAGTTATTAGTGGTTTCTGTATGGAGTCACAGTATGAATCCTATTACATTCTGCTTCAGATTAATACTTGTTTAATTCCAGTAAAATATAGAAACTTTAACATAGCTACATATCTTCTCCTGTTGTTTATGATAGCATTGTCAAATATATTATGGTTTTGTATTTATGGGCTCAAAACTCTGTTCATAACTCTTGTCCTAGATGTTTAAAAATAATTTTAGAAAATGTAAATATACTGCCTTTCATATTAACCACATAGTTATTATTACCAGTGTTTTTATTTCTTTGTGTGAATTCATGTTGCTCTCTGATGTCATTTTCTTTCATCCTGAAGGGATTCCTTTAGTTTTTATAAGGCAGTTCTGCTGGTAAGTAATTTTCTCAGTATTTGTATATCTTGGAAAAACTTTATTTCAGTTTCTCTTTTTTAAAGAACAGTCTTCCTGAATATGGAATTCTTAGTTGACAGTTTTTGTTTTGTTTTGTTTTCCTTTTAGTTCTTTGAATACTTCATTCGAACAGTTCCTTCTGATCCTCACTTTTTTGATTGGTTTGGTTTTCTAATGAGATGTCAGATGCTATTAATTTTATTATGGTTCCTCTCTATGTGATCAAATCATTTTCCTCTTGCTGCTTTTAAGATTTTTCTGTTTTTGAGTTTGAACAGTTTCATTATATGCATGTAAGTATGGATCTTTTAAAATTTCTCCAAACTGGAGTTTGTTGTGCCTTTTGGGTTCATAAGTTAATGGTTTTCGTCAAACATGGGGGATTTTTGGACATTATTTTTTCAAATGTTCTTTCTGGCCCTTTCTGTCTCATTGTTTCTTCTGTGACTTCCATTTTTCATGTATTGGTGTGTTTAATGGTGTTTCACAGGTTTTGGAGGCTTTTTAAAAATTTGTTTTTCAGATTAGATAATTTCTATTGATCCATATTTAAGTTTATTTCTTCTTCCAGATCACCTATACTCCTGACCTCTGTAGTGATTTTTTTTTTGTTTTTGCACTTTTCATTTATATTTTACAATTGGGTCTTATAATTTCTATTTCTATTGACATTTTCTATTTGTGCCATTATAAGGTTTTCTTTAATTCTTTGGAACATATTTATAATCATTGCTTTAGAGTCTTCCAAGTTCAACATACAGGCCTCCTCAGAGACCATTTTTATTGACTTCTACTTTATTTTATTTTTTTCCTGTCTGTGTATCACACTTTCCTGTTTCTTTATGGGTGTCACATTTTTGCAAATTTGGAAACTACCTTGTTGTAAATTTAGATTCTGAGTAACCCCTCTTTTCAGGGGCAGTTATAATTTTTTTTTCTTTTATTGTCTTGTTTGGTGCCTTGCACTGACTAATTTTGAAGCGTCATTCTCTTCCTCAGTATAGGGCTACTTGATATCTCTGCTAAGGTTTTTATTTCCAAGCCTGACATCTTAGAGATGAGTCATCATAGCTCAGTGATCAGACAATGACTGGTCAAATAAATCTTCAGTCAATAAATTTCTAACTTTTGCTGGTGAATTTGGGTGTCAATCAGGGTATGCATTCAAAGTTCAGGCAGTTTAAGAGTGTGCCTGGCCTTTACTTTTTGCTAGGCCATCTCCTGTCTCCTCTCTGCAGTAGGCCTTATATTCAGGCCTGGATAGATAGGACCTCTCTGGTGTCTCCTGAGCATATACAGACTCTTGAACAGACTGGAGCATCTCCAGGCCACAAATATATGAACACATCTCAAGACTCAATACGTTTGTTTTCAGTTCTGTTCTAAATAAGCTCTTTGCGCACTGTGGGGCTCAAACTCATGACTGTGAGATCAAGACCTGAGCTGATATGAAGAGTCAGACACTTAACAGGCTGAGCCACCCAGGTGCTCCAAGACTCAATATGTTTGACTTACTCTCTGGATATACTGTTAAATTTCTGCCTTGTGTGTTGGCCTTTTGCTTGACACAACCAATAACAAACTTCTGAATGGCTGTGATTTTTGGTCTGTCTTGAAGATCACCACCAAGATTGTTATTGTTTCAACAACATCCCGGGGGATGTACATTGCTCCAAATCAAACAGCACCCTCTGGCAGCAAAAGTGTTTGCACAACTCTCTTCAGCTACTGAGCTGATAGAATTAGGGTTGAGTGTGGGATGAGAGCAGTTTTAGTTTTAGGCTAAAACACCACAGAGTACCACTGTTTTTAACTGAAGTTCAATAGTTTTTCTTGAATTAAAGCTTTCAACTTGTTGTATGGCTTTGGTTGATTTTTCAGAGAACTGAAATTGTTGTTTTTGACAAATGTGTCATGTTTTATCATTACTTTTGGAGACAGAATTTGCTGAACTTCTCACTCTACTATTCTTGGAGTCTTGCCTCTTTTTTTCCTTTTTATCAGAAAAAGCAAGTTTTCCCCAGAAGCCCATTGTAACTTCTAATTACACATCACTGAAGAAGAATGAAACAAAACAAAATAAAACAAAACAAAACAAAACAAAACAGAAAACCATGTCATGTGGCTCCTCCTTATTCAAGGGAAACTGGGGGAAAAGGTAGTTACCTTTGGTAACCCCTAAGAGTGAAAGCTGGCAAGTGAGAAAATGTGTGTCTGAAATGGGTTGGGTGTAGATAATAATGTCTGTCACCCAAGTCTAACTGCTGTTCCCCTAAGTAGGAAGTACAATTATTCTTAAAACTTTTATAACAAAGGCAATTGGACATTAATTTTATTATGAATCAAGTTTAGAGATTTAAAGAAAAAGGAACTACATGGGCTTTACATCAAACTTACCATGTACTTGTGTTGTAACCTTGGGCAAGCTACTTAACCCTCTTTAATCTTCAGTTTCTCCATATGTCAAATGTGAGTGATAATTATTCTTTATTCAAGAGTTGTAGTAAGAAGTAAGTGCCTACAAAGTACTTTGCCCAGTGTCCAACTCACAACTAGTGTTTAGCAAATGTTAGTGCCCAGTGAGCATAGGATACTTTTTAGGAAACAAAATCCAACTTAATATGGGATTGTTTCTTTCTTCCCACGGAATACTTTCCAAGATGATGAAATTGAAAAGGAGAATGCTTTAATTCTATGTCAGCCATGGAGTTCTCCAAGGACTGGTTATAGAGGCTATTCCATGAGATCAATATTGGCTTATGTATGACACTGAAACTGGGCAAGTTACCAACTGATGTTTTAGCTAAGCTCTTTCCTTCTGGGATTGAGTCATGGATCTGACAACTATGGATTGGAAATGAAGGACAGCATTGTATGAAGGCTGTAGAAATCATAACAGATTATTTACCATTTAAAGTAGAAAAGAGGAAGAATAGAAAAGTACTGATAAGAAGAAATAGAATATTTCTTTATTCTATATAATAGAAATGTACTCATGAGAAAACATTAATTAAAAAACATGGGCCACTTTAGTCACTCTATGTATATACACATATGTGGTATATATTTCTCACGGTGATCAAATACTAAATAGATTTCTGATATTACAAAATGACAGTTCTCTTATGGATAATTGGGAAGGAAATGAAAAAATGAATGAGATTTCATGAGTATACTGAGAATAACATGCAGTCAGAAAAATAAGTCAACATATGGATATAGGTGCCATAATGCAATTTCATTTTCAATCAGCTAAAAGTAATTGATAAAATTGGTTACAGTGAAAATAAGTCTTAATGATAATACCCTTTATGTCTGCAATGAATTAATGATCACTGGAGATCTCTACAAATAATTCTAAAGATTTTCATAATAAGATGTAGCAAAAGTCTTGGTCACATTTTAGAAAAAAAAACAAACAAAACCAGTGACAGCAAATTTTCAAAAGGAACCAAAACTTTTGTGATGAATCAGGAACGCAGAGTTCCTTCCAATACAGTTTCATTTAGACAGGAAGCAATGGGAACCATCTTCTGTTATGAATACTGTAATTACCATAGCTCTTGCCAAATTTTCCACCCACTGCTTATTATCTCATTTCTTCAGAGAAGCAATGGCTGAATATATCATTGTTGATGATCCAGACAGTGTGAATGAATTTGTTCTTTTGGGGGGGGGGGCGGGGAGGAAGGGATGAGGGCAGATGTACTTTGTGCACACTGGCTAGCTCCTCATTGGGATGACAGTGATGGTATTCTTATAAGTGGTCTCCTCTGAAATGTAGGTCATCATTAATGCTCTGTATCTCTTTCATTCCTCAGCTTTCATTCCTGAAAACTGGCCACCTTTCCATTGCTTCTTTGCTACCTCATAATAGCTGAACCCTAACTGCTCTGTTTCCTCATTACCTGAAACTGAGATCAGAATTAGTACCTAATAAATCCTCCAGCTCTGTACCAGCATTGTGTAGCCATATGGCAATTTCAGAAAAGCTAGTCAAAACCCATGAGAGGTAAAAAGGTACAGACTTTTCAGCAAAATTCATTACAAGGAGAAAGTCCTTAGTAAGACACATATCAATTGTGTCATGTTGCTGCAATTCCATTGTGTGGGTATGGCAAAGGTATAATTCTCTCTCAGACATGTTGAGTGGGGAATTGAGAAAGGTCCTACTCACTCTTAGGTGACCCTTTAAGACTTGAAAGGGGTTCACAGAGGCCATTTTTTTTAAAAGATTTTATTTATTTATTTGACAGAGAGAGCGAAAGAGAGATCACAAGTAGGCTGAGAGGAAAGCAGAGAGAGAAGGGAAAGCAGGCTCCTTGCTGAGCAGAGAGCCCAATGTGGGGCTCGATCCCAGGACCCTGAGATCATGACCTGAGCCGAAGACAGGGGCTTAACTCACTGAGCCACCCAGGCACCCCAGCACAGAGGCTATTAAGAAAAAGCAGAGATGGCGACCAAGGCTGAAGGTATAGAATGGAATAGGAATAATGAGAATGATAAAGTCTGAGAAAAATAATTTCTAGATGCATAAATAATATTCCACTTCGAGCATAAGACATGTCAGCAAATGCCTTATTTCAGATCATCTTGTAGTGTTATAAAATTGAGTTTAATATGAAGACCTTTGCATGCAGGGATACTCAGGGGTTCAAAAATTCACTTGCAAATTTCTGCCATCTTGTGATTTCTGTGTAAGTGTATAGTTTAGGATTTGACCCAAGGTAGAGGGATGGATTAAAGATTCTTTATTCTTTGCATACATAGACCAGATGTACACTGGGGCCATAATATACTAGGGCTTGCAGAAAGTGGTAGTAAAGATAGGCTCTGGGGCCAAACTCTGTTTGAATTCCAGCTCCAACACTTACTAGGTGTGTGATTGATTCCTGAGCAATTCACTTTGCCTCTTTCTACTTCAGTGGCCTCATCATCAATTTAGGAATGATAGTATATGGCAGGTTTGCCCCAGGATATGCTAGGTCTCCTGTCCCAAATTTTAAATACTGCCAATAACCCAAGGGAAATGTTCTAATATATTCGGTAGGCGGGAAATAAATGTGTCAGGAATGTGAAATACTGTGATAGATTTGATTTGGATCCAATGCCTACATCTAGATTCATCAACAGGGTAATGGTATGGTCTATAAACCTGTGGGGGCTCTAAATCAAATTCCAGCGTTAGGATGGGGAAATCTTCTCCATAAGGAGTGGAGTGTGATCCCAAGTGGACAGACAAAATGAGCTTCTACTCCAAGGCATTGGTATGATTAATTTGAATGTTTTGAAGGAAAGGACATTCTCTCTGCATCAGACTCCTGAGGTGAGCCTGGGCATTTGGATGCCTGAAGAGCCGATCAGTGGCCGTCCTCATCTTAAGGTTTGCCATTCTCTTCATCAGGCATTCTTTGTTTCCTCCTTTTTGGCACATTAAATATATAATTAGAAAATGAATTTGGGAATGGAATAATCACTTTTTTTGAGTGAGTTCCTCTGTTAACTCTCACAACACAATCGGTGTAGATCTTGGTTTATGGAAAAATAAATTACTTTTTCAAAGAATTGAATATGTTTGACTTTACACAATCAACCTAAATAATATTTTCCACAAAGTTCCATAATGTTTAATAAAATGTAGCTTGAAGTGCATTGTCATAAAGTTGATTGTATTTGCCTGTAGACCTAGTATGACCTAGTACGTTATAATAAGTGATTGATTGAGGACTTAGCAAAAATATCCATAACAATATAGCTAATTATTTAAATATAACAGTTTATTGCCTTTCAAATCAATTTTACGAAGTGGGTCTTTTTTATCTGTTGACTGAATATTAGGCACTGTAATATGTGTGTGTGCATACACACAGATAAAACTATAGCAAATTCTATCACAATTGTGACCTAAAGCCAACATACCATCTGTAACATACATGTAAACCTACTCTTAAATTATAATTTTGTTTTATCTTAAATTTAATACATTTTTTCATTTTTGAGACCTTTATATAAAGGGTGACTTCTAAGTGTCAAGCACTCTTTAGGGACCTGAAATAATGGAAAGAAAAACCTCCTTCCCTGTACTAGAGGAATGTGGAGATAATTTTATAAGCAAAAATAAATTTCAAAGACCAGATATCAGCCATAATCAAAGACTTTATAAATGTATGTATGTGTGTGTGTGTATTTTTTTATGTATTTGTGTATTTATTTATTTATTTATTTAGGCCAGGGGAAGATAAAGTAGTATCTTTAAACAAGGTTGTCAATGAATGTTCAGCTACTTTTTTACTTAATTTTCTCATAATAAATGCATTTATTTTGCTGATTTAATAAATATGGCACATTTGTAACTTTGTCATTTTGTTCAGTTTTCGTGGCTCTTAATACTCAACAAAAACTCATGAAGACACTTCTTCCGTCATTAGCATAGACATATAATATGAAAGCTCCAGAACATTTTAGATATCCTAGTTAGTACTAACAAAATCTAGAATACTTCTGAGGCTTTGTGAGCTAGGGAATTAAGGGATAAGTAGAAAGATTAAAAAGGGACATCTGACATATTAATAGTAATAAAAAAGTTACATAAATGAAATGGAGAGAATTTAAATCTCTATTTTTAACTCTAAAAGATTAATTTGTAAATAATTTCTAGAGAATTTTATATCCATGGCTCACTGCAGTATCATGCCTGGGTTTTTTTAGGATTAGATCAAAACATAAATGCCCATGGATGGGTTTTGTAGGAAGAAAGGAAGATTACAATTGACGTATTACTAGCCTATTCTGTTATAATGCATCACTTTGAATTAGGAGAAGTGGAATATTGATATTAGATAATTTTTAAATTGTATGCATTTAAAAATTACAAATCCCAGCATTAGACGTTCAATAATCAAATTACACAGGTGGTTTTATGTGCAGATAGATACATTTCAGATAATTGAACACCATCGAATGTAAGCAGAAGGCTGTAGGTGTAAGTGGCCACTCAGTATGTAGGCCAGCTTTTCTACATAGGCATTTGAGGGCAGTTATGTTTCCAGTTTGCCATTTGGTGTTTAAAAACAAACACAACATTTCCAGGAGTGATCTTGAATGAGAATCTTTAAAGGAGTAATGCATAATTCAATTAAGCAGGACATGGTGTGTAGTTTTTTCAAAGCAGTACTCATATTTGCTGACAGATTATTATCTCTAAAGAGACTTTTTTTTGCAGCTAAAATTGCTAGATTTTTCAACCAGCATGAATCATAAAATTTTCTTACCATTCATTGAATAAGCTTTTATTGAATGCTTATTACATTACTGAGACAGAAGTGGCTCCTCATTGGAGATAGAAAGAAAAGACATTGTTCTTATCTTTAAAAACTTCACATTCATTACAGTGACATACTAAATATATGTCTCTATATACTTATTGTTGTATTTCATGAATTCCCTCAGGTAATTTGTTCTGTGGACATTTTTTGTACCACTCAATGACATTTCCTTCTGTGACTCTTTCTTCCTGTCACTCCTTTCTTTTGCACTACTGACTGTTTACAAGTATTTCTAACAAACTTAAAGTAAATGTTTATTAAAAAAAATTCTTTTCTTCTTAAGAAAAAGATATCTGAGTGTCGATAGCTGGCTCTCCCATATTCCACTATAAGTGCCTGGACAAAACTTTGGAGAAGGCCAGCCAGGCACTTTCAGTTTTACCTCGGGCTAATAGCTCTCTTACTTGGCTGTGCTCCCACCTCCAGCAGCTCAGGCTGAAATTGTTTTATTTTCTCTTTTCCAGCAGAACAGAGGCCTCCCAGCAACCTGCTTGGCATAGTCTCCACTCAATGTGCGCACACAGCAGGAATCCACTCTGATTTTGTCAGGGGGGAGAGAAGCTGAGTCACATCATGTACAGCAGCCTTATTTCCTTCTCTGTATAACTTTTTGTGTCTTGGCTAAAGTGTAGCTCTCCCACTGGGTCCTCCAAAGGCCACTCTTGTCTTTTAGATTATCTTACTATCATACTTCCACCTGTCATATTAAATCTCTCATTTTTAGACCTCTAGCCACACGTTTACAGAGGAGTGCCTCTCAAACTTTAGTAAATGTGGGAACGACCTGGAGAACTTGTTAAAACATGGAGTCCTGAGTTTCACCCCAGAGACTCTGATTCAGCATATCAGAATGGGATCAGGGGTTGAATTGGGTTTCCAACAGCCTCCTAGGTTATGCTTGACCATGGACCGTTTATTCAGCACACTGTATAGTGTGAGAGAGATTGTATAATGGAAATATTTTGTGAGGCCCAAAAAGAAGTAATAAGTTTCACCCAGTGCTTTCAGAATGCAGTCAAAGAATAACCATTTAAGCTGAGTCTTGAACAATGGTTTATTTTTCAGGCATAACATAGAAAAGTGGATTCCAGGAGAAGGGCATTCGAGTAGGTCGAGCAGGGTAAGAATGGGTAGAAAAAGGTAAATTAAAGCGATGAAAAGAACTTTGCATGGCTGGACGCTAGAACATATGTGAATGAAAGTAGGGCAGGATCATGAATGATATTTGGTTATATTTTAAAGAGTTCTTTAGATAAGAAATAATAATTCATGAAATAATGAAATTACGATTGAATTCTAATGATATGACTATTGAATAAAGAAATGAATTCATGAAATAATAAAATGACTAATTAGATGAAGGCAGTTTGGTATAGAATGTTTTCCTGATCTTAGAGATTACTGGAACAATTAATTGAAATGACAAGGTAATGACTGTAGGAGAAATCACAGGATTGATGGCAAGTGGGGAGGGGAAGCTGAATTGATTGAGTTCTGATTTGGAGATGTGGAGTCTTAGCTTCCTGGGCCTATCTATCTAGGTCTAGAACTCAACAAAGTAGTTTGGGCTGAAGATCCAAATTTTGGGTCATCATTTAATCATCATATAGTTGTCTTTGGAATAATGGGATTCAGTGAGATAACCCTAGGAGAACATGGAAAATTGGGCAGGTTCTTAAGAGAGACGATCTAAGGCACATTTGTAGTTATTTTAAAAAATGGGGTTGCCAAGAGAGAGGATCTCACCATGGATACTGAGAAGGTTCAATTAAAGAGATAAAAGAACTGGGGAAACAGTAATATGTAAGCCAAGGGAAGAGAAGCTCAGAGAGGAGGTCCAGATGGCTTAGGACACCAAATACAGTGGTTATTGCAAGGAATCATTCAGATTTTGCGATTAAAAATCATTGGTACCTCTAGTGAGGGTTCTGTCGGGGAAGTGATAAATGTGGAAATCTTATCTGAGTAACCAAAAGACTTAATAAAAGAGTACAAATTCCTCTTTCTAGATGAGGGATTGAGCCTGATTACAAAGCAAAGAAAGCAGAGGATGTACTTCCTTGGACAAATGCTTTGAATAGTACCTTGAATCAACATAGTAACCTATACGTTGAATCCAGTTTGATAACCAAGATTGGTGACCAGTCAGAGGTCGACAAAAGGACACCATGCGTCTGATGTAGAGGGCTCACAGGAAGATCTAAATCATGAAAGAGGAGGGGATGGCTGTCAGGGAGATGGAGAGGAACCCCCAGTAAGCAATGACTACTCCCCAAGTCATTCCAAACACTTTCAGCTAAAATATGTGATCAAAGCTTCTGAGAACTCTGTCTCAGAAGTCTGATTTTGCAACCCAAACTTGGCAATTAGTAGTTGAAAACCACATTCATTGTCTAAAAACCACCCACGAGTACTTTGACATTTATTATACATAGGAGAATACACAACCTTGATCTGAACCGAAATGAAAAGGAAACAAAAGCCATTTGCAACAATTCCAATCAAGTTTCTCCAAACATCAGACTGCTGAGTGATATTGCCAAGTCCAATAAATAATCTCTTGGTAACAGTTTGCTGCATTTTAAAAACTCTCTGTTCCTGATTTTTATATACATATACATGTTTTGTTGTGATGGAACCAGTGTTCCTAACTGCTTAAAATGGCTTTCCTTCACTATACTTCCCATGTGAAGGATACTTAGACTAACTATTTTTATACTTGCTTCTTAGAAATTATACTTTACAACATGGAATGGACATTAGAGTTCCTCAACATGATGAATGCTGGTCTGAGAAATGGGTGATGGCAAATCATCAAGAGAAATAGACTGGAGACCTAGTAAGAAAAATAGAGTAAAGAAGAAGAAAATACCATATCTATATTGGGGACTATTACATTTTTGTTGAGGATATAAGTATTATCTCCTTATTAAAGGGAAAAAGAGGCTATGGAGAAACTTGCCTAACTTGTTTCATTTGTGTCATCCATACCCTGGTTCAACAATCCAACTCTTTTGCCCACAGCTGTTCTTAAACTGGGTTCCTCAGATTATAAGTAGTTTTTCAGATGTTAATAGAGGTTCCTTAAAAAAGGAGTCTGCATACTTTAATCCCTGTACTAGGGCTGTTGGAACAAGGTATCGCAGACCAGGTGGTTTAAACAACAGAAATGTACTTTCTCCCAGTTCTGGATGCTGACAGTCTGAGGTCAAGGTTTTTGGCAGGTTGGCTTCTTCTGAGGTGCCTCTCTCTTTTCCCCTTTTGTACCTCTTTTTGTACCAAATTTCCTGTTCTTATTAGGACACCAGTCGTTTTGCACAATGGCCTACCCTAATGACCTCATTGTAACTGAATTAGTCCTATAGAGACTCTACTTCTAAATACTGCATTTTGAGGTACTGCATATTAGGACTTCAACATATGTACTTTTGGGGGGACAACTCATCCCATAACATACTTTATTAACTATTGCTACATAACAATATTATGACAAATTTTGAGACTTAACATATTATCTCATAGTTTGTGTGGCTCAGAAATTTGGCCATCGTTTAGCTGGGTCTCCTTTAGACAGCAATCCCGTTGTCAGTCTGGGATAGGTCTCATCTTAAGGCTCTCCTGGGGAAAGATCTGCTTCTAACTCATGTAGTGGTTGGCAGAATTCAGTTCCAATTAGCCTGTTGGACTGAGAACTTCAGTCTCTTCAGTGGTGACTTTCATCAACTTGTCTTATGGGTGTACATGATGCAGTCAACTGGCTTCATCGAAACCCAGAGAATATCCCATAGCAAGGCTGATGTTACACTCTCACTATGAAAAGTAACTGTGGAAGTGACATCCTGTCATTTTTGCCAAATTTTATTGGTTAGAACCAAGTCACTTGTTCTGCCTACTCTCACCAGAGGAGAGTTATGTGAGGATTTGAATACTGGGAGGTGGGAATCATGGAGGCCACCTCAGATTCTTTCTACCACCACCTTTTCTGAGAGAGTTAAAATGTTTAAAAGACATTGAAGTCCCTGGAAGTTCCCTATGGGAACGCTACTATGATAAAATGTACTCCTTATCTCAGCCTACTGAGATAAGCAGCGTAGTCGTTCCCAACCTACTTCTCTAGGAGGCTATCATTATATATGCCTTATACAGGCATACCTCATTTTATGCTACTTTGCTTTATTACATTTTGCAGATATCACTTTTTTAACAAATTAAAGGTTTATGGGCACCCTGCATCAAACAAACCTGTTGGCACTATTTTTCTAACAGCATTTTCTCACTTTGTCACATTTTGGTAATTCTTACAATATTTCAAGTTTTTAAAAATTCTATTTGTTATGGTGATCTGTGATCATGATTTTGATTTGCTGAAATCGTAGATGATGGTTAGCATATTTCAACAAAATATTTTTTATAATTAAGGTATATAGATAATTTTTTTAGACATACTGTTATTGCACACTTAATCGACTACAGTATCATATAAGCATAACTTGTATATGCACTGAGAAACCAAAAAATTTATGTGCCTTGCTTCATTGTGATATTTGCTTTATTGCAGTGGTTTGGAACCAAATCCAGAATATCTGTGAAGTATGCCTATAGACCATATAACTCAGTACACTAATGTAGCTATAGCTCTCTCTCTCTAGCTCTCTCTTTCTGTATATATGTGTGTATATATATATGTATACATATATATATATATATGTTTTCCCATTTGAACTTCATTTTCCTTTTAATTTCTTTTTTATTCATCAATGCTCATTTCAAAATTCACTAGCTCTGTGAACATTTTCTTGAATATTACCTGGGTTTATATATTCATTCATTTATTCCTTCAACAAGTAATTATTTTAGAATATGAGAAGATGTTAATCATGGAATTTATAGCAATGAGGAAATCAAATATGGTCCCTGTTCTCTTAGAATTTTACTTCTAAAAGAGGAGGCAGGCAAAAATTGTAAAGAAACAAGTATAATTTCTGATAACAGTATGTTCTATGCAGGAAGAGAGCCATGTGCTCTTGGAAAAATAGTAGGAGCCTAATTTTATTGGGATGGTCAGGAAAGATCCAGAAGAAGTGACTCTGAGTCTCCGAAGATGAAGGAAAAGCATGATGATAGTTTCTGGCGGAGAGGAACTTGTGTGAACTTCCTGTGTTGGGACAGAGCTTGTCATGCAGGGAAATGAAGTTTAGGCTGGTGCGGCTGGAAGGTGATGAGCATGCAGCAAATGTGAAGAGGTCAGCAGTGCCCAGATGGCTGCAGGCCTTGAAGACCACTTCACAGTTTTGTTTTAATGTGAAGTGCAGTGAGCAACCAGTAAAGGACTTCAAGCAGGAAAGCAACATGATCAAATGAATGTTTTCATAATACCACTCATGTTCTTCTTTGTGAATGGATTGACTATGGAAGAAGAAGCAGAGAGATTGTATAACATAGAACTTTTAGCGTCCATCTAGAAATCAGCTCATGGTAGCATGGACTAGACCCAAAGTCAGTATACTACCAACAACCTGTAGATTGAACCCTATCCATCTTGCTTTGTATGACTCATACATTTTCTTTTTTCTTCTTTTTTTTTTTAATTTTTAAATGTTATAAAAAAAACAAACATGCAGAAAAAATGCTTGTGGTCCACAAAGCCTAAAATACTTACTATATATGAAATCTTATAAAATAGCTTGCTGACTCCTGATCTAAATAGTGATAGTAGAAATGCAGAGAAGGGGAGGGAGTTGAAATAGGTTTGGGTGGGCAGAATTTGTAATGGATCTGATGTGTTTGAAACGAAGGGGATTTAAAGGAAAATGTTCAAGTGTTGACTTGAAATGCCATTATATAAAATGTGAAAGACCCAAAGTAGAGTTCTTTGTAGGGAGGAAAAATTAAAAGCTCTGTTTCAGCTACCGTAGTGTACAATATGTCCTGTCTCTGTGTGCTCAGTACTTTTCACCAGCGTTGCTATGTTCAGGGAAGCTTTCTGATTTATAAATTCTGTCTTCCCAAGATAGAAGCCAAACAACAACAACAACAACAACAAAAACTTATTCCAGTTTTCCTTGCAACTGGATGTTATGTCCATGAATTACGTAAGCTCATGCAAGAGGTTGATGGGCTCTTGAGGCTCCATTCTGCTAATAGACTGTATTAGCTCTAGCTGTCAGGCTCTGGGGACACTGGGTGCACCATCTTGTGTTAGGATGTCTGTGCTGTCGGTCAGTCATGGAAAACTCTCAAATTCATGTAAACAGTAGCTTTCAGAGTCTGATAACGGCAGCAGCTGCAGTGGTTTTCTCAATGGGCCACTCCTCTTGTGTGTGCTGTTTATTTGCCCTGGAAAAGTAGGCTTAAACCTGGTTTTCTAGGCTTCCCAGCAATTCAGTGAGTGTCTCAATATCCTTTTAAAAATTCCTTTTAGACTTTTCAGCCCGAGTCCATTTCTGTTGCTTGTAACTAAGAACTATGACTGATAAAGATGTTTAATTTGTTACGCCTGTGAGACATTCAAGTGAAGACATTAAATAGAGAGTAAGCAATACAAGTCTGAAGCTCAGAGGAGAAGTCTTGGCTGGAAACAGAAATTTGGGAATTGTTAGACTATAAATGTTATTTAAAACTATAGGAATGGATAAGATTGTTTAGGAATAGAGTGTAAAGTGAGGACTTAGGACTGAAAATGGAAGAAATTCAACATATAGATGTTGGGTGAAGAAGGAAGTTTAATTTTTCTTCTTTCTGAGGTCCCTTAGGATTTTGTGCCTCCCATACCTAATATATTCCGCCCCATATTATAGATATTTGTTTACCTCTATAAAAACAATTTACCTGCTTTTTGGTTCCTTGAGGGAAATGACTGTAATTTCTTCATGTTTCCTCCAGGAGAAGCTATAATGCTTTATGTGAAATAGGCATTCTATATTTTTTCTACTTGAATTAATTTTTCAATCTTAATAGACCCCACCTTGGGTTTAAAAAAAAAAAAATACATAGGAATGAACTAACTTTGAGACAGTTGCTTTCTGTTTTCTTTGGTATGTTGGCAAGAAACTCTATGAATTATTTATTTATTTATTTATTTATTTTGTTTCTCCCTTGGTGCATTTTGTAGATAGCAGGATGGACAACTATTGGACTAGTTTTATTTTCAGAGTGTTCTTTGAAAGGCTTAATTGGGAAATCTTTGACACAACCTTTTGAAATCTTCTATCATATATGTATAATGGCCTCTTGTTTCTTCCAGAAATGCCAGAAATGGGACACTATTCCAAGGTATGAAATATCTTAACCTGATGATTGGTTGGATAGTTAAATTACATTAACCTCCATTTTAAACAGGCTCATTAAGTTTAATGTCATTTGTGTTTATTTAAAGTTCCTATTGAAACTATTTCAATAGGAATGTCTTGGTTATTAGGTTCATGGTCTTATATATAATATTGGAAAATTTGATTCATTTTAGTTCATTTAGTATTTGTAATACTTTAATGTATGTGTCAGAAAGCTGTCTTAAATATTAACTTATTTAAAATCAGTTACATGATTACCGTAATTCCATCACATTTTTCTATTAGAGAATAATGAATGGTCAGCTGAACTTCTGAGGGCACCATAAATACAGGCATACACTTCAGGCACAAAATTTGTTGCCATTCCTAGGGCCTGGTTTTCTTCACAATTTTCTGTACCTTTGGCCCTTGATGGCTTCTCTCCAGTCAAACCAGGAAGTCAAGTTCAGTCCTTGTTAGGTAAATCCTTTCATTCCTCTATGCTTACATTTTGTCAGATAACTTTCATATTCATGGTCTCCTGTGATACTGGCAAAATCTATACAAGTTAGTTCAGATAGATTCTATTATCCTAATTAACAGTCTTAAGGTAACATGGCTAACAACTTGCACAACTAGAAATGTGATCTTCAAATTCTCATTCCTTTTCCCTTCTACATTCCATAAACTAAATAAAGTAAAAGAAAATAAGTGTGTCAAGGGATTAAGGGCTATTCGTGGCTTTAGCTGTGATTGAAAGCCAGAGATTATGGGCTGGGAAATTCCTTTGAAATCTTATTCTTTCTAGGCACGATGTTTTGATCATATGTTTATATGTATTTACTATAGTTTTTTTCAAGTGGTACAGAGGTAGCTCACTATTACTAGATCAAGTGTATAGGGGAAATAAAGAACAATACATGTAGAAGTTTTGAGAAGCACTGGAGACCGATTCAAGTAACATTTGTAAAGGGACGCCCTCTTGCAGCTGGAGAGCGATAACTATGCCAACAGTATTTTGTATCTCTAATTATAGGGTTGTATAAGCGGAAACCCAGATTTGACATGGGATTTGTCTGTTTAAAATCCTTAGGTGGCTCCTATTGCCTTTTTAGATTTCCCTAATATAGTTAGAGATATTAGAAAATCTTTGGATCAATACCCGTGATGGACTGCAGGGGAGAGGAGAGCGGGAGGAAGGGGAGGGTGATCTGGTCTCTGCGAGTCACGTCACATTCTCTGTTGAGAAGCACTGGTCTGTCAGGGAGTAGTTAAATGCCTTGAGACTTGTCTTGATGGATATCACCTGACCATCCTGTCACTTATGCCTCATGTCCTACCTTTCTCCTTTAAGGCTTTTATGCTTTAGCATAAAAAAAAATAGCATGACTATTTGTTTTCTCCTGCATTTATGGCTCAAATGAACTTCATCCACTCGTGTTCCATCGGTCTCACTGCTACCACCCGTGTTAGGTCTTGCCAAACTTCTCTCTCCCAGAACCTTGAAAATTTCTATCTCCTTCTCCTGGATCCCTAAAATCTTCCATAATGCCTAACAGTAGATAGACCTTTCAATATCCTACAAATGAATGGACAGGATGTATCTGACTCAAGTCAGAATGCTAGTTAATATCCGCTGGGAAGAAAACCTGTTGGGGAGTTCCCTGCTTTTGTATACCCATATACCTGGCATTGCCTGCCTGAGAGATTCTTACCTGATAGCAGTCCATGAAAGTTGTATGTATATTAAAAGTCTTATTCGGGGCACCTGGGTGGCTCAGTGGGTTAAGCCTCTGCCTTCCACTCGGTTCTTGGCCTCAGGGTCCTGGAATCGAGCCCCATGTCGGGCTCTCTGTTCAGCGGGCAGCCTGCTTCCCCCTCTCTCTCTGCCTGCCTCTCTGCCTACTTGTGATCTCTCTCTGTCAAATAAATAAATAAAATCTTAAAAAAAAATGTCTTATTTAAAAAAAAAAAATCTTGCATTTCATACCAGCTAGTTAAGACCATGAAATAGCCTTATGATAGGGGGTTGGGGAGCTTCTTACTAAACACTCCTCTTCTTTCTGAAGAATGGACATTTCCTAACCTTCATACACTGTTGAGAAGATAATGAGTCATTGCTTAAAAGTTTCCCTTTGCTTGTGTATTCAAATTCCTAGTATTCTACCCCAAAGGATAGGGTGGACCACGTTATTACTGTCTATTCGGCAGCTGCTCAAGTGAACCATTTACCATGTCTACGTCAAAATCTTGTCTTCTAGGTTCAAAATGCAATTAACTTCTGGCTCTTTAGGGAGATCAGATAAATAAATAAATAAACCTGTTCCCTACATAATTACACTACCCAAAGAGTCAAACCACTCTGTACCCTTTGCACATAGGTCAACTGGAATAATTATTGGTAATAATGCTTGATATCATGTGTTTTCATGCCTTTTCCTCAGGAGATCATATTGCTTTGCACGCAGTATCTCATTAATCCCTACTCCCGTTTTGTGAAATAAGAAGACGTGAGCTCTCCTTTAGGCTCATATTAAAGTGTTTCTCCTGCTCTCAGTTGTAGCAGCTCAGACCCAAGGAGGTTAAGCAACTTGCCCAAGGTCATACACTGTGTCAACTGCTGATTTAGGTCTTTTTATTCTTAACTACTGTATTTTCTCCTCTAAACTGCACTGCCTTCAGAAATGGTCCCTTCAGGCTTCATTGCATGGTATGCTGACCCATATCAGTGTTGAAGTTTATTAAGCAGCACAAGGTTAAGCCCTTTACAGAAGAGGTCCTGAGTCAACAGGGAGTATGGAGCATCTCTGTTTTGTCTGAGGTCTTCTCTGTATGAAAAAACTGTCAGAATAATTTCATAATTCATTGTTCTTTCAGGTTTGCAAATAGCATTCCCCTATTTACTGGTGACTGGAGAACACAGGTATTTTGCTCAGCTATAACAATGAAAAAAACAGGATTCTACTGTCAGCAGAATTGATTCCCCCCAACAACTGCATTACTATACTACCCTAACACTCTGTGACTTTGATGCTAAGAATGTAAATGAAAGGGAACAAAATCTAAGCCTTTTGAATCTTCTAAATCAATAGCAAACATTATTTGAATATTACATTGAACAGCTGTAATACTAGTGTAACTTTTCAGCCCTGGGGCTGCAGCCATTAAGCCTAAAGAATGACAGTTCTAAGCCAAAATAGTATTTTGAAAGACATTTCACTGTCAGTTTGTTTCAAAAAGTATTTCTTAGTCTTATGAAATTTAATATAAATTGATGAAAGAATTAAACTCCCATCTGTAATGGAGAAGCCAAGGACAGACGTACTATAGGGATATTTTTGTTTTCTTTTGAATAAAAAAAAAAAATTGATATTTAGCTGGGGACTAGTTTAAAAGAAATAAAAATAAAAAATAAAAAACAAAAAATACCATGATTCCAGAACATTTTAGGGGTAATAAGGCAACATTGCTTGAATATGGCTTCAGCCAAAGGTTGTGTAAAATATAATAGGGACGAGCCTCTCAACATGTAGTCTGTTTCTCAGCATTACAACTCTACAGGAAAGCTTCCTGAAATCTCTCATTCTGCTCCAAGCAATCTTTGACTCCTTGGGTAATTAATTCTTTTCACTGAAATATGCTGTTCAAGCCCTGCTATATATTTTTGCCTACATCTAGATCTCCTGGAGAGTAACAGAGAATAAGGCGCTATCCCAATGGTGAGAGTCACTCTTCAAAGATAAATATCTCCTCTGTTTTATGTTTTGTTTAAATTGGAAAAGAACGGTCCAACAAAGCCTGCACAGTGTCAGTGTTTAAGATCGAGTTGTTATGATATTTACAAAAAAAAAAAAAAAAAAAGGTAGAGGAAGAAAAAACCATGCACAGCAGAAACCATGAACCTTATTATATGACTGCCTCCTATTTTACCAACTGATTTAAAATTTTTTAAAAGCATGTATTTTTAGAACTTGGAAGCTCAATACAAATTGTAAGTAGATTGTAATGAACTTCTGAAATATAAAGCCTTTAGTGAAAATATCATCTGACTCTAAAATCATATGTCCTAAGTTTTTAAGTTTAAGCTTAACACATGGTATGCTTTCAAAAAAATCTCAAAATCCTAGGGAAAGAACATGGGGGTACAAATCATATTTAAAAAAAATGATCAGTATATTATTTTCTTTTATAATCTCCTGATATTTTTCTAATTCTTCTGTACCTTTTTCCTGTAATTGTATTTTATAATTTCCTTACAAGTTCAATCAGGTATTCTTTTCTTTGCTTTTTAGAATTCCATCTTTATACTGCCTAATGCTTTTTTAAGATAACTTTATATTATTAGTTTAATAATGGAAATTAGATTAGATATAGTAATCTCTTAGAATTTGTTATAAATTATGCTGGTTAAGAGCACTGCCAGCTTTTAGGACACCCCTAAGCTATCAGATCACTCTGTGCCTCAGTTTTCTTGTTTATACAATGGGGATAATCATACTTCTGGAGCTGTATTGGAAATTAAACCAATTTACCTGGGGCAAATGCTCTGTGCTTTGACATAATATAAGCCCTACGTAAGTGTTAGCCTTTGCTTATCATATTATCACCATTTTTCAAACTTTATCTTTCTATTTAGATTTTTTTTTTTTTAAACAATCTTGTTGCTGGGGAAACATAGAGTACTGCCAACTATGGATGCCTGAGACATCAAAAGATAGCAGAAGAAGAGAGAACTAACCTCACTGGGCAATATGTATCCCCCACATGATAAATGAAGTATAAGGGTTTCCACAGACCAGACACAGGCAAGATAAGTACACCAGCACAGATACGAAAGGAAACGGATGTAGGGTTTTCCTAGATCCTTTATAGGGGCTGCCTGTGATCCCACCATCTCAGAGGAAGGTAGGTAAGAAGCTGAGGAAAGAACTAAAGGTGCAGGAAATCATGGGTTTGCCCTCCCATGAGGGAGCTGCAGGTAAAAATTTGTTAGGAATGGAAGGTCTCTGCCATTTGTGCCTGTTTCCCCCATTAGAGAAAGCCATCAATTTAGATATCTGACTTGTCCAGAGAGCATGACTCCCGTTGATTATGGATTCTGGCAGAGTTAACAAGAAAAAAGTCTTCTTTTCTTCCTCCCCATAAGAGTTAGGAATGATCCGTGAACAAAACAGAGGAAGACGGGTAAAATCATAGACTGGGAATGGAAGAAGGGCATGGCAATTCCACTCCGTTCCCTCGGTGCAGGTGTTCAGCACGAGTCTGGTTCAAGATAGCAGGGGATAAAGACCTCTTTGAATAGCATGTGAAGTTTTTATTTTTACAAGTATAGATAAAATTATTAAAGACTGTTTTCACGATCTGAGACTAAGCAGAAGATCACGGGGCTTACCCCAAATTTCATTGAAGGACAGGAAAGGAACAAGACCCAGAAAGGAAGCCTTAAAAGAATCAAGGGCTGAAAAGAAAATGGTTGAATATATCTCGCAAACCTTACATTTCAACATGATTTTTCTACTAACTGCAATACCTTCATTAGTTGGCATGTATGTATGTATGTATGTATGTATGATTTGATTTATTTGAGAGAGAGAGAGAGAGCACAATAGCAGGAGCATTGGTGAAGAGGAGGAGGGAAAAGCAGGCTCCCCACTGAGCAAGGAGCCAGATGTGGGACTTGATCCCAGGATCCTGAGATCATGACCTGAGCTGAAGGCAGACACTTAACAGACTGAGCCACCAAAGCATCTGTAATTTTTTTTTTTTTATGTTTTATTGCCAGCTCTCCTAGTTGAATATTAGTGAAATAGGGAATCAGTAGATTAGATAAAATTTGTGATAACTTTACCAGACATAGATACAGGAGAAAATGTTAAAATACCCACTGGCAAATTCTAATTCACCTTCCAAAACTAAGCTATCACAATTTGTTCTTTTATTAGACAGCAGAATAGTAATAATCAAGTACTCTTTATTGGGAAACATTAGTAAAATAAATTAGTATTTATGTCTATTTATCTATGTATCTTAGCTAGAGCATTAGGAAACAGTTCATAAAAATCACTTTTCTGTTTATCTGTAAGTTCTAAAAACTAAGACATCAGGAGTATAGTTTGAATTTTGCACATCAGGAGAGAAGATAGTTTATTTTTATTTATTTTTTTTTTAAAGATATTTTTTATTTATTTGACACAGAGAGAGAGAGGTCACAAGTAGGCAGAGAGGCAGGCAGAGAGAGAGGAGGAAGCAGACTCCCTGTTGAGCAGGGAGCCCGATGCGGGGCTCGATTCCAGGACCCTGGGATCATGACCTGAGCCGAAGGCAGAGGCTTTAACCCACTGAGCCACCCAGGTGCCCCGAGAAGATAGTTTAGAGGAAGGAAATTATGCATTCTCCTGGTGAGTTCTAGACTTAGGTTAGCCTAAGAAATAGCAAAGGAAACAAATATTGGTTAAATGATTTCTGTGTCCCAGGAGGTATGTTAGGTGCTTTACATATGAAACGTTAGGTGACCCTTACAAAGAACTCTGGGAATGGGAATTATTAACCTGATTAATAAAACTAGGAAGTTTGATACGAATATATTTAAGTTAACATTCCCAAGATTCTAGAGCTCCTGAGTGACAGAACTAGAATTTTAAATTTAGTTCACCTACCTAGAAATCCACTCCCTTTCCACTATACCCAGTGAAAACTTATATGTATTTCTTTATTTATAAAAGTTCAAATTGGGTACATTATATCCAATTATATGAAACATTTCATCCAATGGAAGCACCTGGTTTATGACATTTTTATCAAGTCTTCTGACCTCTAGTTTCAAGCTTGTAGAGCTCCTGAGTTCTTTGTGCTTACTAGCAGATATTTAAAAGGTACTTTGGCGTATCTATGTTTAAATTAAACTAAGGCAGTGATTGCCTCACTTTGTGTCCCGAGGCCTTGTAGAGAGCTTGGAATCTGGTAGGTCCTCTGTAAATATTTCTCAGTTTCATAAATAAATGATAGTGAACAATGTCTTTATTTATTTAACACTTACTAAGTGTCTCCTACATTCCAAACACTGGCAGTTCCATCAGTGGAGAACAAGCTAGAGGTGGTTCCCACAAAATGGATTTTGGTGGTCTAGGAGGGGAAGACCAAGTTAAGCAAAAACAATGAAGGATGTTAAGTGCTCCCAGTGGAGTAATTGTGAGTGCTGTGGGAACATATAGCTGGAGTCTCTAGCATGCTCTGGGTGCTTGTGAGGAGGGAGAGTGGAATGTGGTCTGGGTGGTTTTGTTAGGATACTTTGCATTTAATGTTTGAATATGGTAATGGGGTAAGGCAGCATATTTTCTTAAAATTTTTTTAAAAATTTAATTTAATTTTATTTTTATTCAGTGTTCCAAAACTCATTGTTTATGCACCACACCCAGTGCTCCATGCAATACGTGCCCTCCATAATACCCACCATCAGGCTCATATAACCCACCACCCCCTTCCCTCCAAAACCTTCAGTTTGTTTCTCAGAGTCCACAATCTCTCATGGTTTGTCTCCCCCTCCGATTTCTGCCAACTCAGTCATTCTGCTGTTTCTTAAATGGAGAGGCAAAAAATTACATATATTATATGAAATGTAACCTATAATATATAAATATTAATCATTAATAAGTATATAATTAAATAAATATATTTATATATTAATAACATAGATGCATAAATATATAAAATATAAAAATATTATATGCACACATATATACATCACACACACACACACACACACACACAAAATATAAATTAACTGAAAATGAGACCAGTACTCACTCATGGTTCATCTAGAACTGGAACAACAACAGCAACAAATAAGATTGTTGTAAAATTGTTCTCATTTAGGTGGCTGGGCAAGGAAGGAAACTCTCACTAAAAAGATCTACCCAGTTGCAGAGAATGTCCTGCGGTCCTGACTATCTACCTGCTTTCCCTCATACCTTCTTCTCCCGTACCTTTGCTGGCATGTTTCCATCGTCAAGGACACCCTACTTTCATGTCTTCACTCAAGCATTACGTCCTGTGTGAAAGCATTCTTCTCTGACATCTCCAGAAAGAGCTCTTGTTTCTTTCTTTCTCTTTTATGAACTAGCTGTATCTTGTACCTTCCTTTTAGCACCTGCTACATTGAGCTGAAGTTGCTGATATTTGCATTCTTCTTTTACTGTAACAATCTTGCTTCTTGAAAATGACAATCATTTTCTTTTCTCTCTCTGTGTCCCCAATACCTAGCACAGTACTTGTGTTGCAGTAAGTTGTATATTAATGTTGAATTTTTAAATGCAGTAAGTTGTATATTAATGTTGGATTTAAAAAAATTCTTATGAAAGTTAAAAATCTGTATTGCTTCTCCAGGTGTCTTACCTATATTGAGTCAGATGGAGGATATTTGAATTTTGGAATTTCCCACATTTTTATCTATTTAGGACTATGGATTAAAAAATGACTTTTTATCTATTTTTATTTTTTTCTTTTTTTTTTAAGATTTTATTTATTTATTTGAGAGACAGAGATCACAAGTAGGCAGACAGTCAGAGAAAGAGAGGGGGAAGCAGGCTCCCTGCCGAGCAGAGAGTCTGATGTGGGGCTCAATCCCAGGACCCTGGGATCATGACCTGAGGTTAAGGCAGAGGCTTTAACCCACTGAGCCACCCAGGTGCCCCAACTTTTTATCTATTTTTAAAGAATCAAAGCATTTTGAAAAACTAACAATGTGGATTCTTGAGTCAGCCTCCTGGCATTTGAGTCTAAGCTTTGACCCTTGTGGACTTCACAGTTATAACTTTTCTCTGTCATGGTTTCTTCATCTACAATACATACATAAATTGTAACTAATAAGGTGGTGGGGTTTAAACGATAGGGAGATAATAGAAATTACTCCACACAGTCCTGGAAATTCAGTACAGTGAGTATTTAAAAACAGGGAGTATGAAATTATAATTCCCATTTCATATTTTAAAACACTAAAATATGAAATGGGAATTATAATTTCATACTCCCTGTTTTTAAATAATCTAATCTCAGGATAACAATTTTATGGGTTGGGTTCCTTGAATGTGAAGGCTAAAGTGGAGGTTCAGTGGGGAAGTATGAAATTATAATTTCATACTCCCTGTTTTTAAATAATCTAATCTCAGGATAACAATTTTATGGGTTGGGTTCCTTGAATGTGAAGGCTAAAGTGGAGGTTCAGTGGGGAAGATGTAGATTAGATTCCCATCTGTAGAGAGTAGGAGGAAAAAGCAGTTTGGGGCAGAGGAAGAAAATGAACTACACAGCGGGCCAACAAAGTTTCTACCATCCTGGAGGGGAACTCGGAAGTGAATATTGTGAGGGCAGTGTCTAACTTTGGGCAGAACTACTGGGCCATTATGCCCTGCCTCGCTCAGTACCGAATTTTGCAGCAGACACTGGAGTTGCTGACCACTGGAGGCTATCTGCTGCCCTCATTCCCTGTAGCCCATCATGAAGGGTCTGAGAAACTAGTAGAAGATCTCTCTACATTTGTTACCCCACCCTGTGTGCCACTCTCTGAATGGGCACACATTGCATTTAAACAATGAAATTCCAAATTCTTTTAATCCACTGAAACAAATTCCAGTCTTTTATTTATGTCCCTACCCTGTCTTCTCCCTGATATTTCTAGGTGTATCCATATAGACCTGTCTCCCTAAAAATCTTTTCCCTTCCTATAGAAAGTAATCATTTACATCTAAATGTAAGAATCTAAAAACAAGAATGTTTCTTATGTCTGTCTCTACCTGTGATGATATATGAAGTATGTTCAATGAAAAATTCTCAAAAATTAGCATTTTATTTCACTTATTTTGCTTTCATTTTTCCTAGATCCCAGTATATTCTTTCCCTTCCCTTCTCCCCTTTCTGTCCCTGCCTTCTTTCTTCCTCCACTGCCCCCTGCATTGTAGTTCTACTTTAACTAGTTTCCAAAATCAACACTTTTTTACAATTTATTTTGTCACGGAAAAAAATCTCAGAATGCTTCATTCTTGTTCCTGAGTTACGTTACTTCTCAGTAAAATTGTATTTGTGTTTCAATTTTCTTCATTTGCTATTAAAGTTTGTCATGGTCCTGCTTCAAGTGACCTTGGGGCTTCTAGTAACTGAATTTGTCGCAAGGTTCCTTTCAACAGCAACAGTGAATTTTTTTCCCCCAAAAAAGAAAAAGAAAAACTAGGTACCCAGAAATTAACAGACAGGTTTTGGAGACCAAATCTTTTTCTATTTGTTATTGGTATTTTGGAAAGTTCAGGGCAAATTATTCAAGGTTGCTTTCCACTTAGATCTAATTTTTTTTTTTTAATGTAGTCAAGGTTTTAGTGAATTTTTCTATAAACAGTGTCCAAAGAATGTATTTTTAAAGGCTCTATGTGGATGTATGGTTTTGATTGGATTGCATAGATTAAATCTAGAAACTATTTTTTAGGGTAGAAATATGAAAGCGATTGCATTACCCCCAGAGGCTAATATATATATATATACATATATATATATGTATATATTTTTAATACTTACAAGCTGAGAGTAAATTGCAAGCACATCCTTACCCTTATTTTTATGCTCTTCTCTGAAAACATGGTAGTATTTGGTGTATTTGTTTTGCAAACCAGATAGATGAGGCTCAATTTATAAACATTTTTCTTTAAAAGTGAAATCAGGAGGTTAAAAAAAAAAAAAAACCCAAAACTCAAAAGGAAATACATATAAAACCTCCTTTCTCCCAGAAGAGCTGCAAAAAAATTACTCCTTGAACCATTGGACTACAAGAAACATTTGCATTTAGTAAGCTGCATTATTTATAGATGGAGAACTGTAACCTCTCATCCTTGCCTAGTAGTTTATTTTAAATTATAAGATTTACAAAACAAAAGTAAGAGAAACATGTGTTGAGCAATAAATAAATACTAGTGAGCTTCTGTATTCTTTAAGCATTACACTATTTTCATCATTTTTGACACAAAGATGTGTTTTGCAGGGAGGGAAAAGCACATTTTGAAATAACTAGTTAAGCAAGGGATGAAAAACTGGTAACAAAAAGAAGGGAAATGGTTTTGATTTTCATTATGCTTAAGGTCATATACAGGTCATATTTAACACAGATTCCATTTTCATATATTTTAATAAAATCTGTATGTGAAATTTAAGCAACAGCTGTGGAAAGAATTTGATCTAAAGGAGCAAAAACTAAGTGTCACTTTAATATTAACCTTCTAGTGATGAATAAGCAAACAGAAGAAAAAGAGAATATCTTCTTCAAATCAAAAGGCAGAACTGTTTGCTCCCTAGCTACTGATGTGAAAAAAATATTTGATGGTTGGTGACCTTGTAACAAGACATCTTGGACTTGGCATTACACCAAGGGTAGTAAATTAAATACCAATACATGTATTAGGAACGTTCAGCCTAATTGGAGAGAAAGAGTTAAATGTCAGATTGTCTTGTCCTTGATTTTTTTTTTTTTTTGAATAATGTGGCAGGAATGGAAGTTCTGATCACTGCCTATTTCTTCTACTACTTTTCGTACTTTCCCAGAGAGATGAACTCTACTCCTTTATAACTTTGCTGTCATTCGTAGAATAGAGTGCTGGTCTTGGCCTTCCTTACAATGCTGTCTCCTGTCCTTGTGCCTTTTAAAGACACATATTGTATCTCTTTCTGCACTATCTTAGCATGCCAACGAGAGTATAATTGCAATTTCAAGCCCTATTTCAGCCTTCAAAGATGAGATGGCTTGCATTTTACTTAGACATAGCTTTAAGAATCAGCTATTTTGTTCCCCATGGGTGGTATTCTGCTTATTTCTCTAATTAACACAACTATTTTCTTTTGTGTCATGTGAAATGTAGAATAATTAACAAAACAAAACAAAACAAAAAACAAAAAACGGGGGTGTTTTGAGTGAATAGCAGAATGTTGCAGCCCAACTGCATGAGTCAGTATGTAATAATTGGCCTGAACATATAGATAGGCCATTATGAGAATTGTTAAATTTTGTGTCAGGTCCCTGCAATAATTATTGAAGGCCTAATTCAGACCAGCTTTCCTCCACAAAATTAAATAAAAGAGGTACTGGATACACCATGCATTGGAGGGATTAGCCAATTCTCTTTGCACAGCAGTGACCTTTGTGTCCCCTCTATTAACGAGTGGGAAAGATTTAACTGCACTGCACGTGCCCTTGTATTTTCCGGCCATTATTTAAAACATGTCAAAATGAGTTCAGTTACTTTTCAGTCATTTTGAACCTCACCTGTTCCTCAATCAAGCATTTCAAGCCCCACCTTTTTCTTTCTTTCTTTTCTGTTTTAATCAAACCCAGGGCTTCTTCGGAGTTTTTATTCTACGTAATTCTGCAGCAGTCTTGGAACTGCGTCCCACTTGAAGTTCTATAAAGTAACTGTACTGCTTGTCAACTAGGAAGTGAATATATACACTGCTACTTGCCATGGAGGTCACACCGTGTCTAGTATTTTGTGATTTAATTGCACACTGAACGTGGGCTTGAATCTGTTAGAAAAAAGACGGATACAGAGTTGATGAGGTAATCTTTTACCCTCCACATCATATTTCACTTAAGTGGTAGTCAACATGCAGCCCTAATTGGCAGTCAAATCAGAACTCTGTTGACTGTAGCTAAATGCATATTGCCTAATTGTATAATTCACATAACTTCATGCAAAATTCAAGGTATGAGGGCACTTCCTAAAGATGGAATTACGGAGGATAAATCAATGACTTTTTCTTTCAATGTTGAAAAGTTCATTTATTCATTGGCTTGTGACTTCATGGGTCAGTTAATTACTAGATTTCAGAGTTAATTAGGTTAATGGACATATAAGAAGTATAACAGATATGGAACCGGTTATTTCAATGTTTCATAAATGTGGCTGCTGTGGGTTTGTTTTCCAGAGTTACAAATCACTTAAAAATGAACTGTTTGCCTAAATCTAAGGTTTTTTAATTTTTTCATCTTGTCTTTACATTAATTTGTTAACCTCATTTGCACTAAGGGGCAATTAGTAAATATCTTTAAAATATATTTATTTTTGAAATTTTTAATTGAGATGACTAATACATTAAGTTCTTAAAGTGTGTTTAAATAGATTAATTGAAACTTAAGTTTCAAAGAATTATTGGACATTATCTAATTGAATTTCTTACTCAAAAGGAAAACTCTCCCTTTTTAACACTCATATTAGATACTTACCTATAATCTAAGCCTTCCAGTTCATAGGAACTCACTGCTTTTCTAGACAAGTCTATTTACTGTTGTTTCTTAAAAGTTTTCATGTAAAATTCTTCATATTAAGTCAACGTCTGCCTCTTTGCATTTTCGCTCCATTGGTATAATTCTGTCATTGAGAATCTCTGAGACTAAATTTGGTATCTTTCAAATGACAACCATTCAAATACTTGCTGTCAGATGTCATGTTCTATCTTTGGTTCTTCAAACTAAACAACTACAGCTTCTTTAGGAGAGCTACAGAATATGTACATTTGTAGAGCCCTCATGGTACTGGCTGCCCTTCCTTGGAAAATTCTAGTTGTGTTTAGAGGCTTTTATGAAAGAACAACCTGCTCCAACTGCAGGATAGAGAAAATAAAGTGCTCTGAATTTGTAATAGTGTAGGCTTATGATAACTCAATTAATTAAGGCTACTTGTTAGTTGGTTTAGCAACTTAATGCATAATTGGCCAATTCTAATGTAAAAATGAATCATTGTTAAGACATTTCTCGTAGAATTTCCTGTCAATACTGTTCAAAATTTAGGACTAATTCATGAAAACTTGAAACTCTGACTTGAACATATTGAGATATTTTGAATCTTGATTCTCCTCTATGACTTAAAGCCATTTCTTTCTGCTTTATATTTACAAATTTGATACATTTCAAGTTAACCACACACACATGTGTGTGTATTAGTTTGTATGAGTAAATGCACTATGTGAAATGCTATAAAGAAATCAAGACTTATAAACTGTATCTGCCCTCCCTATCTAATGCCACATATTACTAATCAAGAATAGAAGAATTCTAATAATAAGAATTCTAGTAATAAGAAGTCTAATAAGAATACTTAATTAAGAATTTAAGTTTTTTACACAAGAATTCTTGTTTCAAGAATTCTTGAAACACAGATGGAAATACAGCCCATGGCAAAAATTCTCAGCATGGTGAAAATGCACAGGAGGAAAGGAAATGAACAGGTTTTCATACACTTTCAAAGTGTATTATCTCATTTAATACAGACAATTTTAAAAGAGGGGTTGTTTCTATTTTACAAATATGAAAACAAAATAAGGCCTAGAAAGTTAAAGAGCTTACCAGTAATTTTATACTTTTAAAATGATGAATATGGAATTAAAGCATCACTGTACAAAGGGCAGGCATAATATACTACACCAAGGCTTTATGGATAAGTGTGTTAACAATCAGTAAGATCTTGATAAATGAGTTAGAAGACACTCAAGACAAAGGAGATGGTAAAACCACAAAAGAAGCAAGTGTATATTCTAGCGATGGTGAAGTGTTTGAATGTAAGAGGAAGTAGTGGGTAATAAGATTAGGAAGAGAGGTGGTTTGCTTTCATCTAGAATAAGGATCATCAGTCAATACATAGAAATGCCTCTAAGGGATATCTTAGAAGTTGAGGCCCGGAAGAACTAGGTTAGAAACTGCTGGTATTAACAGATTGACAAAGGGGACCTAGTCTGGTCTACTAAAGACATCCTTCAAGCTGGTACCAAAGATGTAGCTTCATCTACTACCTCTGTACATACTTACACAGCTGATAGGATGGAAGATTCACTGAGTTGCTCTTGCGTGTCCTGTTTTATGCTTTTCTCTGGTAATGAAAAAGAGCAATCACTAGTTCATACCCTACTGAAAAAGGACAGAGATGGAAGAAGCTTGCTAATTTAAATACAATGTGATATCCATTGCAAAAATGTACAGATGGTAGGAAAGGGCCAAATTCAGTTATATGTGAACAGTGTTTTGAACATGAGGAAAATCATCTGGAAGAGAAAATTGAACAATCTATTAATAGTGAACAACAGCAGCAAAAACACACTGTGGTGAAAGAGTGTGTTGTAATGTAGCATTGCCTGAGTATGAATTATGAAGGGGGAAGGAGTTAGTGGCAAGAGTTTGGAGAGCCATCACAGAGGTCAGATTTCAGAAGATATGCATAGGAGCTTAGACTGCCTTTGGCTGATACCAGGAGGGAGTAGAGTAAAGCAGGGAACCACTTATCTCATAATAGCAATATCACTCAGTACCACACGATCCATGTTGGTTATTGGGAGTGAGAGACCAGTGAATGCTGAACAAGTGAATATTCTCTGGGTAGATATATTTGGTTGTAAGAAACAAAGTCTAGTTTAGATAATTTTTTTTTTTTTTAAAACCTGGGTTCATGTGTAAGAACAGGAACCATAATAGATACTATGATAGACCTTTGTGTCAAGAATTCACAGAAGTGTGTCCCTAATCATGTAACTCAACTTTTCTGTAGTGTTTTATTCTGGATGCATCTCAGCATATCTAATCTTGCCTCCAGAGACTTTTTTTTTAATCACCTTCTACTTTATCCTCTGCCTCATGCTTTCTCTGTACTTGAAACCTTGGCTTACTCATCACTTTAGCTTGATAATGGTCCATTATGTCCTCTTAGGTTGTTTCTACCTTGGTAATCTTTTATTTTCTGCCCCTCTAGGTTATTAGCTGATTCTCTTCATATTCTACAGTTCCTTTACATTGGAATTCTGGATAGCACAGTTTAAACATAGCTTTTCACATCAGACCCATTAAGGTGCTTTTTGTCCTTAGGTTGTGTACTCCCACCATGTCCAATCATAGGCAGAGGAAACACAGGTACGTAAGTCACTACATAGAGCTGCCCCTTTTATAAAGACAGTTTCCCTTAGGAAAAGTGATGGATAGGACAAATATTTAACTTTAGGGAATGTATCATGATAGTGTAAATAACAGAGTAAGGACAATATCAGGGAAATGGTAATAGAGATGTAGTGGAGAACTATTTAGAAGATAAATCTTTAAGTCCTTATATTTAATTAGTTTGAAAGGAAAAGAAGAATCAAAGATTCCAGTGCTTCTGACTGGGTCAACTTCTGATGGGAGACAAACAATTGATATGGGAACGGATAGAGGAAAAGCAATTTTATGAAAGAGCTGGGGAAAATCATGAATACAGTTTTGAGCATATTAAACTTCTATTGCCTGTGGATTATACAGCTAGATGAATGCAGTTAAAATTCTTCTACGAAGTCCGTTCTAGGAAGATTTGGGTGCATAAATAGATCAGAAAGATTGTTGCTCAAACTAGGAGTGTGAATGATATTGCCACGGGAGAGGAAAAGCTGTACAGATTTAAAGGTAATAACAATGCAAAGGCAGGCAGAGAAGGAACACACAAGACCCACAAAGGAACTGTTAAGGATATTAAAAACAACAAAAATGACAAGGAGAGCATGGTGTCACCAAAACCTAAACAGAGCCTTAGGAAGATTGCTCAACACTATCAGAGAATCAAAAATCAACTAATGAAACTGACAGGTATCTAATTTACTTAACAATTAGATGTCCCTGATGGTTTTAGAGATTTGTTATAGGCAGAGTAAGATTGTTGCTGATGAGTAATGGATGGTGATGGTATGGGAACTTAAATGTGGGCAACTCTTTTTTTTTTTTTTTTTTTTAAAGATTTTTATTTATTTATTTGACAGACAGAGATTACAAGTAGGCGGAGAGGCAGGCAGAGAGAGAGAGGAGGAAGCAGGCTCTCCACTGAGCAGAGAGCCCAATGCGGGGCTCGATCCCAGGACTCTGAGATCATGACCTGAGCTGAAGGCAGAGGCTTTAACCCACTGAGCCACCCAGGTGCCCCAATGTGGGCAACTCTTAAAGGAAGACGACGATGATGAGATAGGAGTGCGCTGCAAAGACACTGTTTCTTGTTTTGCATATTTTTCTTTTGGATGAGAAAAAATTGGACATAGACTAGATCTGTCTTTCTTAGGAAAGATCCAGAGGCTGAGAACAATTCAAGTGATCCATCTAGGATAGAAAAGGAAAAACTGTGAGGCCCAGAAGGGCTTGGGGGAAGAAAGGGTCACAGAACAGAGAAGGAGGGAGAACTGATAGGAGGGTGTATTTTCAGATTGGCTATACTATGGGTGAATAATTCAGTTCTGTGGAAGATGTGAGGATGTGTTTGAAGTGCATCTTAAGACCAATTATGATGTGTTTGTCAATTTGATCCTCTAGCTCAGTGGTAAGCTTTTTTACCTCAGACAGTGTTAATCCCTTGAAATTCTGGGTTGTGCCTGAGGGAGAGACAATTCTCAAGATCTCCCACCAGGGGAGTCCAGAGAAGAATCCCATGGTGGGAGGTGAGAATGCAAACTGCCGACCCAAGTGGAGGTGCGCAAGCACCAAGCTCACCTGAGCCCACTTGGTGCTGGTCATGGCAGCCATTGCTGGAGGGAGAAATGGACGCAGTCAAGAGAATCCACAAGTCGTGCATTACCAGTGTAGGGTGAAGTATTAGAAAAATAGTAAAGTTTTAGCTGTCAGATTCTTTGGTGACATTTGTCATACAGCCCCCAAACTTCCTACGTTATCTCTAAGAATAATGCAAGAAATGACAATAGATTGTTTGTTGAAGGCAGAATGAATATTCTCCGGTATTTACTGAACAACCTGCTAGTAACCTTGTCCAAAAGGAAATGGTGTTTAACTTTGTTTGGCTTAATCCCCTGGATGACCTCATTCTTCTTAATCTCCCTTTATATTGTTAGTGTATGCAAACCATTTGCTTAATAACTACACCACGCTGTTTTTCCACAGAAATACAGTAAGCGCCCATAGTTTTAAGAATCTGCCATTTCCTCCTTGTTTTGAAAAATTGGACCTCTGCTTTTCTCTATTTGTAATACTATTCTCATTGTCTAGGATTCCAGGATTCTCTGCAGCAGTTCTGAGATAATTCTTGCTAATTCTAAGTGTTCTGAAAGTTTTTCTGGATCTGAAAAGTAAACTAATTTAAAATCATTAGGTACTTCCTTCCTATCTTCCTATGTGCTCTGGGGTCCAATGGTTCCTTAAGCATCTCTGTGGACTGTGTATTACAGAATCAATGATAGTAGCTGAATTAAACATAACATGTCTTCATTTTACTTTTTATTCTAAATCAGTTTTTTTTTTTAATTTTGTTTTTAGTGGTTACGAAAATTGTATTAATTTTCTTGGACTCCAGTATGTGCTTTCAAACTAAACTTAAAACCCTGAAGGTTAATTCGCACATATAAATTGTATGTTAGTACAAATTCATTACTAAAAAAAAGTAAGGGATAATGTTGAAACAGTTCAATATAATTTTAGTTTTATCATCAAAATTGTCCTGATAAGACTTCCTGAGACTCTTCCAAGAGCCCTGCTTCAGATGACTATCTTGTAATGGTGACTTGAATAGTCTAAACCAGCTGGTTTGTCTATTTGGGATCTACTTTCCTTTCAGAGGCAGTAAGCACAGATTTTCTTTCAAGCTCAGTTATATTTTAAGGCAGTGGATTCACCCAAGCACACTATAGAAGCCACTAAATGCAGATCAAATGAACGGAAACTAAGTGGGCTACAATAAAATTGTAATCCAACCAGCATTGTCTGCCCAAATCCACTATGGGTGTTGAAGGACGTCCATCTATCCATTCTTTGAGAAGAGACTGTGACCACTTTGGGGCCAGTGGATTGCTGAGAAGCCATTTTTAAAAAGCACATCTTGTTTCACAGAGGACTGCAAATTAGAATAAGTTTGTAAATGATGTCTTAAGTTGAAATTCATATTCTAGGGCCGAGTCAGCAGTCAGCGTTTTTTTAATATTCTAAGCGTTTAGGTACTGGCTAGTTTAGATTTATGCCTCCTCCCATTGTCTGCAGCAAAGACTGAATTGATGAAGCTATTTTATTAGCAGTGCTACATATTGAGTGCTCTTCCGAAGCCTCCTTTTATCACGCTTTAAAAATCATTCTCTAATTTAACAACGATATTAAGAGAGCTCTTTTATTCAGTCCAATTATATGGAAGCACACTCATTTTTTTTTTAAGGGGTTAATCTTTAGGGATGAAACAGATTATCAGCTTTTGAACCAATTTAAGTAGAATCTCCAGAAACAAAGCCAGGACAAATAATTATTGGCAGTTCACAGAAGGCATTCTGTGCCCACTGCGCTGCTGGATTCCGTTAAAGTCAGCTTGCTTGTCTTAATGGGAAACACCTGTGGTCCGGACGTAAGAAGACAAATCAAACTAACTGTGCTTTGAGACACTCAAACTAAATTATGGAAATAAAAATCTCCTCGTCTCAGCATCACCGATGTCCCTCTTTCCCTTGAAACAGATATTAAAGAGAGGCTGTTTTGAAAGTATTTATTTCCCTGAGGCATTCCAGAACTCTAAACATTGTCAATGAACATGCCAGCCCGAAGACAAGTCCCCCAGACTCCATGGCCATTATTTCAGTGGCCCATTAAATAATTTAAAAAGAGCAAGCTTGTAGAAGTAAATGCAAATTCTCTTTCTCTCAAACTTGGAAAATTATTAGCATGTCCAAAGGCATAGAGAAGGTATTTTCTTTTCTACTTACCTTAGGTAAGATGTTTTGGATAACATGACCTTTTTTTTTTTTTCTTTCCTTTTTTTTTCAAAGGACAAGTTTACTTATTTTTTATAGGGGCTGGGGAAGGGGTCAGGTTGGGAGTGTGATCCGATGGAAAGGTGATGTCTGCATAACGTCTTATGATAAGTATGGCCAAAATGAAAAGTTTTTGCATTAATAAGTGCTCCCAGGGAAAGTGCAAGGGGAAAGAGATCCTTGAAAAGCCACGGGTAGAAATAAAAAAGAGGTTTACTTGTTAGGGTAGAGGTGATATTATCATTAGCCAGAATATAAAGTTGCTGTTCTGTTTTCATCCTTCCCTGGAAGGGTAATGTTCAAATTGGAGAGAGTACAATATAATTTTTTCAGAGCAGGATCATTTTATTGAGGCTGTAAAATTTGCAGGATACTAGAAAGGAATAATAGACACCATAACTTGATTATCTTTCTGGGCAGGACTGAGGAAAAGGAAAGAGAAAGAAACAACATACATAAAGCAAGGTTTATGAACTCAGATATCCTGGGAGGAAGGTGGAGTGGGTGGTTGATATGCAGTATAAATGAAGTCATCCTGCTGTTTGAATAATACTTTCTCCCAGTTTTTGAAGTCTGAGTGCCATACTGTCATATTTTCCCTCTCTTTTGGTAGGTATATGTGTACCTAACTTTGCAATATGGAAAACAACAGATGATAAATGCAATAAATATGTGGTCTCGGTGTTCAAAAAAGACAAACTGGAGAATATGTGTTTCATCTAATATGGGAATTCAGATAATTTTCATCATTTAGGGTGACACTGGGTCACACACATCTTCTAGCTTTGCAGAAGAAACTGGAAATCTAGATTTAATGAGGAATCTCATTATTTTTAAATACTATTGATTTATTGTTTTTGGTTTATTTAAGTCCATATTTTGAGGAAGATGAATCTTTAGGTATAGTTGTTTCTTTATATGTTCGTTTATGACATTGAGCAGGTCCACAGAGAACAAACCAGATAATACCTCTGTGACCCAGATACTACCTGTTGGCCTTTATTTTTGACCCCACTGGGTTTGTGACTGGATGGGCAAAATTGAGAAATAAAAGCAGTCCCCAGACCTGGCTCCGAAGACCCGGCAAGTATCCATTCGGGAGATTTCTAGAAGGCCTAGATAGTGAAGCCTTGCTCCCTAAGTAGTACAAAGAAATACAGAAGTGGGAATAAGAACAAAGCTTGGTTTCTCCCCCTTTTCCTGAATCTGTTCAGCTCTTACAGAATTATTTAAAACTCTTCAGTGAGGAACAATGTAAATATTATTGGGGATCTAGCGTTTTTTTTCACTTTGGGAAATAAGGCACATGAGGAATAGGGTACGACCTCTGTCTTTGGTGATTAAAGGTCAGTAGCAGCAACCATTCTGCAGTGGACTTCTAAGCTCTAAGGACTACTTGCATGCTGGCTCAACTAAAGATGGACCTTTCAGATCTTTTACTCTCCTGAATATATCTGGAGAGAACAGAATACCATGAGGCAGGATTGCTTTCAAGAACACTTTGGATTCCACTATCCGTACTTCTATGCAGGAGGCATAGAACATTTCTGAGCAAAAACATTTCTGGTAAAGATAATACACACTCGTAAAATTGTAATGGGTAATGCAAAAGAGCATCAAAAGAGAGAGTGACACTCCCATCTACAGTGACCCACACTAGATACTCTCCATACTCTAAATGTTTCCCAAGAAAATGCATTCAAAATCAAATTTCAGTTTTTTGACTTTCAGTTAGGTTGAACATCATTTTTCATGTAAAATGGACTATTACAGGCAGTTGGTGAGAATTAAGATAGTAATAGAGTGACCACTAGGAACCGATGAATCTTCCCGAAACTTTTGTGATAAGAATACTAACTTTCAAAATCAAGAAAATGTGAAATGCATTTCCAAGCCTTGAATAATTTTTTTAAACAGCATCTATGTTGAATTTAATGCTAATGATGTGTAATTTGAATGATAACACATTTCACTGGCTAGGCAGCTGCTGGTACAGAAACAAAACATTTTGGTGGGTATAAGAGCTGAGCAAAATACTGGTAAGAGTAGTTTGTCATTTATTTTACACAGTACTGAAAAGGGTATTAATTTAAAGCCTTGAAAAAATGTTCTATAAGAAGAATTAAAATATAAAGTAAAGCAATAGCTATTAAGTGATGTGTTCTCCTTTAAAATAATTTTAACAGATAACCCATACTAATGCATTAAAGAAACTAACTACTTTGTAAACACACAAAATCCAACTTTGAAAAATTGAAAAATTATTTAACCTTATTTTAAAAGACTCTTTTCATTAAACACAGTGCATTAGTGGTATCGTCACTGATTTACCAAATATACCTTTGTGTGCATTTTTCATGCTGCTGAAAAAACTGTATCTAAGTCTTGGTCTGATGAGTGTGAAGTATTATTTATGAGGTAACTCCAAATATTTTCTTCTGACTTCTTCATCTTCAAATAATCTCATCTCTTATTTGGTAAAATTGAGAAATCTTTTTGAAAAAAACTCCCCCCCCCTTTTCCATAGGGAGAGTGAACTATAGATTTGGTTTCAAGGAAACCTTTTCTAGTTTGTCCCAGTCTTCTCTAGTGTCCTGATATAGGTGTGGAATATCTGATCCAGTTACCTGTATCCTTTTCGGTCGTGTTCTCATTCCACTTGTTTAGGAAGTCTTTGAAACTGGGTACAACTGTAGTTGGCGTATAAGCTTTGCTTTGTTTTTTTGTCATTTTCTTTCTTTTTTTAAGGATTTTGAGCCATAGAATAGATCGATTACAAAAAGAATACATCTCTGAGAAGGTCTCAGGACATAAATGATTCATGTTCAGATTTTAAAAAATAAAAAAAAAATGAACATTTTACACTTATTTACTCGTAAATATCTTCTTCACTTTAGAATAGCTGGATTCTTTTTTTTTTTTAAGATTTTATTTATTTATTTGACAGACAGATCAAAAGTAGTGAGAGAGGCAGGCGGTTGGGGAGAGGGAAGCAGAGATCACAAGTAGGTACACCCAGGTGCCCCTAGAATAGCTGGATTCTTTATTGGTAAATGGGTGTAACACTGAACAGCAGCCTCAAATTGTTGTGGCCCAAATGTTTTGTCCTGCCATGGTGAAGGTTAAGAGAAAATCAGGCTTTTATATAAGGACATTGAAATCTGCTTGTTAAAATTGCAATGACCCACATCTGGGTAAGAGTATAAACACATATAGTGTTTCTGAATTGATTTTAAATGTAATTCCTCTAGGTTAGGGTTTAAGCTCCGAACTAAAAGGAAGAGGAAGTTATGTAAATGATCACGTACTTGAGTTTAGCAATCAGTTTCATGAGTACATAATGGTGTCAGCAGTCAAGATTAAAAAAAAATATATATGGAATAGGCTACATAGGGATAAAAGTAATCCAACAACTATTTAGTATAACTAATCCAAAATTAATCCATGGAATATCATGGCCAATTGTAGAATACAGAATCCATTGTATTCTTTACTGATCAAATTACATCATCTTGTTTTATGTTGTCATTGCTGACACCAAGATATACCAGACAGGCAACTTCCTAGACAGCCAGTCTATGAGAGGTGTTAGAAATCCATTCTTTGGGAATAGCCAGAAACATGGTTCTAGTTAACTCTGGTTTGCACCAGCAACTGCTAACATAACTGTCAAAAGGAAAATGATCCAGCACCAGAGCATGTAAGAAATTTCTTATTTGAATCTGAACATGTGACAGAAAAAAGTTATTTATAACCTCCCATTTCTTTCTAAGACTGGTGAGCTGTACTAACTATAAGCTCTTTTGTTTGCTGAGCACTCACACACAAAATCGTCATCTTCATCATAATGGTCTCTGGCACTCTTAAAAACAGTAGTGCTGGGGATGGGAGGGCGAGGTGGGGGAGAGTTGTAGGGTGTTGGAGAAGGAAGCAAGACAGTACTAAATGACTCTGACTAAAAATGAGAGAGGGATTGTGGGAGTAGGAGGTATGAATGAAAGATCAGAAGTAGAGAAAAAGAGGCAATAGCTAAGTGAGTGAAGGGGGAGAGGAAGACAGGTGTCAGCAAGGCCAAGAGAAGACCGGTCGAACTGGGGAACAGCAAGGGAAATGCTGTGACGTACTCCACGTACATCCTCTTTGATTTCACCACATCTTTGGGAAATTAAATACCACTCTAAATGGAGCTGATTCGGGGGACTGCTCAAAGAAGATGGCAAGGGAACAATGGACATGAAATCTAAATTTCGAGAAAAAAGATAATTTATAGTAATTGATAGTACGTTTCTCTTTGTCTCACTATAAATACAGGTTGAAGAGTACTTAAAGAAATTAACAAATGGAGTGCCTAGAAGAACAGGTTCCGATGGTCACAGGGCAACAGGTCGAAAATTAATAAACTAGAACACTCTCAAAAGAAGTCTGCCCCAATAGTAGGGTGTCTTAAAATCATGATGGATGAGAAAAGATTGAGGCAAACCACTTCCAGGCCTGAGATTAAGAAGTGGAAGCTTATATCCCGGGGAAGTGGGTCCGTGCTGGCTTTGTGACACCTGTGTTGCTGTTAAGGGCACACTGGGGACTAATAGAAGTTAGAGGCAGGAAAGCGAGACTGGTTTTAATGTGAGAAAGAATTTTCTAACCGCTGACTATGGCCAACAATAGAAGTTACTTTGGGAGGTTGCTGAAGCCAAGTAAATATTGGGTATTTGCTTCTTGATTGCCATCTAAGACCTATCTGGACCACATAGCCTCAGAGAACACTTGGAACTCTTGGTTATGCCTCTGATTGTCCTTTCATCCTGTAGTGAGTTTGATACGTTCTTTCAATCTGTGCTTCAATTCAGAGAAAACAAATCCTGTATCATTGGGTTCTGTAAGAGAAAAGAAAAATAGATTCTCCCATTTCAACCAGTTATTTTAGCATCATTTTGCTAATTATAAATATCCAAAATGTAATCCCTTGCTTATGTGGTGTATACAAACCATTCACTGTCAAATATAAATGAAATTGATTTGATTAACCATTGACCAGGGGCGCCTGGGTGGCTCAGTGGGTTAAACTTCTGCCTTAGGCTCAGGTCATGATCTCAGGGTCCTGGAACTGAGCTCCGCATTGGGCTCTCTGCCCAGCGGGGAGCCTGCTTCTCCCTCTCTCTGCCTGCCTCTCTGTCTACTTGTGATTTCTCTCTCTGACAAATAAATAAATAAAATCTTAAAAAAAAAAAAATAACCATTGACCAGTGCAACTAAGAAGAAGGGCTCAACTTTTTATTTTGAAATGGAACTTTGGAGTTTTGCAAATCAAGTTTATTCTTACAAATGGAGAAAAGGGAGAAAAACGTGAGAGGAAGTAAGAGAAAAAAGAAAAGAATGAGGAAGTAGGGGGAGAGGGGAGAAGAGAGAAAGAGAGAAGGAAGAGGACGGGGCACTTTCAAGTGTGAATATGTGTGTGTTCAGTTTCCCATCCCAGTGCCTTTCAGCAGGAGGACTAGAAGAGCAGCGAGCAAAAAGATTTATTTTTTAAACATGTACTATTATGGAGAAAAGGCCACGACATGCCAAAATGTTGAAAAAAAGCAGCCCCTGAACTCTGGCTCGGAGGATTATGGAACTCCAAAAATACACCAGACTGTGAGAACTACCACCTACATTTGCAATGTTTTACAAGTTAAAAATGTCACAGCGCATAAAAATAGTTTTTTTCACCCCTATGGACTGGTGGTTGGTGGTTTAACTTGAGAACCAGATTGCTGTGGTAGTATGAATAGCCTGCATATTCATTCACAGCATGGAAATAAAATGAAAAATTGCTTTCATCAGGCTTTCCTTGTGTCCAGGAAACATATTTAGTCTTCTGTTTCCCTCAAAGTCTTTTTAGGGAGGAAAAAAAAAAAAAGAACTAGCTCTGTTTTCAGAAATGTTTGTAATCAATCCTCTCAAATCCGGAGTGATTGTGTCAGTTTTTGCCATGATTACATAAAGGTCTTTTTGTAATTTTATTATTAAAAAAAAAAAAAAACAACTAAGCTAGCTAGGGAAAGTAAAATATGAAACAATGCCATACAATTTCTTAAGAATAGGCTGATTCCTAAAGATAGGCTGTGAAACCTGAACGGGCTTATTTGAAAGGGTTTAGCTTTCTGTGTTCAGCATGGTAGCTCACCGTTGAAAAGCTTCCAGCCTTGATCACTTATCCACAAACAAAAGGGGCTCTCTTCCAATCTCTTCCCATTCTCCGTTCAGAGTGCTTGCATTTTCTCTTGTGGATCTTCTGCTTCACAGTCCTGGGGCATTAGTAAACACCAGAGGTGTCCCAAACATATGGCCCGTCACAAGGTTTCCATGTGGGGTCTGGCTTTGAGTGTATCTGATGATTACACATTTCAAATAGAAACCCAGCTGGTGATACCCTGAGCCTAGCTGGTCTCCATTTGGCTCCAAATGATCTGGGAGTGGATTTTCCTGTTTGAGGATTACCCGTTTCTGTAATGGCCCAGCTTCTGTTCCTTTGACCCTTTGGTCACCTCCACATCCTAGGGATCAAACTGCAATGGTATTTCATTCCGTTGTTGGGGAGCTGGCACAGCCAGCCAAGGCCAGTTGGGCCTGCAGGAACAGGTGAAAATGACCTATTAATAGAAACAGAAACATATTTTTAAATAGGCTCATATGTTCAATCCACCCCTGAAGGTTTTTATTTCCTCCTTGAACTTTTTCTTTTCTTTTTTTTTTTTTTTTAACTTGTGGTTTTCCTTTAACCTTGACGTTGGTTCGCATAATCACAAAATTATTGATAATGGAGAGTTGAAGGACTCATTTTTTATTTTGCATTTTATCAGAGGGAAAAGCTTAGAAACTCTTTGAAGTCTTTAAAACATCTGGGGTAGCATAAATGTTTCCACATAGCATAACTTAGTAACACGTTATCTTTCTTTAGCCCCCACCCCCCCCGCCCCTTTTTCCCTTTACTTTGTCTTTGAAGATACTACTCCTTTTGCTGGAAACATTCTTCTGTGCCTTCTTTTACTAAATCACTTGGGGAAGTCCACCCAAAACGGATATTTAAGTGTTGATTGTGTCCCTTTTATATACTTGTGCTTTTAGATTCTATTATAATTGTAACTAAGTAATTATTGAGGGTATAATAATGAAGCTGGGGTTATCTGTTCAACATGGATCTTCTCTAGTAGGCAGTACTTTGAGTAGGCTGAAATGGGGTCAGTTTTTCCTTTCCATGTGGATTAGCACAGTCCCTGGACCATGATGGGTTCACTCAGTAAATACTTGCTGAATTAAAAAAATATATATATCAACTCAATGAATGAATGAATAAATGAATGAATGGAAACCCTAGTAACCTTTTCTTCAACTTTCTAGATTATTTTTTTTAAGTGACTTTCTGGGTCGATTTAGTAAACTTTCCTTTCCTTACTGGATTGGGCAATCAACACATAAGATCAAAAGACATCTGGTCTTATTCCTCTCAGGAGTTTCTTCTTTTCCCCACATGTCAATACTCGCTGTGTCCCAGCTTATAGCCTTTTACATTGGGAGCTCCAAGTAAGCAGGAAAGAGAGGAGAATCAAAGAAGACGGCAGTGGCAATTAGGAGAAGGGCTTCAGGGCTAGAAGAGAGTGGAAAGTGAACAGGGGTGGCTTTCGAGGTTGAAGAGCTAGGCTTGGCTTTCAAGAAGTTGGAACTGGTTGAAGTAGACCTTTAACTCTCCCCATTTTCAACAAATGTCTCCTCTCTGTGGGACTCTTCCTTTCTGTGAGGCTCTCTATGTAAACTTCCAGTTCTAATGCTTGCCTGGGTACCTTCCTAAAAAAGTAATTCATTCTCTGGTTTATTGTTCCAGCCATCAAAACATCTCTGCTACGAGTTTGAATACCGAAGAGTCTGCTCTTTCTGGAGGGCCTTGTGAAAAGAACTCTGGGTTCTAGAATCTGAGTATCCAGATTTGAGTCTCTGCTTCTTTGGGAAATTACTGCTGCTCCTCACTCCATTTTTCCCTTGTCTTAACTGAATGGGCGCCCAATCCACTTTGTGTGTGTGTGTGTGTGTGTGTGTGTGTTGGGAGGGGGTATGGGGTGGGTATTGAAACACTTTATAAATCTCTCTATACATCTGCTTTTCCCCCTTCTAATGACAAATAAATATGTCTTAAAATATTACTGGGTGGTTATGTTTTATGCCATCCACAGTCTTCTACATGCAAAGCTTTAATGCTAAATTACTTTTAACAATAAAACAACAACAGAAGCTACTGTTTACTAAGTGCCTGCTGTGGCCAGGTGACTTAACTAGCATTAATTAAATTGAAATATTGAATATAATTGTAATTTATGGATTCAGAAACTGAGACTCAAAAATCACGTGGCTACATTTCAAATCCAAACCCTAGTATAAATGCCATCTTTTTACATCTCTATCCAGGATAAAATCTCACTATTAAAAAAAAAAATCATTGATTTCTTAAAAATTTAGGCACTTTAACAGTCTTGTGGAGAAATTTTAAGACATTTGAGTTTGTGGAGAAGATTCCAAAAAGTTTTTTTCTTTTTTTTAACTTTAGAACCTTGTTTTAAAACTCCACATATGAACAAAATTTGCATATAATTTCATGGGTTTTATGAATTGCCTTAAGCCAAGCCATGCAACTTTGGCTTAATAACCCCTGCATTAAGGTATTATGAGCCCCATGATGTGAAATTCCTTTCCAGTACACAGCTAGCTTGGGGCTCCCTCGTCAGACAAAAGGCAGCTCGATGTGGCTTATGTGTAGCTAACCAGGGGTTTTCATCAGCAGCATTTGCTGACATTTTGAAGTCATATCATTCTTTGTTGTTGGGTCTATCCTGGGCATTGTAGGTTGTCAGCTTCTGTGGTCCCTCTCCTCACTGGATGCCAGTAATTGCTGCCCCTCTCTTGTGCAACTATAAATGTCTCCAGAATCGCTGATGTCCCCCTAGGGGCAAAGTCATCCCCCCACCCCCCACCCCACCTTTAAGAAAAACTAAACTCACCTGGTTACTTAGCAGTATGATTAAACAGGAGTCTGCACCACTGATGTTTGGAATTTCTGGATTTATGAATGCTTGTGTTTGATGAGCCTTTAAAACTTTTCTTGTTAGAGATATGGGTCCTTGGCAGCTGCCAAGCTGATTTGTTTTGTTTTTTCTCCCCAGGGGCAGAGGAGTTAAGGATGGGTAGGGGGTGGGGCACACTGTGCTCACAAATGCTGCCGGCTCACGTCTCAGGACTTGGAAGTCTATTTTTATTAACAAAAATCCTCTTTTACAATGTAAGTTCCTCACCAAAGGAAGAGTAAACCACATTCATAGCTAATGGTGATTTTAATGAGATTTTGAAAAAGAAAATGGAGTCTTTGAACTCTATTGATTTAAATGACGAAGACAATAAGTTAGGTGTGCTGAATTCTAGAATCTTGAAGGTCATCGGGGTCTGAGGGGTGGGGATCCGGAAGGCCACTGAGGTAGACATCACTGGTTTTGTTGCTGCCAGTAGTGTCCTGCCCAAAGAAATAGGAGTGATTAGTTCCACCATCTCCCTTCCCCAGCACCTCTCAGTGTTCTGTTCTTATTTTTTAAATTCTATTTATTTATTTTGGGGAGAGAGAGAGCGAGAGCGAGAGAGAGAGAGAGAAAGAGAGAGAGGAAGTGCACAAGCATGGGGAGGGGCAGAGGGAGTAGCAGACTCCCCATGGAGCAGGGAGCCTGACTAGGGACTTGATCCCAGGACCCAGGGATTGTAACTGAGCCACCCAAGCACCCCTCTATTTTAAGTAGAGAACAAGAGGCCAGCGGGGGTTGGGGAGAGGGAGAAACAGGAAAGTTTGTAGTAGAAATAACTAAGTACATCTCAGGAATTAATCTCATTGACTGCTCATCTCGGTCCTTGGAGGGAAATTCTCATTTTACGATTGAAAATTCAAAGTCTCAGAGATGTTACAGAATTTGTCTAATTTCAAACATTCATTAATTGTTAGACTCAGGACTTGAATCGGGGTCTGATTCCAGAGCTCCTGCTTTTCTTCCTTACCCCTTTCTCTTCTGTCCCACTCATCTTGCTCCTTTTCTCCCTCGTCCTCTCCTCTTCTACCTCTTCTTACTTATTCCTTCCTTGACAGTGTTTTTGAAGGTAATAGTTAATGGATAAAACATATAAATACGTATGTAAAATATAAAATGTAATAATTAAGTAAATCCCTATTAAGGTATTACTAAGGCATTGTAGCTACTTCCATGGTCTTCCCTTTTCCTACTTCTCCTCTAGAGATACTATTATTATAATTTAGTGCTTTATCATCATCTTACCTTTAATATATATATGAAATTATATATATGTAATTTATATATATATGTAAAAATTACATATATATAATTACATATATATAATTACACATATATATATATACCTAAATAACCTATAATCAAAAATAGCTAGAAATCTTGGGCAGAGACCATTCGAATATATGTATGGAGTAAATGGAATTACCAGCTCCCTTTAAGTGAAATTTGCTCAGCCGTAATTAAATTTCCCATCCCCAAACAAGTATCAGAAAATAACAGGCAAGATGATGCCTTTTTTTTTTTTTTTTCTTAAAGCTCACAATCAAAACTCAGTGTGTTTCTAGGAGTCACTCATATGTAACATGCAGCTAAGGGACATTCAGTATTACTGTTCTAAAAAAATACTATCCTTTAAGGGGTGCCTGGGTGGCTTAGTTGGTTAAGCATCAGCCTTCTGACCAGGTCATAATCCCAGGACCCTGGCATCCAGCCCAGAGTCAGGCTCCCCGCTCCCTGCTCAGCTTCTTCCTCTTCCTCTGTAGCTCTACCTCCTTGTGCTCTATCTCTGTCAAATAAATAAAAGTCTTTTAAAAATAAATTAAAAAAAATATGTCCTTCGAATATGCTGTATTATGCACTTTTCCCATCACTGGGTAATTGTGTTCTTTTCACTTCTTTTTCTGTTATAATCATGCTGGTACCTTGTGTATACATGTTTCTTGGCTCAAGAAATATACACCCAGATATATCTTCTGGTGTACAGGGCATCCCCCTAGAAGAAGTATTGCTGGGTCATAGAGTATCAGAATGTACAACTCTACGAGATGGTGCCAGCTGCTTTCCCCAAGGACTTTTCCAATTTCTACTCCCACCAAGAATATATATGTCTGTATTGATGTTCATCCTCTCCTACACTTAGTATTTCAGACACTTTGCCAATCTAGTGGGTGTAAAGTGGTATCTCATTATGCTCTTAGTTTGGATTTTCCTGATTACTAATGAAGCTGAGTGTCTATCCATACATTTATTTGCCACTTGAGTTCCGTTTACTGTGAAATGACTCCCCTTATTTTCAGCTGTTTCTAGTTTTATTATTGATTTAAAGGAGTTTTAGTACATTGGACTATAATACTTTGTCCAGTTTGTTTTATGAGAATCTTACCCGAGTTTGTGGCTTGTCTTTAGTTTTAAGTAGTGCCATCAACTTCGCTTTTCACACTACATCTTACTTTCTCAGGAAGAGTAACATTTTTGTTCAGATTCGTCTTGTCTGATCTTTTCCCCTCCATCTTTAATTATAGAACGCTGATTAGTGTATTCCTTTTCTGTGGGTTTTTCTAATTTTCACTGGTGCTCAGCTATAATCAATAGTAAGTACAGAAACTATTTGACTTTGTCAAGGAGTTGGAAATAAAGATGTGCTGAAAATATGAGCGTTTCAGAGAAAGCAAAGTGGAGGATGAGGCGGGAATCCCTAGATACACAGGTGGCAGTGACTGGGCAATTAACTTCTGGAGGCAAAGCCAGATGTTGGAGGTAGAATATTGGTCTCTTTTGCAAATGAGACTTAACAATAGGTAAGTTGTTTGCCCCTGGTTCTACAGCTCCTTCTTTCAGAGCGCAAGTCAACTAGATTTATCTCCCCTAAATCTGTTCTCTCCCCCACAGTGCTGGAATTCTAATAATTCAAAATTGATTAGTGTTAGTAAACAAAACCCCCAGGTACCAGTTTTTGTTGCTTTGCTTACTTCTAAGCACCAAGTCTAAGGGAAAGAGTCTGTTTCAATTAATTTACACCTGAGGGATTGGGCTTTATTTGGGGCTTGGGGAATTCCACTTAAATGCTTGAGAGGGGCTTCTGGGAAGGAAAGAAGCAACATTCTGTAATCCCAACCAGTGAGAAAACAAGAGTTCTAGCCACTACTGCTTATCAAAAGAGTGGAGGTACCCAGGTCTTCCTTAAAGTTTGAAAAAACTGCCTGTTCTGTCCAACTTCTCCTGTTTCCCTTCAGGCTGGGCTAGGAATATTTTGACTGGTAAAATAAATGTGATTACAGTCATTTATATGCCTGTTCAACATTTATCTAATAACCATGTAGCAGAAAAATGACTCAGATATTGTTAAGCATGTATCAAATTATCTTGCTGTCTGTTTCATTTGGTTATGATACTAATGTGTGAGCAGTATGTATGACCTTTAGTTGAGCTGGGTGGTTTGGATGAATCCTCCCAGGCAGTACAGCAGAGGTAAATCAAAACAAAACAAAAAACCCAAAACATTACATTACGGGGAGGGGGGTTGTTAACTGTAAGAAAAAGCTATGTTCAAAACTGGGCTGAAACAGTCTCCAGGTTTGTGACTAGGGGCAAATTCTTTTGAGAGCTCGTTCTGTTTTAAAATGGGTATATTACCTACCAGTGGCGCTGTGAGGATAAGCACAGATTTGTGGATAAAGTTGATATTAAGTTGATGTTCAAAATGGTAATTAAAATTTTTCTATTACTGATGTCCTTATTTTTTAATCAAAAATATTTTGTTTTGTTTTGTTTTCCCTTTGTTAAATACAGCTGTAACCATCTAATCCTCCGGATCTGATTATGAGGATGAGGCAATTTTCAGGTGAATTTGTGGATCATTCTAAAGCTAAGATAGGATTATAGCTCTTTAAAATATGAAATAACTTTTTTTTTCCTTTACTAATCTCACTGGGAAAAATTAGTGAGAGTATGTGCTGAGGAAAAAGGAAGCATTTTTTAATAGAACCTTTAAGGTTTACAAAAATGACTGATGATTGTTTAATTGCTAAATCTTAGAGAATTAGCTAGAATAGATTGCAATAAATCATTTAACCAACATTTACTGAAATACAATAGAAAGAGCGTTAGGCTTTAGCCTCAGGACTGGGTTTGAATCCCGACCCTGTTACTTTCAGTTTGTTCCAGCTGGAACATGTTATTTCACGCTTTGAGTCCCATTTTCCTTGCCTGTGATATGAAACCTACTGAGAATATTTATTTTTTAATAATGCACATGAAATTCATAGGAAAAAACTTGGAAGAATGGGGGAAAAAAAACTTGGAAAAATGTAGGCTCTATACAATAGATGCCATAAGAATAGTAGAAAGAACCTACATTTTTCCAATCATCATGATTGGTTGAATGTGGAGACATAGCATTAGGATAAAGATAAACAATATACAACCATTTTCCTCAAGCAATTTGAGATATTACTGCAACAAGGAAGTAATCAAAGTATGATTGAACATGTGCTAGAATAAGCCTATGTGTCTGTGTACAGAATGTTGTAAAATCATGGAGAAGAACATTATAAACTAGTGAACTGAATGAACAGAAAGGATGATAATTTGGACAGCAAGCAGTGGGAGGATATTATTGACAGTAGGATTGAGCTTTTAAAGTTGGTAAGGCAATGAATAGTAAATCCAGAGAAGAGCAAGCCACTTAATGTGACTTAGCAAACTCTAGAAGAATTTTACCTTTCGAAATTTAGTGTAAAGATTACCTGGAAAAAATCTAAAGAATGTGGTTTTCTGGGCATCTCTTAAGAATTGATTCAGTGCTTGTGTGTAGTAACCTCAAATCTACATTAAAAAAAAAAAAAAGGCACCCAAGTGGTTTTGATGGAAAAACCTAACAACATGTTAAGGTACAGATAGGAAACATTTGAGTCGGGGAGTCAAATGAGGACATTATGAACAGTGTCCCAGTGAGAGAAGCAGACCTAGCAAGAAAGGCTTTTATAAGCCTTAAGAACATAGAAGATAAGAAAACCTGATGGTATGTTGGCTGTGGAGAATGAGGGAGAATTCAACCTTGATGAAAAAAAAAAAAAAAAACACAAAAAACCCACAAACCCTTCATTTCTGTCAAACCTCCCATTCTCAAGGGAGAGCCTAATCCTAGTTATCTATACAACCATCCATCTATTTATCATCTTCTAAATTAGTGTTTACTCACTTGGTCCAATATGAGGAAAAAAAAAAGAAATTGTCATTTCAATTATATATATATATATATTAACTAAGGAAGGACTAGAGTAAACTTTATATTATTAGAGGTAGTATTAATTCCTTACAGAGAAACTGTAATTATCATTTTGAATAATTTTTTGAATAATAATTTACATACAAGGATATTGAAACCAGTAGAAGTTGAAGTCCTCATGGCTAGTCCTTCTCTCCAACTTGTTTTTAATGTAGGACTCATCTCTTTTATTTCTTCTCTACCTCTTATTCAGGAAAGTTTACATTTGGTACACTGATGCTCCCACACAGAGAAATGCCTTTGCTAGCATTTCATTTCTGTGGGTCATTCCCTTTTGAAATGCAAATACAACTGCAAATGGGGGTACATTAAAGATTCATTACCAATTCATACCTAGGTTTGATGAATTTATAAAATCCTTTCCTGTAGGCTATCTACGTAAAGCAGCTCCCTACGCATGTATGGTAAGGAAGGACTTCCTTGGGGTGGGGGGGGCAGGGGAAAAGTAAAAGAGGGTCTAGAGCTTTTTCTGCCAAGGTGGTGGGCAGTGGAAATTCTGCTAGTCTTCTGTATAGGGTTCTGGTGTCATTACCACTGGAGACTTGGTGTCCATTAAACATATTAAAAATATATACTAGCGTTTCTAGTTAGAGAAAAGCAAACTAATGCAAATAGCATACCATTTTATAAAACTAAAGCAAATGCGTCAGATATGCAAAAGTGAGCAGTATTGATACATTTTCATTGCTGTTAAGAGGAGCCGGAAAACTGCTTAAATAGAGCTGGCGGGAATGTAGAATGTACAACCATTTTAGAAAGTACTTCGCCAGCATCTATTACAATTTAAATATGGGCCAAGTTGTGAAACAACGTTTTTATTTCCAAGAATTGTTAACAAAATGTAAAGTCTCCACCATGGAAGATTCTGTATAAATAGGTATTTACTACATTGTTGTTTCTAGTGGCCCCCAAACTGGAGGCATCTAGAGTGTCTGTTGATAAGAGAAGGGCTAAAAGTTATAGTGCCTTTTCATGAAGAAACTTTCTTGGCATCTGTATGTATAGACCCAAAGAAATGTCCATGATACATTATAATGAAAAGATCAAGATGTAGAGTTCAGGAGACAGAATGTTATGATCTTTATGATAAACAAGGTTTAGGAAGAGAGCAGCCAACCTCTCATAACTTTGGTTACCTCAGAGTGGAGAGATTGAGTGTGTAGGTGTACTATTTGTATTTTGTATTTATTTATTTATAAAGATTTTATTTATTTATTTGACAGACAGATACCACAAGTAGGCGGAGAGGCAGGCAGAGAGAGAGAAGAGAAAGCAGGCTCCCCACAGAGCAGAGAGACCAATGTGGGGCTAGATCCCAGGACCCTGGGTCATGACCTAAGCTCAGGGCAGAGGCTTTAACCCACTGAGCCACCCAGGCGCCCCTGTATTTTTTTTTTTTAAAGCAATTGTAAATTGTCAAGTTTCGTATGAAAAACTACCACTTATTGTAACATAGAGGATGAATTTTGGTAAAGAAGGTAGAGGGGGCGTCTGGGTGGCTCAGTAGGTTAAGCGTTTGCCTTCAGCTTGGGTCATGATCCCAGGGTCCTGGAATCAAGTCCTGCATGGGGCTTCATGCTCTATGGGGAGCCTGCTTCTCCCTCTGACTCTGCCTCTTGCTCTCTTTCTGTGTCCTTCATGAATAAATGAATAAAAAAACTTATTAAAAAAAAAAGGTAGAAACTACTTGATGCTAGAGTTCAGTATGGACAACCTGTTACAGATGACCCATATAGGCAAAACTAATACTCAACTTTGCATATCAAAAGCTGGCAATTTTCACATGAACAATATTTGATGCCAAGAACTAGAATTATATTTTGATCAATTTCTTGCAATATTTGTTTTTCTTTAAAATTAAAGAACTTCTTACAAAAACAAGGGATTATTGCCAAGAGATTTGAAATTTTTAACAGAAATTCTGGGAAGCCCTAAGTCTCTGGGTAATGTATGAGTCATAGGAAAGAAATCTATCACTATCTGGACAAAGCTTTTCTCTAAAAACATAAGCAGGGCAATAGGTCATGGATGGTCGATTACTTTATTTGTAATGACATAAGTAAATATTAACAGGACTACTCTCTTCAGAATAATTGATGACTACTTAAAAATAAATAATTATACATTGATTAGTCAGAATTTTGTGGGGTTGATTTTACCTTCCTCTCTTATTCTTTCACCATTTCTTTCTCAGAGGTAGATTTTTAGAGAAAATTTTTATGGAAAATCAAGAAAGCCAGAGACTTTCTGATGAAGTATTATTTTTACTTCAGAGAGGGAAAAAGATACCCAGGGATGGGAAAGCTACTATGCGCCGATAAATTCTCATTCTTATCACTTAATTATGTAATAACTCAACACTTAGACTCTTTTCTCACAAAATTCCAATGATGCAACTTTAATCACATTACTTTTGCTTTATCATTATGTCAAAATTTTTCACTCATTTATATATTCAGCACATATTTATATAACCAAAGTTAGGAAGAGGTTTTGAGGGTACAGTAAAGAACAAAGCAAAGTCCTGCCCTCATGGGCAGGACTTTTATCAAAATGACTTTTTGGCCTTTTATCAAAATGATTATCCAGCTGAGTGCTCTTTGTCATGTGACATGTAAATTCAGACTCAAAGACATGAGTCTAGTACTCACATCCTTTGTCAGTTCATTATATTACTTCTGTCTTTGTGATATTTTAGAGTTTTATGCCACATGGAACATAATTTGTAATCTAGAATTTTCATTTACTTTATAATGCCTCATATAATCATTTTAACTGCTCATTTACTTTTTACACTCCTGTTTGCTTATAAAGAAACTAAAGCTTAGTTGGGTTAAGTATTAATTAATTTACTCATTTATTCACTCACTCAATCAAATAAGGTGTGCTTACTGAGTCGAACACTGTGCTGGGTATTGGGATGGTTACAGAACAAAGCAAAGGAGTAGTTGCATGCTCTGCTAGAAAGAGGGCTGGCTTCAGCCTCATGGAGATGCCAGCTGTGCAGTCACACAGGGCATGGCTCTTAGAGGACCCCACACTTGGCTTAATGCTCTGCTCTCACTGTCTAGAAATTACTGGTTTTATTCTTGACCTTCTATTTTGTACATGAAGTGTGTTAGAACAATAGAGGATGACTGTGAGCTTAGGAGATACACACAACATACATGTCGGTGATCATTCCTTGCCTCTGTGTTGGCAGATAGTTTTTGTAATGCCACATGAGTGCAGAATTCTGATGGTTCCTTTATGCTCAAGACAATTTGGAGTAAAAGATGCCACTGTGTTACGACACAACTCAGGGAGGAACCTACAGTCCTACATGGTCACATTTTCTGTCAAACTAAAGCTTGCTTCAAACACAGAAAGAAGGCAACAGTTTTCTAAAAAACCATAAATAATCAAGGAACCCTAACATATATTTTTTTTTCTCATGTTACTTCCCTGTAATAGCCAATCACTTGCTTGAATACAGTGACACAAAAATAAAGGGAGAGACAGGGCAACCTATACTTCCTTTAACTGTCAGTCCTTCTTTACCATCTGTAAATGGAGGTAGAGAAAATTAGTAGAATTGGTGTGTACCGAAAATGTATAATGAAAAACTGAAATGGTTTTGTGTGGTATTTCCATTGTTTTGTTAAGAACAAAATCCATAAGCACATACAAGCTGGGAAATACAACTTGTGCAATTTCAGTAATTCTGAATGAGTTAGGTGCTTCCATATTGTATAGCATGAAGAATGGTATAATTCATGCTAATAACTTAAATATTGATATTTCAAAAATTGGAATATTAAGTAGCAAATAAAAACATCATGGCAAGTCTAGATTGGACAAGAAATAAAGGAAAAAAAACCTTGTTTTTTTTTTACCTTTAATGGCAATGTTTTCCCATTTTTTGAATAAATGGCCCCACATTTTAATGTTATACTGGGCTCTGCAGATTATTTGACTAGGCTGGGATAGAGGAAGTATTTGGTTAAAATTTTCCTGATGACACTCAGCCAGAGGGGCAGAGCTGGTATTTAAGTCTAGATCAAGTTTACTTTTCATGCTTTAACCACTGTAATATGTTGTACAAAAGCTTAGCTATGTGTTTACAGTGATGACTGGGACAGATCAAAATAAGGGAGAGAAGGAAGTGGGTTGGACATTGTGAAGGAGGAAGCCTATTTTTTCCCCTTTGACAACACTGGTACAAAGCTCACACTAGACAAATAGCATTAGGCCATCTGACTGCTGGCATTCACTTCATTTTCACCACCTTGCATGTGACTGTTGCAACTGGTCTGGTGGCAGGAGAGAAATTTTTGGATATTAAACAACTTGTTTCTCAAACCACTTCTTTCAGGTCATCAACTCATTCTGTTTGCAAATAAAACAGGTTCTAACAGATGATCATGGTTTATACTCTGGACTGATCATCCGGTGATAATCCTCTTAAATAATATTATTCCACAAATATTAAAGAAAATTAGTGTATAAATATTAACAAAGGAAACTTCAGGATACATTGATTTTATTTTCTTTATCTCCCATTCAAAGAGTCTATTATGGCTTTGATTTGCACTTTTTTTTTTTTTTTTTTTTACCACTACACTTTTGCTTATAGCATTAAGAGAAAAGCTGAATGCTGTCATACCTATGGTGTGATGTATACAAAAGCAGACCTAGAAAACAGTGGTTTGGACACAAAATATGGAATCTGGAATTTATATGAAAAGTCAGAGAAGAAAGAAAATATGTTCCGATATGACTTGAAGAAAAGGTTAAAGCATGAACCATATAGTTTGCTGAAGGGGAATTAAATCAGAATAGAGCTTAAGCCTCAGGTGTGTGTTTAATAACCACACTGTTTTCCTTTAACCTCCTCAAATTGTAGCATATTGAAAAAGACAACAGCCCCTATGAAGTCCTAGATATTATCCCACCATTAGAATCACATTGGTGTACAATTTTCAGAGAGTAAGGTTACATAGCTTTTCACAACTTTGATTGTATTTTACTAGTTTTATGTAAGGTAATAACGTATGCAATACAGAGCATGAAATACTCAAACCATACCTGAATTATTTTCATATTAACTGTTTTTCAAGTAGGATCCTTAATGTCTTAGGAAAAGAATAAAAAGAAGTAATATATAATGATGAGTGAAAATAGAATATTTATACAATATCATTTTACCTCTAGAATGACTGAAATACTTAAGAATGACTCGTCCACTGAATTAGGAAACAAAACACCACAACCGAAATCTTTGCTTTCTAAAGGCATTTATTTTGATAGGTGTATCAAATTGAAAGGTCAGAGAGAGGCTAGAGATTTAACAATATCTCACACGTTGTTTTCAAAACATGACAGAAGTATGAGCGTGTTGGTAAAACAAACGGTTGAATTAGCAAGTGGTTAAACTGTACTCCCCAGAGACCAGTGAACACATGGATGTCAGCCTTTAGGATGTTAACCATGCCCAAGACTGCCAAGACCATTGTCTGCAGACTCTGGTGATTTGCTACTAAGGGGTTAACGTAGGACAGTTGAAGCTGAAAGCACTCTCCACAGGCTGCAAGAATGGACTGAAGTAGAGATAAAATCCTTTGAGGGTAATTGTAAAGTCTGGAGACTTGGTTCAAAATATTTATTGTATCAGTGTATGTTCCACATGGTCATAGATTGTGGCTTCATTGAGTGAGTTTAATATTTGTCCCTGGCATGTCATGATGACAGAAAAGCCCATCCAGTAGTGGGCTGCATTAATCAAGGTAGAGAAACTCAAACAAGGGAGGGGATTATTCCTGGATATCAGAGAATGGTGGGGCTGATTACAGTAATCACATTATGTGGGAAACATCTTTAAAAACACATCAAGTAAATATTTGAAGAAAATTAGAATGTTTTGTCTGTAGAACGGTATTAAGGGTATATGATAGCTGGATAGCTGCATTAGCTTTTTAAAGGGATCATACATGGAAGATGAATGAAATGTATTCTTTATGACCCAAATAAGTGTATGACTTCTGAAAGGAAGTCAGGGAGTGGCCCCTTCTGATCCAATAGAAGGAACAACTAATTGTTAGTTTTTTTTTTTTTTAATTTGCAACTCCTTAATTGCAACTCCTAAGAGGCAGGCTGGATGCTTTTCCAGGCAGTGAATTCACTTGTACTGAAAGTATATAAGAAGATACTGGAAATTCGAATTACGTTTGTAAAAAGAGTCCTTCACCGAGGGATAGATTGCACTAGAGAACCCCTCGGTCTCCTAATTGAAGAATCAACTTAAGACCAGGAATTGGGCATCATGCGAGTAATGACTGTGCAACTACTAAGGCAATATCTTTGCAGTAATTCATGCTTTATTACCTAAATTGACGTTTGGAATATACCTTTTTGTCTGTTGTGGCATCTCTAGATTATTGCTCATTGTTTACCATGTATTTTAATCATGGGATACTGACTTGGGAAACATTTTACCGTGCTGAATTTATAATAAAAATCTTTCTGATTACGGAATAATTGAAACATATATGTAGATGTTATGTTCAAACTGTTTCCTGCCCAATATTAGAATCTATTATTTGTCTATATTTGTAGTCCTGACACATTATTTTATGCCATAAAAATATTCCTTTAGCTTAAGTCCAAAGTATAATTGCTTAATTGGGAAAATAATAATAAAGCAAAAATGCTTTTTTCCAAACTTCTTTTTTTTCTCTCTCTCTCTCTTTTTGGTTTGCTGGTATGCTGTGATATTAGACTCTGGGATACATGCTAAAGCTGATGGGATTTGATCAAAGCCCTTTTTGTCATTTTCATCTCTTAAAAAACTCACGAAACAGATACGGTCAAAGATGAGGCAGCTGAGTTTATCTCTTTTGTTCCCACATCTTTTGTATGGCGAGCTTTAGGCTTTAAAAGTCAAATAGAATAGAAAACAAGAATCTCATAAATGTAATTCTGATTCGTAGTATCTAATATGAGAAACTATGAATCACAGACATAGTCAAAGTGGACCAAATTATAAAGTAAATTTTAATTTTAAATGGGGATACTAAATTCATCCTCTCTCTAAAGCTCAGGCACCAGCTCTGGGTAGATACTGGAATGTTGGCACTAATCCGGGAACAAAACAGCAAAGTAAGACAAACAAACAAAAATGCAAGAAAAACTTTGCGCAGTGGAGTTTATACTGCACTATACTTGGTGCTTCATAATTGTAAACCACAGTAATGCCTGTGCCTATGTGTGATTACTAAGTTTTATTTTTCTCAAATGATGAGTTATAAGAAATATCTGTGCAGAGCAGTTAACTCTTTCCAACAGAGGCAGGACATGGAGGCAGCAAGTCGAAGGAAAGCATTTGGCTTGAGGCCTAGTGCTATTGGTAAACCACAATTTCTTGCACTGCCACTATAATTTAAATTAAGTAGAAGGCAGGCTTATAAACTCACATTATGACCCAAACTTTATGGCCTTTTTATATCTCCTGGGTTCTGATCACAATGAAACTTTCTCCATCTGAAGCCATTTAGTGCAAACATTCCTTTGGCAGACTATAAAATGTGATTTTTCAGTCAACCTTTTATAGGTATGTTGGGTGCATATTGTGTGCCCAGTTGGAAAAGGAAAAAAAAGAAGAAACAATGACAGTGTAAGCATTGAAACATATGTGTTGTGCTCCTATGAAACAGATTTGCACGTGAAAAAAAATACTGAGTTCTTGCTAGCCCAATTTTTGTTTTTCTCTGCAGAAGGCAGATGAACAAATTTTCAGCTGAACATATTAGTCTATGAAAGAGCAGCACTTAGAATCTAGACAATTAGAAATTTTCCAGCACTCAGATTCATCTCATGTATTATCTCCCTCCCAGCCCCAACAAAACTGTTCCTCTCTGCAAGTGGAAAATTCCCCTTTTGCCTGTGAGCCTAATTCTAGACAATAACCCATGAACATTTAAGTTGAATAATAATAAAAAAAAAAAACCAAGACAATAATGAAGTTATCACCTCATAATTTTATTATAATAGGTAAGCTGCAAATAATGCCAGATGTTTTAAGAGACTTCTGCCCTTAAGAATATACTGGGGAAATAATATTGAAAATAAGTTGTTAAAATATGGTGGAGACAGGTGCAGGACTTGAACAGGGAGAATTTGGCTAGAGAGAAATGTTATGGGTTCCATATTAATTGTGTAAACACCCAGAAATGTGCATTAATGATGAAATTCTTAGAAATCTAAGGTATTCAGAGTGATGGCTATTTGGCTTTAGAGTGGTTGTGTAATGATGCCATGATTAGTTACAGTCTTTCAAACATCGTATTTCCAATAATTTGTAATGGCTACAGAGAGAAAGAAATTGCCAGGCAATTCAACTTTCTGTCACCAGTTCTTTCCCCTCTCTTCTCAAAGATTAGAACGTAAGGAGACAGATTGTATTTGCACATGTGATAAAGATAATGAATGACTTTGAAACTAAAATTGGGAGGCAGAGGCGCCAATTACAGTGACTGGAGCCCTTGCTGGAATCTCAGAGCTTGGGATATTTTTAACGTGAGGAGTCAGTTACCACAGGAAGGAAAATATTTAAAAATGAGGTTTTTAATATTGGGCTGGGGGGGGTCTAGGGGGGAAGGGATGAAAAGGAAACCAACTAAGCTTGTGAAAAACTTTGACTAGTAACATATGAAGGTGTCCATTGCCCAGGGCAAGAGAAGGTGGACCAATGGTGTAGATACACAGAGTTCCATCCCAAACTTGACCTGCTAAGTACATTCATCATTTCTTTGTTACATATGTCTTCCGCTGTAGCTGATCTGTCACTAGTGGCTTTTCTACATGTAAAGTGGTTACAGCATGTGTTACTAAGTGTACTTGGTGATACTGGACCTGAACTCGAGGAGCTGGTTGGAGGACCCTCGCAAAATGGTCTTTAATGAGGTGCCCCCACTGAGGACTCATTCAGGCCTGAGCTGTGGTGTCAAAGCGTTGCTAATACAGCAGTGTTGCTCTGATATTTCTAAATGTCGGTATATAAGAAGATACTGGAAATTCAAATTACAGTTGTAAAAGAGTACTTCACCGAGTGCCAGGTTGCACAAAACCTCACACCCTTTTTACTCTTAAGTTTCTAGAAGAGGAAGAAAATGAGAGGAGTAGATGCAGTAGAGTTAGCTAGAATGAAAAGCTCCATGACTAAGGTTTCATATGCATTTGGCCACAGAATTTAAGCTCTTCTGTGAAGTTGTCACTTTAATATCGAAGTTTTTATACTCTAACAGTGTTAGTGTATGATTTACTTGAGACTCTTTCCTTAGTTCACCAAATCTTTCTATTTAAGTATCTTCTTCCATGTCCTGCATTTGAACACTGACAGGCTAGTAGCCACATATTGGAAATGCACCCTGATGTTTCAACAGCATTGCAGAGGTATACTAATTTTCTTTAGACAAGAAACTTTTCAGTTTTCAGTTTCTTTTACTAAGAAATTATCCAAATGCTACTGAGTCCAAGGTAATTAGCTTTTGCTTTTTCCAGAAAAACAACTGTGATGAAAAATTACAATTTTTCTCATAATGGTGCTCCTAAAACTACTTCTCTACTGCTCTCCTAACTGATGCTTAATGTTGTGTTTTATGATGGAAAAATATGAATTGTTGCAATTCCATAAAATAATTAGGTTGAAAAATATCCACAGCACTCAAAATTGATTTACAAGAAAATGTCTTACTTTCTTCATCTTCAAGTTACATAAAAAAGAAGTGTCTTAGCACTGGAATTCAATTTGGAAACAAAATGGAAAAGCAAAATAAAATTGAAAAATAACAGTCAATAGACTTTCCTTCTCTCTCCCAGTGCACGTGTATTTCCAAAAAATACCACTTGGGGAACTGTGTAATTTCAAAAGTGTTTTCCAGAGGGAGTGACAGATTCTTTTGCTTCTAGGCTGACACAACTACTTTTAGTTTTACAGGGTACTGAAAAAGTGTCAGACATTCAAATATTTGTGGACATTACCTCTTGAAACTTCATTCAATTTGCCCCAAATTAATGCCTTGATGATGATGCTGTTGTGTTAGCATAGTAGATGTTGATAAAATGACATCCAGAGCAGTAAACAGAAGACATAAATTATCTGGAGGAATGGCCATCATAAGGACAACTATAGATCTGATGAAATCTTAAGAACATGGCACATGCATCACAGGATTCAATATTTGCCCTATTCTCATGTACATGGATGGCCACTGGGCAGTACTTAATCTGATATTTTAAAGTGGGCAATAAGGTGATAATTTACATAATGTAGGGTAATAGTCTAATTAAACTGGTGGGGCTGTTTCTTTTTTCATGATCAATGTTCTTGCAAACTGTTTCTAAAGGAAGGAAAAATAAATAGGGGGTTTAAAATGGAAGGAATTCCCAGAGAAAATAAATTTCTGTAAGAGACAGACTAGGATATAGGATCATCACTTTCTGGATAGGTTTTCTTCATCAAGGTTGAAGCATTTTGTTGTTGGTATTAGTTGAGTACTGTTTTAATAATTTGTTTATAATAATTAAAATAATATTTACTATTTTCTTCCAACAAAATAAATAGTCTAGAAAATTTAGAATGGAGAAAAGTATAAAGATGGAAATCAATGACAGCTTATAAAAATATTTTGCTTATAATGAAAAACAAATTTAGATTTAGTTCACTTTATGCAAAGCATTGTGCTAAACACCTTAAAAGCTGTATCTGTTTTTCTTAGGAATGCTTTTAGGCTGGTACTATTTTTATTCCCAAGAGACAAAAAATGTTACCATTTTGGATTACAACTTCACAGATTTTTCTCAGTGCATGTCAATTTATACACATATAGAAGCACACTCAAATTTTATTTTATCACGATTAGCATATTTTCCATCATGGTTTATAACTTTTCAAAACAAATATTTTGCAAATATTTCCCCAAGTTAGTAAATATTGTCACCACATACCTTTTTAGTATTTGGCTTTCTCTTAAATGCCATATATTTTTTAAAACTAATCCTTATTATTTGACAGTGAACTTTTTCCCCTGTGATAGAGAAGATAATGAATTAGGTAATTGTATCTGGATTCATAAATACTCACACACATTTCAATATCAAACTCTCCACTTTTTACAATAAGGAACACTTGGAATTTTATAGGAGATTACTGTTCTTTGAAATCCTGAAAATGTTTTTTTGGCCTACTATATTTGACTCCAACTTTTTTCATCAGACAGATGTTCTTTTCTTAGCTTATTAATTCTTCTTCTTCTTCTTTTTTTTTTTTTTCTTTTGGTTTCTTTGACCGTATTTTAAAAATTTTTTAGTCAATTTTGAAAAATATGTTTTTGGGTACTACTTTATTTAAATTAAAAAATTATTTTGAATTATATAGTAAAACACTCTTGTTTCTTAAAAACCTCTGAATCTGGACCCTGATTTCCAATTTTGTGAGCTATAGCAAATTGCTATCTTCTTTAGATTTAGCAAAGTGGTCTTTATTATATGGAAGTTAAAAAGTTATTTTATTCCATTAGCAATATTGTTGTTTTTCTGATTTCTAGTGGCCATGGGCAAATGCAAAGAACAGACTGACTATCACTGAACAGTGGGGACTGTTATCTGTTAATAGTAATGGAGGGAAACCATTAGTTGCATGACCAATGGCTGATATCACAAAGCTGGTTCTGATTAAAATTATCACCCAGGCCCTGATCCGTTGAGAGAAACAGAGAATATGGCTGTGCCTGGAGGTCTCAATTCATTCACCCCATCTATGAGAGAAAGAGCATCAATTTCCTCCCATATGTAATATCTTTGGGAAGGATGAAGATTAGTCTGTTGTTTTTTACCATACACATTTTATTAAGAATTTTAATAACCATTTCTAACCAGGAAATCCAATGAGACCTTTCATAATTGTGAATTTAGCTTAGCTAACTAATTAACATGCATCAAACATTTTTTGAGTATCTTCTGCGTACCACACATTGAGGTATTTGTTGGGAACATTAAAGTGAGGATGATATAATTTGTGCTTTCAAGAAGCATCCAGTCTAATGGGAAGGGTAGACATTAGATTTTTACAATGCATTGTGAGAAGAGCTACAGTTGGAATATACATGGAATATTCTGGAAGCACAAAAAATCCATTTCTTGAGAGGTCATAGAGGAGTTTACAGAATTAGTGAAGCAAATTAGCTGAGGAGTTATTTATCAGGTGTGAACTTGAAATGTTCAAGTTCAAGAAGGGGCAAAATTACAGAGACTTCCGAGATCTGGGTGTGTACACAGACTGCATGGGGAGATAGAATAGAATTTATTCTTGGAATGACATACAATGAGCCAGATTTCCATATTTGTACTTCATCATGAGGGTAAAGGCAAGACCGAAGAAACAGAAGCTTCAGATTCTTGTCTAGCATGATGAGTCTAAGGGCAGGAACTTTCTCTGCCTTCTCCATTGTCCCATCACCAGTAGATAAAGAGTAACTGACATATCAGGCATGTAGTACAGAAGTTTTGTCCTAATGAATAAAATCCAATTTTAATTAAGGACAATAATCTAAGGACAAAATACTACAATGTGTGTGAGAGCAGTTTGCAATATCTGGTGTGTTTCAGTGTTCAAACAGATACACAGAGAGGAACCTGGTTTTAGAATAATTCCCATAAATTATATATATAATACATATCACATAATAAATTTTTCTTTTCTCAAGTGAATCAATAGAAGCCTTTGAAGTATTTATTACACTACACATTACTATGGCCTTATAGAGGGCTTTTAAAGTATGGGCTAATGCTTCAATATTTCCATGAATTAGTAAGTTACATTCAGTGCTCCAACTGCACAGATAAATAGCAACATGTTAATGAAGCTTGGAAGTCAAAGTTAACAAAACAAACAAACAAACAAACAAAAAAACAAACAAAAATACGTAGCTTCTTTTTGGTGGTGGAATCCCAAACAGAAAAACAGTGTGACTATCTTTATCTTGCATATCTTTTTCCCTGCTCCAATGAGAAAGATTAAAAAATAATTAAATTTATATCATTTTTTTAGGTAATCAAACTTTTAGCAGATGTATATGGATTAATCCTCTTGATATGGTAAAATAATAGAGTACTTCAGATTTATGATGGGACTGAAAAAAAATGAAATTTCAGCTGAAGCATAAAAATAGGAAGCTACAGTTTGGGGTTATATGTATTATGTTTCTTATAATCAAATTCTTTGAAAAATAATGCTGACTATATGTTAAATATAATCACATGTATTTAAATATTCTCTTACAGAGACCTCATCATTCCTCGATCTGTTTCATATAGGTAAAAACCTATCTAGTGTCTCAGCGTATTTTTACATGTCTTTTATGAGGCAAAGAGTAAGTGTCGAGACACAGGGGTGGCATGAAAGAAATGCAATGGCCTACAAGGGAGAACAGTTTGTTTATTTTAATTAGGTGGTAGGGAGAGTTATTTTATTTTAAATTTAATAAGGAGTTAGGAGGTTATTTTGAAATTTATCCTTACCCCACTCCCCAGATCATTAGTCTTCATTTTTCTTTACAAAACCACACAGATTTAAAGCTCATAAGTTATATTTTCTCTCAGATTTATTGTAAAATGCTTTTTAAAAAAAAATTTAAAGAGAAAAGTAAGGTGATATGCGTTTTAAATAAAATAAAAATTTGTCTTTAGGCTAACTTGCAAGTTAGGAATTCAGGAGACTATAAAAAAAAAAAAAATACGTAGCTGTGGTTTCCATGAGCAAACCAATCTGCTTCCTGAGTGGATATGCAACTGTTCAAACTGTAGCTCAGTGTATTAAATAATGTTTGGAAAAGGCCCCCTGGTTATTTGCAAACCATGTTTAGATTTAAACTTAATATTTTGAGCCCAAGAGAAGGGGATCACCATAAACTCGTCTCATCTGTCAAACAGACAATACGCAAGGGGATTTTGGTAGGATAGGATTTGGAACTGGCTGCCAAAGGTGATAAGAACTAAAGCAGATTTGGAGAAATTTAAATACGGCTCAATTTAACATTTAAAGTCATTAGTGAAGTGCAAACGTCATTGATAGGCTATAAAAATAGAGACAAAGATTTTGAATACTTTATGTGGTTTGCTGTAGGTGAATTCTGAAAGAAGCTTGTACTACATTTTTATATGTAGTACTACAAATTTGCAAATAGCAATACCAGTACAAATGGGATTTTGCCCATGTTACAACTTTTAAAAATCCCAATTAAGAGAGCTAATTAAATAAGAGTATAACATCTCAAGCACATTTGCAGTAGTGACTAGAGTCATTGGCATAAGAGAATATATATGGTAACTAAAAATAATATTAAAACTGAGGTAAGAAATTTTAACCAAAATCAAACAAATACTGATTAAATAAATACATAATCAAATGCCAGCATGATGTAATAAATCATGATACCTTTTAATATAAATATATGCTGCTGTCACACAAACCCAAAGCAAGGGCATTAATGTGTGTTCTTTGTGAATTATTTGAATCACAGAATCTTAGAGTTAAGAATTGTCCCCAGGGATCACCTAAGCTAGTATCTTGGCTGTCTTAAGATAGAGATTGTTACCAATTCTTCTCTTATAGTTCTCTTGGGATTAAGACTCAAAAAATCAGCATATTAATTGCTTTATCCTTCTTATGGCTACAAATAACTCATTGTTTCCAAATCACATTTACCTTAAATTTGTTAACCAGTTTAAAAAAATGAATATGCACTGGGTGTCTGGGTGGCTCAGTCAGTTAAGTGTTTGCCTTGGGCTCAGGTCATGATCTCAGTGTCTTAGGATCAAGTCCCACACTGGGCTCTCTGTTCAGCGGGGAAGCTGCTTCTCCCTCTCATTGCCCCCCACTTCCTTTTCCCTCTCATTCCCCCCCTAAGTAAATAAAATCTTTAAAAAAATGAATATGCACTTTCAATGGTAAGTGTCTCGATGGAGATATTTCAATGACCAGGAAAATAAATATAACTCTAGTAAAGAAAAAACAGAAAAGTAAAAAAAAAAATTTCATCAGTCTGAAATTTTAGCATCAAATAGCTCTCTTAATTTGCACATGCTGGGCTTTGGTAATGTTAATAAAAATTTCACATATGGCAAAAAGGAATAGAAAAATAATGTAGCCCAATAATAATAGCTAATATTTATAAAAACAATATTCCAGACACTGTTTTAAGCTCCTTAGATAAACTCATTTCACCTTTAGAAACCTCTAGGAGAAAGACACTCTGCTTCCTATTGGTGAAGACATTGTGGTCCAGAGATTGAAATTGTTCAAATCACCGCTTGAGCAAGCAGTAGAGCCAACACTCTAGTCCAGTGTCTGAATCCAGAGCTCCTGCTTTGACCACCTAATCTACTAACATATACCATCCTCGAGGCATCTGGGAAGAAATAAATTGTGTTATCTTGATTAAGTCCATAGGGAAAAGCCTCCTGTATAATAAATGTTCCAAGAATATTAATTTATAAGATGATGATTAGAGCTTGTGATTCCTTATGCATTCCATTTTTAGATAGTGTGACTTAGAAACAGATCTCAGGAGTACATATTTGGCAACATGTTTGACCACATTTGGCAATAAATTTTGGTTCAAATTTTTTTTTTCCTCCATCACTATAAGACTCTCATATTAATAAGTCAACAGCATTTATGGAGCACCTATATTATGTGCAAAGTATTCCCACAGCAAATGCTTTGCCTTAAAGAAACTTATATTTGACTTGATAAGTCAGAATATTCTACTTGCATAAAAGATTGAGTACTTTAAAATCAACATAAAACAATTTCAAATTAATTTAGTGCCAACTGTGTATATGTAATAATTCACATTTGTATTGCTTGCCTGACAGCACATACACAGAACTCACATCTGCATAATGCTTTATAGTCACCAAAATCCTCACATTCATAATCTCATTTGATCCCTAACCAACTTTAGCTACTTAAATTTCTGTTGAATTGCAGACACATATTTTCAACTGCTTCTAGACCACTCTATTTGAAACCTTCACAAGCTACTACCTCTCAATCTGTCCCAAATCAGGCAGCTTACCTGTTGACACTCAGCCCTTTTCCTTTACTTTCTGTCCCCGAACTGCAAAATGATGGGTTAACGGTACCTCACTATTACCTTATAAAATTTACATTTGTATTCCATTTTGTTTGGAAGACCAGTAATATCTTTGCTATGCCCCTGTGTTCTCACACCTAGTCAAGTGCCTTGCTCATTGAAGATACTCGAAAAATATTGGTAGAATAAATACATCCTAATTTTATAGAAGAAACTGTCTGAAGGAAATTAACTAGTGTGTTGAAACAAAGTGATTTAAATCTGAACAGAGAAAGTATGGAAAAGAGCAGAGTATGAGTTTTACCCTGAAAATGCCTCTGAAACATAAGCCAACATGGGACAGATTCTCCATCTCTGCCACACCTTCTCCTCTGTTTTGCCAAGGATGCCTGCCCATAAGCAGCTCAGGGTCCTTACAGAGAAATGAAAAGTATAGCTACTTTTTAATACTTCTGAATTGCTCTTCTAAATGGAAACAGAAATAGTCAACTAACCCAATCTTCAAGTATTTACCCACCTTCTTACTTAAAAATATGATATTGGATTATAGATTATAAGCACCACAGAAGATACACCTCTGTAGGTTTTGAGGAAAACACTGAGATTTACTTTGGCGTTGACCCTGCAAAACTTTATTATGGAGAAATGTCAAATTCTTGTTTTGCTAAAGGCAGATCAAGGGATTTTTTCTTGAAACTCTTTGCTGAGCTTTAGTCCCAAATGGGAATATGAATTACATTTAAGTTTTTGTAACTAGGTTTAATCCCTCACTAGTGGTGCACGTGTGTGTGTGTGTGTGTGTGTGTGTGTGTGTGTTTCCCCCACAAGCAGGGGATCTATTATTACCTCCCCGAATGAGACAGATTTCATCCTGTCCTGGGTTTCATACACAACGGAAGTGCTGACATAAAACTTCCCTTAGCTCTATTCACACTTTGATGAGAGAAGATGTATTTCTAGGTAATAAAATTTTTCTTAACGAAGAGCAAACTTGATGTCCTGTAACAATGAACTGAGTTTCTGGATGCTTTAGAAGACCCCCCAAAGGGCACCTGGGTGGCTCAGTGGATTAAGCTGCTGCCTTCGGATCAGGTCATTATCTCAGGGTCCTGGGATCGAGTCCCACATTGGGCTCTCTGCTTGGCGGGGAGCCTGCTTCCCTCTCTCTCTGCCTGCCTCTCTGCCTACTTGTGATCTCTGTCTGTCAAATAAATAAAAAAAATAAAATCTTTAAAAAAAAAAAAAAAAGAAGACCCCCCTAAAGCTCACAAAATCTTTGCAGCTTTTGGCTTCATGCCCATAATCTGTGACTTGGCCTTTTTCAGCTCTGCTCTCAGGTGATATACACTGACCTTTGGGATTAAAAAACAAAAATTACCTTAAATCCCATCCCATATGCATGGGGACTTTGTGCCATTCCTAATATCTCTGAGCATTCTGGTGAAGTTTAACTCCTATTTTTCCAGGTGTATTCTTGCTCTGAGTTTATCTGCTGAAATACTGTAGTTATATGTCAAACGGTCCTAAAGAATGTTCTATGCTTTTTATTCTTCTTCATTCTTTGGCCTGAACTAGCATATGGTCATTTAATTTCTTCCCTCAATATTATTTGTACAAGAAATGTATGTATCTCACATACAAAAGCTTGAGGTGATAGAATTTACAGTGTAGTACTAAATTGCATTAAAGTATATAATGTATGTATATATATGTATACATATATATATATATATATATATATATATATATATTATATATATTAGATATTTTCTTTTTCCTAGTAAGCTTCTGGACATTACTGCCTTTCTGCTTCTCAGAATCTGTGATGGATAATTTTATGTGTCAAGATGGCTGGTGCTATTTTTTGATCAAACAGGAGTCCAGAAGTAGCTGTGATGGTATATTATAAATATTGTTAATATTTAAAATCTGTTATTTGGGGACATGTGGGTGGCTCAGTCACTTATGCATCTGCCTTTGGCTCAGGTCATGATCCCGGGATCCTGGGATCGAGCCCCATGTTGGGCTCAATGGGAAGTCCGCTTATCTCTCTTCTGTCCCTCCACTCCACTTGTGCTTTTTCTCTCTCAAATAAATAAATAAAATCTTAAAAAAAAAAAAAAAGTCTGTTGATTTTAAGGCTATTACCCTTGAAGGAAGAGTGGCCCTCACTCAATCAGTTGAAAGCCCTACCAACAAAAGTCAGGTTTCCTGGAGAAGGAATTCTGCCTCAAGACAATATCACAGAGATCTTGTCTTATTTATTTATTTATTTTAGCTCGCTTGCCCGACCCTATAGATTCTAGGCTGAAGAATGCAACTTGAACTCTGACTTTCTATAAACATATATTTTTTTATCCCCAGGGGTACAGGTCTGTGAATCCCCAGGTTTACACACTTCACAACACTCACCATAGCACATACCCTCCCCGATGTCCATAACCCCACCCTTTTCTCTCAGCTCCCCTCCTCCAGCAATCCTCAGTTTGTTTTGTGAGATTAAGAGTCACTTATGGTTTGTCTCCCTCCCAATCCCATCTTGTTTCATTTATTCTTCTCCTACCCTCTTAACGCCACATGTTGCATCTCCACTTCCTCATATCAGGGAGATCATATGATAGTTGTCTTTCTCCGATTGACTTATTTCGCTAAACATGATACCGTCTAGTTCCATCCACGTCCTTGCAAATGGCAAGATTTCATTTCTTTTGATGGCTGCATAGTATTCCATTGTGTATATATACCACCTCTTCTTTATCATCTGTTGATGGACATCTAGGTTCTTTCCATACTTTGGCTATTGTAGACATTGCTGCTATAAACATTCAGGTGTACGTGTCCCTTCGGATCAATACGTTTGTATCTTTAGGGTAAATACCTAGTTGTGCAATTGCTGGGTCATAGGGCAGTTCTATTTTCAACACTTTGAGGAACCTCCATGCTGTTTTCCACAGTGGTTGCACCAGCTTGCTTTCCCACCAACAGTGTAGGAGGGTTCCCCTTTCTCAGCATCCTCGCCAGCATCTGTCATTTCCTGACTTGTTAATTTTAGCCATTCTGACTGGTGTGAGGTGATATCTCATTGTGGTTTTGATTTGTATTTCCCTGATGCCGAGTGATATGGAGCACTTTTTCATGTGTCTGTTGGCCATCTGGATGTCCTCTTTGCAGAAATGTCTGGTCATGTCTTCTGCCCATTTCTTGACTGGATTATTTGTTCTTTGGGTGTTGAGTTTGCTAAGTTCTTTATAGATTTTGGACACTGGCCCTTTATCTGATATGTCGTTTGCAAATATCTTCTCCCATTCTGTCAGTTGTCTTTTGGTTGTGTTAACTGTTTCCTTTGCTGTGCAAAAGCTTTTGATCTTGATAAAATCCCAATAGTTCATTTTTGCCCTTGCTTCCCTCACCTTTGGCGATGTTCCTAGGAAGATGATGCTGCGGCTGAGGTCAAAGAGGTTGCTGCATGTGTTCTCCTCAAGGATTTTGATGGATTCCATTCTCACATTGAGGTCCTTCATCCATTTTGAGTCTATTTTCGTTGTGGTGTAAGGAAATGGTCCAATTTCATCTTTATGCATGTGGCTGTCCAATTTTCACAACACCATTTATTGAAGAGGCTGTCTTTTTTCCATTGGACATTCTTTCCTGCTTTGTCGAAGATTAGTTGACCATAGAGTTGAGGGTCTATTTCTGGGCTCTCTATTCTGTTCCATTGATCTATGTGTCTGTTTTTGTGCCAGTACCATGCTGTCTTCATGATGACAGCTTTGTGATAGAGCTTGAAGTCTGGAATTGTGATGCCACCAACTTTTGTTTTCTTTTTCAATATTCCTTTGGCTATTTGAGGTCTTTTCTGGTTCCATATAAATTCTAGGATTATTTGTTCCATTCCTTTGAAAAAAAATGGATGGGATTTTGATAGGGATTGCATTAAATGTGTAGATTGCTTTAGGTAGCATAGACATTTTCACAATATTTATTCTTCCAATCCAGGAGCATGGAACATTTTTCCATTTCTTTGGGTCTTCCTCAATTTCTTTCATGAGTACTTTATAGTTTTCTGAGTATAGATTCTTAGCCTCTTTGGTTAGGTTTATTCCTAGATATCTTATGGTTTGGGGTGCAACAGTAAATGGGATTGACTCCTTAATTTCTCTTTCTTCTGTTTTGTTATTGGCGTAGAGAAATGCAACTGATTTCTGTGCATTGATTTTATATCCTGACACTTTACTGAATTTCTGTACAAGTTCTAGCAGTTTTGGAGTGGAGTCTTTGGGTTTTCCACAAATAGTATCATATCATCTGTGAAAAGTGATAGTTTGACTTCTTCCTTGCTGATTTGGATGCCTTTAATTTATTTTGTTGTCTGATTACTGAGGCTAGGATTTTAGTACTATGTTGAATAGCAGTGGTGATAATGGACATCCCTGCTGTTTTCTTGACCTTAGTGAAAAGGTTTCGGTTTTTCTCCATTGAGAATGATATTTGTGGTGGGTTTTTCATATATGGCTTTGATAATATTGAGGTATGTGCCCTCTATCCCTACATTTTGAAGAATTTTGATCAGGAAGGGATGCTGTACTGTCAAATGCTTTTTCGGCATCTATTGAGAGTATCATATGATTCTTATTCTTTCTTTTATTAATGTGTTGTATCACATTGATTGATTTGTGGATGTTGAACCAAACTTGCAGCTCTGGAATAAATCCCACTTGGTCGTGGTGAATAATCCTTTTAATGTACTGTTGAAACCTGTTGGCTATTATTTTGGTGAGAATTTTTGCTTCTGTGTTCATCAAGGATGTGGTCTATAGCTCTCTTTTTGATAGGATCCATGTCTGGTTTTGGGATCAATGTGATGCTGGCCTCATAAAATGAGTTTGGAAGTTTATCTTCCATTTATATTTTTTGGAAGAGTTTCAGGAGAATGGAAATTAGTTCTTCTTTAAATGTTTGGTAGAATTCCCCTGGGAAGCCATCTGGCCCTGGGCTTTTGTTTGTTTGGAGATTTTTGATGACTGTTTCAATCTCCTTACTGGTTATGGGTTTGTTCAGGTTTTCTATTTCTTCCTGGTTCAGTTGTGGTAGTTTATATGTCTCTAGGAATGCATCCATTTCTTCCAGATTGTCAAATTGTTGGTGTAGTGTTGCTCATAGTATGTTCTTATAATTGTCTTTATTTCTTTGGTGTTAGTTGTGATCTCTCCTCTTTCATTCATGATTTTATTTATTTGGGTCCTTTCTCTTTTCTTTTTGATAAGTCTGGCCAGGGGTTTATCAATCTTATTCTTTCAAAGAACCAGCTCCTAGTTTCGTTGATTTGTTCTATTGTTTTTTTTGGAGGGGGGGTTTCTATTTCATTGATTTCTGCTCTGATCTTTATGATTTCTCTTCTCCTGCTGGGTTTAGGGTTTCTTTCTTGTTCTTTCTCCAGCTCCTTTAGGTGTAGGGTTAGGTTGTGTACCTGAGACCTTTCTTGTTTCTTGAGAAAGGCTTGTACTGTTATATATTTTCCTTTCAGGACTGCCTTTGTTGTGTCCTACAGATTTTGAACTCTTGTGTTTTCATAATCATTTGTTTCCATGAATTTTTTCAATTCTTCTTTAATTTCCTGGTTGACCCATTCATCCTTTAGAAGGATGCTGTTTATTCTCCATGTATTTGGGTTCTTTCCAAATATCCTCTTGTGATTGAGTTCTAGCTTCAGAGCATTGTGGTCTGAAAATATGCAGGAAATGATCCCAATATTTTGATAACGGTTGAGACTGATTTAGGACCGAGGATGTGATCTATTCTGGAGAATGTTCCATGTGCACTAGAGAAGAATGTGTATTCCATTGCTTTGGGATGAAATGTTCTGAATATATCTGTGATGTCCATCTGGTCCAGTGTGTCATTTAGGGCCTTTATTTCCTTGTTGATCTTTTGCTTGGATGATCTGTCCATTTCAGTGAGGGGAGTGTTAAAGTCCCCTACTATTATTGTACGATTGTTGATGTGTTTCTTTGATTTTGTTATTAATTAGTTTATATAGTTGGCTGCTCCAACGTTAAGGGCATAGATATTTCAAATTGTTAGATCTTCTTGTTGGACCAATCCTTTGAGTATGATATAATGTCCTTTCTCTTCTCTTATTAGTCTTTGTCTTAAAATCTAATTGATCTGATATAAGGATTGTTACTCCTGCTTTCTTCTTATGTCCATTAGCATGGTAAACTGTTTTCCACCCCCTCACTTTAAATCTGGAGGTGTCTTCGGGTTTAAAATAAGTTTCTTATAGGCAACATATAGATGGGTTTTATTTTTTTTATCCATTCTGATACCCTGTGTCTTTTGATTGGGGCATTTAGCCCATTAACATTCAGAGTAACTATTGAGAGAGATGAATTTAGTGCCATTCTATAGCCTGGAAAGTGACTGTTACTGTATATTGTCTCTGTTCCTTTCTGATCTACTATATTCAGGCTGTCTCTTTGCTTAGAGGACCCCTTTCAATATTTCTTATAGAGCTGGTTTGGTATTTGCAAATTCTTTCAGTTTTTGTTTGTCCTGGAAGCTTTTAATCTCTCCTTCTATTTTCAATGATAGCGTAGCTGGATATAGTATTCTTGCCTGCATGTTTTTCTCGTTTAGTGCTCTGAATATATCATGCCAGCTCTTTCTGGCCTGCCGGGTCTCTTGGATAAGTCTGCTGCCAATCTAATATTTTTACCATTGTATGTTACAGACTTCTTTTTCTGGGCTGCTTTCAGGATTTTCTCTTTGTCACTAAGACTTGTAAATTTTACTATTATGTGATGGGGTGTGGACCTATTCTTACTGATTTTGAGAGGGGGTTCTCTGCACCTTCTGGATTTTGATGTTTGTTCCCTTTGCCATATTGGGGAAATTCTCTCCAATAATTCTCTCCCATATACCTTCTGCTCCCCTCTCTCTTTCTTCTTCTTCTGGAATCCCAATTATTCTAATGTTGTTTCATCTTACGGTGTCACTTATCTCTTGAATTCTTGTGGTCCAGTAGCTGTTTGTCCCTCTTTTGCTCAGCTTCTTTATTCTCTGTCATTTGGTCTTCTATATCACTAATTCTTTCTTCTGCCTCATTTATCGTAGGACTCAGAGCCTCCATTTTTTATTGCACCTCATTAATAGCTTTTTTGATTTCAACTTGGTTAGATTTTAGTTCTCTTATTTCTCCATAAAGGGCTTTTATATCTCCTGAGAGGATTTCTCTAATATCTTCCATGCCTTTTTCAAGCCCGGCTAGAACCTTGAGAATTGTCATTCTGAACTCTAGATCTGACATATTACCAATGTCTGTATTGATTAGGTCCCTAGACTTCGGTACTGCCTCTTGTTCCTTTTTTTGTGGTGAATTTTTCTGCCTTGTCATTTTGTCCAGATAAGAGTATATGAAGGAGAAAGTAAAATACTAAAAGGGTGGCAAAGACCCCAGGAAAATATGCTTTAACCAAATCAGAAGAGATCCCAAACCGTGGGGCAGGAGAAAGAGGATAAAAAGAGGTTCAGAAATAAAAAAAAAAAGAAAGAAAGAAAGAAAGAAAGAAAGAAAGAAAGAAACTAATAAAAAAAGAAAACCAATAAAGAAAAAATATAAAAAAGAAATATATATATATATATATATATATTAGATAAACTAGTTTAAAATGTTAACAAAGAAAAGGGTAAAAACTTTTTTAAAAATTAGCAGAAGAAGAGAAAAAAATTGAAAAAGAAAAAAAAATTAAATTAACTGCAAGACTAAAGAATTATGGGGAGAAAACTGTGAGTTCCATGCTTTGCTTTCTCCTCCTCTGTAATTCTGGGCTCTCCTTGGTATTAAAACTGCACTCCTTGGTAGGTGAACTTGGTCCTGGCTGGATTTCTTGTTGATCATCTGGGGGAGGGGCCTGTTGTAGTGATTCTCAAGTGTCTTTGCCCCAGGCAGAATTGCACCACCCTTACCAGGGGTCAGGCTGAGTAATCCCCTCGGATTTGCTTTCAGGAGCTTTTGTTCCCTGAATGAATTCTGTAGAGTTCCAGAGGATGGGAATGGAAATGGTGGCCTCCCAGTCTCGGACCCGGAGGAGCCAAGAGCTGGGGCCCCACTCCTCAGTGTGCCCTCAGAGAATAGCACCCAGTTACTCCCGTCTCCCTGGCTTCTGGCTGCGCTCCGAGCTCACCGAGTCTGCGACCAGTTCAAGGTAACCCTGAGCTGAGAGCTCACTCCTCAGCTCTGTCTCTGTAGCCGGCATCCCCGTTCTAATACCTGTAAGCTCTGCGACACTCAGACACCCCTGATCCTTCTGTGACCCTGCAGGACCTGAGGCCACACTGACCCCGCGTTGGCTTCACCCCGGTTTAGCCTTTTAAAAGTCCTGATTTTGTGCTCCATTCCTCTGCTGCATACCTGAAGCCAGCCCCTCCCCCGGCAGTCTATCTTCCCATCACTTTGGATTCACTTGTCTACCAGTCCTATCTTTTAGAAAGTGGTTGATTTACTGTTTCTAGAATTGCTGTTCTTCTTTCTTCGATCTCCCATTGGATTTGGATGTGTTTGAAATCTTCAGATAAGCTATCTAGCTGATCTCCTGCTACCTGAAGTAGTCTCAGCCTGCTACTTCTCCACGATCTTGAACTCTGACTTTCTAAGGCTAATGGATGTTGGACTTGCCAGCCTTACAATCATGTGAACTAATTCTGTAAAATAAGTTTCTCTCTCCATATGTATAGATATTATATATATATTTTTCTGGTTCCCTATCAAACTGACCAATGTATCCTCCCTTCCACAACTCTTTCTCTACACCTAACTTAGTTTTCCTTACTATTCAATGTTGTTTAAAATGTTTATCTAATTCCTACTCTGCTCTTTGCCTACTTCTGCATATCAGATAGGTCATTATTGTTTTCTGCTTGCCAGTGAGCCATTACCTGCAGGACTCAAACATAAAATAACTCGAAGAGCATGTGGTAATTCGTCTTTCTCTTCTTTGTGCCTTCCCAGTCCAGGAGCTCTCTATGGGGAGTTCTGTGGAGCTTGTTCATCTATGGCTTGAATGATGCTCCCTCCCTCAAAAGGTGAATGTATTGACAGTCAATTTTTTTTTTAAAGATTTTTATTTATTTAATTGAGAGAGAGTGAGCCTGGGAGAGATCACAGAGAGAGAGGGAGAAGCAGATTCACTGTTGAGCAGGGAGCCCGATATGGGGCTTGATTCCAGAACCCTGAGATCATGACCTGAGCCAAAGGCAGATGCTTTACCAATTGAGCCACCCAGGTGTCCCTTGACAGCCAATTTTGAATTTAAATGATATTTTTACTTCTATTACAAATATTACATATAGCTTCCTATAAACATTTTTATAAAGCAACTAAGCCCCCAGTATTTTGTGCTGCCCTAGTCCTAATTCCTGATTTTCCACTTCTTCAAAACAAGATTGTTATAATTTAAAAAAATCCTATATATTGAAAAAAGCATAGGTTTTGGAATTAGGTAGACAGGGCTGAAAATGTAAATCTCTCATGTAAAATCTTGGTATACTTTTTTCTTGCATTTGCCAAATGGGGATAATAATGCTTCATTTGCCAAATGAGAATAATAATGGTGGGTTTATAGAATTTGCTGGAGCATTAGGTAAATAACATAAAGTACCTTGCCTGTTTTCTATCACTAAGTAAATACTTACCAGATTTCTGTTCTTTTAAGAAAAGATTGCAATATGGGGTCTGAATTCTAGAAAAGGATTTTTCTTTCCTGGGAACAATTTTTTATTAATTATGAAAATTTCCAGCATCAGCAGAGTAAACGGAAAAAGGATAATAAAATCTTATATCTTGCACACATCTTCGGCAGTTATCAACATTCTGTCTTCTCTTATTTCTACCTCTCTGCACTTGATCTCCACCATCCACATGATGGTGGTAATGGCGATGGTGGTGATGTTGGTGATGGAGATGACAGATGGTGGTGATGATCTGAGTCAAATTTATATCCATCAGAGTGCACAAATCTCAGCTGTGCAATTTTTTTTTAAGATTTTATTTATTTATTTGACAGACAGAGATCACAAGTAGGCAGAGAGGCAGGCAGAGAGAGAGGGGAGGAAGCAGGCTCCCCACTGAGTAGAAAGCCCAACGTGGGGCTCAATCCCAGGACCCTGGGATCATGACCTGAGCTGAAGGCAGAGGCTTTAACCCACTGAGCCACCCAAGTGCCCCTCAGCTGTGCAATTTTGGCACATGAACAAACCCATAGGATCCATACCCCTGCTTTGATGTAGAACATTTCTCAGAGTTCTTTCTTGTCTCTTACTAACCAGCTTCTATTCTTTACTCCTTACATATCCAGCCTCCTAACTACTATTCTCTCTCTTACATTCTTTTTTTTTTTTTTTTAAACTTGGACTCCTTTGCCTGTTTTAGAATTTCATATATAAACATTCATGTACAAGTCACTATTTAACCATTTTGACCACTCATATCTCGTCCTTTGTGGAGAGTCTTCTCAAATTTTTTATCCATTTTTTAAAATAGTGTTATTGGTCTTTTGAGATTGAGTTTTAAGAGTTCTTTACATAATTTCAGTCTAAGCCCTTTATTAGATATATGTATTATGGATATTTTGTCTCTGTACCTTGCCTATTTATACCGATTTCTTTGAGTAGAATATTTTAATTCTGATGGAATCTGTTGTCTATAGTTTTTCTGTGGTAATAACATTTAACACGAGATCTACCTTCTTAAAAAAATTTAAGTATACAACGTGGTATGACTAACTGTAGGCCTTATGGTATATAGCAGATCTCTATAATTTATTCACCTTCATAAGTAAAACTTTATATCTTTTGACTAGCCATTTCCCATTTCTCCTTTCCCTCAGACCCTGTGAAACACCATTCTACTCTCTCCTTCTGTGGGTTTAATTATTTTAAATACCTATATAAGTGAATTCCTTCAGTATTTGTCCTTTTTTGACTTACTGAATTAGTATAATGTCCTCAAAGTTCCATCCATGTTGTTGCCTATTATAGGATTTCATTCTCTCTTTAAAAGTGAATAGTATTCCACTCTATTTATATACTGCATTAACTTTCTTCATCCTTTGATGGACATTTAGATTTGTTGCACATTTTCGCTATTGTGGATAGTATTATAATGAACGTGGGTGTGCTAATACCTCTTTGAGATCCAGATTTCAGTTGTTGGATAAACACACAGAAGTGTGATTTCTGGATAATATGGTAGTTCTATTTTTATTTTTTTTGAGCAAGCTTGCAATCATTTTCCATAGTGTCTGTGCCATTTCTCATTCCCACCAATGATGTAGAAGAATTCCAGTGTCTGTACATCCTTACCAATACCTGTCTGTCTGTCTGTCTTTCTTTTTCTTTTTTTTTTTTTTTTAAATAACTACCATTCCTAACAGATGTGAGATGATGCCTCCTCCTGGTTTTGATTTGTATTTCTCTGATGATTAGTGAGCTTGAACATCTTTTCAAATATCTGTTGGCCACTTTTATGTTTTCTTTACAGAAATCTATGAGTCCTTAGCCAATTTTTAATATCATTGTTAGGTTGTTTGTTTGATTTTTACTATTGAGTATTGAATTGTAGGGAGTTCTTAGATATTTTGGAATTTAACCCTTTATCAGATACCAGGGTTTTTCACTCAAGTCTTCACTGGACCTATAGAAGGGGTTTCAGTGTGTGTTTTGTGCTAATTCAAAGCATCATCTTTGTTTTTATTGGACTTCAGCCTTCTAGGATATGCCAAGGCCTTTTAGTACATCAAGACAAGTGAGACAGAAGCTAGTCAGTCCCTCAAGCAGTCCTCCGATAAGTTGGAATATTTGTGTCATCATCTTTCTCCCCCAAGAGAGAAGGTGAAGTGGGTGTTTTGTTGTTGTTGTTGTTGTTGTTGTTGTTTTTGTTTTTTGTTTTTTCCCCCAATTGTGTAGTACATGGGTTGGGATCATAACTAGAGGGTATCTGAATTTACCAACTAATTTTTGTGTGGCTGGTTCTGCACTTGCTGAGGGCACAGAAGATTCTCAGCTTATTCCTGGATTTCTCACAGAGGGAATTGGTTTGTCTATTGTGAATCAGTGTGTCCAGGGGGAGGAAGAAAGTCCAGGTGTTAAAATTATACCATTTTGCTGACATCACCCTATTCAACTCTTTCTCTACAAGGTTGTTGCTTTCTGTGTCCTAAGACACCTTTGCTTACCCTCAGATTGCGAAGAAATTCTGTGCTTTTCTCTAAAATCTGTTTAGCTTTAGATTTTACACTTAAATTTTTGATGTAACTCACATATATTTTTGAATGTTGTGTCAACGTAGGTATAGATATTTGTTTTTTCTTCTTATAGGTGTCCAATTGTAGTAGCTTTGTTTGTTGAAAAAGTTTCTTCTCTAAATTATTCAACACTTTGGAAATAAAGAGACTATATGGCAGACAGCTTTTGATTGACTTTTGTCTATCCTACCCCACACTGTCTTAATTATTGTATTGGGGGTAGGTTATTAAATTAGTGTATTAGTTTTCTGTTGCTGCATAGCAAATTATCACACACTTAGCCATTTAAAACAACAGCTGTGATTCTGTCATAGGTTAGATGATTAGAAGTGCAGGTCTTACATGGATGGGTTCTCTACTCAGGTTCCCACATGCTGAAATCAAAGGATCTTTTGGCTATATTCTCATCTAGACCCTGGATCCTCTTCCAAGTTTATTGAGTTTGTTGGCAGATTTCAGTTTCTCATTGTTGTAGGATGGAGGATTCACTTTCTTATTTATAGTCAGGGACCAATCTCTATTCCTAGATGATACCCACATTCCTTGCCATATGGCCCTTTCATCCTCAAAGCCAACAATGGAAATTTCCCCTTATTTGAATTTCTCTTATGCTTCAAATATCTTATCTCTTCTGACTCTGACCTCTACACTTAGATTTTAGAATTCATGTCTGTAGGTCAGAACCACTCAGATAATCTCCCTTTCCTTAAAGTCAACTGTACCATATAATATGTTTTACTAGAATAAAATCCATCATATTTACAATCCCAGGATGTATATATCAGGGGGAGGCAATCTTGGGGACAATTTTAGACTTCTGCCCTAACATAGGTATTGGAAGTCCTTCCTGAATATTAGTCTGTTTTTTCAAAAGATAATTTTGGCTATTCTAGGACCTTTGCATGTTCACAAATGTTTTAGAAAAACAGCTTGTTGATTTCTGTGCAATGAAAAGCTGATAAGCTGATATTGTCCAATTGAGACTATAGATCTGTTTGGGGAGAATTAATATCTTAATGTTTAGTCTTCTAATTTCTGAACTTGATATACAGATGCTGCAGCAATTATTTTGTTTGTTTTTAATGTAGACATTTTAAATGACTTTTATGAATTTTATTCCTAAATATGAACTTTTTGTTTTTCTTATAACATTTTTCAATTTTCTACTGCTAGTGTGTAAAAATAGATTTCTGTATATTATAGTTTTTGGAGAGATTGATACCTTCATTTGTTATTTTTAGGGGCATTATTTGATTTTTTAGGAATTTATGTATACATAATTATTTTGTCTGTAAATAGGAACAACTGCACATTTTCCTTTAAAATTTTAATGTCTTATTTATTTTAGGAAGTCATTGTCATTTGTATTGTTCTCCATATATAATGTGTGTGGGTGTGTGTTTGTTTGTTTGCCTTTCTACTTTAAAAAAATCATTTTATCTTTGGATTTTAGCAGTAGGGCTTTGATTTACTTATATGATTTTCTATTTATCCTGTTCAGGTTTTGTTCTGTGTTTAGGTACAATAGTTGATGCTTTCCCAAATTTGGAATAATTTTAGCAATTATGTTTTTTCTCTCCCAATTTTCACCTTTTTTACTAAGCACTTTGTTCACACAGATATTAAATACTAATTATTGTCTCACAGATCTCTCTAATTCTATTCACTTTCCTTTTTTTCTTTAATCCCCTTTCCTCAGACTGGATGATTTTCAAATTCATTCTTTTTGCTCTTTCTAATTGTCTGTTAAGCCCATAGAGCAACTTTTTTTTTTTAACTTTTTAAAATTTTCAGGTATTTTATTTTTTTAGTTCGGAAATTTTTTTTTTTCTGAGATATCACATATTAGTTTATGGTATACGATGTAATGTTTCAATATTTGTATATGTAGCAAAATGATCACCACAGTAAGCTAGTTAACATCCATCACCATACATTGTTAGAATTTTTTTCTTGTGATGAGCACTTTTAAGATCTACTCTTTTAGCAACTTTCAAATATACAATACAGTAAAAACTAAAGGATTTATGTTTTGTTCTCTTTTGTGATTTTTATTTTTCTGGTGTGATTATTCTTCATTCATTGTATATAATTTTCCTTTGAGATTGTGACATGTTTATTGCAGCTGCCTTATAATCTTTTGTCAGTTGCAGTATGCAGGACCTCTTGGGAGATGTTCTAGTCACTCTTTGTAAAGGATGTGGATATTCTTCTTTTTTTCTTTCTTTTTTTGGAGGGCATATCTAATGAGTTTTAATGCATTCTAGACATCACGAATGAATCATTGTAGAGCTTCTGGATTCTGTTATGTTCCTTTGAAGAATGACTTATCTACCACCATGTTAACTTGGCTAGACACAAACTCTATAATCTTTCTTTCCTGACTATGAAGCAGCTTAAATTGATGCTAATTGACTATAGCTTTCAATGAAGCTTAATTTTTTTTTTTTTTTTAATTCTATGACCCTGAGGTCTTTATTATGAATAAATAGTTTTAGTGACCTGGCTAAGATCTGTGTAGATTTTATATGCAGATGTTGGGGCTTATCCCTTCTTAGGTTAACTCCTACCTTTCTGGCTTTTCTGCCTTCACAACCCCCCTTTATGACTTCTTGTCATTAAGATTGCAACATTCCACCTTTGGAGGCAAGATTAAGTTGCCCTAAACAAACAAACAGCTGCAAACACTCACATCTTCCAGTTGCCTATTGTCTTTCAATAGTAGAATCCTTTCCAGGTTCTGAATGTGTTTAGTTAGTCGCTGGTGCTATCTGATAAGTGTCTTTTATTTTGTTCAGATTTTATAAAACGTGATGAGGGTCACTCTTACTAACCCACTTAAACTTCCTGCTTCCTGTTATGTTTAAATTAAGTGCTTTTGAAAGCTGTTTCACAAAGTGACCTAAAAAGGCAAATATTTTATTGCCATTTTATACATAAAACTAAGGTTTAGAAATATACAGTAAGTTACGTTAATGTTGCTAAACTGGGTAATTCAAAGAGTACAATATTCTGAAAAACTTGGGTTCAGGATGTAAAGCTCACATAACTCAAGTACAACTGCCTGCAGTCCCTTTGTGCCTCTGCTTTTTCAGATAAGTGGCCAAGCCTACAAAAATGTGCTTTCGTTTCATTCAGGCAGAAGTGAGATCTTTTTCTGGTTAAAACATTCACAAAGTCTGTTAGGGAAGAAAATTTTATGCACGTACTCCTAGGTAATGGGATAAGTATTCCCAGAATCTGAATGGAAGCTGAGGATCATAAGAATCTGGGGCTGCCACTAGGGAGAATGTGTCAGGGAAAAAGTCACTGTGTCAACATTTGAGTATCACATGCATGGTACCCAGAATATGGTATGATAGGCTCTGGGAATGAAGAAATAGATTACACACATTCCCAAGGTATGCGTGATTTAATGAGGATAGGCTGACACATAAGTGGATGGTCACTATATGGTGTGATAAATGCTATGTGGGAGTGTGAACTGGGTGCTATGTGAGAACAGAAGGATGGACAGCTAACCTAGCATATGTGGCCAATAAAGAATTTGCAGTAGTATCTGTACAGTGTCTTGAAGGAAGTATGAGATATTTTGTGTGATAAAATAGGAAATGCAACATTTTAAATTGTGGAAGGGTCCTGTGGGAAGGTTTAGAGATTTAAAACCTCTGGAGAATGGAAAGAATTTCTGGATAGTAGAAGATAATGCAGGAAGAGGGTAGTGATACGAGATAAGGAAGTAGAGAACTTAGAGGGCTTGTCATGCCACACTAAGGAGTTTGAACTTTTCTTAAGAATCAAGTGGATTTATCAAAGTGATTTGATTGGATTTGACTTTTATAAAGATCACTCTATGGACCGAGTAGGTCATAGATTAGAGAGCAAAAAGATTGCAGAGAAGGAGACTAGTTTATAGATGTTTTCAGTAACTTAGGCAAGTAGAGTTGGGAACTGGTCTCAGTAAGTTGTGTTGGGACCAGATAGGAGATCGATTGTGGAGAGATGGCATACAAATCATAGATGTGTGGAAGCTTAGGGATAAAGAGAAGGCAAAGTATTCAAACAAGGCAGTGAGATGAATGAAATTAACTATATTGCTCAACTTAAGCTTTGCATTTAAATGATCTTTTACATAAAAAATCGAATCTCTTTAGTTTTCTTCATCCCTAGCTACTATACTCTGACAATACCTGACCTCTTATTTGTGTTCTTAGTGTCTAAACAGGGTGATCTGAGAATTCTGTATATGCATACACATGTGTACTTATGTGTGCACACACATATATACATATATGTAAAATATTGTGGTAAGTGTGATAGATTCAGAGGTGGGAGTTACTAAAATTTGTTTTCAGTATAGCGTGCAGTTATTACAGCAAATACTTTTGAGAAACACAAAGCAAACACAAAATTAAATCAATTGAAAACCAAGGAAACAAACCCAAAGAAGAATTAGCACACACTGTTTTGCTGATCCTTTGTAGAGCAGACTCAATGAAGTGAGTAAGGAAATGGAAGTATGGAAAGGCAAATCCTAGTCCAAGCTTTGCTGAAGCTAAGCTGTGTAATACTAAGCAGGTGACATTAATCTATAGGGCACAATTCCTCTACCCATGAAGTAATGATGTTAGACTAGATAGTTTTTTTAAGGCTAACTCTTGCTTTTAAAATTCCTGAAAGGGTTTCCTGAATAAATGGATTTACTGGTGCCACCATCACCCTAAATACCAGAAGAGGGGCAAAGATTTCTGGCATTAACATTTACAAAAGTCATCATTACATGCCATTATATAAAAAACATTATATATGATTATATAAAAAATGAACATAACTTAGATGAAGAAGTGTTTTCAGAGTTAAACCTGAATTGCAGAACAACTGTTTAGGACACACTAATCTGTCCATACATTCTTTAGCATTCATTGAGAACTATTTTATAAGGTAATTTGAAGCAATCAATTTTAAGTTTAAAAATTCTTGCATTCTTGACTTTAAACAATAACAGACACAAGCACACGAAGCCTACATAAATTAGAAACATATGTGAAGTGACAACAAAATTCAGATAAAAAATGTACTCATTAAATGGTATAAATAGTAATGCCATATATGACCTCTTGCATAATTTTATGAAGGGAAAATCAATAATATGTAATCAAATATAGAGTACTATATTTAGGTAATTTTATTAGTCTTCAAATTCTGAAATCTTAGTCCTACATCCATGTACACAGGCATAGGATTAAATTAGATGCAAACATATGTGCTATCCCCATAACGTATAGAAACTATTTACCATAATTCACATTAAAACAGGAAAAAAATAGACATTTACAGAAAAGCTTAAAAAAAAAACACGTCAAGCTATATAACATGTTGATGGCAGTGGAGTTTCAATTAAGAAAGCAGAAATTTGGATCCTAGTTCAATGTCTTACTAGTTTAGATAAACTTTGACAAATCGCTTCATTTCTGAGGCCTTATTTCTGCCTATAAAATGAGGAAAATGATATCTATATCTAAAATTTGTTGTAAAGATTTAATTCTATAACTTACAAAAAATGTTGTATCGCAGAACTGTTTATTGCAATTAAAAGGAAACACACTCAAATTGGCTTAAAACTTAAATTTATAATTTCAAAAAACTAAAAAGTAGAATAAGGGTAACTAGTACTAGTAGACTTAGTTCAATTTATGCCCTCTATAATCTATCTTTGATCTCATGTTTTATTTGTTTGTTTGTTTTTCTTTTGTCCTCTTTTGGGGGCAGAAGATGATATCCATGATCAGCCCTGGACTTAATTTTTATAGCTCATAATCCTAATAAAAATAAGTTTCTATTTTCTCCCAATAATTTCAGCAGATTCTTGAAGCTAATTGATTGTTTGAACAAGGGCTAAGTACCACCAATTACTGACTTACTACTGTGATTGGTTGCCCAGATAGATTCATGTGTCAAGAATGAATGGCAGTGGTCTTTTGGTAATAATACACTTTGTAGACTTCCTTCTTATTACAGGGAGTATAATTAATCAGTGTTTTCAGCTTCTATGCTTTGAAACCCATCGCTGAATTTGTACAAAGGCTATACCTCCCATAGGCTGCTCCTAGTCAGTGAGTGAATGTGGTAGGGATACTGAGACAAATCCATGCCTCTTGTATGGACTGTGGATGGTGCAGGGACTCTTCCAACTTTGTTGAATCTGCCATTATGTAACTGACTATGACCCTAGTCCATTATGACTAGTCCTCTACATGGTTTCCCTCTTCACTCTGCATTCAGATGTGCACAGCAGTCCAATGACTCATTCAGTCACTCCTTACTCTTATTATTTGCTTTCACACAGGTGTTTCCCCTAATACAATCTTACACATTTAATTCTGTTTTGGCATCTGTTTCTCAGAGTAGCCAGACTTAAAGAGGTGGTTACAGAATGGAAAAGAGTGGGGTTCCATTTCATGCTTAGGTAGTATATATTCTGGGAAGACAAATCAATACATAGTATTGCCTATAAGGGTATTCTAATCTATATACTAGTCAATGATAAAGATTTTCATTTTTGAGTTTTACTTTTTGTATTTACATAAGAGTAACCCAATTGAAAGTTCTGATCAGAAGTATGTGGAACCAAAGCTTTTAAGTACTTAATTTCATACACACACACATATATAGCTATATGTGTGTATGTGTATACATATATATATATATAGAGAGAGAGAGAGACCAAATTAGTATTAGAATTCAGTAGAACGATTTTAATTAGCATATATGCAGATATATAGATATAGATATAGATATCTGTATATGTGTGTGTATGTGTGTGTGTGTATATATATATATATATAGAGAGAGAGAGAGAGACTGAATTAGTAGTAGAATTCAGTAAAATGATTTTAACTAACATACATGAATACCTTTGGTCTGTTGTTGAATAAGAACTGTCATCATTCCATCTCTGAATTCATCTAATATTATTGTAAATATCTTCGGCAATCATTAAGTAGGGTCATTCTCAAGCCAGCAAGTACCTACGAGCTACCTGAGAATTTTCCATAATGTAGATCTTATCTAGACTTACCGAGTCAGATTTCTGAGAGATGGTACATCTCCAGGCAGGTGGGGCAGATCTGTTGTGCCCCTGGGGCTGCTGTCACCACACCCAGACCCACCCAGCACATGCTGCTGAGCTGAGGGTTCCAGTCTGTAGGACACGGTGACCCCATGGGGATGCCTGGCCTTGCTGCCCCTGTCCTGGCCCAGCTTGCCTAGATGCGGATTTCTTCCATAAATGTATATATAGTGCTTTAAACATATTTTCCTTACGACTTTCTTAATAGCATTTTATTTTCTCTGGCTTTATTATAAGAATACAATTATATATATATATACTTTAAGAATACAGCATATATACATATATATATATAAATATATATATATAATGATATATATATAGCAACAGGATGCTATTAGTGGTTAAGATTTGGGGGAGTCAAAAGACACACATAGGGGACAGCCTCCCAACCCTCAAGTTGTTCCAGGGTTGACTATATATCTCAAAGGGGCAAAGAAAGCATTTAAAATTGTGAATATCCTAAACGACCTTTTTAAAGAGGAGGTTCAGGGCCTTATTGTCAGGTTTTGGCTGGAAAAACAAATTCCTCTAGCACTGTGAAGCGGGTCTCATATGTTTTACAAGAGGCTGGCTTTACCCTAGGGACAAAGCCTTGAGCTCACAGAAACTATGCTCCTGTTTGAACAAGTCCCTGATGGTGGGGTAGTGATGGACAAGATCATTGGCTCTGAGAGTTGGAGTTCTTCTAAGACCTGCATGAGGCCTTTTGAAAAGAGGGCTTAGAGAAGCCTGACTGGATTTTGGTGAAGGACAGAGTCTTTGTCACTTGTATTAGCTTGGGGGTTCCATAATTGAAATAACTGAAGATAGAAGCCTCAGTAACAAAAAAAGTTGAATTCAGTGCTCAAGTTTCCATTACACCTGACAGTCAAGACATGATTAGCCTGTTAAATAGTATTAAGCCTCTTAAAAAGTTAATTGAAAAAATATTTGCTCTGTATGTGAGGCAAAGTTTATTTTCAAAGCTCTGCTTCCTCTACAGTTAGTAACATAATGAGAGATGGTTAAAATTAAAGTGTTAGGTAAGTAGTAAGTCCCTTTAGCAAATAAATAATTCTTATATGAGTTATTGATATTTAATATTTCTATAAATTATGTAGAAATTGCTTTATGGGGGAAAGATACTTAATATAATATGCCAAACTAGAATACTTCTGAAATGCCTAAAAATAAGGGCAAAGCAAATCTCTACAGAATTGGTATCTCTAACCATAGAAAGGAGGATGCTTATGAATCTATTATGTGTCCTCAAATTTGTTGAGGAAAATATCAAAATATTTTTAGATTTTTATTGAATTGATAAATAAGATATTTGTAATGCTCCCTGTTGTCATAAAAGGCAAATGTCACATGAAAAAATGTAAACACAAGTAAAGATTTATAATCAAATATGATGCATACAGGTATTTACAAAGATTTAATGTATTCCTCTTTAAAACAAAATTTCAATAATTTCACTGGAACTCTTGATCCACTTCCATCCTACTTGTTAAAAGCTGTGCATCTCATTATTCCATCTTTTATCAACTTTCTATGATTTAGGGTCTTCTTCTACATGGAATTCAAGTATATTTTTGTACTTTTGGGCTCTGTTAGAGCTGTTGGTAAATTCTAGCAAGTCTTTTCCCTTTCATGATCTTTTCACTTCTTCCTCAAACTTGGCCAATACAATCATTTAAGATAGTTCAGTCTATTTCTTATGATTATTTTTGCCTTATGATGATTCATTGGCTATTAAGAACAATTAGTTTTTTCCCCTCTTTGAGTCTATGTGCTCCGTGGATACAAGAGAGCTACTCTGCCCCTTCGCAAAATACCCAGTTCAGGAAAATATAAGATACTATAAATTCTAATCTATCCCTCTGGCAATTTTCTTTAAATTATCTGATAATTCCAGCTATACATAGATTGTCCTTTCTTCTTCTGTGTTTATGAGTAATATAATTTCTGTGCTTCAAAAATATTCTCAATTCCTGAAGAAGCTTAAAGTTTTCCATCTCATTTTAAAAATTTCAATCATTTCAAGGGGTATTTCAGAATTAACATAATAGTCTCAAGTAGAGCTTTTGTTCAACTAAACTATCAGTTTCCAGAGTTGTGTCTTATTCATTTTCCTGACATTTAATAAGAGGTTAATATTTGTTAATGAATAAATCAAAGAAACATATTTGAACAGTAGTCATGAAATCAAACATATAAAGTATAACAATGCTTTAAATGTTAAAAATGATCTGAACATAAACTTCTAGTCATTCTGTACATTCTGCTTTGGACTATTTTTCCCTCTCTGTTCTCTCATTCTGCTCATAGCTGCTATTCATAAGCACCATCTTTTGTTTGTTTGCTTTTTTCAAGGGAGATTTATGGGGTTTGTAAAGCCATATTGCTCATAGAACCACATCTATTATTGACTAATTCTAGTGTCTAATAATTTAGATAATAAAATTACTCATTAGAGTTATATATACTAAATTCTACAGTTCAGAGACCAAGCATGATTAACTTAATCATTAGAAAACCTGGATTTGAGCCCCAATTCTGAAAATTACTAGCCAAAGGATTTTTGTGTAAATTCTTTACTCTCTCGACACATTAGTTTCTAAATCTCTAAAATTGGAATAATAATGCCTGTTCCATCTCAGTTATCCAGATGAGGGTGTGTGTGCCAGGCAATGAAACAAACATAAAGTTACCTTCTGAAACTTGGGCATTCTCCCACAGCCACGAAATAATATCAGTTTCCTTCTGACCATCTCTTTCCACATACCTCTTGTTTTCTTTCATTTCTTGTCATTCCTATTACCCCAGTTACAGTGATTCTTTATTTTAGGACTTCATCTTACTTATTTGCATCATTACAATATACAACTCTTATTACTCCATTTTTCAAAGTTGTCCCCCCTAGTAAAATCTTAACCATGTCTCTCACCTCTCTAAATCCTTTAGTAACTTTGTGGGCAATATAGGTTAGGTTACCCCAACCCACAGTCTGATCTTGCTTGCCTCCTCCATAAAGACTGTATGAGTTTAGTACACACAGTAGAACCATGGTGGGTGAATGTTGGTAATGATGTGTTTTTCTCACAAATGGGCAATGAGATGACATAAAAGGAAAAGGCCTGGCAGTGCTACCATTTTCCCCTCTTCCTGCTTCTTTCTCTGTTAAGCAGATATGCAGAGGCTCCCCAGACCTCATATGGTCATGAGGAAAACCAAGAGAAGGCAGGGGTATGGTCTCTGATACGGGTACATTGTTGAGCCAGTGCCAGGAACCATACTACCTCTGGAATTTGGTTGGTAGAAATAATAAGCTCCTATTTGTTGCTCTTTGGCATTTGAATGATCCTTCCAGTTTTAATTGGTAACGTTCTCTACTAAAGCTTTATTTTTTAATGGTCAGAATCTTTTAGGGATATTTCTAGTATATAGTTCCACCATCTTGAACTACATCATCCATGCTAGGATCCTTGCATCTCTCCAGGTTCTTGAACAGACCTGTGCATTTGAAAATTCTTTTGGCAAATGTGCTTTTCTTCAGTAGATTGTCCCCCACCCCCAAGTCTTTTGTGTTTTTGTTGTTGTTGTTGTTGTTGTTTCAGGTACCACTTATTCACTTTCAAGCTTTGGTCATCTATTGTCATCTCTTTCGTTCTTTAAGAACTAGTCATACACAGAAGCCTTAGGTGAGAGTACTTTCATGAGATACACTGAAAGAAAATGAGGGCAGCAAGTTGGGTGGAAAGAGAAGCTGTCCCTCAAAACAGGTGCAGCTAAGCCGTCCCTCAAAACAGGTGCAGCTAAGCCCTCAGGCAATCCCATGAGCAATTATGAATCTGAGCTGACCCTTCAGAGTTTCCCAGATGGAAACCAGGAGGTCACACTTTTGATCCCACATAACTTTTGGTTAAATAGTTCCATGCATATGAGGGCAATTCTCTGTAACTGGGCCAGGTAGGAGTGATTCTTCAGCTACCACATATCCTAGCAGCTAGGAATTAGGAGGGGTGGAATTAAAGGCATCTGGGTAGAGTAGCAAGTTTACCCACCACCCTGTTTTTCCGGGTCACATTGGTGATGATGTGCTGGTCAGTGCAGAACTCACTTACTGGTTTCTCCTCACTCTTTGTAGGTTCCTTGAAGTAAGAGGTCATTTCTAATTCTCAGTACACTTCCCAATTTCAAAACAAAGCCAGGGGTGTGGAAACATGTCAATTGAATGAAAATATCATCTCATAAAAGTACATAGGATTACTATTTTGTGGAAGAAATTTTAATGTTTTAAAAATGAAAGAAGAGGGACGCCTGAGTGGCTCAGTTGGTTGGGCAGCTGCCTTCGGCTCAGGTCATGATCCCAGCGTCCTGGGATCGAGTCCCACATCGGGCTCCTTGCTCAGCAGGGAGCCTGCTTCTCCCTCTGCTTCTGCCTGCCATTCTGCCTGTGCTCGCTCTCTCCCATCTCTCTCTCTGATAAATAAATAAAATCTTTAAAAAAAAATAAAAATAAAAATGAAAGAAGAATAAATAACAATGATGAATAAAGATGAACTATTTCTCAGTATTATCTTCAAATGTGAAATAAATATCATTTTCATAAAAATAAAGGTACGAAAGATACCTTTCATGAATACATCATCAATATGGTTAAAAGAGATTATTAATAGTAATCTTTATTATGTAGTAACTATGATTTTAGGGAGGAAATTTCATCATACATCTAAGATGGTAACTACCCTAAACCAAATGAAATTGCAGTATTAAAGCTCTACAGTTTCCCTTTTCTATTTGGAAAATACAGTTTTAAAAGGAAATAGGCTGTTAATCAGAGAAGTCCTGATATATTTGTGGAGTTGATTTGTTTTTACTTAATTGACATATTCATTTCTTTTACTGACAAATAATAACATATCTAAGAATGAATTGAACAGATAAAAGTTTATTTCTATCCAGCAAGAAGTCCCATGAGTCACAGAAGGGCTACAGAGAAGCTCAACAGTAGTATGACACTTCTGAGTGCTTTCTATCTTGTACCGTGCCGATGTTAATAATTATCTTTTTTTGCCTCATGCTGCTCCCAGTTTCATGTTCACATTCAAGGTTGGGAGATAGGAGGATACTGAGATGGTTTTGAGAAAAGTGAAGTCTGTCCCACAGCTCCCTAACATTCATCAACCATCACTTTTACCTGGTTTCTGTTTACATCTCACTGGCTGCCTCTAGCTTTAAGGGAAACTGACAAGTTGAGCATTTGCATAGAGACATAAATAACAGTGAAAGAGGGGGTTGGTGATGGGCATTGATCTACTCAATAAACAGGATCTACAATACTTAGAAAACTGCTGTTTGTAAAGCTCAGTTGATGACTTTTTCTTAGGACAGTGGAGGGAAGAGGTGGGGTTAGAAAATAAGACTTAAAGTGCCTAGAAAGCTGGAATATTTTGTGTTCATCTTTACAGTGCCACTGTCTACCACTGTGCCTTGAATTTAAGAGACACTTAATAAATGCTTGATGAATTAATTACCAGTGATCATATCATCCTTGTAAATGTTGATTATAGATGTTATAGGCACATATGTTCCTGATAACTTTTATATTGTCATATTTTAATGAGAGCCTAGATGCAAGTATAAAATCACTTCAGTTGTAAGGTTATTGAGATTCAATTTAATGCTCCAAAGAGAAACTCAGCAGCACATATTTAAGAAAGTCGATATTTAGGCCTTTAAAAAAAGATTGAAATAAATGTTGAAGACTAGTAATCTGCTTTACGAATGTCATAGTATTTGTTAAAATTCCACATAAGTATTTCAGTAGTGGAGTGACAGTTCACCAAATGAATTAGAACACCATATAATTATCCTTAAGTAATGCAAACTAAGATTCCATATGACTAGTGATAGTGGCATATAATGATAGTGTCATCTCTCCATTTAGGGTACAACATGCCATCAGAGAAATGAGATGAATCCTAAATGGGTGGGTAATGCTCCATATTACAAATTGAACAGATTATGATATCAGGCTGATATCCAATCCATCCTTTAGCTGTGGAGGACAGAGGACGTATTGTTAGGGTGATCAGGCCAGGTGGTACTTCATTCGATATCACAGCTGTGCTAAACTTCCACTCAGAAACCTAAAACCATGTGAAACTTTCCTTGTTTGGGGTCACACTGAAAATAAAGAGCAGCAGCTGGGGTATATTCTTAACAAGTTCTGTGCAGAGATTCTTTAGTTGAAATTAAAAATAAAAATCTTTGCAATATGTCATGAGGAATAAAGATTTAAAGCCTAAGTTCTGCTGTTTGCTTTTGGATTATTATGGGGTGTAATTTTTGAATTTCTGATCAATTCATTCAGTCCTTCAAAGCCAACGGCAGTTGTGGCATATGTAGAATCTGTTTTTCAACAAAATATTGAAATGATTCCTATAAAGAATGTATTTTAGTTCCTGGGGCACAGTATGCTCTTAATAAGCAGTTGCTATTAATTTCATCATTCTTGAATTGTTGTGAATTTCTAATTTCTGACTTTTCTGTCCACACGCTGTCCCATCCTTGTGTAATTAGGGCTTACTGAAAATAACTGTATGTCCTGCATTTTCATATGTATGCATTGTCATCTCTATGGCTATATATGAATATAGAAAATCAAGAAACTTCTTTAGCCAGATTTGCCTTTGGATTCAGAGGTGGAATGAGGCTGCCTTTGCTTTGATAAGATGTACCACATAAATGAAAACCACAGTTTATCTACAAGGCACCTTTCTATGACTTTTGTTTTTTAATTGAAGGATAATTGGTGCACCATGTTACATTAGTTTCAGGTGTACAACATGGTGATTTGATAAGTTTATACTTTAGGTTATGCTCACCACCAGTGTAGCTGCCATCTATCACTGCAGAACGCTATTACAATACCATTGGCTATATTCTCTATGCTGTGCCTTTCATCCCTGTGACTTATTCATTCCATAACTGGAAAGCTTGTCCTCCCCACTCCCTTTTACCTATTTTGCCTATTCCCTACCCCATTCCCCTCTGGCAATCATCAGTTTTTTCTATGTATTTATGGGTCTATTTCTTCTTTTTTGTTTGTTCATTTATTTTCTCTTTAGGCTCCACATAGAACTGAAATAATATAATATTTGTCTTTCTCTGTCTGACTTATTTCACTTAGCATGATACCCTCTAGCTCCATCTATATTGTCACGACTGGCATGATTGCATTTTTTTATGACTAATATTCCATTGTGGGGGTGGATGGGTGTGTACACATGCATATCATACTATCTTTATCCATTCATCTATTGATGGACACTAAGGTTGCTTCCATTTTTTGGCTACTGTAAATAATACTATAATAAATATAGGGACACATAAATCTTTTTGAATTGGTATTTTCATTTTCTGTGGGTAAATCCCCAGTAGTGGAATCACTGGTTGTATGGTATTTCTATTTTTAGTTTTTTGAGGAACCTCAATACTGTTTTCCACAGTGACTGTACCAGTTGTGTATATTTTTGATAGGATATTCCCTGCAGAGGTATGAAGCCTCCTGTGTCCCAGGCTTGAAGAGGGTTATTTGAGTTCATCTTCAGGATACTCTCAGCCTTGTGGAAGATAGTTTTAGATAAGGTCCAACCTGTATTACCTTACTTGATGTTACTGGTGAATGGACAAAATGCCAACCCAAAGCATATATGCCAGCATGAAATCTAGAGTCTGTGGTAAGTTTCTCATAGTAATGGAATATGGGGATTAAAAGTGCTAAAAATAGAAACCTGAAGGGTTTGACTTGTTTATTTACATACACACATGAAATGTGAAGGCCTATGATGGCCTCTTATACTTTAAGTCTGTATCTGATAAGAGATATTGTCTTCAACCATATCATATTTAATAAAGAATATCTTTTAAGTTATTTTCAAGATAAAAGAAAAGAATGAGATGCCTTAGAAAGATATATGGCCTACCCCATAATTTGTTACAAGACATTCTTTGCACAATTTACACATAATCCTGAAGATTCAAAACATGAAGGACATTGTAGTTTTGCTGAGATATGTCAGAACTGGAGGCTGAGACCAATCAAGAATCCTTATCTTCACATGGCTTCTTGATACATTATTTTCCTCTTGGTGGAAAAGATGATGAAAACAAGCGGGGCACCTGGGTGGCTCAATGGGTTAAAGCCTCTGCCTTCAGCTCAGGTCATGATCCCAGGATGCTGGGATCTCACATCGGGCTCTCTGCTCAGTGGGGAGCCTGCTTCCCTTCCTCTCTCTCTGCCTGTCTCTCTGCCTACTTGTGATCTCTGTCTGTCAAATAAATAAATAAAACATCTTAAAAAAAAAAAGATGATGAAAACAAGCAAAAAGATTTCTCTCTCTCTCTCTCTCTCTCTCTCATTCTAGGTGTGTATCTCTGGTGTATGACTGTGTATGAGTTTGTGGGTGAGAGAAAGATTTTGTTCTAATAAGCAAATTCAAAATAAGTAATTTACAAAAACAATATTTCAAAGAGAAACCCATGGAATGGGAGAAGATATTTGCAAATGACAGTACAGACAAAAGGCTGATATTCAAGATCTATAAAGAACTCCTCAAACTCAACACACACAAAACAGATAATCATGTCAACAAATGAGCAGAATATATGAACAGACATTTCTCCAAAGAAGACATACAAATAGCTAACAGACACATAAAAAAATGTTCATCATCATTAGCCATCAAGGAGATTCAAATCAAAACCACATAGAGATACCACCTTATACCAGTCAGAATGGCTAAAATCAACAAGATAGTAAACAACAAATGTTGGAGAGGATGTGGAGAAAGGGGAACCCTCTTAAACTGTTGGTGGGATTGCAAGTTGGTGCAGCCCCTTTGGAAAACAGTGTGGAGATTCCTTAAGAAATTAAAAATAGAGGTACCCTATGACCCTGCAATTGCACTACTGGGTATTTACCCCCAAGATACATATGTAGTTAAAGAAGGGCCATATGTACCCCAATGGGTCTTATAGCAGCAATGGCCACAGTCACTAAACTGTGGGAAGAGCCAAGATGCCCTTCCATGGATGAATGGGTAAATAAGATACGGTCCATACCATGTATATATGGTCCATATATACAATGGAGTATTATGTCTCCAACAGAAAGGATGAATACCTAACTTTTGTATCAACATGGATGGGACTGAAGGAGATTCTGCTGAGTGAAATAAGTCAAGCAGAGAGAGTCAATTATCATATGGTTTCACTTACTTGTGGAGCCTAAGGAATAACATGGAGGACATTTGAAGATGGAGAAGAGAAGTGAGTTGGGGGAAATTCAAGGGGGAGAGAAACCATGACAGACTGTGGACTCTGAGAAAAAAACTGAGGGTTTTGGAGAAGAGGGGGTTGGAGGGTTGGGTGAGCCTGGTGCTGGGTATTAAGGAGGGCACGATTTGCATGGAACACTGAGTGTAGTGCATAAGCAATGAATTTTGGAACACTGAAAAAAATTAAATTAAATTAAAAAATAAATTTTAAAAATTAAGAACAAGAACAAAAACAAAAACCAAAAACAATGTTTCTCAGTATAAAGAAAAATTATCCAAAATTTTAAAATGAGGCTGAAGCTTGGCTGTGTATCTTTCAGTGTCATTCTAGCACAGTGTCCAACAGGGCTTTTCAATGACTATTTATTTTATTCCTTGGGAGATTGTGCCTTTGTTTGATGTTCTATTGATGAGGAGCTAAATGTTGTTATATTTTATTCAAACTTATGGATTTTGTCCAGTAGAAATGTAAATCATCTCTGCCATGTATATAAATAGATACATGTTGCCTTGTCCTTTAGGGCATTAATAATTTTATCTTCAACTTAGCAAACTTAGTACAGTGTTCCTTTCTTCAATAGCTATATACATCTGTTTCTCCATTACTCTTTGAATTGGTCTTACCATCTTGATGTTCCCCATTAATAAGTTAAGTAAGTCTTTGGCATGTATTCATTCACTGTATGTGTGAGAGTCACACTTTAAACTTTTCAAAAAGTAGGCTAAGATTACAGACACTTAAACTATTCTTTGTGGGGGAAAAAAAGAACATCTCTTTCTGCTGTATGATTCTCTATCTTGCTGATGAACATAGTATTATAAAATGTAATGCATTGAATTTTATATCCTCAATGCTTAACTTTGAAAAGAAGATTTTATTTATTTATTTGAGAGAAAGTATGCACACGCAGAGGGTGGGGAGAGGGAGAAGCGGGCTCCCTCCCAGGCTGTAGAGCAGGTAGCCCAACACGGGGCTTGATCCCAGAACCCCAGGATCATGACCTGAGCCAAAGGCAGATGCTTAACCAACTGAGCCACCCAGGCACCCCGCTTAACTTTAAAATAGTGAAATTCCAGCATTTTACCAAACAGTCTTAAATCCATTAATTAGTATTTCAAATACCTGAACTATGCAAATTCTTAATATTTAAGTTCCTCCCCACATCCCCGTTTTGAAAGTCTTCTTGAAATAAACTTTATTTCTGCTCCCTATTGGACTAACTGGCAGTATGGTGCCTTTACACTGTACATAATAATGTATTTTTTAGGGAGAATTAATTTAGAATGAAGAAATCTTCTCCAAATTTGTAAAGCAAACTCAAGCACTTCCAGCTCCAAACCAGGAGAATTAAGAGGTTGGTCACTGGCAAGCCGCAGAAGCAATTTTGTTATAAAATTTATAAAGTAACATTTCTAACTTGATTTGAATGTTAAATCCAAATGGAATATATTTTGCTATGCGACAAGTGATATTTTTTAAAATGAAGTTCTGAAATGTCATCTGCACTTTTATAATTCTGAATAGTGTTTGAAATCCTGTTCCAGTGTATTTCTCTTTAAAAAAAAAATAGTAAGATGAATTTGTTCCTCGCTACAAAAATAAATAAATAAATAAATAAATAAAATCAGCTGCGGTAATCTCTTAACCTGCACTAAAAACACCATTACAAATCTAAAATCATTAATTGTTAGTAACTCTTTACTGTTTTATTGAGCATATTCTGTGCACTGGCAGTATTCATAAGTTAGATAATTAACAAGGTTCCTGATAATGTCAACTCCCTACTATGTGTGCAAAATGCTGAAGGTAACCTTCGGAGGGGTTGGTGGCCTTTGAGAGGATTGGTGAAGCAAGTGAGACATGAGCTGGGCCTTGATTTGAATGGACACAATGTAGCTTTACAGAGGATGTTTTAAAGGTGGGAAAAGAAAGCAAAAGCATATGTGATTGGGCTGGGAAAAAAGTGAGCAACAAAAATGGTTAAAATGAAATATTTATGTAGGGCAGAATTGGCCAATATTTCACTCTGTTTGTGAACTCCAAATAATTGTTGGTGACTACCTGAACTTGTACTAAGAAGGGGGCTGGGATTAAAGTGGGCTGAGAAGGACAGGTGTGATTTCCCAGGACATCTACCATTAGCCCAAGAACTGCATTCCAGAGTGAGGGAGGGAGAGGTGGAAATGGAAGGAGCTATGGTTCCAAGTTTATACATTTTGGTTAGGTTTGTGTCTGCAAACTGACAGGTTCCATCTGTAGCAAAAGTTAAATACTGCAATTCTGGGATAACCTAAAATTCAGCTTCTTAAATTTTATTGGTTCTATATGTATATAGCAGATTATTGGCAACACTGTTGAATCAAAGTCTATTCTGTCTTTCAGCTTACTGCAAATTTTCCTCTTGCTTTTTCAAAAGTGTGTTATTTTAAATCCACGCATAAGACCTTTTTCTCTCAAGCTCTAAGTTAGATTGTTAATGTGTCAACACTGAAATTACCTAGAAACATTTTTATTTGGAGGAACAAGTATCTGCAGCAAGAATTGATGCCTTAAGAGGTCAAAGAGAAAGTCCTGTGAAGAGCTGTGACTTTTATAACTCAACAGAAAATAATTGTATAAAATGATCAACCTTTTAATGGACAAATTCTGAGGCTCCGACTTGAGACAGGCATAATCATATTGTAGGACAAACTTTCCTAAAGTAATTTTACATACTTCCCTAGTAATTGAATGATCTGGTAAATGTATCAACATGACCATTTCTTAGAATGCGTTTAAATAAGCATATTTATTGAACTGGTGTCTCAGTCTCATAGGTTATCATTAGTGTTGCTAATACTGTTCATCAGATTTCAAATAAAACCACTATATGTTCTCATTATAATGAATTTGAAGTTTTCTAAAAAACACAGGAAAGACATTTCTTCCTCTGCTTTTGCCACAGTAGAAAGCACTGGCTCTGTTTTAAATGATGAAAGGGGATAAAATGTATGAATATAAGAATTAATATATAATTTAGATTTTTAGATAGAAATATTTTTAGTAATAATTGAATTTATACTGCACACAGAATGTAACTCTGATTCAAAAAATAATCTCAACAGTTCTCACAGAACCAGGTTTAGTACAGATTTAGGCTTTTAAAATAATCCCTTATCTTTGCAATTAAGAGATGCTGGAAATAAAATTTAACAGAGAATATGAAATAAATGTTCTCTAGTACTCGAATGTCACTGTAGTAAAGATATACACACTCTCATATACACATACACATACATTCCATACACACCTTTATGTAGTTCATCATTAAAAAATGGGCCATGCTCTGCATGTTTATCTGCAACTTGCTTTTTACAGTTAGCAATATACCAAAGACACGTTTCAAGGTTAGTATTTATATATCAATCTCATTAATTTTAATGACCACATACTGTTTATTTATTGATGTACCTTTATTTATTTAAACATTCCCCAAATGATAGGCATTTGCCTTTTTTCTCATTCTTTGGCATGGCAATCAATGCTGCGATGAACCTTTTTCTATGTGTGTCTTTGCAGCAATATGTAATTGGTTATCTGTAAGAGAAACTAGAAGGAGTATTTCTAGATCTAGCAATTACCACCAAATTTCTCTCAACGAAAAAGCCATTTTAACCAAAACTACATGATGGGGTTCATTTCCCCCCACACATCTGCCAACACTAGGTATTAGCAAACTATTTTGCAAGACTGGTGAAAAAATACTGTTTAAAGGGGCTTTCCCTAAATATTAGAGAAGTAGAAATATATATAGAAAATATTTATTTACATTTTCTTAAACTTTTTTTTTAAAGGTTTTATTTATTTATTTGACAGAGAGAGAGAGAGATCACAAGTAGGCAGAGAGGAAGGGGGAAGCAGGCTCCCTGCTGAGTAGAGAGCTAGATGTGGGGCTTGATCCCAGGACCCTGAGATCACGACCTGAGCCGAAGGCAGAGCCTTAACCCACTGAGCCACCCAGGCACCCCTATTTTCTTAAACTTTTTAACAATATGTCTGTGGTTATATAGCAGTATTAAAATATTCAGTGGGTATACTCTGAATTTTTACGTTATCTATTTGTTATTTTTTCCTTTTATATCTCTTTTAAGATCTTTGCAAAAATTATAAATATATTTTAAATTTATATTGGGTATTTAGTGCTTAATTTTACACATTTAGTTCAAATACCTGTGAAGAAATTTTCTGTATATTTAGTATATATTTCACAAGTGTGGATAGTCACTATCACAAAGAGGTTGATCCCTAGTAAATGGTTTTTGAAATGGTAACTTCATCATTTCTAAGTTCAATGGGACTTTTTCCTCAGTTCTATTCTACTCTATTTTATTCCATTTCACCATTATGAAAATGATTTTAAGGCATATTTTTTGACAGATAACAAGGAGACCTTCCTCATATTCTTCTTTTTAAATGCTTTTCAAGAAAAGCATTCTTATCATTTCATATTCCAGACAATTTTGCCATCAGCTGTCAAACATGGAAAGTTTTCCTTTTTCTTTTTTTTTAGAGTTTTGTTTGGGATTGCTCTGAATTAGTAATTATTTTGATAATCTGTTCTCTCTCTAAAATCATGTCTTTCCTTCTAAGGCGGTTTCTTTTTTTTCTAGGTTTCATAGATTTCTTCATTTAGTCTTACACAACTTTGTTAGATTAAATTTTGGATATCTTGTATTTTTGTTTTGATTTTGAACTAAATAATAATAATAATAGTTATTATTTTGATAGAAGCTATAGCAGGCGGCTTATGTGTCTTACTTATAAGAATGCTTGTTAATAGTTTATTCTTGGCAATTGATTTTACTTCATGTTCTACCAAATTCCTTTTAAAAATAAATTTTCTCAGGACGCTTGGATGGCTCACTCAGGTAGGTCAGCCCAGGTCATGATTCCAGGGTCGTGTGATCGAGTCCTACACTGAGCTCCTTGCTCATCAGGGAGCCTGCTTCTCCCTCTGCCTGCTGTTTATCTCTCTCTCTCTCTCTCTCTCTGACAAATAAAATCTTCAAAATTTTTTTCTTTCATTGTCCTTTTACGTGTGTGTGTGTGTGTGTGTGTGTGTGTGTGCATCTGCATCTGTGTACATGGAAAAGGCATGTGTTCATGTTTAATTTTAAATGATGTAATTTTATCAATGCATTTTTTAAAAGAATACTTCATTGAGTTTTGATTGATCAATTTAAAAAAAAAATTTATTTAAATTGTCATATGTTACAAATTTAAACTTTGAGTCAAAACTTAATGTTGAACAATGTTGAGCCTTCCTTGTATGTTCTGAGATAAATAATATTTGGTCACAATCTGTTAATTTTTTAGTATACTACTATAGTTTGTTATACTATATAGTATACTAACTAGTTAATTTTCTAATATTTAAAAATGTTATATATATGATATTATGTGAGGTTTATTTATAGCTTGTGCTTGTGTGTAATAATTTTTAAATCCAGTTCAGTGGGGCACCTGGGTAGCTGAGTTGGTTTTAGCTCAGGTCATGATCTCGGGGTCGTGGGTTCAAGCCCTGTGTTAGGCTCCACACACAGCATGGGGTCAGCTTGTACTTCTCCCTCCCCTCTGCTCTTCCCTCTGCTTGCGTGCTCTCACTTTCTGTCTCTCTGAAATAAATAAATAAGTAAAATGTTTAAAATCCAATTTGATGTTGGTATTATGGCTGTCTTTGAAGCAAGCATTGGGAATCTTTGCTTCTTTCCTTTCTCTTAGTCCATGTTTGATATATTTGAATCCATTTAGTGAATTTATACTTTTCTATTAAACTCCATTTAATTTGAATTTTTCAAATTTGTATATATTAAGCAGTGTATTATATAGCTTTAATTTTGTGATCAGCCTACTTTTGTCCCACATTACAATTTCTGTCTTTTGTCTTCATTAATTTCTTTCTTCTTATTTGGGTTAATTTGGCTATTGTCATAGTTTCTTGAATTAACAGCTTATTTTGATTTTTTCAGTCTTTCGTGTTTCCTAAACAATGCATTTATGATTACACAGTTGCCTCTAAGAAATGTTCTGGTTGCCTTGATGGGTTTTGATGATCACTCTCATTTTCGGTTATTTCTAAATAGGGTAACTTCCATTTATGTTTTATCTTTGATCTAAGAGTTATTTAAGTAGTTTTTTTCTCTTGGTTTCCAAATGTACTCAGTTGTTATTTTACATGCTTTACTCTTTTGTCAACATCCATTACATTCATATTGTTTAAAGAATGTGGCCTCTACAATTTATAGGTTTCAGAATTTACTGAGGGATTTTTTTCCCTACAATATGGTTAGATTTATGTTTATAATTTTTGTTGAAAAAAATCTGTATACTCTCTTAGCTATTTAACATAAAATAAGTTACATATTTTAAGTCCTTGGTATTCTTAGATCTTTCAATCTAATATTTTATTCAGGTCGGATGTCTGTTAGTCTTTCACTATGACTGCAGATTAGTTAGTTCCTTCTAAAATATATATTTATTGTGATTCCTTCCTTCTTGCATTAGTTTTACACATTTACACTCTTTACCTTATGGCCTCGTGCTTTATCAGGTAGATGAAATATACACTCCTAGTCACATGACACGTTTTGGAAGTGGACTGTTAGGGGGTGGGCATAAACAGAAGAAGTAAAAACATTTGTATGATTTGGCTTGAAATCCCCTGCATCCACTCTCTGTCTGATACTCTCTTGCTCCAGATGACTGCCAGACCCATTATCAAGACACATAAAAGATAGTTATTGAAATCCCCTGATATTTGGGGGAATTCTTTAATGCAGCATTTTTGCAGCAAAAATAAGATGAAAACCAAACAAGTTATAAGATTGGGTTGTTAATATAATGAAAACTGAAAATACTGGGCATCAGCTTTGGGTAAATGTGACAGACAGTGATGAAGCTCTTATGGGGGGACTGTGAACTTTGTTATACCATGGTGAAACTTGTAAAGTTACCACCTATAATGATATGGAAGGCGAAAAATGAACCTAATGACCTTGTAGTGCTGGGCAAAGAAGTTTCATGACAAAATGTTGGTAGCATGAGCTGGTTGTTATGAAATGCATTTTAAAAGGTATTTCAAAAAAAAAAAAAACAATGGGTATGGATTATGGCATATGGAGTTCATTGGAAATAAACATTTATTCTTAAAAAAATCTAAAATAAACTTTTAACAGAGCTCTTTTACTATTCTGGATTAGAAGTCTGTAACTTTGGAAGATTGAAAAAAAAATCATCTGCTTCCACCTTTAGCCAGGCAGAAAGCAGAATAGGAAAATTCCTCTATTGGCAGGACATAGTCTCCCTTACTCTTTTAGATATGACCAAGGAAGGTAGATGATAAGGGATGTTGCAAAGAGAACAGAATGGAGATCTACACCCAGGGAAGTGAAAGAGGCTTATTAAAGGATCATCCTTTACCTTGGAGAAGGAGAATCTGTTAGTATTTGCACAGAAAGATTACTGAATTGTTATTAACTACTTACTTTTGTGAGTCTTACATTTTCTCCTTTTAAATTTCTTGCTTTTTAAGTTGGTCTGGTCTCATGACTGGGTGTTGAATATATAGAGCGCAGGTTATTTATCTATTTTTGTTCATATTTTTCTGTATCAAGAGGAGCTACATTTGAACTTGACTTGGATCATATATAGTCTTGGATTTTGAGTCAACCGTCATAATGTGATACTTTTGCAGTGTCCCAGGGCAAAGAGAGTATATTATGTGAGTGAGAGATAAGTGAATAATTATGGGCAAATGACTTCCTTATTATAGATCCATACTTTTATAGTAGTTTTATCTGTAGACATTGAAAATTCCATTTGACAGCAAAGGCCGTTGACATTAAATAATGTATGTTTGATTTTTCTTAAACCCAAGTCCTATTTCTGTGCATATAAATGTATTTGCAAATAAATGTGCAGAGGTATTAGCTAAAGGTGATTTTTAAATGATAAATATTAGTAAAGTGAATTTTATAAATATTAGATTCATATAAAGAAGATGATCACATTATAAGGACAAAAGATCACTTGGTTACCTGCTTATGGAAGCTGGTGACCAGATAAATTAGACAGTAAAAGGAATTTTTTAAAATCTAAAAAATCTTGGGGTGCCTGGTTGGCTCAGTGGGTTAAGCTTCTGCCTTCAGCTCAGGTCATGATCTCAAGGTTCTAGGATCAAGCCCAAGATCGGGCTCTTTCCTTAGCAGGGAGCCTACTTCCCACCCCCCCGACACCTGCTTCTCTGCCTACTCGTGATCTCTCTCTCTCTCTTTCTCTGTCAAATAAATAAATAAATAAATAAATAAATAAATAAAAATCTAAAAAAAAAAAATCTAAAAAATCTTGAGGATTCGAATGGTTGTTACTATATCGTATTACGAAAAACTACTTTCTTTAGTCCTAAAGTTTATTATTTACAAAGGGTGGTATGTACTTCCACTACCTTATTTTTTTGTCATAGTTTTCTTTCCATATAAGCACTTACTTGTGTACTGACATTTATTTAAAAGTGAATTCTCAAAGACTTGTAGAATAATCACAATGAGAAAAGTGCTGAACAATTTTACGAGGCAATAATCCAGTTCTCTTATTGCAAAACACTCTAACCAGCCTTCAGCCTTATAGTGTATCCACGCGGGAACCAGATTATTGCCTCATAAAACAGCTCGGTGCTCCTATTATGGCTTAAATATAATTGTGTTTAAAGACCTTGTTGATTCCATTTAGCAAAATTAGTTTTTATCTTATTTCATGATAACAATGGTTTCTAATAACCTTGATGATATTTTGATGTGTGCCCAATTATGCTTCCAAGAATACTTTTTTAAAGTAAGATTTCTACTGAATAAAATTTCTAATCTTTCTTAATTTATTGTTATAATTCATTTTTTCCCTGAGATAATTTATTTAACTTAGTAAGTTAATTGTTTCCTGATTTTTACTTATATAAAAAAATCAAAGCTAATTTTTCTTTCTTGCACATTCATCTACTACGATAAGTTGGCTTTCAGTCATACACGTTAACTGTTGTACATTCTAATACTAGAAAGTATTGGATCTGAATTCAGGTTTAGTACTTCTAAGATGTGTGGTCATGGTCAAGTTGCTTAATACTCTAAGCCCCAGTTTCTTCGCTTAATTTAAAAATGGAAATATTGTAACAAAGATAGAGCTATCTCAGGAAATTTAATGAGAATTAGATGGCTTTAGTGTTGAGTTACTTTTCCCTCTTATGTTTATGTATATTAGTTTTCTCTTATTTTTATGTAAAAATGTTTGTATTATAGAGTTCATACATGCATATAAAATAAGGATTATAGATAAAGGAAGTCACAGAAGAAATCTGGTCAAAAGATATTTTTATAGCAATTAAGGATCACCGGCTACAGAACAGGAGTACAAAAAAATAGATCATCTTCATAGGATAAATTTCAACAATTTTTTTCTAACAAGAAAAGAGATAATTTGAGACTGAGTCAAAAATCACCGCAGAATATAGAAATGATGATTGGATGTCCTCCAATATCCCTTAGCCAAATTGTAGATAATCTAATTCTTGAGGCCCTGAAAATTTAGTTTTCTTTAAATATTACTTTTCTAAAGCAACATATTTATTTGTGAAGGTTATTTTATTGCAATATTAGGATGGCTTTGGATTTTATGAATGACTGGGTCATTTTTTCTTTCCTGTGAACTATGAAGTATTCTCTGGGCACCAACTCAGTAATTGCCTGTCTCTTTTTTTACTTGATAATCACAACTGTTAACTTGTGTAATTCAGATTTCTTTTGTATTCACGAGTGTATTTTCCTTAAGTCAAATTTAAATACAGAAAATAATATAAGTTCTATTTTTCCACAAGAGCCTATATCATTCAGGAACCAATCTTAAACATTTTCCTTGGAGGGGAGAAGAGTGGGGTGTTGGGTGAGCCTGGTGGTGGATATTATGGAGGGCACGTATTGCATGGAGCGCTGGGTATGGTGCATAAACAATGAATGCTGGAACACTGAAAAGAAATAAAATAAAATGAAAAAAGAAAAAAAAGAATTCAATTGGAATAAGACATAGATGGTCCCTGACCTCACAGAAGAGGGACATCTTATTTTTAAGGGGGTGAAGATTAAAAAAAAATTTTTTTTAAGTGAAAATTGTAGATTCTGCTAACTTAACAAATATTATTCACCTAATACTCAGAATGAAATAACCATTTGAATTCTGTAAGTATTAGTAACATTAATTATCAATTTACCTTATTTATCAAAGATATGTTGAATATCTGGAGTGTTGTATAGTCTAATAAATTTAGTGCAATTCATAAATACTTAAAAATATTCCCAACACATGGCAGATATTGAGTTAGGAACACCAAGTATGAAAGGTCTTGCTGTTTTTGTCATTTTCACTAACATTGATTTCTAGATACAGTCAGTATCTTAGTCACTAAAGATCTCTTTGGATGTTTTATTCCCCAAACTTTTTAAGGAAGCACATAATCTTGGGAGATATTTATAAGGGAGGACTATTACCTACTTACTCTTAACTTGTAAGTTGGGAGAAGATGATTAGTGTTCATGACTGTCAATAGTGAATCAGAGAGAAGAAAATAGGAAGTGGATTATCTTACCTACCACTAAACATATGATAGCTGCTCTAATAAATTTTGCATCATTTTTAGAGAATCATTTTGATTATAAACATAGAAAATCAGAGTGAAATCTGCTTACTTAATTATGTTACATATTCCTTTTGGGGCCAAGCACTACTAAGACTCTGAGGTTTTAAGTGTTAACATTTTCTTGGTCCCTTGAAAAATGACATCAGTGAAATTCACAGAACTCATTGCCATCTCCTTCACTGGGGTATTGTGAAAATGGCCATTAACATTTATAGAGTGCTTTGAGCTCCTAAAAAGAAAGACATTACCTAAGAACAGAATAAATAATTTTAAAAGCAACATTTGAATAATTTAATTGTAAATGAATCAAACACACATCCATTAAACTTATGTAAATACAAGTGTGAAATTAAGCAATGGAGTATCTGGCCAAATCTGCTCTAGGTTTTATGAAATGGAAACATCTTAAGCATAGTTTGATAGATTTCATAAACCTAATATATAAACAAGTTTGCCATTCCTTGATACTACAAATAAATATTGCATTATGAGTATTCAAAAGAACTCATATTTCTAATAATCTGACAAACTCTCAAGAGAAACTCATAATGTTAAAGGGATATTTATTTCAGATAAGAAATTATTGCTTTGTTTTATTAAATATTGATTGCAAAGATAAGTCTCATGTTCTGTCCATTCAACTGATATTTGATTACAGATAATGGTAGATTTTATTACACCTCTTAGACATGCAACAGGTATTTATTGGTTAAGTTTTTGGAGTATGAATGCTGAAATAAATTATAGGTTGGCCCAAATATCAATGGAGTTGATGTCTAGACTTGGAACCTCAAACATAACATTTAATGGGCCTCAGAAGACTGAGGACATACATGAAAATATAATGATTACAAAACTTGGCAGAATCTGTCATTAATGAACTTATGTAGAAACTCAATTTATGTTACCAGATAATTATGTCTTTTAAGTGGAAATCATTTTTTCTTGCCTACATTTATAAGAGATAGAGTAAGACTATAAATAAAAGATAATATAGACTAGAGCAAGATTATAAATAAAAGATAAATTGCATTGTGTTCTTTGTTTCTCCTCTTGACACTGCTTGAAATTATTTGAGTATATTGGAGAAATACAGTTCTGAAAATTCAGATTCCTGCTCTGAATTCACAAAAGTCAGTTTGATTCTAAATAATGTATGTCATTTTGGCTACTTCAGAGTTGCTGGATTTTTATTCCTAAGGTCATTAAATTGTCAAGTTAGTACCTTGTCTTTGAAGGCATTCACATAAAAGAGATAGTTCCATAAGTAATAATTATCATAGCTTAAGATGAAGGTGAGAAGTAAGAAAAATGATTAAGTACTAACCATGGGCCAAGCCCTATGCTTTTTGGATATTATCTTATTAAATCACAGAAACCATTTAGTGAAGATATCACTACTATTTCAAAAAAAGGGAAATTAAGTCTCTGACAGTTTGAATAACTTAAGATTACTCAGGCAGCAAAAAGGAGACATATCTAGAATTCACACCCAGGTCTGTGTGACTCCAAATCTAATACTTATTCTCCTTATACTGTACTTCCTACCATGATAATCCATTTTCATGGCTTTTCATAGTAGTTATCACAGCTCAAAGATTGTCCTAGAAGTTATTACTTTGCCAGCTGTAGAAATTGTGGATTTCTTCACAAAAACAAACAAACAAAAAACTCACTTCTCTATGTTAACAGATTAACTTGTTGGAAAATAGGAGTGGTTTAATTTTCCTTTGACCAGGATAAGTTACTTGGGCCCAAATTTATGTAGAGGTTTTCCTGATTTAGGGGGAAGCCAAATAAGCCTCTTTATATTAGGCTTGTTTATTTCTTTGGAATGCATTAGAATAAACTAGGAAGAATGAGAAAGAACACATAATAAATCCACAAAATATTTACATTTGTGATATATAACACCAATAAAAGCAAAATAGTTCTCAGAACAGAAAAAGCCAAAAATGCGGCTTTTCTAGTAGACCTTGGGAATACATGCAGGTTCATCCCACTCCATCTTCAAGATGAAATCAAAGATGAAAAGAAGTCTTCAGTGATACACGCAACCAGTCTTCAGGTGGAGGTCTTTAGGGTGAAGAGCAAAGATATGCTCATGAAACTGGATTGGCCAAGTCCTCTGTTCATGTGTAAATCACTTTCACATGAAATGTTCTCATTTTTTTTTTAAAGATTTTTATTTATTTATTTGACAGAGATCAAAAGTAGGCAGAGAGGCAGGCAGAGAGATAAGGGGAAGCAGGACCCCCGTCGAGCAGAGAGCCCAACACGGGGCTCGATCCCAGGACCCTGGGATCATGACCTGAGCCAAAGGCAGAGACTTTAACCCACTGAGCCACCCAGGCACCCCTGGAATGTTCTCATTTAATCACCTCATTCCATTCTGTCCCCTGTTGTTGAGATAAAGGGCTAAAGATGAGATTGCTTGATTAAAGAGTTTTTTTCTTTCATTATGCACATAGTATGTTTCATTACTTTGATAAATACTTATATGCTACTGTATTTTCTGTTTCAACAATCCAGTGAACTATATTGTATCTGCATTTTACCAAAGAGTAGATAGGCTCTGACCTTAATAGGCCCAAGGTTAATCACCTAGAGAATGGCATATCCTGGATTTCAGCCCTGTTAGTTTTCATTCTCAAGCTTTGCTCTTGACGTCTGTGGTAATTTTAATTTAAATAAAAGTTTCTAACCTAGGATTTAATTTAAAGTGGTAAAAGCAGCGTTTCAGTCAAACTAAATAGGAATTTAGAAGTTAAGTGTCAACAAAACATTATTGTATGTCCTCTGGCAGGCATCTCTTAGAATTTGTAAAATGGTTAAATAGCAAGACAGAGTTCATAGACTCCTGTATGCTGAGTTTTTGTGTTATAGTAGTATTGACAGTATCATTATTCTTCAAGTAAATGAGAGAACTGAACCCCCAAATGCTCATCACCCATATGCTATAATTTGGGGCTTCAACAACAATTTTCTTTTTCTTTTCTGTGATAACAATATTGAATACTTCTTACCCAGTATTTATCCTAATAAATATCCCACTTCTTAATGGGAAGATCATTAGCTGTCATCTTCCCTTTCCTCCTGTCTTTGTAAGCAAGCAAGAAATCAACTATCAAATGCAAAGTTAATAAGACAAATGAGGCGAAGTTAGAAATTTCTATTAAAACTTTGTCTTTCAAAGTAAAACTCTAACATTCTTTAGTCTTTTTGTTTTGTCTCAGCTATAGGCCCTAATTGAATAAGAAAGATAGAACAAATAGATGAGCATGCATCTATATACAATTTGTAGACTGTTGTATGTTGGAGGAGAGTAGACCTAGGGTGAAAATTATTTTAAAATTATCCCAGGTAGTCTTCAGGTATGAATGTGGAATTCAGAGGCTATTTAAAATATCAAATAAAGATATCATAAAAGATATACAACAAAGACATTCCACTTTAAATATAAATATCCAAGGAAAATTAGAAAATCCGTGTGTGTGTGTGTGTGTGTGTGTGTGTGTGTGTGTGTGTGTGTGTATCCAGGCAAGAATAGAGCAAAAGAGATTGAGAGAGAAAATTTTGATGGTAGAGGAATCCTTGCTGTAGAATTTTAAAGTGACTTGTAATGTAATGGACAAACCTCAACAGGAATGATATAGTTATACCAATAGTCAACAAAGACCTACATAGTTTCCCTTATTGTTAATCATTTGCTAGATGGATTGTAGTAAACAATGACCTTGATTAAGGGGACATTTTACTCATTTAGAAATTTGAGATTAGCAGGAATAACTCTTTTATTCGTTCACTAGGCAATATTTGAGTGTTCCTCTGGTTCAGGCATTGTTCTAGGTGCTGCAGATACAGCAGTGAACAAAACAGATGAAAATATTGGCCCTGAAGGAAGAAGACCTATATTAAGTATGAGGCCCATGGAAGGGTAGAATTGCTATAAAAGCATTTTGATTGGATCATTCCTTGGTTCTTAATTTATTAAGAATGTTTTATTATGTGTCCTTAGTTAATAAATCTATTTCTTCTACAATCATTTATTCTCATCTTCTCTCATCAAATCAAGTTTGTTGTTGTTGTTTTTTGAGATTTCTCAGGAAATTTCAGATCTATTCTATTTGTACTCTCTAATATATCAGTCCACCTCCATAATACCTGACCTGAACCCTATAGATCAGAACGTTCTAGAAGGAAAATGAAACCACTGAATAGTAAAGTTGCAATTATCCATAAGCCATCAATTTTTATAATTTTCTGACATTTTAAGACTATGCTTTTAAAAAAATAATAATAGGTATCATCTGCAGATTTTTGTTTTTGTTTTGCTTTTTAAAGGCGTGGAGTCTTTTATGAAATGTGATGTTTTATGAACCTGCTTTGAATGCAGCTCTTTTGAAAAGGCCAACAAGAAATTCTAAACCCCTTCTTGTGATATATTCTTGTTCCCATCAGTGACCTCTTCATTGAGGAGAGAGAGAGGAAGGAAGAAAGAAAATGAGGTTTTCTCTGATGACAAGTCAATTTAAGAGAACCCTCTGATCAATGACTGTGCTTGGCTAAGGCAAGAGGTTTCTGGTTTCTTTTAAGGGAAAAAATGCCAACACATCATTGATAGCTTATAGTCTTTGAAAGTGGGAATACATGTTCTCAATAAGGCATAGGAAAGTTAAGCTTGATTTTGCATAAGGACTTCATTTGCAGAGTATAAAAATATCCTCAGTTAAGTTAATGGCCAGGAGAGAGGAAGTAAAGCTCAAAAGTTATATTTGAAAAAAAATTCATTAGAAAAGACATAATAATGAACTTTGTCTTAGTAAACAAATGCCAAATTCAATGAATGGCTAAGCATTTTTAAAAATATGCTTGATGCTATTTATTTCTTCAATGAACCAATAGGAGTACCGATATTGAAATTATGCTAAATTATGAGACTTATAAACCTGTTGCCTCTCCCAAGTTTAGAAACCACAACGTGAAAGATATTTGAATATGAATTGATTATAAGACACAAAGTACTAAGAAAAATGAATGTAAATTATATTTTATGCAGGAAACCAAACTGTCTATTAGATTCAACATACGGGTGAGCAGGCACAAGTAGGAACTGTTGTGTCTCTATCAGTGACAACTGCTCATAGAACTGAAGTTGTTTACTCTGAGAAATTGGACTAGTGATTTCCTATATCCCTTATCTAGCTTGTGATGAGCTCATACTTTTCTTTATTCACAGTGTCTTGCAATCAGCTGAATGAATAACAGTAATAATTTGCTTTAATATAGTACTTCTCATCAAAGTATTTTAAAGTGCTTTTGCAAAGAATTAAACTATACAGGATCCAGTAATGCATATGCTGTGTTGTTATTCACATTGTAAAGTGAAGATATAAAGAGCTTAAGTGGCTCTTCCCAGATCTATGGAAAAATCAGTCAGAGATTCATGAATTAATTGTAGGAATCCTGGCTCCTACTTCATTGATCCAAAGCTGGACCTCATATTTATTAGACAGATGTATTTGTCTTTAAAAGCTAACCAGATGCATGCATTTCTTACAGCTCTAATTTTCTCAGCTTAGTAATAAATAATAATAATAATAATAATAAAAACCCTCCAGGATAGGGAGAGGTTGAAATGCTAAATTTGTAACAAGTTTGATTTATTTTTAAATTAATATACTTGAAGAAAACAAGATCTTTCTGTCTGTATCCTCTTCCCCAATTTTTGTTTGTTCATAATCTTTTTTCATAAAATAATTTGCCTGTGAGTGAACAAAAAAGAAGTCATTCTTTTGCCTATCTAAAAATTTAAATTTAGATTTGAAAAATAAATTTCTTTGTTGCAAAACAGGGAATTTTATTTTTTTTTCCACCATGGTACTATTTAAGAATAAAACTATGGGTGATTGGTATTAAAGAGGGCATTTGTTGGGATGAGCCAAGGGTGTTGTACATAAGTAATGAATCACTAAATTCTACTTCTGAAACCAATGTTGCATGATATATTAAGTAACTTGAATTTAAATGAAATTAAGTTATATTAAAAAAAGAAAACTAAGAGTTTGTCTGTAAACAGTTCTTTTAGAAGAAAACAGTCATTAAGGACCTCATATAAATATATGTAGACCTCTTTATAGAATTTTTATATATGCATGTATAAATACAAACCATTTTTCATTGGTTGTCTTATATCAAAATGACTTCTTGGAATATAATCAACTCAGGTACTTTAGCTGCATATTAATCTTTACTTACAAGATGAATAGACCATCTTATAAAATATATTTTATTAAAGCTAAAAAACCTAAAAAAAAATACAAGACTGCATTTTCTGAGAGTACTCTTAATACCAGGCCTAAACACGCTGTGCTAAAACTCTGTTCAGAACATAATCTTGTTGATATAAATGTTGAAAACTCAGAGGCCATGATTCAGCAATCAGACTCCATAGTATTTACCCAAGAAGTTGGAAATTTATGTCCATATAGAAACCTGCACACAGATGTGGATAAATAGCATTATCCATAATTGTCCCAAATGGGAACCAATCCAGATGTCCTTCGGTAGGCAAATGTATAGGTAAACTGTGGTGCATCCAGATAAAGGAGTATTATTCAGCGTTAAAAAGAAATCATCTGTCAAGCTGTAAAAAGACGTGGGAGAACCTTAAATGCATATTACTAGGTGAAAGAAGTCAATTTGGAAAGACTAGATCCTGTATGATTCAAACTATATGATGCCACAAAGTACGGAGACAAAAAAGCTCATTGGTTGTCAGGGGTGAGGAGAGATAAATGAGCAATGTAAGAGGAGTTGCAGAGTAGTGAAATGCTCTAGAATATTATAGTGATGGCTTTATGTCATTATACATTTATCCAAACTCACAACATGTGTGACACCAAGAGTGAACCCTCACGAAAACACTGGACTCTGGATTTGACATATGATGTGTTGATGTAGGCACATCCTGGGTAACCAGTATGTCAGTCTCGTAAGTGATGTTGACACTTTAGGAGGCTATGCATGTGTTAGGACTGGGAGTATATGTGAAATTTCTACCCTCCTCTCAATTTTGTTGAGTAAACCTAATACTGCTCTAAAAGTCTTTTAAAAAAGAAAAACCTATTTGAGGTGAGTCTTAGTGTATTTCTTTGGGGATATTTCTCTTTCTATAATGAATCCTGTTCAGGATATTTGTGTTTCTAAAATAGGCCTAAGAGGAGAAGAGTCTACCTTCTAGACAAATTGTAGTCGACAGCTCAATCATTTGGTAAATTGCTAATACTTATTTCTAAAGAACAGGGAATTTGGTAGAAATGCCTGAATTCTACATAATTTTTGAGGCCAATAGACTATGATAAACTTTCCTTCTATAGCATTTCCTAATTTAATCTAAGTATTTCTTGGAGTCTCTAGGTGGCTCAGTTGGTTAAGCATCTACCCTGGGCTCAGGTCATGATTCTGAGGCCCCGGGATTGGCCTGTGTCAGATGTCCTACTCAATGGGGAGCCTGTTTCTCCCTTTCCCTCTGCCACTCTCCTGCTTATGCTCTCTCTCTCTCTCTCTCTTTCTGTGTGAAATAAATAAAATCTTTAAGTATTTCCTGTTAGCCTATTATGTGAGATATGGGCGTGGGGTATAAAGAAAAAGAGCACTTAATTCCTCCTTGGACTCTGAAGACTCTAAAGCTTGGGCACAGAGATCACCTATGATTCAAGGTGGAAATCTGCATGCCATGAGATCTGGTGTCCATCATATTTAGGATGGAGAGTCGGGGATAAAATCATAAAGTAATGTCATCTAGAAAAACTCTAGGGTATATGATATAGTTTGAAACAATAAACAAATGCACAAATAAGGCAAACAAACAAATACATGCAAGCAAAATTTACTAATTAAAATTGTTCACTCAAAAATACTTATTGGGTGCCTATAATGTCTCAGATACTATTCTGGAACCCTAGAAGGAATGAAAGACTTGCTGTTTAGGATGCGTGTAGTTAGGAGGAGGTGGGGAGATGGATGTTATAAAAGTTCCTCTTTAAGTTCAGTAATCAGTGAGATGAAGGTCATGTATAGGTTATTGAGACTGTATATAACAAGGATATCTAAGATAGTGTGGAGAAATATGGAAAGCTTCACAGAATGCCACATTTGGGCTAGGATGAGAAATGTGAAGAGGAGTTTGAAGGTCTTGAAAGGAGTCCTCTGCTTTGTAGGAGTTAAAAGAAGGCCAAAGCCCAAGGGGTGTCATCAACCTAGAGGGGATGAAGAGGTGATGAGACCAAGGAGGGGGAATAAGGAGCCAGACCGCGCATGCCTTACTAAACTTGCACACAGGTCTTTCTGCAAAGAGCAGTAGACACAAGTGACACGTTGTAATCAGAAGAACAAGATGATCAAATTCCAGTTTTTACAAAAATGACTCTGGCTGGTCTTTGAGAATGGGTTAGAAATGACTAAGAATGGATGTGGAGGATATTTACGAGACTTTCTCGGCTGTTCAGAAGAGAAGATGGCGGCCTGTGTTAGATAGTGACGCGGTTTCTGGGGTATCATTGATCTCTTCTGTTTTCACTATTTGCTTCTACAACAAAGTAAAATGTACTTGTTTAATAGCAAATGAAGTTTCCTGAAGAGATCTAAATGGGAAGACCCTGTATTATCCAAATGCGTACTCAGTATGTATTGATTGTGGGTCAGTAGAGAGTCTTGCCTGTCTGGGTTTTTATAATGGCCCAGGCAGTGCCTAAAGATCTCACAAATTCACTCCTAAGGAGTCAGATAATGATCTTATGCCTGAAAAAAAGGAAGATGATATTACCTTATCACCACGACCTGTGAACATTTTCAGTAAGATGAATCTTTCAAGCTTTTTAAATTAAATACTGTGTTTATTTTGTATTTCTAATGTTGAGAATAAAGCTTTGACTTTAAATCTAGAATGTGCATGTGTGGGTGAACTAGAAAAAAATGAAAAGACATCTTTTATTTTACACCTCAAAGCATACATAAAATATATGTAATATGCTTCCAATTAATTTTTAATTATGTAAGATCACAATATAACTTCTAGAAAATTATTTAACAGTGTAAGAGAATATCTTTCAAGGAAAAAAATGCTGTTTTTATGAGAACTTCCTGCATTTAAGACAAATTTAATATTGTTACAAATATATCACTCTTAGTTTATCAAGCAACATTACGATTGATTAGAGAATAGTTTAACTATGGCAACAATATGAATCAGCTTAACACTTCTCCTCCCCTTCATTCATCTTGGAATGAGATAATGAGGCAAGACTACTCTAGTAGAGATATCACTTTTAGCCGAATAATTCATCTGTGAATAGCCCCAGATTGCAAAAATTACAGCATCATTTAAGCATTATTTATGGTTAGTATGAGGTTAAAACTTTGGCAATATTTCACAGTGCATGGAAGAAAACTATTCATGGCAACATATTTACATATTTTATAGAAATGGATCAGGATGATTCATCTTTATAAAGTTAATGGGACCTATTGAATAATATTACTAAATTAGTTTTAAGGTCAATGAATTTTCCTTTTTAAATTAGGCAAACACTGTTTATTAAATGAAATAATTTCTTGAGCCATCTAATCCATCCCCCATCTGCTAATAGAGTGTTCCTATGTAGCCCTGGCACCTATATTCCTTTTTAAAATATAAACATATATGATTACTAAGGAGTGTAAAGTTTACAATGCAATCTTTCCAGTTCCAGTTGTCATTTTATCTGGGACACCTTCATGCAAATAATCTGCTGTGCTTAATAGTAATTCATATAATAGAGCAATGACAATGGAGATTAAAAAACAGAGTGCTTAAATACAAAAGACACAGAATTTAGACACATGAAACATTCATGCAAATTAAAAACAAATGCCCAGACTCCCGTAAGGTTGAATTAAATTGCAGCACATACGGAAAAATTCTGAAAATGTCGTCTTTCATTCAGCTGTCTCCCTAGAGTCCTATTCATCACAGTATTGGTGACTGCCCTTGGTCGTTCTTCCTTTCTCCACTGATTAAAACAAAAACAGTAACAGAAACTGTACATGCTCACAAAACCGCTATGATGATGTATCATCCACTGAAGAAATTAGACAAGTCATAAACAAACAACAGATAAATGCTTACTGCCACCTGGGATTAAGAATAACAACATCTTGGGAATCATTTGTTAGCAAGAAAACCTAATCAAATTAAAAAGAAAAATATTTATTCCTACCTATTGACAGACTTGACATTCTGTATTAAGAGTTTAGTCTTTTTCTGAAGGCTCAAACAGCCCCCAAGAAGAATAGGTAGAGAATTGTGGTATGGGATTGGTGTTTCAATTTCCAAGTTTAAAAAGTAGATATAATTTGTTTTGTAATCACACATATCATGAATATTCCCTGTAGGTAAATTTGAAAATACAATTCAGAAAAAGAATGGAAAAATGTAAGTAGAAAAACCTAACATTACGATTAGCCGTTGTCTGCCTCATTGCTCTGAGACCCTTGGGTAGGGTCACTGCAGCACTAGAAAAATAGAGCATTGACTATGCATTGTGATACACCAAGAATTTCCTCAGAGGGTCTATCATGGATGCCTATGTGCTGACACTGTCCGTAATCCTCAAGCCTGATCAGCTGCCCTGACCATTGCTTCAGTACAGGACAAAGGGAAGCGCTAAGGGCCATGTCCATGCTCTTACACTCTTGGTCTTGAAAATAGCCTTTGAGCCACTTTTATGCTAGTTTGGAAATGATGCATAGTGAGAGCAGCTTGAGGAGACTTCATACCTATGGATTTTGACTGGGTGATCAGCTGAGCTCAACTACTCAAAGTCCAACTCCTAGCTTAGACAAGCTTGAAGAATTGTGCTGGGGATCCTAGTCTTATTAGTTAGAGTTCTCCAGAGAAATAGAACTAAAATTGTATGTGTGTGTATACATATATGTGAAATATTTATATACTTATACACATGTGGATGTATATATAAAGAAATTTTTATCAAGAATTGGCTCATAGGAATATGGAGGCTGACAAGTCCCAAGATCTGCAGCTGGATACCCAGGAGAGCTGACAGTATAGTTCCAGTACAGTTTGAAGGCTGAGAACTGAAGAACAAATGGTCCAGTTCCAGTTGTAGTCTACAGGCTTGAGACCTGGGAAGAGCTAAGAGCTGATGTTTTAGAGTCTAAAGACAGATAAAAACCAAAGATAGTGAAGCAGGAGGAATTTTCTCACTCAGGGGAGTGTTGGTCCTTTCTTCTAGTCAGGCCTTCAACTGACTGGATGTGGCCCACCCATATTAGGAAGGATGATCTGCATTAAGTTTATTGATTTAAATGTTAATCTCATTCAAAACACTGAGAATAATGTTTGGCTAAATATCTGGGCACCCCACGGCTCAGTCCACTAGAAACATGAAATTAATTCTCCCACTGGTTTTCTTGTCTGAGTATAGACTTTCCCCTGATATCTCCTCTTATCTCCCACATGGTCAATTATATATTCTCCTCTTCCATTTTTGTCTTTGCTCTCGGTAGTCTGCTTTTCCTTTGGCACCCTACTCTAATAATTGCTATCGATTTGCAGTCAGTCTTTTTAAATTCTTCATCCTTTCATGACTTCTCAGGAGCACTTGATCTGGTTGGTGTCTGTCTCTTCTTGGAATCACGTTCTTCTCTTGGCTTCCTTGGCTTTTCACTGTCCTGGTTTTCTTCCTCTCCAGTGTGGCTTGCTACCTCACAGGTATTTTGTTACCTTTACTTCTTCTGTCAGACTTGCAATTTTTAAAGTGATTTAGGACTCGGTTCTCAGTCCTGATTTTTCTATCTATACACTTTCTTGGGTTCTTGAGTGATCTTATTCAGACCACTGGTTTTAAATACCATTTGAGAAGACAATTAACACCACTGGTTTATAATGCTTTTACCTTAGGACATTTGCAAAATTTCTCTATGCTTCAGTGTATTGATCTGCATGTTCAAAATAATAATAACTAAGTGACAAGATATTTGTAAGGATTCAGTAGATTAATATGTGCAAATATTTAGAACCATACCTGGTACAAAGTAGACACAAAGTAACAGTAAATGTTGTATATGAATGTGTATGTATCTGTGTTTTCATCCACTTCTAGGAACCTAAATTTTGGTTGCTTGGTTGTTCTGCCTTCCTAATTCTCCAGTGGATCTTTCCTCCTTTTCTTCTCAGTGGATATATTTATACATTGACATTGCAACTGACAAGTAGTACACTGTCATGAAATGGAACACAATCAGGAATAAAACATCAAAAGTCCCAAGCAGATATTCATAATCAGTAAACTCTAAGGCCTTAGACAAGTTACTTATTCTTCCTGGGCCTCAGCTGTATCATCTGCATAGAGGGCATTATATAGTAGTACCTATTTTATGGAGTGATAGGAACTCAATTGTTTAATACATATAAAGCACTTAGAACAGTGTCTATGTGGAGGAAACACTGTGAGATAGAGTTATTTATCATTATATTCAGTGAATTATATACACTTATATTTTTCATTACTGAAGGAATTTGTTGTTATTCTATTTTCCCACTAGATTACAATCTCTTTGAATACCAAGCCATATCAACAAGACAGCTTTCTCTCTCTCTCTCTCTCTCTCTATATATATATATATATATATATATATATATACAGTTAATATAAATAATCTTAGTAATTTTTCCTGATGGGTAATACCCTTGTTAAAATATTACATCTACATCTTTTATGTTTGTAAACAAATGTATGATCTCTTATTATAGATGTGTCTTATAAATAGAAAGTTATATTTGAAAAGATAACTAATGCCTAGGAGTACAATGACTAAGCTCATGAATTAGAATTCTTAAATTTGTATATAGCAAATATTTATGATATAAAATATAATTGTATGAAGATAGGTTATAAAATTAAGACAAAAATTTGATGAGTGTGTTTGTCAGAAATGAAAAAAATAAATAACCCGTGATTATGAAATCAATGTGTCCTAAATGCTTTCAAGCTCTTATGCTGACTACTTTAATGAATGTAAACTCTAAGTAGCAATTACTGTGGGCATGCAAACCAGATTCTTTCTCATGTTATTTCTAATTTTTCTTTGCTGCCATAGAGATTAATTCTAGCTTGTTTTAAAGCCATGGCCTAAGTTCAACAGTAATTAATGTCCAAAGAGATATTAGAAATTTTGCAATTAGAGGAGTGTTTCTGTTTCTACTTCTCAAATAAAAGACTGTTTTGTTTTAACTAAGAGACATTAATGTCTCTGAGTAAAAAAAAAAAAAAAATTGCTTCAGTATATTCTCTGTCAACATTTATGTAAATAATAAAAGAAATATGTTAGGATTTTCTTAAATTAAAAATTATTTTCTACAGCATGAGTACAGTCGTAGTCTTAACTATGTTGTACACACACACAATGTGTGTCATAACATTTTAGTAGATTTTTTTGTGATTAATAATAGGAAATATAGGAGTAAAGTAAATTCACCTAATTTCTTTCAAGTGTATCTGGAAATAGGTATGATTCTTAAAATTTGCTCTGTATATAATTATCTATTATAAATATCATGACTAAAGCCTAAATGTGGACTTAAAAAGATATAAATAACTGGGATAAAATATCAAAATATATGTGTAATATTTTATTTTACATATGAATATCAAAACAAAACCAAACATTTTGGGGGCACCTGGGTGGCACAATCAGTTAATTAAGCATCTGGCTCTTGGTTTCAGGTGTGGTCATGATCTCAGGGTCCTGAGATCAAACCCCACATCTAGCTCTGTGCTCAGTGCAGACTATGCTTAAGTTCCTCTCTCCTTCTGCCCCTCCCTCCTCAAATAAATAGGTAACTCTTAGGAAAAAAAAAATATTCTCCAACTACTATGGGCAAGACACTTAATTCAGGTCTTGTGTATTCTAATAGCACTTTAAAGATGATGAACAGATATTTTCAGAATATAAATATATTTCAGAAATATATTTCAGAAATATAAATATATTTCTGTCACAGTTCTAGGTCCCAGAATTATTGAAAATATAATTTCTATTCCCAGGTTGTTTGTGTACCACAAGTGGGGCAGATTGACAATAAGTCTGTATATACAGAAAGCGAGATCAAATAAATGACTCAGGTACAATAAACAATATGAAGAAGGTGAAGAGGTATTATGAACTTCAGACAGACTGTGTGTCTACAGAAGAATTCTTTACATTAGGCAATCAGGAGGGCCCTGCTGCCTTGGAGCTTTCTGAACATCACTGCAAAGAATATTCCAAGAAAAAGCATACATACAAATGCTCTGTACGTACAAAAGCACAAGTACAAATCTCTGCAAAGAGTATTCCAAGAAAAAGCATATGTACAAATGTACAAAAGTACAGTGTGTATTCCAGAGACCAAAAGGGCAATGTGTCTGGCAAGGAGGGAAGAAGAAGAATAGGGGAAGATGACATTGAATAAAGACCAGATCATGCAGGGTCTTGGGTCCTTGGCAAAAATCAGATTTTATTTTCTTGCAATGGGAACCTATTGGTCATAATGTGATAGCCTTTATTTATTTGTTTATTTTATTCTAAAGATTTTATTTATTTATTAGAAAGAGAGGGAAAACACATAGGCACAAACAGGGAGAGCATCAGACAGAGGGAGAGGGAGAAGCAGGTTTCCTGCCAAGGAGGGATCCGGAAGCGAGTCTCCATCCCAGGACCCTGACGTCATGACCTGAGCCAAAGTCAGATGCTTAACGGACTGAGCCACTCAGGCAGCCCTGATTACATTTAAAAGAGTAGAACTACTATTTTGGTTGCTGGATGGGTGATAGGAGAGCAAGAGTAGGAAGCAGGGGGACAGAGAATTGTTTGGCAGCTGATGTAAATTGGGTAGAGGTGATGGTGAATTAGACTAAGGTTGCAGTTACTAAGAGGTAGTCAGATGAGAATATATATTGAGGGAACTTCCTGATGGGTGAGATAGTGGAGAGTGAAGGGGACGGGTCAAGTATGACTATGTGGTTTTGTTGGTTTCCTCTGTAGAACCTGAGCTGATGTTGTTGCCATTGGTGAAGATGGCGAGGGGCTGGAAATTGGAAATGTAAATATCTAGGCAGGATGTAATAGATTATCCTGTTTGGGCTGTGAGATGCCTATAGATACCACAGTAAAGATATAAAAAAGGAAATACTTGCATTAGGAGGTAAAGGAAGAGGCAAAACTGGAAAGATAAATTTATGAGTTGTTAACAAATCCAAAAAAAAAAAAAAAAAGTCGTGGGAGTCTATAAGAAAACCTAGGGAGGAAGTACAGCTAGACTAGAGAAGAAAACTAAAAATAGGACCTCAGGCAGCCAGAATTTGGGTCTAGAAAAGAGGAAAAACCATCAAAAAGCACTCTGCAATAGAGGCTAGAGAAAATAAGAGGTAAGCCAGGAGATGGAGAGATTACAAAAATTTGAAAACACTGTTTTGAGAAGGAATGGGTGGTAAATCATGCCAAGTGGTCTAAGAGGTTGATCGAGGCTGGGTCTGGGAGGGCACAGTTTGTGCTGGCCTCAGTTAGAATGCTGGGGAGGAAGAGTCTTTCTGGAAATGGTTAAAAAGGTATTGAAGGTTAGGATAGGGAAACAGAGGCAAATCTTCTGAGACATCTGGGTCTGAAAGAGAGCAGGGAAATGGGTAACAATCGGACATAATTCATCTCGTTCTAAACCTAAAACATGGTAGTTCTTTGGCTGCAACAGCTGTCAGAATATTTATCTTCAGGATTGGTTCAGGTAATCTGGATGGATAGGTAAATACCATTTTCTACATGCATTATTTTTTTCTAGACTCCTTGAAATTACAAGCTTGCTGAAGAACGGTGGCCTTCTCACATGCGTAAATCCTTTTTGCTGTCCAAGGATTTGAATAGCTGCATTTTCTTCCTAGGACTTACAGTCAAGCATAGAGTTCATACTGTATAACAATAACTACACTATGTTTCAGAGATTGTACAGTGAAAAGATATAACCTCCGTCATTAACAAGCTGGTAGTCTAGTTACTCCTCATTAAATTCTGAGTTTGTCTTATTTTGGGGGGGTTGTGAAGTTTAGTGCCATATCAGTTGTGTTCCTACCTTTTGGGGAAAAATATGTCATTTGTTCCAGATAGATAAAACGAATTTACTGTCATAGTTACTTTGGAATTAAAAGTCCATCAAAAATCACTTCCACATTCAACTTTTCTGGAGAAAAGTATAAAGAACAAAAGCATCTGCACTGTGTATAAATTGGCAAGTATCCTTGTCTGGCACTTTCTAAATTGTTTTAGCAACGTTTGGCAAGAATCTATCACAAATTATGGATGATTATAATTTTGCAGTATGTGAAAGCAGATGGAGAAGATGAATTGACAGAGAGAATGTTTCTTCCTAGGAAACTGATTGGTAATAATAATCATCTTTGAAGAACACAAAAAGTACGAATTACCCACTGACTTTTATATATATATTTGAGAACTTATTCTATTAAAAAAAAAAAACCTAACTTATGCAAAATTTGAAACTGATAGAAAGATCTACCAGAAATTACTCTATGTACACAGTATACAAACTGAAAAATATTCTATTATGATTAATTAAATTGGAAATTATTTGAAGAAAGAGCATATAATTGATAGTGTCCTATTTTTCTTAGAGGTAACATTTTTATGTTCCTAACAAATGAGATCATTTTTCTGTCTGTCTTTTTTAGCTCCAGAGTAATATGGATAATCATGGTAACTTTATAAAATGGCCACATTTTAGAGGAAGGAAACTGAAAATAAGTAAGTCTTACTGAATAATTTGTAGTTTATGACAATATGGTTCTGAGGAGGGCTGAGCTTTAAAGTCAGAATTTCTGGGTTCAAATCCTGGACCATTCATCCTTGTGAATATCTTTTTTTTTTTTTTTTTTTTTTTTTTTTTTATTTATTTATTTGACAGAGAGAGAGATCACAAGTAGGCAGAGAGGCAGGCAGAGAGAGAGGAGGAAGCAGGCTCCCTTCTGAGCAGAGAGCCCGATGTGGGACTCGATCCCAGGACCTGAGATCATGACCTGAGCCGAAGGCAGCGGCTTAACCCACTGAGCCACCCAGGCGCCCCCATCCTTGTGAATATCTTAACCCTTTGACTACCTCAACTCCTCTGCCATCAGGATCTAGCGGTCCTCTGCCACTCCCACTACAGCCTTGGCCCACGCTGTCATGGTTCTCTCCGGGATTATTCAAATCACCTCCTAATGGTTTCCCGGATTTGAATCTTGCTTTCTTCCTACAGTTCTGAAAATGGCGGTCAGAGAGAACCTGTTAAATATCAGATCATGATGCCCTTCTGTTCAGATCCTCCATGGTTTTAGGACCCATTTTCATTCTGTTCCCATCACTTTCTTATCCCTCTGATCACAGTTTTCCCCTTCCTGCAGTTTCTCCACACAGGCTGATCTCCTTGCTGTTCTTTCAACACACCAGTCAGGCTCCAGTCTCTAGTTCTTTCTATGTGCAGCTTCCTCTGTGGGACTCTGTGCTCTTCTGTATCTTCATGACCTGTTCCCTCCCTTCCTTGGGATCTTTCTTCAGGAAAGCTTCCCTAAATGACATATTTCATACTGAAACCCTCCCTGGACACATCTCCATCACCCTCCCCTAATTTCTTCTTCTTCTTTTTTTTTCCTATGGGACTAATTGTCATCCATGTACTTTACTTACTTTTATTTATGGTTTGTTTGCCTCACTAGAATTTAAGATCTGGGACAACCCAGATTTTCACCTCTATTTTACGCAAAAGATAGGAACAACAAATATGTTGATGTAAATGAAAAAATTGCCGTTATTACTATCATGGTTGGGAATGCATGCTCTGGTTGTTGCCTCAGACATTTACTGGCGGGAAATCACTTAATATCCCCTTACCTAAAAGGAGGCTAAAAACAGACTTCACTAGGCTGTTGTGGGAATTAAACAAGATAAAAATATCTACCTTTCAGGCTGCTATGAGGGTTAAATAGAACATTTACATGAAAGTACCTAGCACACTCCTTGGCAGATAAAAGGTAATGAATAAATGTTAATAGAATTTGCATCTGAATGAAGAGATAATGGTATGCAAATCCAGGCATCATTTATTTGGGCCCTGATTTTGTATTTAGGAAAAGAAAATTGTATGGATTATTTTTCATGGGAAATTTTGTAGCACACAGAATCTTACCCAGTTATGTATTTGTTCCTGACTCCTTATTCATACATACTCAGGTCATTCCATTTTTCACTCATAAGATATGTATCTTAGAGGATGCATATCTTTCTTGCCAAGGTCTCATGCCTGTAGACCATCAGGAGCGCTCCTGTGGTCAGAGTTGGCTCTATTGTGTATTGCTTTGAGGGACATGGAGACCATGCTCCATGGAAGAGGATATTAGAAGGAACTCACAGGTTGTGGGCTTGCATTAGGTAATTTTAAAAGGGTGTTTAAGAAAGCGTTTAAGAAAGTGGTACTTGGGGCGCCTGGGTGGCTCAGTGGGTTAAGCCGCTGCCTTCGGCTCAGGTCATGATCTCAGGGTCCTGGGATCGAGTCCCGCATCAGGCTCTCTGCTCAGCAGGGAGCCTGCTTCCTCCTCTCTCTCTCTCTCTGCCTGCTTCTCTGCCTACTTGTAATCTCTGTCTGTCAAATAAAATAAATAAAATCTTTAAAAAAAAAAAAAAAGAAAGTGGTACTTGGTGCTGAGTGCCTTTTGGAAGCAGAGTCAATTCTATGACTGAATACCTTAGTTTTCATCTAGAAAATGGGAGGGAACAAGAGGAACTGAAATCGTGATTGAAAAGCAGCAAGAATCACTTACGTTAGTCAGGAGTGCTGGATGGTTGGTCATTGCTGTGTGTGTGGTTTGCACATCAAGCTTGTTATTGTTTGTGCTCATCCATGACTACAAAGTGGCCTTGTCTTTATCTCACTTTCTCATGGTCACATAGTGACCTTGTCTGGTGTTGGTGACATGTGAGATTATTTATGGTCAATAGAAGAAACCTATGACCTTCCACTGAGTACTGGGGTTAGCGCCTAGCAACCCCAACACCTAGCTCCCAAATGTCATGAGCTACTTGTTCCTTTCTCAGCCTTGGTACACATAAGCACATGTATTTAAATTTGCTTCTGATGATTTCAACACCACTTTTTTTCTTTTTCTTTTCCTTTTTCATTCTTTTTCTATTTCTTTCTTTCTCTCTCTCTCTTTCATCTCTTCTTCTTCTTCTTCTTCTTCTTTTTTTTTTTTTTTTACTAAGCACTAATGATGAAGTCCCAGAACCTAAGTCAGGTTCGGTGGGGTGAGGAGGTTCGGAGCCGACGACTAAAGAAAGAATTCTTAAGACGTCGTTGGTGCAAAATGGTGGTTTATTAAAGCACGGGGACAGGACCCGTGGGCAGGAAGAGCTGCTGCCCCGGGTTGTGAGGGTCGGCATGTTATATACCCCACGGTTGGGGGAAGGGGAGGAAAAGGGATGGGAGGTTTCAACAGAGTTCTCACATGTCAGGGAGGGCCTACAAGGTGCCGGGGGGGAGTCTTTGCCCTTATGGCTTGATCAATGTCGTCTTTAGGTCAGGCACTAACATCAAGATAATTGGGAGATTCTTGGTGGGGCATTATGATCTGGCTATCATTTACATTCCTTTCTACCCCAGTCTCCTCCAGTTTATGGTGGGAGGGAGATATTAGGGCTTCAGGAACCGAGTTATTTGCCTCTGGAAATTTGTGCTATTGATAAGGTAACCTCCCTGTTTAGGTCTCTAGGACATCTTGTAGAGCAAGGGAGATTCCTGTTCTGCAGGATTGTGATCCCTGCAAGTTAACTATTTATCGTTTTATGGCAGTCAGGGGTGCCTGAGGAAAGCTACACATATGGCGGGGAGTGGGTGAAGAGGGGGTGCAAGGCGCCAGCTTTTGCTTTGTCCTCAGCCAGCCTCCTGCTCCCTCATCACGAAGCCACCAAATTTAGGTGACTCATTCTTAGGAAATAATTCTTGGGAAAACCTGTCAGTATAATTTTATAACCAAATTAATCCTAATTGATTTTTAATAGTTTTAGTAGAAACTGATACTTGCCTTTCATAGGTCAAATAGTTAAAAATACCCAAATGTGGCTTAACTAAATATTTTGGAACAAATGAATTTTGTCAGACATATCTGTAATGTATGTATCATTTCCTAAGAATACATTATCACAATTAAAAATAACATTTGTAATAAAAGTAAACAAAAATAAAAATTGCAGTGCAGAAACATTCTTGTAATTTAATCATGAAGAAACATCCAATTTCCTCAAGTGCCCTTTAAATATTATTGTAGTTTGCATAAATTCATACCACTCATTTTTTTTGGTTCTCCATTAGGAGGTTTGCATCTAAAAGTTTCTTTATTATTTATGAATATTCCACTTATTAAAAAAAAAAAACACAAACTTATGTTGGTACATTTCAATGTTAGTCAGGTGTTGATGCCCAAAATAGTAGCTATTACACTAAAGTAAAATCTTTCAGCATTGTGTTTTTAAATCCTATTGGATTTAGGTCATTATCAGCAAAAGTGGCTCTTACATTATACACATGACACACATACACATAGACAAATAAATAGATGAAAAGAGTTTAGGTAACTTTATGGACTTATAGACTTTTAGCCCTGAATGATAGTGTAGTCAAATCCCCCCCCCTTTTTTTTTTGTAAGGAAAATGAGACCTGCGGACAGATGTTAAATTCCATACTAAGATACACAGAGCAGAAATAAAGAATTTCTTGATTTCAGAGTCAAGCCTTTTCCATTATAACACTTGTCTTTATCTCTTTTGGTTAAGTTGAAAATCTGTGGATTTATTTTTCATATATGGCAATTCACATAAAGTCAACATTTATTATTTGAGGGACTCAGAAAGACAAGTGAATAAAATTGTCAGGCTCCTTTTATTTCACCACATTTTGTTAGTCTGAAATCACACACACACACACACACACACACACACACAATCACAAAACATTCCAGTAAAGGCAGACAGAGATGAGTTTCTATTGCATGGTATGGAACAAAAGTTTAAAAAATAATTAACTCTTCTGTAGACATGTCCCCAACTGTCTATGATTTTTTGGTAAATTATTATCCAATTCTTACTCAAATTGACACATAAGTGAAGAATTTTGGGGCCTCACCCACTTTTGATTAAAATTCTTGGCTGTTTTAAGTTAAAACACTCAAAATGAGTATTTAACATATTGCTTACTCTTGGGGAAGCATGTATATGCTTAACAGTTAAGAAACCCTTACTCTATGAAATAGAATTCCATGGCATATTTCACTGTTTTATAAGGTGGGATTGGGGGGGGAAATTGAAAGTGGATTTAGAGTAGAGGTCTTTAAAGTTCTATTTTATACTATAAATTACTTCTTAACAAGAATTCTTCCAACAAATAGGAAAACAATCCATAACAAAATTCTGATGGATTTCACCATAATTTTAAGTTTTGCCGTCTCTTTTCCTTTTAAATTTTTTTTACAAGAGCTTTTAGACTCATAAATTTAGTTAGTGATTTCATGTGTTCTCCCCAAATCCCTTTTTTAAAATCCCACAAACTAGTCCATGTGCATGTGTGATACACTTTGCTAAATGAAACACTCAATTATAGGACTGTGTTTGCTGTATGCCAATTTAGTCAATGTTTTTGCACTGGTGAGGCCATCCTTACTTAACGCCTCATAAAAAGAAAAGCCAGCCTCTTCCAAAAGAACTAATTTATTGTACACCAAGGATCTGTGCTTTAAAAAGTTCTCCTACTGTATGCAAGGTAGGTCTAACGCTTGTAGAGTACCTAAATACCACAGATTCCATATCCCTTGGAAATAAAGATGCAAATCACAAAACAATAAATTCCAGGTTTGTAACAAACACCCTGAAGAAAACTTGAACAAATCATAACTGTCAGTGAAGATGGATGATCAAAGTTTGTGTCATGCAAAAGAATACAAATCCTTGTGCTGTTGCAAGCATTTCTTTCTTTCCATCTCCTCCCCACTCTTCCCTGCTCTTCCCTCTCTGAACACCCCCCCCCCCCCGCCACCACTGGTTGGTTGCAGGCACATCATCAACCTTAATGATAAAAGTCTTCCACAAAAATAATTCTTAAGCCTCAGGAACAAACACCTCTTTGGCACCCTGAGAGAATATTCCACAAACATCATCAATCTCCTTCGGATCATGATTTACAACCTTTCCCTTTGGCCGACTTGAGCCATTTGTGAGCATGCCCCAGCCGCGTCACACTGGGATTTTCCTCCACTTTGCCCTCTAAACACATAGCAACATAACCGTGTGCTACTGCCAGTTTGGAAGCCTGGGCTTGTTGTCAAGTACATGCTACAGATACTAGGCTGTGAAAGCAGCTGCCTTTCAGTGCCTGGACTCTCCAGAAAAATGGAGGAAGGGAATAGATCTTTCTATGCAGGTTCTGGAGCTAATTTGTTGTGTTTCATATGCTAATTGTCAGTGGCATTCCGAGAGCCCAGTGATGATAACTTCAGGGCATGAAATTTGGGTTTTTCAAAAGGGGAAAAAAAAATCAAAGTCAGTGAAGTAATTTGCATGGGTGTGTATTTCTCTGAACAAAACTTGTGTCTTCAGTGTAGTTAACAGTTGTCTGATAAATGCCATTTTTCTGGATGTTTTCCTTGAAACTCAGGATAGGCGTCGGTACCACAGCTGAATTCATTTAGTCTGTGCCTAAACCCACTCTAACTGTGTGTGTTCACTAAAACAGATGCACATACATTATTAATTGTTGACGAACTTGCAATCATCATCAAGGGCAGAAGAACTACCCCCATCAGGAAAGCACATAAACATTATGATTACTTGAAAACATAGGCAGATCTTTAAGCTGTCTATATTGAGTGAAATAGTAGTTACTGACATATCTAGCAATATTTATAGAGGAAGCTTTGCAAAGCAAGTGGTGCAAACCAGAGAAGTTTGTGATGTTAGATACTTGAAAGAGAAGTCAGGATTCTTACTCTCCCTCTCTTCCCATGCCCCCAACCTCCCCAGTAATGTGTGTGTGTGCTGTGCTCGCTTCAGCCACACATACTAAAATTGGGAACAAATTTCATGTGTGTGTGTGTATGTGTGTGTGTGTGTGTGAGAGAGAGAGAATGCAATAGTGAGGCATAAATTTAGTCTTAATTGTAAGGCTTAGATTTTTATTTTATTTTTTTGGTAATAGTTGGATTACATTATAGGGAGTGATGGTTCACAAACCTAATCACCAGGTTGTCTGCTGAAGAGCAGTCAGATCGTGGGAGAACGTATATATTAGGAAAATCAAATTCATGTTTATTACACAAACAAAGCCACTTGTAAGTTTTTTTCTTCCATTCCGTGGTATGGGCTGGGATATTTTCAGCTTTCAGCATCAAGTTGGAGAATCAGAAGAAGCTTTAGGTTTGGAAGATGCACTCTTTTCTACACTGTGAGTAAGATTATAAATTGAAAAATTTGGGAAGGCAATATTTAAATAGTTTTATACTGCTTTAAAAATATCCATATACTTTGACAGAGTAATTTCACCTTTCTGAATATATCCCAAGGACATAATCTGAAATTCATATAAAGATTTTTATAGAGAGATCCACTGTGTGATAACTAAACATTTAAGACAAATACTCAATGATAAGAACAGTTAGTTAAGTTATGATATACACATAGGCTGGGATGCTATGAGGCCATTAAATTATATACATTACATTCAATTACATATTCTATAATATGAAATGCACGTTATAATGCTGAGTAATAAAAAGCTACCCCAAACTTTTCATACCATGTGATCTTTGTTGGGCAAATGTATATGTAGAAAAAATACGGAAGAAAAACATTGAAATGTTAATAATGATTTCCCTCTGGATGAGATTAGAGATTATCCTGATATATATACTTATTATTATTATTATTATTTTACTGTTTTGTATGTTTTATTTACAAAGCTACAAAGACTCCTTTAGAATTGGTGGTGATAGAGGAGAAAATAGTGTTTTAGCCACACTATTTTATTTTCCTGGGCTCAGGATGAAACTACATTTCCTGGATGCATCAGGTAGGGGCTGTGTTTTTCGTTCTCCGCAATAGCAGGTAGACAGGAGTGATGTACCATTCTCAGTCCAAGGTCGTCAAATGTGGGTGTGCCTTTTTTAAATGCATGCTCTTCTGTCTTCTACACTGGAAGTGGAAGGAAGAATCCAGGATGATAACACAGCCTAGATTCCTTAGTCACCACTTGGATAAGAGCTCAAAGAGTGAGCCATGTCATCCTCACCAACATTTTTGTGATTATTGAGATTTGCACTTGATTTGTTACTTGAGCAGAGTTTAGCAATTATCAGCTACTTTACTGTTATGCAAGTCACTTGCTAGTTTTCTTAATGATAAAAGGTACAGATATGTGAGCAAGGCAGAAATAGAAGTATGTAAGCTATTGCTGCTTTCATGTGCCCTGGTTATTTTATAGAGGTCTGCTTAAAGCTGTTAAGAAAACTAGGATTTGGGGCACCTGGGTGGCTCAGTGGGTTAAAGCCTCTGCCTTCGGCTCAGGTCATGATCCCAGGGTCCTGGGATCAAGCCCCGCATCGGGCTCTCTGCTCAGCAGGGAGCCTGCTTCCCTTCCTCTCTCTCTGCCTGTCTCTCTGCCTACTTGTAATCTCTGTCTGTCAAATAAAATAAATAAAATCTTTAAATAAAAAAAAAAAAAAGAAAACTAGGATTTGGGGATTTTTAGCCTGGTTATCCATCTGCTTTTATTGGGAGTGGTAGGTTTCCAGATTTTATATATATATATATATATATATATATATATATATATAAAAAAATAAATAATATATATATATATATTATTTATTTGACAGACAGAGATCACAAGTAGGCAGAGAGGCAGGCTGAAAGAGAGAGAGGAAGAAGCAGGCTCCCTACCGAGCAGAGAACCCGATGTGGGACTCGATCCCAGGACCTTGGGATCATGACCTGAGCCGAAGGCAGTGGCTTAACTAACTGAGCCACCCAGGCGCCCCCAGATTTTATATTAATGGCAAAAATGCATACAGAAAGATGACAAATATGGAGATATTACTGCTGTCAGGTGTTTTCTTTAATTCAGAAAATGGTTTCGCACTTACTGTTTTTTTTTTTGAGACTGTTCCTTATGCCTATAATTTCTCTTTCTCTATGTGACAAATGCCTCCTCTACAACAAAACCCAAATACTATGCCTCCGTAAAGCATTCAGCTCAGTCCTCAACGTGTATGGACGTCATTCTGCAAAAACTCTAGGTGCAGAAAAAACAATAATTATAAAACAGTATGTCCCCATGTCTTAGCAAGGAGACTAGCATAGTAAACATAATCATTAAATTTAATATTTTTTTCCAAATATGTTTTATTTGTAGTATCCTGTGTTTACCATACTGTCACAAGTGACAGAAACAGAGTATTTCCCATGGCCTGTTTGTTGCTCCAACCTAACTTAACTATCATAAAGATCTTTTACTATAAGATACTTTTGATTCTGCAAATTTTAATTGCAATTATTTTCTTTTAATAACTGAACTTTTAAAAGAACTAACCTTACTATTCACCTTTTCTAATGGTTTAAAGTTACCTTTAATGTCACATTTTTAAATGTTACTAAATACAATTCCTCTAACTCATTTTTTTTAACTAGGTAAATATGCCAGTATATAAATCTTGGCTTCCTTGTGTGATTTATGAACTACTATGCAGTCATTAAAAATAATGTAGTAAATCTAGTTATACAACCTATAAAACTTTTCATTATATGTTTGAGAGTCAAAAAATAATGAGTGGTGATAATCTATATAGGTTATGGACTTTTGCTTCCATTTAGGATATAGAAAACCTCCGGAATAGGCTGTTCTCACCCTAATGACACAAAAGCTAGATAATCTATAAAGTTGTAGCTTTTATTTATCTTACTCAGATTGCTGAGTTCACAAAGCAGTCAGGCAAACTGAATTCCAAGGCCCTCTCAGGAAACAGAATTCATGGACCCTTAGTTTGGCAGAACATGAGAGGAAGAGGCAACCACAGTAAAACCGGGAAAGAAGAAAATATTATAATGTTAACATACAGTTTTAGAGTCCAAGTGAAGGTTAGTGTTGAAAACTTGGAATCTCTAGGAACCGCAGAGAAAAGTCTGCTCTTACTCCAAAGCTCTTTTTCTTTCCTGGGCCTCCTTCCACTCATCATGAGGACAGGAAAAAGCAGGCGGAGTTGAGAAAGTGCCCTCTGGTGGGCGGACAGGCAGGAAACCTTTCTCACTTCTCCAGACCCTCCCCTGGACTGAGATAAATAAAGCTGTTTGCCTCCCAGAGAGGGAAAAGCTCATTCTCCTGTCCCCACCACAACCGTTCAAGCTTAACTAGCTAGACTTGGACCTGTTGTAACAAATACTATTGACTAAGTGTCTTAACACCAGACATTTGTTTCTCGAAATTGTATAGGCTGGGAAGTCTGGGGTCAAGGTGTCAGCAAGGTCAGAGTTTAGGTGAAGGCCTTTCCTGATTTTCCGGTGACGGTGTTCTTTGCTCTTTATTCACTGGTGCAGAGAAGCTGCTCAGGTATCTTTTCTTCTTCTTTATAAAGGCACTGAAACCATCACAGAGTTTCCACTTTCAGGACCTTATCTGAATCTAGTTATCTTTTGAAAGTTTCTCTTCCTAATACCATCACATTGGGGGTTAGGGCATCAACATATGAATTTGGGGCAGGGAAAGCACAAACATTCAGTCCATAACATCAAGTAACAGAGATAACAGTTTACTGTGAAAAAGCAGGAAACCCTTTAGCTGTTGGCCCTGGGTAAAAGTATTCTGCCCTGCCAGGATGAGTGGAAGCCAATGCCATCAACTCCTAAGGAAGGGGCAGGACACCCACCTGGGTACACAATCTTAAACTGATATAAAGCAGGTGTCCGTTGCTACTAAGGGAGGGTCAAGAAATTCTCTATCACCCAAGACCGTCCACAGATCCAAGGAAAAATTTGGCTGCTAAGTTTGAGAGAGAAACAAGAGTGCTGAGATGGTCCCACACTTGCACCGCAGGTTCCCAGAACCTGCCTAAGACTGTGACCAGACTGAGATCGCCAAGAACATACCACACATCCCAAGCCTTACACGGAGAATTAAGCAGTAGTGCTCTACTGTAGAAATGTGACAGCATAGAGAGGGACCCCGTTCAGGGGTCAGAAGGGGTCAGAAGGGGTCAGGGTCAGAAGGACCCTGCCTTCTGAAACAGCAGAGCAGAAACCCTGAGAAAACATTCTAGCATATTAATTCCTACCCCAAGCACAAAGGAGCAAGCGACAGCACATCAATACATGAAAAAATAGACTCTTTGTTTACCTTGCCTTACTTTCTACAGCACACATCCACACACCTGACAAGAGGGTTGCCCATCTCCAGGCATAAATGCTACTTACCTCAGTCTCTGCTAGTCTCCTACAAAATGTCCAGCTTTGAGAAAATGAGACACACGACGTAAGAGAAAACAACACCTTGTCAGGAGATTGAGCTGTCCAGCATTAAGACTAAGATGATCCAAATGTTGGTTTAGGAACTTTAAAATAACTACAATCAATAGTTAAAGGATCTAACACTTGTAAGATGCAACATAATACCACTATAATTTAAACTGAGTATTAAGAAGTGAACAATCTATACCTGGATGCATAAAGGGATGGGTTAATCCGTTAAAAGGGGTTCTTTTACGTTTGTCATCCAATTTACTCTCAGGGAGACAATTGTATTTTAGAAATTATTTCTGTAATGTCATTGAGATTGGGTTAGCAGAATGTCATTGAGATTGGGTTAGCAGAAAAAAGACATCAAAAGAGATAAAGTGTTCTGAGTTTAAAATAATCAGGTATTTATTTAGGCATCGGAAATACCTAAAAGGCAAGATAAACAAAAGATTGTCCAGAGAAATGGCAGGTCTAAAGAATGAGTGCTGAGTATTTCAATGTAAGTAGAATTAATTTTGTGATAATATGACACCTTCCACACTATCCCATCTTAGACTTCTAACAAAGTTGACTCCATACACAATGGCTTTGTATTGTGTTCCGGGTGACATAAGGGGAGAGCCAGAAAACTAGTGGAAGGAGGCATATTTGAGGGAAAAAAAAGTTGAATAGAATTGGAAAGAAATCTTTAAGAATGTCCACGGGGATTCCCGGAGTTCTTGAGTATAGCTTTATATAGCCTACAGCATCTTTTTGATGTAAAGGGCAGGGAGACCCCCACCTAATACCTAAGTTACATGGCTATGCCTAGAGAAAGGACAAACATTCATCCCTAAACAATATATATATCTTTGCATTGTGTTATTTTTAAATATAGATTATGTTATTTTAAAATATACATTGAAAGAATTTTTACCCAATCCCATAATGATCAGTTGCTTGCCCTCATGGAAAGAAATGAAAGTTGGCCATGAAACCACCCTATGAAAATGGACCTTGCCACTTCTCTGGCAGGTGGCTGCTCAGGAAGGCTTTCTGAAATGGCTCAGAAAAGAAAGTGAAAGAATGTGGGGAATAATGGTGAGGGTCTCCACACTCCATTTCCTCTATGTTTTCAGGGCTGAGGTATGTATCACCTGGAAAAAAGGACACTATAATGGTTTTCTCCAGAATATTTGGTTACAGAAAAAGTACCTTTTAATGGCTTCTTTTTACCATAAGCTCTCTTTTTGTGAAAGGAATCAAAGGTCTTTTTATTTTTTAAAGATTTTATTTATTTGAGAGTTTAGGAAAGAGCATAGGTGTGCATGAGCAGGGGGGAGGGCCAGATAGAGAGGGAGGAGCCTAACCTGGGATCCAGCCCAGGACTCTGAAGATCTTGACCTGAGTCTGAGCTATTGAATTGCTCCAGGAATCAAGGGTCTTAAGTATGATATATATTTGCATTAAATTCACTCTTGGTTGAAGAGATTTGAAGCTTTCACCTTTTATTTGCATATCCCTATTTTACTGTTATAAAAAACATATTATTTTCATATTAAGAAATCAAAAAATAGTAGATACTTAAATATAAATGGAAGTTTTAAAAGTCTTATCACCAAATTTTGTTTTTTACCTTAACTTTTTTTTAATCTTCTCCCAAATAATTCCTATCAATACTTGATTTTCTTTCCTCTACATAGGCTGTAAAATACTGATCTTTTAGTCTTCTAGATTTTTTAGTCTTCTAGTTTTCTTATGCCTATCTATTAAAAAATTTTCTGAAGGTTATATGTTCTTCAGAGATACAATGTTTAATAACTTTAAAATATTCTGATTAGTAAATATACCATGTGTAAATATTCTATTGTTAAGCTCATTAAGTTTTTTTTTTTTCTTTTGACTTTTTGGCCATAATTAACAATTTTTTTAAAGATTTTATTTATTTATTTGACAGACAGAGATCACAAGTAGGCAGAGAGGCAGGCAGAGAGAGAGGGAGGGAAGCAGGCTCCCTGCTGAGCAGAGAGCCCGATACGGGGCTCAATCCCAGGACCCTAGGATCATGACCTGAGCTGAAGGCAGAGGCTTAACCCACTGAGCCACCCAGGCACCCCTGAACAGTGTATTTTTAATGAAGTTGATTTGGTTACACCTAACAGAAATCAAATTGACTGCAAAATTTAAAAAATAATAATAATTTTAAAAAAAAGGTAGATGCCCCTTACTGTTGAAGCAAAGTTGATAAAAAGTTTTCAGTTAGGTTTGAGACTGGGACAGCCCTGAGACTCTTCATAGGAAAAGGTTTTTATGATCTCTCCTCCACTCAGCTATTGACATAAAATCTCCCAGCTCTTAACCTCTATGTTCTTCAGCTCAAATTGCAAGAAGGAAAAAAAAAAATCTGATCGACTTGATTTGTGTTGGTTGTCTGCTAACTCTAATCAGCAATATGCAAACATGGCAGCCAGTGAGAGGTCCCCCCCGCCTTTTTTTTTTAACTTGGAGAAATAGTTCACAGAAAAGGGCTGTGCAGCTTTCCCAATAACTGTCTCTGAGAGTGTGATGAACATTTTTGGGCATTGAACTCTTTCTGGATTTAGGATTATTTCCTTTAAATAAATTTCCAGATACAGATTTTCTCAGTAAAAGGGCATAAATCTTTGAAAAAACTCCTTTAAAGATTGATATCTTTATTTTCCTTTGTATTGCTTGTTATAAACAACCTCCTTTGCTGACTTTGTCTAAACCAGTGCCTTCAAAAACTACTTACAAGTAAATAATTTTCCAGCCAATACCTGGAGATCCAATCCTACCCCTGAGCTCCAGATTCATATATCCAAGGTACTAGTTTATAATCTCCCACAGAAAATGTCACTGGCACTTCCAAAACACCAGACTTAAAATTAAACTCATAATTTCTCAGCCCAAACTGGCTTCTCCTGTTACCTGAATTAAAATAATACTTCATTAAAATTGTCAATGGTCCCCCCCCAAAAATTTAAGGGAAATTCCTTCTCCCTACCTAGAGTGTCTTCACGGTCAGACTGCCGTCTGGTTTTATCCCAGCAATATATGTTCTCCTGGCTGCCAGCACTACCTGCCTCCCTGTGTCAGCCTTTGCTGCAGCCACAAAAGCATGAGCTCTCATTTCTCTTCTGGTCTCTCTGCAAAGCCATTCTTTACCTCCCTTACTAAACACCTGCAGCTCAGCTCAACTGTTATTTTCTCATTTTTTTTTTTTCCTAACTCATGAATTAATTGATCCAGTATCAGCTGTGGTAGCACTTTGTCTATAATTTTATCATAGTCTTTGTTGAATGAACAGTCACTTTGGTTCACATGGATTCCAACCCCCCCCCATGTAAGAGATCACCATTTAAATAGGACTGTCTACTTACATTTTCAATCCTTACTGCCCAGGAAGAGCTGATGTACAGAAGTCGCTCACTGTGTGTTATCTGATATATTTGGATTCATAGTCCAGATTTCTTCCAGAAAGTGCTATGTCTTCTAGTTATACTGTTCCCTACTGCTCCCTTCTGAAAAGTGCAATGACTACACAGAGAAATAAATTCTTCTAACAGACAGCAGAGATTGAATGAAGGAGACTAAGCAATATAGGTAATTCAACAATGTTAAGCCAGTACAACAATATCATCTAGACTTTGAGAGTTTGAAGGAGAGAGAAAGACAGAAACAGGTTATGAGGGAATGGCTGAAACCACAACACTCCAGCAAAATGGGATGGATGGAGATATCTATCTATCATTCTATCTATAGATTTCAAATATATTCAGATATTTGAAGGTAATGCCAAAGTGAAAGCATTATTTGCAAGTATTTGGAATATCAATATAGTTGTTTTCTCCTTTGAGAATTTAAGGTGGGGCGGGAGGGCTCTACCTCTACATTTGGCTAGACTCTCTCTGATACTATTATATTTATGGTAAAGAGATTGGTCAACCATCTCAGATTTTAATAATTTCTAGAGCAAGTCAGTGTGGATTCTAACATAAGCCTCACCATTTTTCTTAAGCTTGCTCAACAATGTAAAGTCTGGGTAGTTGACAATAAAAATGAACTCTGGCCGATCTGAACAAAAATGAATAGGTTGAAAGGATGTCAGGGATTCAGAAAAATTATAGGAGGTAATAGATCCACATTGGAGAGCTAAGTGAACTCTAGAAGACTAATAAGATCTCTGATCTAACTCTAGAGAGCTCATAAGGCCATTAAGGAACCCTAGAAGGCTAATAAGCAAAAGGAGTACATACTGAGTACCTAATTCTGTGGTACTCAAGGGGAAGAGGATGTAAACTGCACCCAGAGTGATTTTCTAGCCCAGCAAAAATTCTTATGTGGTACATCAGTGGGGACAGGCAGGCTCCGCTTTCACCTAAATCTAGATTTAGGAAAATAATTTCCTGTCAGTGGTCAACTAGTAAAATCTATACACAATTAATGTAGAGTGAAGGAAATTAATTGCTTTTAAATGAATAATTGAAGACCCTATAAGACTTCTCATTTCTATATTGCTCTGATTATTAAATGGCTGCATATACAACCAGAGGGAATGAGAGAGGTGTGAGTGAGTTTTGTGGTAGCTCAGAGTGATGAAAAATAAGTTATTAATTCCACTTTCAAGTGAGAGAAGTCAAAGGAGGCTTCACTTTTGAGGTTGAGACTTTTAGTTTGAAGAAGGACTTGGACTTTGCTGCAAGGTGGAGATGAGAAATGGCATTCAGGGCAAAGGTAACAACACGTACAAAAGCGTGTGGATACACAAGTTCCAAGCACACTATTCAGGGTAGTGCATTGTGTTTCTGTTGAACAGATGGCATCAGGGAGAAATAGCTCTAGCTCAGAAGAGAAAAATGCTAGGGCCACCTAAGATAGCTGTGAATGCTAACGAATTGGACGTGATCATGTAGTTCATGAGTTGTGGAACTTTTCAAGGAAGCATTACATGATCAAATTTGCAATTTACAAAGTTTCCTCTGTCATCAATGAAGCAAATAGTGACAAGCAGTGGATAATGGGAGGGAACTGAAATGAGGATAATGGACAGGATTTTTTTTTTTGAAAAAATAACTAAAAATAATTTCAAATACTGTGATGTAAAAAGTACTAGAATGCAGAGATATAAAACATATGAGCAAAGAGTGGCAATCATTGTTTTTTAATATTTATGAGACAGCCTGTAAATATTTTCAGGTAGATTTATTTTTTTAAAGTCCTGTCCTTTATTAAACCATTTAAAAATTTTTAAACAACTGTCTACATAAAACATTCTTGAATCATCTTATGCTTCATTAATGCTAGCTTGGAGTGTATTCATAGCATAATAGTATTTAATTTCTCTTTAGAAATTAAACCAATTCTTCTTCTGCATTAGAGTAATAATTCTAGGTATTATTAATTTCATAACAAGCTCAGGGCTAGTCAGTTCCCCAGTTTAACAGACTACCTTGGGTCAAATTTTGATAAACACAATATTTTAAGGTAATAAAGAACTATAAACATTTCATTTTCTTCAGCAAATATAAGCTCCCCTAATTAATATGTTACAGTATAATTCTGCAATATACACTATATCCCAGAAACTGCTATTATGTTTCAGATGCTGCCTGATTTGTTAAAAACATCAACTGTAGGCATTTGATGTGACACAAACCTGATACCTAAATGTTGAATTTATCTAATGTCTGTCAGGTGCAAAATAATTCCTACACTTGGTCCTAAAGATGTTAATACTTTCAAAATTCCATAATAAGCTTTAATAACTTGCTCAAAATGGACTATTAAATTATTAAATAAATAGTTTGTTGTTATGAAGCTGAGGTGACGGTTTAACCTATAAACATTTTGGAAAATAGCAACCTACTTGGTCCTTCTCCCTCTTTCAACCAGTGTGGGACATGTATTTTATTTGAAAACTCAGTATAGTTTTCAGTGTTCTTTTATATCACATATTCCTCTCCAACAATATTGAAATGATTCATTGGTTTGCCTTTTCTTCTGTTTTTTCTTTCTCACCCAAGACTAAAAATAAGTGTTTCTTCAGTTCTGGAAAAAGTGGATGTAGCCACAAGGGCATTTTCCAGGACTGTTATTGGTACAGGCTTCTCAGTGAGATTCTGGCTAACAATGCCTAGAAATATAGCATGAGGTGGTAGATAATTCCATCTTCCTGTAGTGCAATGGGAAAGATAAATGTTTTATTATGATAAACACATCCACATAGAAAATGTGTATTTACAGAGAAAGACAACTATCATATGATCTCCCTGATATGAGGAAGTAGTGATGCAACATGGGGGCTTAAGTGGGTAGGAAAAGAATCAATGAAACAAGATGGGATTGGGAGGGAGACAAACCATAAGTGACTTTTAATCTCACAAAACAAACTGAGGGTTGCTGGGGGGAGGGGGGTTGGGAGAAGGGGGGTGGGGTTATGGACATTGGGGAGGGTATGTGCTTTGGTGAGTGCTGTGAAGTGTGTAAACCTGGCGATTCACAGACCTGTACCCCTGGGGATAAAAATATATGTTTATAAAAAATAAAAAATTAAAAAAATATATTTTCTTGGAAAAAAAATGTTTATTTACTATCTATTCTGAGTCTACAAAAGTCTACAACTTTTTAGTTTTATCTAGATATGTTTAGTTGAGAGTCAACAAAGGCACAATCCCTATTCCGATGGAGGTTATAAAGTGGATGAGCAGGAAACATGCACGCACACATGCAGCTAAAACAGATTTATAGTGAATCTTGAAGTGAATGGATCTATCAGAACACAACAAGAATTTAAAGAAATTGGAGTTTACAAACAATGAGGACTAAATTATTTAAAGTATAGCATGTGAACACCCAGAAAAATAATACCAAAGATCTCCTATCAAACTCAGCATCACTGTATTACACAAGAGATAACTGGGTGACAGTATCAGGAAATCTGGAAGGTCTAGCATATGTGGAAATATAATTTCAGTCCAGTATTTGACTGTTTTTCATAATATACTATTCAAAAACTTGGGGAGAGAGGGGTATAATCAGATCTAGTAACTAGCTAGACATAATTTCTATAAGAAAATAATAATGAATTAACATCAGTGTAGAAAGTGATTTCTAGTGATTTACCATGGGTATTATTTGACTTGTCTGGGTCACCATTTTTCATTAATGTAGTTGATGAATATTCAGAGGGCATTCTCACCAAGTTTGTAATTGACACAGATATCAAACAGATGTTATAACCAGAATCTAAAAACAAATCATAGCAGGCTCTATTATTTTTTCTTGCAATCCCCATCTTTTTGTTATTATATTCTACATTGGATCAGAGACAATATACATGTAAATTTTTTATAAAATTTAAAAATATAATTTTATTTTTATATTTAATGTATAAATATTAATATAGTTATACTAAATATTATATTTTAATAAAAATATAAAATATGAAAATTGCTCTCTGTTTCTGTATTCATCTTGTTGTGGTCAAATAATACATGATCCTTGGACAGACATTGTTCTAGGGGATTATATTACTATTTCTATTTTCCATGAGTAATATAGCACCCTGTAGGCCTTAGTAGATTATTATTAGTTATTAGATTTAAATTGCTGGATGTGTTACCAAGTCTTTTTTTTTTTTTTTTATTTAAGCCTGTATTTTATTAGGTGAAATTTACCAAGAGGGAATAAAAAATCCTACAAGGGGATCCTAAAGCCAATTACACAAATACAGGATGAAAAACCTATCATAGAAGCTTTAGTAAAAATATGTAAGGGTTTAGCTTATAATCAGATCAATGTAAGTCATTGTGAGTTAAGAGGGATAAATAATGAAATGGTAGATATGTTTCTTCAGATTATTTTCACTGTAGTATTGTGCTTGGTTCTGTGTACTTTATTTTTTTAGGTAATTTATTTTTTAAAAAAGATTTATTTATGAGAGAGAGTGAACAAGCAAGGGAGGAGCAGAGAGAAAAAGAATCCTGAGGCCAACACCCTGCTGAGTGGGGAGCGCAATACAGGGCTCCTTTCCAGGACCCTGAGGTCATGACCTGAGCTGAAGTCAAGAGTAGGCCACTTAACTGACTGAGCCACCCAGGAGCCCAGTGGTTCTATGTACTTTAAAAAGAAAGAAAGAAAGACCCATAGAGGGGAAAGCAAAACTGACCTCTTTAACAGCACTAAATAGGGCTTAAGAATTTTGTAGAATAAAATGCATAGATGGCTCTGGGGGTGATGGGGGGAGGGGGTGGGGATGAGGCTAAAGACTGAAAGCCAGAGCAGAGTAGGAAAGTCAGAGGGAGTCAACAGCGTGTTAAAAATAAAGGGAAAACATAATCAGTTTTAAATTATCTCAGAACAATTACTCTGGCAGCGATAGGTAGCAAGCTTGTAAGCAGTGATAGGAACCCACAGTCTCAGAGAGATGGGAAGTATGGGACTGGCATGAGGAGACAGATTTGAGAATAAGGAAAAGGCAAAATAAAATCCACAGGACCTGAGGACTAACTAGATTTCAAGTGAGAATTTTACTTAGTTGTTCCTTCCTTCCAGGAAGAAAAACAGGAAAAGATATCAATGGGCAACTCCCAGAGGAGGAAGTACAAATGGCCATTAATTAAATTTATTTAATATACTTAACCTTACTTTTAGTAGTAAGATTTGCAAATTAAAACAATGTATCAATTTTGTCCACTGTGCGAGTTCAGCCAAATCCTGGGTCCTGGTCAAATTGCAAACTTTGAATGAGACTGTAAAGGGAGGGCTTGGGAAATATCTGTGCTGACCAGTAAACATGACCCCTTAAGTTACTTAGAAAAGGTACATACCAACCCCGGCTTTCTTTGTTTCTTCCCTTTTAAAACACTGCCCAGCATTTGTTCAGTACATGCTAAGCTAGAGAGGGACCCCAGTACTAAGGCTGGAGAGCCTGCCTCATCTGGAGACCATCTGGCCTGCAAGTATCATGCTATTGAAGAGAAACAAATTCTGGATCATTAGAAGCATCTGGGGGAAATTTCAAACTTATCTTCTAATGGACTTTAGATGGACAGTTTGGGACCTGGGTACATGACGTGTTATTCCTAGGGAAGGACAGCCTTCAGTGGTAGACTACTCCTGGCCTCAGACTGAGGAAACCTTTCAGATGCTGACTATGACCCCATTTCCTAAAGATGACAATAATCCATGCCAGGCAGGTGTAGGGAGATGAGGATTCACACACACTGATGAAGCATGTTGAAAATCAGGGCCTTAAGAACAACGTTCATTCACTTAGTGTCAGGAATTGAACTTCTGACTATCTTATGGAAATAAGGATGCAATGATTGACATTCAGGTATGTTCACTGGAGTTTTATTTATAATTACACCCAAACATCATAATCTATGACATACTGTATGGTGACTAACATAACATAAAAAACAAACAAACAAACAGGAAAACGAAATAGTCTAAAGAACCAACAATCAAGGAATAGTTACTATGCTTACAATAAAGGGATGATCACAATAAAATACCAAGTAACTAAAATGTTATGTATACAAAAAGCAAGTTGCCAAGCAGAATATATATAACTACACATCTATTTTTTTAAGACTTGAATATAATTCATTAAAATAGTAATGTTTATTCCTTAGCTATAGGATTATTGATGTTCTTAAATGTTAAAGTTTGTTTTATTTTTACTGTTTCATAACAGTGAGAATTTGTGGTTTGTATAATCAAGAAAAACATATTTTAAAAACCCAGATAGACTGAACTTTATTATTTTAGGTTATGATTCCCTATTTAACAAAGTAAGTTTATCCTTTTCAATTTAAAATCTTATTTTTGTGTAGAGAAAGGAGGAATAGAAGGATTTGGTAAGTTTAGCCTTAACTTTGTTATTTGTTAATATTGCAGTATCTGCCCGCAGTATAATAAATTTTCTCTATAATAGTTGCACTGGTGACTAGTGAGAAAGAGAAAAATTGCTGGGAAATAAAATCAACCTGATTTGTATCATTTGCTGATTTCCATATTATAAATGCTCCCACCATGACTAATCTCAACTAACAACATTTTTGCATCTGTCTTTCAAATTGCCGGATATTTAACAGTTGGCCCTCCCCCCGCAGCCCAAACCAGCTCCAGACTGAGAGATTCTTAACCAAGTTGGTTGAAATAAATGAATATGGTTGTAGTTGCCTTCTTTCTATGCTAAAAGCTTTGTTCATTGTGGGGTTAGTGTTCTTCATGCCATCAGTACTACTTAATGTGATTTTTTAAAATTTGTCTTTGATTATGAGCCCTTTCTCTCAATCTTTTGGACATACACTTTTATCTTCACCTTCATCTTCATCTTCACCTGAGTTGTATTACTTAAAGAGACTAACTCTATTTTTCCATAGGTTTATTTAGGGGTGGACTATTAACATTTTAATCACCTTCTTTCCTTCTTTTAAGTCATTGATTGTGAGATCATGCTTAAGCATTTTATAATTTAAACTCTATCAAAAGCTTAAGGTATATTTGGCCTGTGCCAATATTGATTTATTATTTTTATTAAAAAAATACTAGTTTTTTATTTGGGGCTATTTCAGACTCCCTGTGGAGTGGTCAGTTTCTCCCGGTTACTTCTCTGTCATCAAACATTTCTTTCTTTTTATTCAGTTCTAACTAAAGGAATGTTCCACTTGTCATTTTAATTGTTCACCTCCCTTTTTAATGTTTTCTACTGCATTAACTTATCCTTCCTGATCATTTGATGCCTATTAACTTCTTCATGATTATTTAAAAGACAGTAGTTAAGCATGCTTATCAGTGCTGAGCGCTCATGGATTCAAGGATTGCCAGGTCTGCTTATAATAAATGATTTTCAAGTTTACCCATACTTCCTTGGTAAAGAAAAGAGTGATGGCATTTCTTTACATTCTTCATTATCTCTTAACAGTTTACATTTCTTTTCTTCATTTATTTTTCTGTTGATGTCTGATAAAAGGAAGAAATCCAATAACTCATTTGTGCTACAACATCATTAATTCTATTCCTCTACTTATTACTAGAGAATGTATTTCTTCTTCCTTTCTTATTTGTCTTTCACTTCTGTATTTGTAAAAACCATTTAATTTTAATTAACTTCTTTAGTTATAATTATCTCATTTATTTATTTTTGTTTATCATCTTTTCCCTGTAGAGGTTAACTGAAAAATTACTTTTTTTTCTCTTCATTTCAAAACCTAATCTTCTTACTATTAGTTTTTTAATGAAGCCACTCTAGCTATATTAAAACTGGCATTTTTTAAAGGTGATTTTTTAAAAGAAGAATAGCTAAGAGTAATCAACCCATGACATCTGTACCGAAATTTCCATGCAAAGTATTTTTTATTGTCCATATAATGGGAAGAGAAGATGAAGGGAGGAAGAGTGAAGTTTGCTTAAAAATTCAGATTCTTCACTTCTTATCTTGAGCACAATTGCTTTGAGTACCATTCCTTGAAAGACACATGACACTTTGGATTTATTTTCAGAAAGATTGCCAGTCCCTTATTAAAATCATATTTTACTAAAAATAATAGAAATAATCTATACATGTAATGGATAAAAATGGTATTTCCCTTGGAGAAGTCTTCCGGTTTCTGTGTCATTGGAAAATAATTATCCATAAGTGTCTCTTGTTCCTCACACCTTGCAAGGAGAGGAACTCTTTGCCCTTTTAGACGCTAGAGATAGTACCTTCTTCTGGAGTAAAAGAAGGGAAGGCATTCTTTCTGTCCAGTACGAAACATTTGGGTTCCCTACACTTATTGTTCTTCTCCTATAATGAAACCCACTATATGTACATGTACCATCTATCCCTCCTTTTATCTCCCTGTGAGTACTGGAGCTCAGATAACCAACCCCAAAATGCTTTCAATCTTGCTACTACTATTGCTGTGAATAATAAAACGTCTTTTGTCTCTGACCTAGGAATCTTGTCTTTCACTAGCATCTATGAAACTATGACAGGTTAACTCTTGAACCTGCAAGTAGGGTAAAATATCAGACCTTTTAACTTTCTTTGCTCAAACAGTAAACCATCACTGGCTTTGTTGTATCAAAAGCCCAAACTTCTTAAAGCCTTATGATTACATCCTGATCACTTTGTCACTGTTCCATGAATACCCAGATTTTATTCTAACCATGAAGAGTGAAGAACAGATAGAGGCATGAAAAACTAAATGCAGAGCAAAATGATCAAATAAATGCTGGATTGATAACAACACAAATAGATGGTTGAAAGACGCATGACACAGAACTAAACTAAACTAAAGTCTCAGCTCTGTTATGCTAGGAAATAAAAGCAGTACACAAACACCAATGGTAATTCATAAATCAGAAATGGGGTGATTCCTATGACCTATGATGCAGAGATGTGTATAAGGCTAAGAAGCATTACTGTACTTCTATTGGTGAGAAGGATAATGTTGTCAGAGTTGAGACAATATGGAGCTTCTCCATGAATTTAAAAAATGCTGTCCATCTATGCATATGCAGCCTCCTAGATTTCTCTGAGCATGCCCCTTGGGAAGGAAAGAGCCTTGCTCCAGCGTCCAGGATTTGGTAGCTTTGTGAGTGGAACTTGGTGATTTCAGAATTTAGATAATTTCCATGTAGAATATCTTAGGGAAGATCACACAGACCCCACAGACTCCAGCAGCAGCCATACTGTCTTCAATTTTATGTGTGTGCATGACATATTAAGAACAAAATTGTTTCTAATTAATATATGTATGGGCCAGGTACTATGCTAACTACTTTAAATGAATCATCTAATTTTATCTTCAAAACAATGGCATAACAGTCTGGAAAACAGCCTGGATGTTCCCCAAAAAGTTGAAAATAGAGCTACCCTACAACCCAGAAATCACACTATTGGGTATTTACCCTAAGGATACAAATGTAGGGATCTGAAGGGTCACATGCACCAGAATGTTTATAGCAGCAGTGTCCACAATAGCCAAACTATGGAAAGAACCTAGATGGAAACTAGGTTTGGAAACTCTTATTCCAAACTATGGAAAGAACCTAAATATATATATATATATATATATATATATATATATATATATATATACACACACACACACACACACATACATACTTAGTGGAATACTATGCAGCCATCAAAAGAAATGAAATCTTGCCATTTGTGATGACATGGATGGAACTAGAGGGTATTATGCTGAGCGAAATAAGTCAATCAGAGAAAGACAATTATCATATGATCTCCTTGATATGAGGAATTTGAGAGGCAAAGTGGGGGTTTGGGGGTTAGGGAAGGAAAAAAATGAAACAAGATGTGATTGGGAGGGAGACAAACCATAAGAGACTCTTAATCTCACGAAACAAACTGAGGGTTGCTGGGAAGAGGTGGGTAGGGAGAGGGTTATGGACATTGGGGAGGGTATGTGCTATGGTGAGTGCTGGGAAGTGTGTAAGCCTGGCAATTCACAGACCTGTACTCCCAGGGACAAATAATACATTATATCTTGATAAAAAAATTATAATATAAAAACAATGGCATGAAATCAGTATTTTTAACTTCATTTTGCAAATGAAGAAAATGGGGTTTAGAAAGACCAGGTAGAGTGTAACGAACAAAGGCAGAGCTCAAACTCCACTCTAAGACCAAAGCCACATGCTTACTGGTAATACTATTGCCTTTGCTATTGTCATCGTCCAGGTGGAGAGTAGAAGATGGTACTCAGGTTGCAGCTTTTTCATGACTTTTATTACCCTTCTCCCTTTCTCCTCATCCCATGCTTTTTTTCAGTTGATTTATACTCATCAAATAGTTCTGCTTCTTGTTATCAATGTAATGATGTTAGAAACCAAATGCCAGTTTAACTTCAGTATGTAATCCCTTTTTATTGTGCTGTTTGCTTTCTTATGCCCTTATTCTGTGAGGAAGAAGAACTTGGCTGTTTCTGATATGTAACAGGTTTACAGTGTTTCCTGCTTTTATTCTATGTGCTATTATAACCACCTAGTATTTTGAAAATCACAAAATTCTCCCACATAGACAAGTTAATATTCTTAATTGTATAGTGTATATTGCTGGTCGTTTTCTCTCGAAAGCATGCCTGGCTTTTTATAATCAAACCAAAATGACTCAATTAATTCTTTTAGTTTCTATTCTCATGTCTAGAGCAACATATCTTTTTGAATCCTCTGCTTCCCAGAATTCAGCAAAAGCTCATTAATTTTTTGGTCTCTTGAATAAGAAATTAATAATAACTTGGAAATTAAATAGGCTCAAATGATCTATATTTTAAAGTTAGGGCATGTGTCATGGGTGCAACTTGGTTCCCCTAAATCCACTGAGTTTTTCTTTATCTTCTCTTTTTTTCATACACTTGCTTCTGTGAAAGAGAATAAGGACATCTTTTGAAAGAGTTTGCCCAAAGTAGCTCCTTCTGCAGCTAAGGAGAATTCAACTTCAGATGAACAATCCAAGTCTAAACAGATAGTAGAGTTGAAACCCTACTTTGGGGATCTCAAGGCACACAACCTTTTATGCTTGTCAGTAGTCCTGCTGTATTTGTTTTTGTTTTTGTTTTTTTCTTTTTTTGGAAGAAGAACCATCTTTTCTTTTGGCATTAGGTTTTGCCAGCTTCCAAAAAAAAAATGTGTATAAATTATGAGGACATTATGATTAATAAAGTTACTTTTACTTAAAAAAAACTCCTAACTGAAATCTCTAGTGATTGATTAATATTCCAAATAATACCTTTTTTATTCTTCTAATTAATTTTTGTCTCATTATTATTAATAGACTACAGGAAAATTTGAGAATGAAATGCTATGGGTGAATTTTTAAACAAATAACAGAAGTCAGTCAATAATATATATTGCTGTCATAGCATTAAGTGTAATGATGAACTAAGCCATGGTTTTTATTATTTGCATTTAGATTCTTGTTATTCTTGACTGCTAAAGTTTTATTTATAAAATTGCTTTCCATGCTATTTCACCAATATCTTGAGTATTGTCTCATTCAGTGCTACTTGGTATGAGAGACAAAAATAGGTTCTTCTACGAATACTTTACAAAGATGAAGTTCTAATAGTTAGCAGTACGCTGATTGAGTCCTCATACTCAAGATGTTTATTCCTGTATCATATTCCATTGGCTAGATAGCTTAATAAGATGACTCTGTTTTGTGAGAAAGATATATAGAAAACAAACCTCAAAAGATTATCATGCATAAAAGATGCCAAAATTTGATTCCCATTTATTAATTTTATGAGGCATGATAATCTCTAATGGTACAGGACACCGAAAATATGCAATATTACCACAGAGTTAAAGAATCTTCCAGTTGTGACAGCCACTGACTTAACGAGCCGATTCTAGCAATAATTGAGTTTCTGTGCTTTTCTTTTAATTTCACTACCTGATGATACCTGAGAGCAGTAGACTTTATTTCAGAATCCCATTAGGTACCATTATGAGATCCTATTTCCTGGGGTTTTAAAATCTAATTGTCAGTCAATGTGTTACAGTAAGCTTAGCTTCCTTTGATTCTCATGGCTCTACGCGGTGGGAAAAAAACAAAAGAAGTATGTTCCATCATCCTGTCAAGGAGGTTTCTTAACAAATTACCTTTCCCCTCAAAAGAAAACACAGAGAGACTTTTCTGTTGCTTTAACAATTCTCATAGTTCATATCTTCTTTTCTAAGCTATTAAAGGGAACAAAAACTGAAAACCCATTGAGCACAGATATTCTGACAACTGATGTCCTTAAGATTTATGGAGAAATTTAAGTATTTAATAACAGCATAAGAGTAAGCTGTGCTTCTTAAGGATATTTCAGATCTGATCATAAACCTCTCCCTTGTATAAGAGAAAAAAAAAAAAAGTATCCAACATATATTTCATTTGACCTGCAAGAGCATTTGACTTCGTTTGAAACTTATTTCTTTTTCCTTTAGCTATTTTGTGATGAAAGGTGTCCTCTACACCAAATTTATTTTTTTCCATAAGACTTCATGACTATTTTTTAAATTCTAACATATTGCTGGATTTTTAAAATATCTTTTTAAAAACTCACATTTTAAGAACACTCAAATTAATGTTAGATGTCTTTAACTCTCACCATTGCTGCAACTCCAGACTGAAACCCCAAAGTTAGGGAAAGAATAAGTTACATTTTGAATTAGCTGGAATTTTTTGGTAAACTCTAGGTAGATATGCTCAAACTACAATGACTTCACATCGAAATCATTTTGTCAAAAATAAAAATTTATCTGCAGTCTGGGTCAGTTCATAGATTTCTTACTATTTTTTTCATTATATGTAGGCACACTCCTCCAGTTGTTTTAAATAAACTCATAGATCAAAACAGAACTGCTGCTTAACTTTTGGGACAGGATGGTTGCTTCTGTGTCAACTTTCCTGTTGGATTAAGGGTGAAGAAACAAAGGTATGCCCATCTTCTTTCAAAATTGTTGAGGTCTTGGTCATTTGCTTTTACTTCAAATTATGGGAGCAAATGGATAAGTGGCTTCAAATTACTCTGTCCAAGCACTGTGAAGTAGCCGTGTTCCTGGTCTAGAAGGATGCGGCATGTCTGTTTCTGCTTGCCCTGCATGCAGCAGGCTTGCTGGGATTTTCCTAGGTTTTACTAAATGCATTAGGTTATATAACTATGAGCTCAGCACTCAATTCCCCTCAGACAGTCTGTCATAGACTATCCTGATCTACAGTTACATCCTTCCCCTCTAGCAATAGTATCGCAAGAGTAGCACATAAAAGCAAGATATGATGTGCTTTCTGGTCAAGAGCTAGCCATAACAGAGGACCTTCGCCCCCTCCCTTGCTGCAGTTCCCATTTATCCATACAGACTCCTAAGACCATTAAACATCTTCAACCAGGGAATTTTTTTTCCTGATGGAAATAAATGCAAAGTTTTTGTTTTTTTTAAAATGAAGAATAAATAAAGTTCTATCACTAGTAGAACTGCCCATTGGAGAGGGGAAGTCTGAAATGAAATCACCACTAGAGAAACTCTTGAAATAACCCTACAACCTTTCAATAATTCTTAGAAATGGGGGATGGGATTTAGCCATTGAGAAAATGTTGATTCATATCAATAATACATTTTCGAACAATCATTTCTGTCAAGCACTGTGTTTAATATTATGCATTTTTTATTAACTGCTCAGAGTATTTTAATAAAGACGACATGACCTTCTCCACTTTACAAATTAAAAAAATGACATTGCCAGAGCTTTTCAAGGTCACCTATTTAGTCAATAGCAAAAGTGGCTTTTTAACACAAGTCTTATGACTCCAAACTCTATGCTAGCTCAATACCATAGTACATTGAAACCATAGCCTTAAGTCAATGAAAACCTTAAGTAAAATGAATTCTAGGGAAAGAAAGTCAGAAATTTTGGTTTTATTATATGGTTTCTTTTGATTTTAATACATCACTGCTTACAGTACTTTTCACTGACTCGTTGGACTCCAAAGGCATTGACGAGTGCTTAACCACAAGCATTTTACTTTGTACACTTTGCCGAAGATTCAAACTTGGGCTGATGCCTTTGAAATATAAATAAAGTATAAATAGAATCAAAATATGTCATGAGTTCCTGCTATACAAAGATTTATAGCATCAGCAAATCATGTTATAAAGAAAAAAAAAAACAGACACAAATAGATCAGACACTGTCTTTTAAAAGGAGAAGGCAAATTGATGTTAGCCATCACTTTTCTTCAGTTATTAGGCCAAAAATAAAAAGTCATTTTCATTAACAGTTGTTGATTTATGATCTACAAATTTAATTTCATTTTGATGGCAGGTAGTACATGCGTGACTTTAAGGGGCAGTTTTGTCATTCGGCAGTTATTTATTAATAGGTTGGCCAGAAAATTCATTGTTTGAGCTGGGATCCTTTAAGAATGAAAAGGACAATTAATAGTATTCTGGAACATAAAACATAAGTGGGAATGTGCCAGGAAAATTGTGGTATACAGTTACTCTCTTTCTGAAATGCCTGCTTTGTGCTTCAGATTGTTTTAGGTACTATGGAAAGATGTAATGAAATGAGACGATGACTGCAAAGTTGACAATATATTTAGAGGAGTAATGTTTACCCAGTATTACTGGAAGGGAAGAGGGTGTATGATTAACTACTAAACATAAAGAACTTTCTAAATGTGCTATTGTAATTTTTTTCTTTCTTTTTTTAAATTAACATATAATGTATTATTTGTTTCAGGGGTGCAGTTCTATCATCAGTCTTACACAATTTGTGCTATTGTAATTTTAATAAAGGAAAGTTTTTTTGTGGGACGTCTTCATGCAGAAGAAATAAATTTTGCTGAATGTAGGAATCTGGATTAATACAAGAAGAAAAGGAAAAGTCTAAATAGTATTTGTTGATGACCTTCAACCTCATTTTTACCCCCATCACCTAATGAATAATTCCTCTAGTAAACAAAAGGATACTGGAGAGATTAAAAAAGGTGAAGGTTATTGGAGAGGTCTGGATTATTATCAGTGGTTGAAAATAATTGTACTGAAATTAGAAAAGAGATTGATGTCTTTCCACATTATATCATGATGATTCTGAGTACAAACAAAAAGAAATATGTTGATTGATTTATTTAATTTACCCTAGAGGAATTGTACAAAAAACCTATTGCTACAACATGCTTCTAACAAATGACCCCAAAAATCAGTTCTTGCAAAGAGTATATATCCTCAGTGGCACAAGTCTAGAGGCTGACAATGGTTCAGCTGATCTAGCTGGGCTCTGTATCAGCTGTACTCACATCCAGGCTATGGTTCAGTTCAGTTTTCTTCCATTTTGGCTTGTTCTGGAACTCAAGCGTAAGGATGTAGCAGCTACCTTGGGTAAAGTTAAGTACTGAAACACAAACATGAACAAAACACACATGCATGTTTAAAGTTTTTTTACGTGTACATCCACTAAAAGTGCACTTACAAATGACAGTTACATAGTCAAGGCCAGCATCACTAGGATGGAGAAATAGTTTCTATGTTTCGAGGAGTGTGGATGTGGTTTTGAACAATAATTTAACTTGTCGCAGAAGTACCAGGTGGTGGGTATTATAGAGGGCACGGATTGCATGGAGCACGGGGTGTGGTGCAAAAATAATGAATACTGTTATGCTGGAAATAAAAAAACAAAACAAAACAAAACAAAACAAAAGAAATTCCATCCAAGTTGTCTTTAAAAGGAGTTTCATATTGCTATTTCTGATTCTGCCGTCCTTTGAATTATTCTACCCCCCTCACTATTATGTAAAGGTAAGAAGGATATCAACTTGCTGTTAGTTCTTTAAACAGTTTTTAGATTTGGAGAAAAATTTTAAGAAATAATGCATGCTCTGTTCATCAGATTGGAGGTTCACATTAAGATCTGCAGAAATAAATTTCTAGTTATGTAAACAAATTCAAAAATTTTTTGTAAGCATCCACTTTCTGCTAGTCGCTGTTATAAGTGCAAACTGTAAGAACACATATATAAACCTTGCCCTAGAAGAGCCCGGTCTACATCAGGAGACAATATATGAACAAGTATTACATTGTGACACAAGTTTACCTTAGTTATGGTGCTATTGATAATTGTATGCATAAGCACAGATCTATAGAGGGATTACTAGAGAACCTGATGTTTTCTGGAACTGCAGTGGTTAGGTATTAGTGATTTTGGATATAAGTTTGCATAAGACAGGCTCCTGGAGAATATCTAAAGAACCTCCTCTTTCCTGCCTGCTTTTCAGGCAGTGTTTGGAAACTTGAAAGAACTGTTTAATTGTTTTATAACCCAGTTCAATCTGGAGAGTTACTTTCCAAGTATATTTTATTGTTCTTGTTTAAATGATCTGTCCAGTATCCGATGGTAAGATAGAAGTGATAGATTGCACATTGATATTTTTATATAAAGGGGTTGACTCATTTAGGATAGTGGTTGTCAAAGTCAAGTGCACTTAGAAATCACTCAGGTAGCTTGTTAAGGGAAAGCTCGAGGCCTATGTGCCAAATATTCTACATTCTAGACATTATGGGATAAGGCCCAGGAGATAGCATTATTAACATCCAATCTCACTGTACTCAATCCCCAGGTAATTCTGAGGGAGAAAGAAATTTTTAGAATGTGAATACATTATTTTAAATCATCAAGGTTAACATTGGCAATGGACTTTGCAAAATTCTGGTTTGTGATTATCCAGCTTAATGCTGTAGAATCAGATACTCAGTTTTGTTTAATGGAGATTTAGTTTCATGGGGCTAGGAGTGCCCATTAAAGGTTAAATGAAAGGAAAAGGAAAAAAAAAATGAACCAGTTTATCCAAAGCCCAGTAGTCTCCTTAACTGAACAGTATTTGTATAACTTCTGCAATTCAAATACATTTGAAAGTAATTAAAAGAAACCTAATGTAAATACATAATCACAAGGTGAGGAAATTTGACAATACGTTTTAAACATGAAATGTTAAGAAAAAGTAAAGGCAAGTAATATCAATTGTAATAAAAGAGAAAATAGTTAAGAAGCAGAGATTGTAAAGCAACTAAAAATAAAGCTAAGCTAAACATCATAAGATTTAAACTGGTAAAATTTTTAGAAAGATAATTAGATACAATTATGCATGAATCTAAGAATAAAGAAACAGCAATAGGAAGACATATTGCTAAGAAAAGACAAACTAAACAAAGAATTGTTAAATACAGTGAAACACATAAAACAACCGAATAAGTAAACAAATAAGTAAACAAAAAGCATGCCCAAAAGAAAAATACCCAAAAAACCAAAACCAAAACCCCAAAACAGAATTATTAAGAGTTTATAAGAGCATAATAGTAAAAGGACCTAAGGTAACAAAAGGGAATATTACAAAAATTAATTGCAAAAGAGAATAAAGCTAAAGGAGGTGCTGACACGAAGCATGAGACCGAACATTTCTATGGAGTAGGAATACAGCCTTGGTAGCAACTGAAGCTCAGATTCTGAGGAATCTCAGAATCTATAGATTCTGTGTGGAATCTATAGAAACATGTCATCAGGGTCAGGGGGTCGGCAGGCAAAATTATTGGCTTTTTGTCTTTTCCCTCACACTGTTAGCAACTAGTCGACTAAATCATCTGTTGGGTGAGGACAAAGATAAACATTGTAAAGCTACAGTTTTAACTCCGTAGGACAGCAGCACATGTACCCTCACCCAGCAAGAGGCGTGCTTCCTGGAGAAAGGCATTTTACTTTGTGTTCACCCTGCCCCCAAGTCCCTATGTTTATTGAGAAAAATGGGAGAATAGTAATTTCCTTCGCTAAACTAACTTCTACTCTGCTTACTGCTACGTAGGGTTTGTATCTGGAAGAAGTGTGTTTTTGATATCAGGAAGTAGTCCTAAAGTTTTGGGCAAAAAATCTAAATATTAATTGAAAATGTATATTTATTAAGAGCCCGTGTATATCTCAGATAATCTCTGGCAAGAATATGAGCATAGAGATTGCCTTGCACTTCTGTCATCCAGAGTTATTTAGCTACCTGGACATTGCTACAAATAACTATTGGGGTTTTCATTTCACCTTCCCTTCCTTTGTTTATTGATTGACTTGACAAATATTTACAGAGCACCAGCAATATGTCATGAGATAATCTAGGTGCTGGAGTCAGTGGTAGACAGGATGAACCATGAACCATGTTTTGATGAAGCTTATGTCTTGACAGATAAAGAAGAATTAAAACAGGCCAAAATATCATATGAGGATTTGTGCTACAGGGAGATTTTATTGTGTTAATATGCTAGTGTGTAGCTACTTTACTAGAAGTTTCAGGGTAGACTTCTCCGAAGATACGATTTTGAAGTTAAGCTAAAAATCCCAAAAGTATGCTATCCATTTGTAGATAATAATAATTAAAAAAACCAAAAGGTATGCAGGAAAAGTCCTAAAAAAGGGAAAGTGAGCTTGGCATGTTTGGAAACCAAAGCACAACCAGCATGTCAGGAAGAGAGTGGAAAAGGAGAGAGTAGTAGGTGATGAAATTGGCAAAGTATAGAGAGGAGGCCATATCCGAAAGAGATTCTTGAATGTGGTAGTGAGAAAGTTGTGTTTTATTCTAGGTACACTAGGAAGTTATGGGAAGGTTTTAAACAGGGGATTAATATGACCTGACTCAAATTTTTACAAGATTTCTCATGCTGTTGTGTGGGAATGGGTCCGATAAGGCGTGCACAGAAGCAGGTCAGTTCAGTGCAGACTGAAGTTCATCCAGAGAGATCATGTGTGCTGGAAATCGATGAGATGCAAGGAGAAGTAGAAGGATCTGACTATGGTTCAGACAGCAAACTTGGCAGGGTTTGCTGATATAGAAAAAGAGGAAGTTAAACTATGTTTTTAAGCAACCAGATGGAAGATTGATGTTCTTGACTAGGGAGAACTGGAGAAGAGAGGGCTTGGTGGAGAGAGCATAGTGGACTATAGAGGAAACCTCCCTTCGATTATGTCTAACATATGGATGAGGTTACACCCAGGTATTAGTTGGAGGTTCTGGGAATGGAGAAATTAGTTCTTGATTTCAAGATCCGGGACTTCTGATTTGCCGATTCTTTAAAAGCTACAGTTATTTGTTCAGTAACTTTGTGGTTATTATTGTTCTGTTTTCCGAATCATTTCTTTGCAGTGATCTTTTTACCAAGAGGCCAGACCTATATGTCTACACTAAAATGACCTAACTTCCTTGGTCATCCTTAAGTTTGCTCATCCTTCTGACCCTCAAGTACCTACCCAGCTGCTACCCATGACTTGTGGTTGCAGAAGATTGATTCTTTTATTCTTTAATGAGTATTCTCTACCTTGTCTCTTCACTCCCACTGCTTTTGTGTCCCTTGTCTGGGAAGGCTTCTGGTTCTCTGAAAGCTTCTGTCCTTGGTGATGGGTCCCCTTTCTGGAATCCAAACCCAATAGTCAATTTTCTATCACTCTTACTCCATTTCTATAAAGGCAATAGAGTTATTATTGGTCTCTTAGGATTCTGATGAAATTGAGATATTTAAATGAGCCTTCAATATATGCAGATTATTATATTCAATATTGTTGCTGTCAAAACAGATTTTGCTGTCCATTTTTTTTCAAAATAGTGCAATTAAAACATAATGCTATTAAGATCTTCACTTAGAAGGAAGTAATCATGGATTTGTATTTACCTTGATGTAATATTACTTTGGTTACCTCACCTTAGCAAAAGGGAATTTAAAGAAGAATATTTAGGACTCTTTAAGAATTGACAGCACCTGGAAGACAGGTCTCAGGGAAGACGATGTAAAGTAGAAAGCTCAGTAACTATCCTGAAGCATATTGGGTTTCTTCTGAAACTGTTGCTGCGCCATAATAAATATTTCAAGGGTATTTGCTTGTCCTAGGTCAACTTCCAAAATTCTGGATGAGAGAACTTCTTGGCTAAGTTCTTCTGGGGTACAGGACAGAGAGATACAAGTCTTTTGGTTACCTTCAACCTTATAGGAAAAGGGCAAGTCATTGCTACTAAGAAAGAGTGTTATTGAAGAGCATGGAACAGATACCAGATTACTAAAAATATAAGTACTACTGTAACTTCTTAGAGACAAGTGCCTTCTCGTCTAATAAATGAACAGTCCTTTGGAAATTTACATATATATGTAAATGTATACAGATGTAAGTATACATGTACATTTGCATATGTACGTTTTATATATAGTATATGTGTTACATTTATATATGTTATATATAAATCCTGGACTTTGAAGTTTGAAAGACAGGAGTTTGAGTCTTAGGTCTTATATTTATTACTAATAAACATTATTGCACTACTGCAAGATTTTAATGGAATCACACCAATAAAATACTAATACAGTATTTGGAAAAGGTTCAATAAACATAGGTAATGTTTATCAGTGTTATCATTAATATAAATATGACACAAGCTGTTTTTCTCCTCAATCTAAGAAATGTGAGATATACATAATTTGTTTTAGATCACAGAACAGCTTAGCCCCAACATTAAAAAACAAACAAATAAAAAAATCAAGACCACTCATTATGAATCTACTATCCTTGCCGACATATTTGTTCAAATATGTAGAACTCATTTTTTAATAAATACATTTATTTTTTAAAGAACAAAATACCTGAAATACAATTCAAAGCATGGCTTATAGTGCAATAGTTCATTTCACTATAATAACTCCTTCTCCTCTAATACAGTCAGTATTATAAAATACTGTTCTCACAGTCTCCCAAGCTAATCAATGTTCAGAAAGATGCACCCACCATTATTAATCAACAAAAGTTTCTGTCAATCTCAGCCCTCAAATGTTAAATTGTATTCTCTCCAGCAAGCCACAAAGCCCTTTTTGATATTAAAATATCTTTAATCTCATCAATGGTCTATTGCACAGTCCATTCCTTTAAGCTATTAATCTCATTATATAACCTCCCTGGCCAAGTCACTCACTTTAAAAGGACTTCCCTTTTGCCATCATTGTAAAGACCAAAGGAAAAGAAGATAGCTCTTTCCAGGCCTCAAAAGGGAAGGAAGTGATCTATTCTTTATTACACTTTATTATGTCCTTTTGAAAATCTTATCATGTATTAGCAGTAATATTCATGACACTGGAGTACACTTACAATAGTCAGCTCTCATGGTTATCAAAAAGCTTCACTTTAGCATTTAATCAACTCTAAAAGCCATTCATTGCTTTGGAAATTCCCAGTGCAACGAACATTATCCATAAGCATTTTTTTTTTTTTTTTCATAGAGAAGCAAGATGGCATAGAGGTTGGAATATAACTCTAGTAGGGACTTACTCGATTTTTAAAAGGGCATTTTAATTTCATAATACCTTCTCCAAGGAGTCTGCTGAGTGGTCATTCAATCTACCAAATTCAGAAAAAATTTAAAAGCATGTCTTGCTTTCTGTATTGAGTGTTCCTTTCAGGAAACAAGCAGGTGTACAGGGGGGGAGGGGGTAGCTTCCAGAAAAGCACCATGAGAAGGATGGAATTATGTAGTTGTAGTGGAAGTTTCTTCCTCATGTGGTGGATATTCACACATGAAAAGTTCTGTCAAATCCAAACTACTTCTTTCTATGGCAATAGCACCACTGTTCTTCCTAATGGGATAGCTTCTTAGAAGTATGCTCATTAAATCTAGGTTAAGAGATTTGAATTTCTGAAAGAGAATGAAGCCCTTGAACTTCTACTTCCATCCCTCTTATCTTGAAAAATATTATCTCTGAGGGCCTTGAGGAGCAATTAAGCTATTACCATCATCTCATTATTATTACTGTATTATTATTAGCCTGATAAAAGTAAGGGCTCAATCAATGTTTCTGATAAAATAAAAGCTGTTTGTCAGCTCAGAGCTAACAACACTGGAGGAAAAGGATCCTCTGGTCTCTAAGCAACTCAGCCCAAATCCAGAGATTTGTATTTTTAATTTTTTTTTATTTATTATACGTGATACCTAGGATGCATTTGACACTTGATTAAATCTATGCTTAACCCTTTTATTTCCTATTTGTGCTACTTCATTTGTGGCCACTCACTACCTACTTTACTAGCTCCTAGTCCTTCTGAAATTTATTTTATGGAGGCTCACCAACCTCACAGCTTCAAAAACAACAAAAATGAGAAAAACTGTTCTTTCTCGGCATATGTCAAATACTGGTTTTATGCCTGAACTCTAGTCTGACATTCTAACACTATTTTGAAACTCATGCTAGGAATTCCTACAAGAACGCCCCATTATCACTTCATGTACAACATGACATGTGCATGTACACAGCCATTTTTTTCATGTATGTGTATTTATCTCTTTTTTATCATAAGATCCTGGAGAGAAGGGATAATGTCTCTTGCTCCATTTATTCCATTATAGTTTCTTATTATTTCAACATTATAGCTATTGTTTAAAGATATGGTATGGGGTGCCTGGGTGGCTGAGTTGGTTAGGCAGCTGACTCTTGATTTTGTCTCATGTCATGATCTCAGGATTCTAGGATTGAGTCCCATGTCGGGCTCCATGCTGAGTGGGGAGTCTGTTGAGGATTTTCTCTCCCTCTTCCTTTGCTCTTTCCCACTTCATGTGCTTGCATTTTCTCTCTCTAAGTAAATAAATCCTTTAAAAAAGATAAGATATACTCACAATGAGCGAAGTTACTTAGTTTAAAATAAGCTTCTGTGGTGTGCTTTGAGGTTTTTTTTTTTTTTAATTTTCCTTTACAATAATCTCTATCATTGTCTTCTAAGAGCTAATACAGATAAATACATAGGTAGCTGCCAAAGATCCTTGAACTTTATTACAAAGTGCTTGATTATCTTATTCAGTGCTACAACAGAGTGACAGCACTCTGTCACTCTGTTGTAGCACTGGCAATTTTTATTGTCACTCTGGCAATTTTTTATTACCTACATTAAAGCTGAAGAAATGAAGGCTCAGACCTATTAAGCTACTTGCCCAAGATGGCACAGCTAATGAGTGGCAAGGTCAAGGATCAAAGCCAAGTCTGACTGACTCCGGAATTTTACAGCCTGGCAACTTTTCAAGGAGACAGACAGCAAGGCTTAAGAGGGAGTGTGGTATGGTAAATGCATAGACTCAAACCTAAAGGGAACACATCAGATGGACTAATAATATTCACAGAATATGGACGGTGTGTTCATCAGAACTGGTAACAGATGCGACGGAGGGGCTTCCTTGATATGTTGACATTGGATGTGGTCCAAGTGCCGGCCTTTTGCTGGAGGATAGGCACATTGAAGTGGCTCAGGCTGAATTTCTCCAGCACTATGGGATGAGTATTCAGAGTCAAAATTAATATTTAGAGAAAATAAAGACATGTATTGTTTTTACATATACGGTTACATTTGGAAGGGTGAAGTTTTTATATTTTCCCCTTTATTACAGCTTTAAATCATAAAAGTTAATTTTTTAAAAGATTTTATTTATTTATTTGACAGAGAAAGAGATCACAAGTAGGCAGAGAGGCAGGCAGAGAGAGAGGAGGAAGCAGGTTCCCTGATGAGCAGAGAGCCTGATGCAGGACTCCATTCCAGGACCCTGGGATCATGACTTGAGCCGAAGGCAGAAGTTTTAACCCACTGAGCCATCCAGGTACCCCAAAAGTTAATTTTCATATAGTCTCTAAATTTGCAACAGTATTGCAAAATTATTGTTTATGTTAAAATTTGCAAATGCAGAGCCTTAATTTAAAATAAAAGAAAAATTTTCTTCTTGTTGTCTTACCATTTTGCTTTTCTGTGATAGTGGCTGACAAGCAAAAATCAGGAGCTGTGTTCTCTAAAGAAGGTAGACATGCAAGCATTAACCTCACTTGAATTTGAGTGATTTGATGGTTGAATTTCCCAACAGTAAAGTTGCACCTAAAATTGATCACCTTCAGTGTCATCAACAGATGTCCCTAAAACCGTTAGCAACTAATGGATTGTTTAAAGGACCTTAATAGCTCATTTGTCTAGTCAAAACCCCATCAACTCAACCTTTGAAAACCGTACTTTGCTGTCATTAGAAAATTGAGTCCATTGTCCTTTAATTTTGAAATGACATGTATTTCAAATCAATTAAAGGCAGAAAGACCAATTATCTGGTGAATCTGTGACAACCAGAGTGTTTTGAATAGCTGATGAAAAAGATAGCTACATTACAGCAGGCTGTGTACTGATGAGTCAGGTAGAGGGAACAAGGGGGAAAAAAAAGATGTATGTAATCTTAATATAAATATGTTAGTTCCCAAAGGGCTATTAAGTAAGATGTGTGTCTTCTTCAAATGGCTCCCAGTGGTTTTAAATAATGAAACCTTATATTTAAAGGCTTCTATCTTTTCTAGACCTCTTTGAAGGGTTTGGAAATAGTCATCACTTAAAAGTTCTTCATTATATCTTCCTATTAAACACTTTTATATATTTTTTTCTCATCTTCCAACAGCCATGTTTATAATCTACAATTTGTCGTGTAATTGAAACAGAACAAATTTCATGTATAAAAATTGTTAGCAAAAAAAAAATGAGGTGTTCTCCCCTCATGTTCCTATATTATCTATAATGATAACATCTGATCCAAATTATGGTCCGATAAATGCACACAGCCATGCAGATTTTCAGCATGCAATTTTTCAAAAGGCTATAGTCATGGGATGTTAATGTACTTTTAATTGTCATAGCATTGCTGAAAATAAAGCCAAAATTAGCATGTTACAAATAATGGCTTTGGTATTACTCATGAAAACAGTTACATAAATAAAAAATATGTGGTGAGGAAGCCTATCTGGACATATATGATGCTCCAATGACTTTAGACAGTCTTGATTTTTATTTTCATTCATACTGACCTCATTTAACATATTCTGTTGGGGCCAAAAAACCCACAAAATTTTTGCTTTTATTCTGTAAGGGAATGCTTTACTGAATAAAGGGGTTTTCCCCATTTTTAAAAATTACTTAAAAAAATATATGTTAAAGTACAATTTAGAAACAGGGCAGTCCCTTTTAATGTAGAGTTACGCAGGTTTTGGCAAATACATATGGTTGTGTAACATTCTTAAACAAGATAAAAGATAGAGAACACTTTCATTACACCACAAATTATCTTCAAGTCACTTTCTAGTTAACCCTCACTCTCACCCTCAGTCTCCAGCAGCACAGATCTGTGATCTGTCAGTTAAGTTTTTTCCAGCTGGCATTATCAATGGAATTATTCAGTATTTAGCATCTGGAGTCTGACTTCTTTCACAATGCATAATGCATTTTAGAATCCTCTCTGTTGTGTGTACCAGTAGTTCATTCCTCTTTATTGCTGAATAGCATTCCCTTTTATGGATGCTTGTTCATCCATTCCTCAGTGGAGGGACAGTTAGGTTATTTCCGGATAGGGGCAGTTATGAAATCAGCTGCTTGAAATATTCAAATAGAGGTTTTTGTGGGAGCATAGGTTTTAATTTTTCTAGGGCCTATACCTAGAAGAAAGATTGTTGGGTCATTTGGTAAGTATGTTTAATTTTATGAGACTGCCAAGCTGTTTCCAAAGTAGCTGCACAGTCTGTCATTTCATGCAAGCAACATGTGAGAGTTTCAGTAGCTCTGCTTCTTTGCTATGACTGGGTGCTGTCTGATAGGTCTGCCGTGCTATCTAGTTGGAGTTTCCATTTGCATTTTCCTAATGGCTAATGATGTTGGGCTTCTTTTCATGAGCTGATTTGTCATTCTTTAGTGGGGTATGGTTGTATCTTTCTTAAAGAAATCTTTATTTTTTCTTTTTCTTCCTTTTTTCTGTTTTGGTTTTTAGTTTTCTTACATATATATATATATATATATATATATATATACTGATATATATATATGAGATAGATAGATAGATAGATGAAAACCTTAAGGGCTACTGCTCAAGCAGTATTTCATGTATATATAATATTATATATTAGTGTGTATATATATATGTATATGTAAAAATTCTCTACATATATGTGCTTTATGTTATGTACTTTGAATATATTTCTTTCAGTCTGTCACCTTCCTTTTTTCTTAACAGTGTCTTTCAAAGAGCCAATGTCCTTAATTTTGATGAAGTTCCAATTTATTACTTTTTTTTCTTTTAAGATTCATTCTTTTGGTGTTGTATCAATAAATTTCGTCTAACCCAGGCCCACAATGATTTTCTTTTGTGTTTTTTTTTCTAGGTGTTTTATGGTTTTGGGAATTGCATTTAGGTCTATGATTGATTCTGAATGAATTTTTTTGTGTGGTTTGAGGTAAGAGTAACAATTCACTCTTTTACCTATGGACATACACGCAGCCTATCAGCATTTATTGAAAAGACTGTCCTTTCTCCATTGAATTGCCATCATACCTTTGTAAAAACTCAATTGCCCATATGTGTGTGGGTTTATTCTAGATCCTCAGCTCTGTTTCATGATCACGTTTCCGTCATTTCTCAAATAACATACCATCTTGATTTCTAGAGGTTTATAGTAAGTCTTGAATTCATTCAGTGTGAGTTCTTAAACTTTGCTTTTCTTTTTTGGTTATTCTAGATCCTTTGCATTTTTATGTACATTTTAGAGTCACCTTATTAATTTCGCCACAAAAAAACTTTAAATTTAAATTGGAATTTTATTGCGTCTTTAAAATAGTTTACAAAGAATTGTCAACAATATTGAGTCTTCCAATTTATAAGTATGGTAAATCTTTCCTTTTTTTTTTTTTTAGATCTTTTCTTTTTCTTTAGTGTTTTGTAGTTTCCAGTGGCTAGGTCTTACATATATTTTAATAAATTTATGTACAAGTATTTCTTCTATTTTTGCTTCTACTCTAAATGGGACTTTACAGTTTTGATTTCCTGGGGTGCCTGGGTAGCTTATTTGGTTAAGCGTCTGCCTTCGGCCCGGGTCATGATCCCAAGGTCCTGGGATTGAGTTCCATATCATCATCGTCATTGGGCTCCTTGCTCAGCAGGAAATCTCCCTCCGCCTGATGCTCCCCCTGCTCGTGTCCTCTCTCTCCTCTCTGACGTATAAATAAATAAAATCTTCAATAAATTATTAACTTCATGAGTATACAATTGCTGTGGAATGTCATTGTTATCTTCTTAATGTTTGTAGGGTCTGTACTGAAGTGATGACCCCTCTTTCTAAAATTGGTACTTTGTGTCTCCTTTCTCTCTTGCCTTTTTTCTTTCCTTTCTCATTTCTCTCTTTCTCTCTCTCTCTCTCACACACACACACACACTCCTTAACACATACACACCTTAACACACACACACTGTATCTTTTTGGTCAGCATGGCTAGAAGCTTATCACATTTTATTAATCTCCACCAAAAGCCCGCTTTTAATTTTGTTGATTTTATTATTTTCCTGTTCTATAGATTACTAACATTTGATTGCTTTTTTTCCTTCTTGGTTTGAACTTTACTTGCTCTCCTTTTTCTAATTCTATAAGCTTAGATAATTCCCTTGCAATCTTCCTTCTTTTTGAATATAAACATATAATACAATAAATTTCCATCTAAATACTGAAGTTTTTCATATATATTTAGTTATTCATATATTGAATATTGAAGTTTTTCATATATATTTAGTTATTCAGTTAAACATATTCTCTAATTGGAATTTTTCTGTCCAACCATGAGTTATTTAGAAAAGTTGTTTAATTTCCAAGACTATGGAGACTTTGCAAATATCTTTTTCACATTGATACCTAGTTTATATTGTTATGGGTTAAGAAGCTATATGGTATAATTCTTTTAAAATTATTAAAGTTTATTTTATGTTTCCTGATATGACCTATCTTGGTAAAAGTAACACACGTGATTGAAAGAATTTGTGTGTTTTTTAATTTGGTGGAATGTTTCATAAATCACAATTAAGTCAAATTATTAATATTGTTTTCAGGTCCATTTAACCCATAGTGATTTTCACCACAGTTTTGTCATTCATTGAAATAGGTATGATAAATTCTTCAACTGTAATTGTGGATTTGCCTGTTTCTCTTTTTAGCTCTATCAGTTTTCCTTCATCTGATTTGATATTCATCCATTAGGTACATAGCCACTAGGATTGTTATCAGTCCTGTGAACTGATGCCTCTGTCATTATTCAGTTTCCTTATGTATCATGTGCAATAGTCCTTGTTCAGAATCTTCGTTTTCTGATATAAATATAGTCACTCCACCTTACTTTTGGAAAAATATCTTTTACCTCTCCTTTCCTTTAACCTATCAATGTCTTTCGGATTTACATGTTTTGCACTGTTTTGTTATTTAGACAGCTTGTAGGTGGACCTTAATTTGTCATTTAGTTGGGTAATCTGTCTTTTAAAATAAATGTGTCTTTATATCACTCACATTTACTGATGCTGAAATCTTATTTATTTCTAATTATTCCATATATTTTTGCTTCATTTTTAGTCTTGCCATTCACTGAATATTTTGGGGTGGAATATTTTTTATAAGTCCCTTTTATTGCCACTTTTGTCTAATCATGTATACTTATTGTTAAAAAAAATTAGGTTATTTCCCTAGACTTCGCCATTCATATCTTCTTTTAAGTTTTTTTCTTTGTATGTTTGTTTACTTTTTAGTATTTCTACACCCAGTGTGAGGCTTGAATTCAGACCCTGAAATCAAGAGTCACACATTCTTCTGACTGATTATAAATACATTCTCTCTCTCTCTCTCTCTCTCTCTCTCTCTCTATATATATATATATATATATATATATATATTTAGCCAAGGCTAGATTGCCATTAATCTTTAAATTACTTTTTTTGTTAGGCTGTGAACACGAGTAGTGGAGGGAATCTCTCCTATTCTCGTCCAATTCCAATCTTAGGAAAGTATGATGCCTCAGGTTTTCAGGAATGAAGATTTCTCAGTGATAGTGCTCTTCTGTCATTAGTAGAGATATCATGGTCTGGGCTCATGATGTATTTCTGCCCCTACTCCAGGAGTAGAAGGATAGTTGTTGTTGTTGTTGTTGTTATAAATTAAATTAAATTTTATGTTTTATTCCTCTTCCCTTTCCTTGTATATGTCCTGAGGGTGATGGTATTTATTATGGTTCCCTTAGAAGCTTTAGGCTTCTATTCTATGGGAGATACAAGAGAAGGATCCCTGTAGGAATTTGTATGTTTCCCACACTACCTATTTTTTTCCTCTCTCCCAGGCTTGCATTGCAAGCAGGACTTCCTCTACTCTCTTATCCTCTAACCAGTCTTTCTTGTAAGCCTATAGTAAAGTCTATGGAAAAGGACCTTCAAGTGGGTATCTGTTTGCATCCCAAGTTTCTATACTTGTGAACTGTCACACTCAGCCTTGAGCAGTTTGTTTAAAATTTCAGCCGGATTCTTATTGCTGGCATGTCTGGCATTTGGCCTATGCTACAGGTAAGCCAGTGCTCCCGTCCGTTTTCACCTTGGAGAGTCCTATCTTTCAAATTTTGGGTTATTTGATTGTCATGTAGTCTCAGGTACCTGACAGATTCAATAAAAGACATACTCCTTAAAATTAACCAGGTGTTTTGGGTTAATATTATGGTAGAAATGATACTTTTTCCAGCTTTCTACAACCAAGCCAAAGCCAGTAGTGACAATTGAATGTAATTATGAGTAAGATCTAAGTTAGAAATATGAAGGAAGTAACAAATATGTCAAGACAATGGGAAGAGTTGTTTCATTTTATTTAGTTATTTTGGGTTATTTTGTGTATGTGTATCTGTTTCTGAGTGTACATGTGAATGAGCATATGAGTATCTACATGTGAAATGTAGAAAACATTTGGACTTACAAAATCAGAAAATAATGATATCCTTTTATTATGAAAGGGAGGCAGCTCAATGATTGTCTTTCATCTGACTTGGCAAAGATCCAGTTTACACACCAGGACAATAATTTCCTTAAAATACGAAAACAGGGGATTTCAGTATATGACAGTGAATAATTGTAGTCAGTAGGAACCTGAGTTCCTGGGAATTTTAAATGAAAATCACTATGAAAATCCTAATCTCATTATTCATAATGCACCATTTACTGATATGTTTAGGTGGCTTCTGTGTTTTGAGTATTGTGTGTTTTTACCCTCCTACTTTTTTCAAAAGGAAGTCTACTTGGTTGTTCTGAGGAACTCTGTATAAAATTTTCATTAGAGAATATGCATAGCATTTTCCAAAATGGGTCTTTGCTTTAAATATTTAATAATATTTTTAAAGACTGAAATACTGGAAAAATTAAAGCACTTCTATTATAATAATGAAAGATTATATGTTCTGATTATGTTGAAAAGACTGATGACAGGAATGATTTGGGGCACACATGTTGAGCCTGTTTTCCTGACATGGGTGGTTCTAATAAAAAATATTTAAATCTGAACCTTCTGGTTTTTATTCCAGAAATGGAAAGAAATATCAGAATTAAATAGCTTGTACTCCCTCCCTTTGTTATATAATACAAGATGTATATAATGGGGCACAGCTTGGATTGGAATTTTGTCTGTTAATAAAAGCACAACCTCATTTTTCCAAGAGAAAATATACATAATAGGGTAAAAAAGAGCTATGTTATACACTGAAAATACGGATACTGATGAAAAAAATAAAGCCTCTTTCTCTCTACTCTTATAAAAAACTTTTCATTGAAGTATAATCAACATCCAGAAAGGATCACAGGAGTGTACAGCTTGATGAATTTTCATAGCTAAATAGCCTAGTCTAATCAGCTCTGAGGTAAAACCTAAAACCAAACACACATATAACGCACGTTATTACCAATACTACTGAAGCTGCTTTCTCTTCCTTCCAGCTTCTATTTCTATGAGAATAACTGCTACCCTGAGTTCTAACAGAATAAATTAATTTTGTGTGCTTTTGTACTTCATATTAATGGAACATTGGTGGATGTATTCCCTCTGACTCCACATTGCATGTTACATTTATTCATCCTGTTGTATGTAGTTGAAAATCATCCATTCTCCTTGGTGTAGTCTGGCATTTCATTTTGTGAATATAGCATACTTTATCCAATAATAGAAATTTGGGTAATCAACAGTTTGGGGGGGATTATGGTAATGCTGTTTTGAATATTCTAATGCATATATTTGGCAAACAGGCATGATGTGTTAAGTATAAGGCTAGGGGTATAGTTACTGGGTCATCAGGTATGCATGCTTGTAGCTTTGGTGGATTCTCCTATGCAGACTTATGAAGTGGTTTTATCCATTTGTGCTCCCACTGGCAGGTTATGAGAATTCTAAGTACTCCATATCTTTACTAACACTTGACATTTTCTATCATATTTACTTTAATGGGCGGTATTCTATTTTATGGTAGTTTATACTTTCCTGATACACATTGAAGATAAATATCTTTACATATATTTATTGATAATTTGGATATCCTCTCTTGTTAAACGCCTCTCAAGTCTTTCATCCATCTGTTGGTATTTTAAAATAGCTGCAATTTTTTTGTTGTTGTTGTTACTGATTTGTTAGGTAACTTGATATATTCCAGAAACTACTCCTTTGTAATTTGTGTATAGAGAATAACTTCTTTCATCCTGTGAACTTTCCATACTATAAAGAGTGACTTCTGATAAACAGAAGTTTTTAAGTTCTTAAGATCATCTAATTTATTACTATTTTTTCTTTTATGAGAAGCTTTTTTTGAGTCCCACTTAAGAATCTTTCCTTATTACCTAATAATTTTTTTTCTATTTATTTACCTAAAGGTTTTATTGATTTATCTTTTACATGTAGATGTGCTATTGATCTGTTTTGATTTTTGGTTAGATATGAAGTAGAAGTCCATACTCATTTTTATAAAATGGACCTAACATCATTTATTAAAAAGATTATTCATATCTTAAAGCATTGGGGTCACCTTTGTCACAAGTGAGTTGAGTACTTTTGTGTGGGTCTATTTTTTAACTCTCTGCTCTATTCAAATGGAAGATTTGTCTCTTTTTGCATCAGTGTTACATTTTCCACATTACTACAACTTTGTCTTGGCTATTGTTAAATGGAGTAAGCTTTTCAGTTATGTTTGACTTCTTCAAGATTGCCTTGGCTTACGCTTTATTTCCATCTGAATTTTGGAATCTAGTTGTCCATTTACACACACATATATACTCACAGCATTGCTGGTATTTTAATTGCAATTGCATGAAATTTATAGATTAATTAGGGCAGAGGAGATACTTTAATAACTGAATTTCCAATCCATGAACCTGTATACCGACTTACTCATATCTGCTTTAATTTTTTTTAATTTTATTTAAATCAAGTTAGTTAACATAGAGTATATCGTTAGTTTCAGGGGTAGAATTTAGTCATTCAGCAGTTGCATTTAATACCAAGTGCTCGTTACATTAAGTGTCCTCTTGAATGCCCATCACACAATTACCCCTTTACCTACCTCCCCTCCAGCAACTTTCAGCTTCCCTATAGTGAGAAGTCTTTTATGGTTTGCCTCCATCTCTGTTTTTATCCCATTTTATTTTTCTTTCTCATACCCTATGTTCATCTGTTTGGTTAATTACATTCCACATATGAGTGAAATCATATGGTTAATTGCCTTTCTTTGACTGACTTATTTCTCTTAGCATAATACCCTCTAGTTCTATCCATGATGTCACAAATGGCAAGAATTCATTCTTTTTGATGGCTGAGTAATATTCCATCATGTGTGTGTATATGTGTGTGTACACATATATATTATATGTATAAATAAATCACATTGGTATATTTTGGATAAATACCTTGTAGTAGTACAATTTCTGGGTAATAGGGGTAGTTCTGTTATTAACTTTTTGAGGAACCTCTAAACTGTTTTCCAGTGCGGCTGCACAAACTTGCATTCCTACCAAAAGTGTAAGACAGTTTGCCTTTCTCTGAATCCCAACCAACAACTGTTGTTTCCTGAGTTGTTAATTTTAGCCATTCTGACAAGTATGAGGTAATATCTCAATGTAGTTTTGAGTTGTATTTCCCTACTGAGGAGTGATGTTGAATATCTATTCATGTGTCTGTTAGACATCTGTGTGTCTTCTTTGGGGGAATGTCTGTTCATGTCGTTACCAAAAAATTGTTAGAACTGATAGAGGAATTCAACAAAGTCACAGGATATAATATCAGTGCACAGAAGTCAGTTGCATTTCTATACACCAATAACGAAGCAGCAGAAAGAGAAATCAAGGAATTGATCCCATTTACAATTGCACCAAAAGCCATGGATACCTTAGAATAAACCTAACTAAAGAGGTAAAAGGTCTGTACTCTGAAAACTATAGAACACTTATGAATGAAATTGAGAAAGACAGAGAGAAATAGCAAAACATTTCATCTTAATGGGTTGGAAGAACAAATATTGCTACGGTGTCTGTACTACCCGAAGGAAGCTACACATTCAATGCAATCCCTATCAAAATAACACCAGCATTTTTCACAGAGCTGGAACAAACATATCTTCTTTAATTTCTTTTATGCTTTTTGGAGCTTTTATTCTAGAGCTATTTTGTTCACCTCTTTTGTTAGACATATTTAAACATTTGATACATTTTGTTGCTAAGGTTATTAACCTTTTTAAATTTCAATTTTACATGTTTTTTTAAACATATAGAAATACAATTTATATGGTGACTCTATACATGCCTCCTTGTTGAAGTCATTTATTCTAAGAATGTTTAGAGTCTTCTGAATTTTTAATATGAACAATTATCTTGTCTTCAGATGATGCCAGTGCTTTTCTTTTATCTAAAAATTAGTGTTTCTTTGTCAATTTTTCTGCCTTATTGGTTGGTTACAGAGTGAATAAAATGTTGAATAGAAGTGAGGATAGTTGCATCATTGTCTCATTCCCAAATCTAGAGATACAGTTTACAGTAATTGAGTGTGATGATTGCATTTATATTTTCTATAGCCTTCCTTTCGTTTGCTTAATATTTTCATTCAAGCAGGAAATATGTAAATGCTTACTGTATCCATTAGTTCAAAGGTGAAAAAAGGAAAGGAATAGTAGGTCAGGAGAAAATGGACCAAGGGAGTATAACAGTTTATATCACTAGTTCTTATCCTGCCTGTCTAAAACATAAGAATGTTTAATGAAAACAGGAAGGCAGAGAAAGAATTCAAAGAGGAGAAGAATTCCTAGTAGTCACTGACATCCTTTCAGAACTGCAGTGTTATGGAGTGTAAACAAAGATAACGAAGAAGACTGCCTTCTGTGACTTCCCCATATCTAAAAATTTCACTTTTGAAGTAGCATCTATAATGGTTAAAAAATTTAATCAAGAATATATTATAAAGAGATTCCATACTTTAAATGGTCTGTGTCTGTTATGATGTGAGAACATTCTCTAAATCCCATATTTTTAAAAGACTTTCATATATGTATTTATTTGAGAGAGAGAGAAAGGCAGAGGGAGCAAGAGAGAATCTCAAACAGATTCCCCACTGCATGCAGACTGACTTGATGCTTGATCCCATGACCATGAGATCATGCCCTGAGCCGAAATCACGAGTCCAGTGTTCAACCAACTGAGCTGTCCAGGACCCCCTAAACCCATAGTTTATTTAATTTTACTTTTTTATGTATCACCCATTGAAACTTTAAAGCATGTACTAATATCTGGAGATTTTGTTTATCTTCTCAAGGCTTAATTAATTAAACCAAAATTTGAATGCCATATATTCATTAGAAAACTACAGAATTCTTTGGTAATTAGGGTATGATCCATGGATTATATTATGGTATAACCCAAAGATGCATATATATAAAATATATAAAATAGTTATTAAAATATATTAGGTTCAAAAAACTGTTATGGTAGGGAGATATGAATACAAAGATAAGAAAGCATATCAGGTGACTGGTAGATATGAATACAAAGATAAGAAAGCATATCAGGTGACTATTTATCAGGAGCTTACTTTGTGACATACACATCATAACATAATTTCATCAGATTGTCGAGGCATTGTCACAAAGGATTCATGCAATGTTGTGCTAGTAAGTATTTAACAAGTGGCTTTCTGGGAACAAAACCGCAAAGTTGTAACATCCACCAATTACCATAGGGAAAACTCTTTCTATAGCCAATTAAAATATGCCAGTGGCTTAACAACTTTCCCACAAATTCTTGAAAATTTAAAAATTGTTTCTTTCAAGTCTTAAGTTGGCTTTAGTACATCACTTGATTTAAGGAGTAACAAAAATCTGCAAAGGAAGAGAAAGTATTAACTTAGGGTAAGGCCCAAGAATAGAACATAGGATTTTGTTCCTGGATCTGATTATAAATTGTATTTTAGAAATGTCATGTGATGTAGTAGGAAGTGGTATGGCAGATCTTAAAGAAAAAGCCACATGAGATTAAAAATAGTTAACATATCTTTACCAGAACTGGGTCTTTTTTCAAGGATTAGATGATATTGAAGATATTTGGGATATAAAGTTTTAGACTGGAGTTTTTTTTTTCCATTATGTTGAGTTTCATTAATTAATAAAACTCCTTTGGGAAGAATTAAGATATTAATTCTAAGCTTCTGACCTATAACAACTCTAAAATATAACCTGGCCAAAGATTTTTTTCTGAAATAAGTTTATCAAAATAAATATTTGCTAGCCTAAGAGAGAAGTGTTGAAACAAACACTTTCATTTAATAACTACCTGCTCTGGATGTAGTAGCAAAATGACAGGCTTTTCCAGTAACATAGGAAATCAGATGTATATTTTTTCTTGTTGTTCTTAGTTATGTAATGGCTATAAAGTGTAATATCAACTAGTGGAAAAATAGAGTAACAATGGAAACCATAACGGGAACCTAATACAATAAGGCGGTAGGGTAGGGAATAAGTTGGTTATCCAGTTAATACATTTTATTCACTCTTTTTTTTTTTCTAATCTACATTGTGGGCTTAATATATGCTAAGCAAAATGAAAAGAGTTAAGCAAAATGAAAAGAGTGATGAAGAAAAGGAGATTGTTCTTGTAGTCATAATATCTGGAGTCCAGTCTTTTAAGAGAAGGGAAAATTAAAAAAAAATGCACAAGTAAATATATACTTTCAAAATATATAAAATATTAAAAACATGTGAAAGATGTTTTAGTTGAATGTAACATGGGACCTTATGTATTCAGTGGCTCCAAAAATACTTTTCTAGGAAAGGGTCTTTTGAATTGATACCAGAAGGATGTGTAAGATTTAAGTAAATAAAGAATGGTGGTGGGGCAGCCCAAGCATAGATAATGGCACTTGAAGGCCACGAAGGCAAAAAGGAACATGATGTTATTTCAGAAAGTCATTGTGGTAGGAACAAAAGAAGGAAAGGAGAAAGAAGCAGGACATGAGTTTGGAAAGGTGAGCAAGGATTTGTTTTTTTTGGTCTTTTTGTTCATTTCTTTTTGTTTTGTAATACATGTAATTAAACTTGAACCTTACCCCAAGAGCTATGAGTAGTCCTTTAAGGGTAAGGCAATGGAAACTATGAGGAAAATACATTCATCTATGTTCCAGATTCCCAATACAACCTACTCATAACTTTAGGAAAATCAATTTTTTTCCATTAGTCAGTTATTAAATTTGCTATTTAATGTAGATTTTGTAGATGGACCTTAAAGAGAATCCCAGTACCTTACTCTCCTGTTTAGGGTAAGGTAAGTAGTGGCTTACACTACTATTTGTAGTAAAAAAACCAACCAACCAACCAAACAAAAACAAACAAACAAACAAACAAAAAACCAACCAACCAGATAGCAAAAATGATCTATTTACTTGAAGTTTGGTTATGCCTTCAAGACTAGCTTGTAAGGATACCTACTACTCTCAATTTTGTCCCTTTTGTTGGTTTCCCCCCCTCCCAAAGAGCTCATGGCTAAGTAAAACAAGAACTAAGGCTGTAGATTTAATCTAGGATTTTTAAGAGCTAAAATGACAAGTTTAAGAGGATTTGGGATTAAGAGAACTTTCTTTGGCCCTATTAGGTGCTTCCTTTAAACAGATGCAGTCTGCCAGATAGATGTTACATACGGCATGAAGTGGGAGGAAGAATCTGTGTCTAGAGTTGACATCTACTGTTACTCACACTGGTAATGTTTGAACTCCTGAACACTAAGTCTTATAAAGTAGTCACTCATCCAGTATGTATTGACTTCCTACTGTGTGCCAGATGCTTAGAATTTATCAGTGAATAAATCAGAGCCAAATATCTCAGTCTTCACTGCATTCAAATATTAAGAGAGGGAGATGTATAATAAATAAGAAACATCCTAAGTAAATACAAACATATTGAGAATGATTAAATAACACACATTTCAGAGTATGATGGAAGATGTTAAGTGTTACAGAATAAAAAGAAAAATCAGAGTAAGGTGAATTGGAAGTTTTAGGAAAGAGAGGGGTGGGGAAGGATAGAGTATTAAATAAAGTTGTTAGGATGAATATTTTTGAAAAGATGAGATCTGATCCAGGAGTTGAGAGAGGTAAGGGAATGAGCAAAAACACTGTGTGGAGAAAGAATATTCTAGGAGTAAAGGACAACTAAAGCAAATGTCCTGAGGCAGAAGCATACTTGGTATATTCTTGGGCCTTTTAAGCTATTGTAGTGAATTTTGGCTTTACTCTCAGTGAAAGGAGGGTCCAAAGAAGGAAGGTTTTTTTGTTTTTGTTTTTGTTTTTTAATTGTTGTTCATTTGTGTTTTTGTTTGTTTGTTTTTAATACAACATTCTGGCTGTCCTACTGATAAGACTTTAGAAAAGTAAGGATAAAGTCAGGGAAAATGTTGCAGCAACCAAAGTAAGAGATCATGGTAAGAGATGGTATCCCAGAACAAATGTTATAATAATTGAAGAAATAGAATCTGGATATATTTCGAAAGGAGAGCTGAAAGTATTTGTGTTTTGGATCCTTGACACCAAGAGAGGTGTCAAGGATGACATGTTGTTTTTCTCTGAACAACTGGAGAGTTGCTCTTAACTCAGATGAGGAAAGTTATTAGTGGAACAGATTTTGAGAAAAGATTATCAGGATATGAAACATCCCAGTAGAAGTATGAAGGCAGTTAGATATATATTTGGGATTTAGAAGAAAGATCTGAATTGGCGATATTATTTTGGAAGTCATTAACATAAATATTATTTAAAGCCATTAAACTAAATACAGGCATTAAGGGAGTGAGTATAGATAGAAGAGAAGAGAGTAAAATACTGAACTTGAGGCAATTCAATATTGAGAGTTTGGGGAGAAAAATGAGAAAGCAGACAGGATATTGAGAAGGAGTGACCACAGAGGAAGTTAGAAAACCAAAAGTGTGTAGTATCTTGGTATCAAAGTTAGTTATTTGAGAAGTGAGTAACCAACTATGCTAACTATTGCTGATGAGGCAACTGAAATGGTTGAAATATAACCATTGGATTTAACAATCTGGGTCATTATTGACCCTAAGAAGAGCAGCTTCAGGGTAAAGGCTGGACTTCTGTGGGTTTGGGGATAACAGTAGGAGAGTTTCTGGAAACAGTATTAGAATTATATGGTGTTTTCATATAACAAGAAAATAATAACTATGGTAGTAGCTAGAAAGGGAAGAGAGAGCAATAAAGTAAGTTTTATGACAGGAAAATAATAGTATATCAATGTGTTGTGAGCAACAATACAATAAAAAAGGAAACACTGATGATTTGGAAGAAATAGGGGAGAATATAGCTGGAGGGAAATGCTTGGGAAGGTGAATGGCATTTAGCGTAGGAGTTGTAAAAAGACAGGATTAGATAGAAATATGGAAATCAATCTACAGGTAACAGAAAGGGAGAATACGATGTAGGTATAAAAGCTGCAAAGGTTGTTGGTAGGTTGTTGGCAATCTGTGAACATTCTCTTCTGATTGCTTTGGTTTTCTCTGTAAAATAAAAGGTCATCAGCTGAAAAAGGAAAAGAGAGAATGAATGTGGATTCTGAGGAGAGAATGTCATAAAAATAATTATTAAGGATCGTGAGACAATGTATGAACTGTGTTCTTCTAATGTGCTTGGTCTCAATTAGTGAGTCACCAGTAGAAGATCAATGGAAGAATAGAAAGGTCAGAAATTTGAGTCCCCCAGCTTCCTGCTCCCAGGCTGAAGGTTGGCAGGGGTCATGTTCCCATTGGGAAGCCTTTCCTATAGCTACAGGTCTGCCCAAAATTCAGTTATTGTTCCTTTATCTTACCACTTTCAGCCCAAAGATGGTGGTAATTTACCACTGTCTGGTAGTTCTGGAGTGCTTCATAATCCCCTGTTGTGTTGGTTTACTTAAAGAAAAAAATGTTCCCTATATTAAGTTTTCCGTTTTTTCTTCTTGTTTTTTTTTTTTTTTTCCCCTAAAGATTTTATTTATTTATTTAGAGAGGGAAAAGGAGAAGGGGGAAAGGCAGAAGCAGACTCCCAGCTAAGCAGTGAGCTCGATGTGAGGCTCAGGATCCTGGGACTCTGGGATTGTGACCTGGGCCTAAGGCAGATGCTATATCTGAGCCACCCAGGCAGTGCCCCACATTAAGTTTTTCTTAATTACTCCAGTAGGAGCCATCTGTTTTCTGACTAAAAAAAGGAATTGGACCCAGGAGTAGCCCCAGGGAAAAAGTCTAAAAATTAAGATTCCGAGATTTGGTTGTTTACATATTTTAGAAGCATATTGATATCCTTTTTACAGGCTGGGAATGATAATGGGCAAGTGTTGGCATCTCCGCTGTAAGAAATGATCATGAACAAAGAATCATTGAGGAAGTACCAATGGATGGTGACGTTTGGTGATCAAGTGTCTGTGCCATTTAGTAGCTATGGTGGCAATAGGTGCTCCAAAGATTGTAAGATGGGATAAACTCCTCTGAAGTTCCTAGAAAGCCAACAGAGAAAAGAAAAAGCTTTCTCCCCATACTTGTTCACTATGTCCATATACAAAGTGACAAACGATGTTATACATTAGTTCAACAGTATAAACAGTGTGGACTTCCTCCTACAGTAGTTGACCTGACTACCACCACTTCCTGATACCCAATCTGCCAACAGCACAGGCTGATGCTGAGACTCTGATATAGCATATTTCCCCTGATATATCAGCCGACCTCCTGACAGAAGTGTGGAGGCTTTCTTTCATGGAGGAGAGAGTAATTCATTTTCATGAAAACAAATATATTGTCATATGTTATGTGATATACTTCAACTTAACTCAATTCTTTTCAGTGCTGCCTTATGCGATCTTAGTGATTTTGCCATTGCCATGGTGTATATACATCACTGCCTTTATCAAAAATAAAAAATAAAAACACACCTCACTCTGCAGCCCAGTGAGTACAGCAGTATCTCATGCCTGCAAATTTACAGGTTCTACCAGAACTCCTACTACAAGTTGCATTTCCTGTATGGGATCATTGGAATGGTCTACTGAAGGCTCAGTTAAATTCCAGTTGAGAGAGAATGTTCTGCAAATCTAGGGAGCTTTCCCATGGTATGTATCATATGTATGAAACCAGAGGGAAGACATGGGGCCTTCTTCCTCATAATCAGAAGTCACTAGTCCAGGAATCAATGAGTAGAAGTAAAATGGGATTTATCTTGCTGTATTATACCTACTAAACTAAGATTAAAGGATGCTATATACTGAATTTTGTCCCTTCCCCAAGTTAATATGTTGAAACCGAAACCCCAAATATGATTGTATTTGGAGATAGAACTTTTAGGAGATAGTTAAAGCTAAATTAAATCATAATGGTGGGATTCTGATCTGATAGGATTGGTGCACTTCTAAGATGAGCAAGAGCCGCTTTTCCCTCCTTTTCTCCCGGCCCCCCACCCCCCCCCCGTCATGTCTCTCCTCTCTCCACGTGCATGTATCAAGGTCTTGTGGGCACTCAGCTAGAAGGTAGCCATCTACAAAGGAGGAAGAGAGACCACACTGGAACCTGGTTATGCTGTCACCCTGATCTCAGATTTCCAGCCTTTGTACCTGAGAAAAAAATTTTTGTTAAGACACCCAATCTATGGTATTTTGTTACAGTAGTACAGGCAAATTAAGACAAGGGTTTTTTGGTTCCATCCCATAATCTTATACTATGTGCTCTAAGAAATACTAGTGTTCATGATAGAACACAGCCTTTTGTTTAAAGTGGAGGCTGAAACTTTCCCTTTATCATTTTGAATGCCACAGTCTACTGAACAACAGGCAGAGAAAAGGTTCATTCATTCTGCTTTTAGGATAGTTGAAAATGGGGTTGTTTTTCACAGTGCAAGCCAGGAGAGCACAGAGCCTGAAGGATTCACTAGAGTTTTTCTTAGTACATTTTTTATAATCATGTCCATGGGAAAAAAGGCAAAAAATAAGTCAGGACCACATAAATACTTGGATTCTTCATGAATCAAGAGTCGGGTCATCTTACCAGGCAAATAACTCTTGAAAATGCGGTATTGGCAGAGAACAAAGGGGGAGAATGGAATTTGAGGAGTTATACCTGCTTAGGCCCTCTTAATGGCCAACTACTGAGACAGGGATTGGGACAATTAAATATGTTATTTAATGATGTCCTTTCATCTTTTTCCTTGGACATTAAAAAAAAAAAGATTAAAAATATTAGCTAATGTTTTAGGTTTCAGGGCGTGCCAACCTGGTAAAACAGCTGAGAAGATTTTGGCATTCTGTATCTGTGAGATGTGAGGAACAGAAGGGGAGAGGCTGAAGGACAAAGAGGTAAAATCCTTGATTTACCTTCAATTCCATCCTCCACATCCATTACTCACCCTGTCCTTACATACTGTTCAACCTGGAAGGCTCACCTGTATGGGCTTCTATTAGCTTTGGCTATTGATTGAGATTGGTCAAGGAGCGCTGGCAGAATATCAGAGGGAGGGAGACAATTAATGTCAGAAACTTTCAAGTTTTGAGCTCCACCAACTCCTATTTCCACTTTTGTAAGTGCCTAGCACCCTTGCACACCATACCGTGTAATTTATATGCCTATTCATGTAATGTCCCCTGAAATTCCCTCCCCCTACCCTGGTAGGGGTATTGGAAAATGGTATTATTCATAACAGAGTCAGGTGTAGCCTTTTCTATATAACCTTCCCTGATTCTTCAGGTTACTCTTATTTGCACTCTTGTTTTAGTTTTGTATATATCATGATTATTATCCCAAATATATGATATTGTGACCACCAGTCCTAAAGCTTTCTCTTCCCTGAGACTGATGCCCATATTTTATTCGTATTTATACTCTAAGATATAAATACAGTACCTGCCAGTTAGTAGATTCTAATAATACTTGTTAAATCAAAGTGGCAATAAGGGAGCAGAAGGAAAAGGGTTGAAGTATGGCATTCAGAAGTATCGTGGTTGGAAGACAGGGACAAATGAAATTCCTGGTTTCAGGGGCTCTCAGGGTGTTTGGATGACACTGGTAGGAGTGAGGGAAGCTATGCAATAAAAGATGGTGGAAGCAAACCTCAAAAGTTCTGTTCTGTCTGTATAGAGGTTCTAAAGCAAGCACTTTGATGCAATGGAAGATTGAGTATATTTACCAGTAGAAGGTTAGTAGAAGGGAGGGAATGGGACTATGTTATAAGAAACAACATCCTAGAGGTGCCTGGACGGCTCAGTGGGTTAAGCTTCTGCCTTCAGCTTAGGTCATGATCTCGGGTTCTGGGATCAGGTCTCGCATCGGGCTCTCTGCTTAGCAGGGAGCCTGCTTCCTCCTCTCTCTCTCTCTCTGCTTGCCTCTCTGCCTACTTGTGATCTCTCTCTGTCAAATAAATAAAATCTTAAAAAAAAAAAAAAAAGAAACAACATCCTAGAAATGCCAGTATAGATTCAGTATGTGTTTCCCAGCTGTACCTGCTCTTAAGTTTTTCCAAGCCTAGAGCAAAACAGTTTCAAGGCCTACTCCCAGTTTTAAGTGCCCCAACTAAATGCTGAAGGCAGTTTAAAATTGAGCAATTAAGATTTCATTTCTTTTGATGGCTGCATAGTATTCCATTGTGTAAAAGAAATGAAATCTTGCCATTTGCGACAACATGGATGGAACTAGAGCGTATCATGCTTAGCGAAATAAGTCAAGCAGAGAAAGACAACTATCATATGGTCTCCCTTATATGAGGAAGTGGTGATGCAACATGGGGGCTTAAGTGGGTAGGAGAAGAATAAATGAAACAAGATGGGATTGGGAGGGAGACAAACCATAAGTGACTCTTAATCTCACAAAACAAACTGAGGGTTGCTGGGGGGAGGGGGTTTGGGAGAAGGGGGTGGGATTATGGACACTGGGGAGGGTATGTGCTTTGGTGAGTGCTGTGAAGTGTGTAAACCTGGTGATTCACAGACCTGTACCCCTGGGGATAAAAACATAGGTTTATAAAAAATAAAAAATAAAAAAAAAATAAAAATTGAGCAATTAAGGACTCAAGAGAAATCCTCATAAACAATTTAAAGACCTTTACTGACTGAAATATCCCTGTTTCTGTTAACCTTCTGATCTGGTCTGTTCCTATGGATAGCAATGAGTGCCACTCTAGTAGTCTTCCACATATTTGGGGGAGAAACAGACACAATTAGTCATCTTGACTTGTCATTATGTAACAATTTAAAGTTGGTTATATAAATTTGACTTGGAAAAACTGAAAGACATTTGTAGCTTTCTTCCACTCGAAATGGGCTGACTGCGATAATATAATAAAAACTCACAAAATAGTAGAATCTAGGGGTGCCTGGGTGGCTCAATACATGAAGTGTCTGCTTTCAGTTCAGATCATGATCTCAGGGTCCTGGGATTGAGCCCCATATTGGGCTCCCTGCTTAGAGGGGAACCCACTACTCCCTCTCCCTCTGCCTGCTGCTCTGCCTACTTATGCTCCCTTTCTCTCTGTCAAATAAATAAAATCTTTAAAAAAAATAGTAGAATCTAGAGAAAAGATCTGGAATAGGACATCTTCACTCTAAAACAAATGCACATCTTAAAACCTAATGTATAGGAGACATTTAACAAATATCTGTTGAGTGTATAAATCTTGGATTTAATTCAGTGAAATTGAAAATGAATGGTGCTATCCCTATAAACAAATTGGAGTCTTTCTTCCCTTGCTTTCCATAGCTGTGCATAGTGAATTAACATGCTCCAGCCAAATGTGCGGTATGAGTCCCTGTGTACACTCAGCTGTGAATAGGTCATTTGTATATTTCTCAAGTGTTTCTATTCATTCATTCATTCATTCATTCACTCATGATTCATTTATAAAATTCATTTATTTATTTGAGAGAGAGAGAGAGAGATTGAGGGGGTTTGGGGGGAGGCAGAAAGAGAGGGAGAGGGAGAATCACAAGCAGGCCCTCTGCTTAGTGCAGAGGCTGATATGGGACTCGATCTCAGGACCCTAAGAGTATGATCTGAGCTGAAATCAAGAGTCAATTGCTTAAGCCACTGAACAATCCATGTGCCTCACCTCAAGTGTTTTTAGACACATCCTTTCTAAGTCTGTATGTGGACCTGGGAGCATTTTCAGCTAATGTGCTGAACTGGCTTTGTCCAAGATCGGCATCTTCTTGAGAATTTTTCCTGTGCTCCCCTTGAAAGTAAACATACTGTTGTGAGAAGTATAGTGAGAAATGTGTCTTGGGAAATGTCATTCATTTATCTTATTCCAAAGGATAATGAATCATTCGTTGTCTTTAATTTCGACAACTACCACTACAACTACATCTACATCTACAACTCAGCAAGCATAATTGTACCTGCAAACACTTTGACTTATCCATATAACATTTAAAAAAATATATTTTTATTGACATATAATGTATTATTTGCCCCAGGGGTAAAGTCTGTGAATTATCAGGCTTACACACTTCATAGCACTCACCATGTCACATACCCTCCCCAATGTGGAAAATCCAACTACCCTCTCCACACCCCTCTCTCCCCAGCAACCCTCAGTTTGTTTTATAAGTTTGCTTTGCACTCTTGTTTTATTTTTGTGTATATCATGTTTACTATCCTAAATATATGATATTGTGACCACCACTTTCCCTCCTAATCCCATCTTGTTTCATTTTTTCCTTCCCTACTCCCCAGGCCCTCCCACTCTGCCTCTCAAATTCCTCATATCATTGAGATCATATGATAATTGTCTTTTTCAGAGTGATTTATGTTTCTCAGCTTAATACCCTCTAGTTCCATTCACATCATTGCAAATGGCAAGATTTCATTTCTTTTTATGGTTACATAGTATTCCATTGTATATATATTCCTCATCTTCTTTATCCATTCATTTGTTGATGGTCATCTAGGTTCTTCCCAGAGTTTGGCTATTGTGGATATTGCTGCTATAAACATTTGGGTGCACTTGCCCCTTTGGATCACTACATTTGTATCTTTAGTGTAAATACTCAGTAGTGCAATTGCTGGGCCATAGGGGAGCTCTACTTTCAACTTTTTGAGGAATCTCCATGCTGTTTTCCAGAGTGGCTGTACCAGCTTGCTTTCCCACCAAGAATGTAGGAAGGTTCCCCTTTCTCTGCATTCTCTTCAATATGTTATTTGCGAATATCTTCTGCTATGTTATTTGCGAATATCTTCTCCCATTCTGTTAGTTGTCTTTTGGTTTTGTTGACTGTTTCCTTTGTTGTGCAAGAGCTTTTGATCTTGATGAAGTCCCATAGTTCATTTTTGCCCTTGCTTCTCTTGCCTTTGTGATGTTTCTATTAAGAAGTTGCTGCAGCGAGGGGAGGAGTCAAGATGGCAGAGAAGTAGCAGGCTGAGACTACTTCAGCTAGCCGGAGATCATCTAGATAGCTTATCTAAAGATTACAAACACCTGAAAATCCATCGGCAGATCGAAGAGAAGAAGAGCAGCAATTCTGGAAACAGAAAAACATCCACTTTCTGAAAGGTAGGACCGGCGGAGAAGTGAATCCAAAGCGACGGGAAGATAGACCCCGGGGGGAGGGGCCGGCTCCCGGCAAGCGGCGGAGCAACAGCGCACAAAATCAGGACTTTTAAAAGTCTGTTCCGCTGAGGGACATCACTCCAGAGGCTAAACCGGGGTGAAGCCCACGCAGGGCCAGCATGGCCTCAGGTCCCGCAGGGTCACAGAAGGATCGGGGGTGTCTGAGTGTCGCAGAGCTTGCGGGTATTGGAACGGGAAAGCTGGCTGCAGAGACAGAGCCGACAGTGAGTTCACAGCTCGGTGTTACCTTGAACCGGTCGCAGGCTCGGTGAGCTCGGAGCGTGGCCGGAGGTCAGGCAGACGGGAGTAACTGGGCGCTGTTCTCTGAGGGTGCACTGAGGAGTGGGGCCCCGGGCTCTCGGCTCCTCCGGGCCGGAGACCAGGAGGCCGCCATTTGTATTCCCGTCCTCCAGAACTCTACGGAAAGCGCTCAGGGAACAAAAGCTCCTGAAAGCAAACCGGAGCGGATAACTCACCCCGGCCCCTGATAAGGGAGGTGAAATTCCGCCTGGGGCAGAGACACTTGAGAATCACTACAACAGGCCCCTCCCCCAGAAGATCATCAAGAAATCCAGCCGAGACCAAGTTCACCTACCAAGGACTGCGGTTTCAATACCAAGGAGAGCAGCAGAATTCCAGAGGAGGAGAAAGCAAAGCACGGAACTCATGGCTTTTTCCCTGTGATTTTTTTTAGACTTGCAGTTAATTTAATTTTTTTTCTTTTTCATTTTTTGTTTTTTTCCTCACCTTCTGGTAAAATTCTTTTTTTTTAACTTTTACCTTTTTCTTTTTTAACGTTTTTTAACCAGTTTATCTAATATATATATTTTTTCTTTTTTATATTTTTCTTATTTTTTTTAATTCTTTTCTTTTTTTTTTCTTTTTTCTTTTTTTTTCTTTCTTCCTTTTTGAACCTCTTTTTATCCCCTTTCTCCCCCCTCACAATTAGGGATCTCTTTTAATTTGGTTAAAGCATATTTTTCTGGGGTTGTTGCCACCCTTTTAGTATTTTACTTGCTCCTTCATATACTCTTATCTGGACAAAATGACAAGAAGGAAAAATTCAACACACAAAAAAAAGAACAAGAGGCAGTACCAAAGGCTAGGGACCTAATCAATACAGACATTGGTAATATGTCAGATCTAGAGTTCAGAATGACAATTCTCAAGGTTCTAGCCGGGCTCGAAAAAGGCATGGAAGATATTAGAGAAACCCTCTCGAGAGATATAAAGCCCTTTCTGGAGAAATAAAAGAACTAAAATCTAACCAAGTAGAAATCAAAAAAGCTATTAATGAGGTGCAATCAAAAATGGAGGCTCTCACTGCTAGGATAAATGAGGCAGAAGAAAGAATTAGTGATATAGAAGACCAAATGACAGAGAATAAAGAAGCTGAGCAAAAGAGGGACAAACAGCTACTGGACCACGAGGGGAGAATTCGAGAGATAAGTGACACCATAAGACGAAACAACATTAGAATAATTGGGATTCCAGAAGAAGAAGAAAGAGAGAGGGGAGCAGAAGGTATACTGGAGAGAATTATTGGGGAGAATTTCCCCAATATGGCAAAGGGAACGAGCATCAAAATTCAGGAGGTTCAGAGAACGCCCCTCAAAATCAATAAGAATAGGCCCACACCCCGTCACCTAATAGTAAAATTTACAAGTCTCAGTGACAAAGAGAAAATCCTGAAAGCAGCCCGGGAAAAGAAGTCTGTAACATACAATGGTAAAACTATTAGATTGGCAGCTGACTTATCCACAGAGACCTGGCAGGCCAGAAAGAGCTGGCATGATATTTTCAGAGCACTAAACGAGAAAAACATGCAGCCAAGAATACTATATCCAGCCAGGCTATCATTGAAAATAGAAGGAGAGATTAAAAGCTTCCAGGACAAACAAACACTGAAAGAATTTGCAAACACCAAACCAGCTCTACAGGAAATATTGAAAGGGGTCCTCTAAGCAAAGAGAGAGCCTACAAGTGGTAGATCAAAAAGGAACAGAGACCATATACAGTAACAGTCACCTTATAGGCAATACAATGGCACTAAATTCATATCTCTCAATAGTTACCCTGAATGTTAATGGGCTAAATGCCCCTGTCAAAAGACACAGGCTATCAGAATGGATAAAAAAACAAAACCCATCTATATGTTGCCTCCAAGAAACTCATTTTAAGCTCGAAGACACCTCCAGATTTAAAGTGAGGGGGTGGAAAAGAATTTACCATGCTAATGGACATCAGAAGAAAGCAGGAGTGGCAATACTTATATCAGATCAATTAGATTTTAAGCCAAAGACTATAATAAGAGATGAGGAAGGACACTATATCATACTCAAAGGGTCTGTCCAACAAGAAGATCTAACAATTTTAAATATCTATGCCCCCAACATGGGAGCAGCCAACTATATAAACCAATTAATAACAAAATCAAAGAAACACATAAACAATAATACAATAATAGTAGGGGACTTTAACACTCCCCTCACTGAAATGGACAGGTCATCCAAGCAAAAGATCAGCAAGGAAATAAAGGCCTTAAACGACACACTGGACCAGATGGACATCACAGATATATTCAGAACATTTCATCCCAAAGCAACAGAATACACATTCTTCTCTAGTGCACATGGAACATTCTCCAGAATAGATCACATCCTCGGTCCTAAATCAGGACTCAACCGGTATCAAAAGATTGGGATCATTCCCTGCATACTTTCAGACCACAATGCTCTGAAGCTAGAACTCAACCACAAAAGGAAGTTTGAAAAGAACCCAAATACATGGAGACTAAACAGCATCCTTCTAAAGAATGAATGGGTCAACCGGGAAATTAAAGAAGAATTGAAAAAAATCATGGAAACAAATGATAATGAAAATACAACGGTTCAAAATCTGTGGGACACAACAAAGGCAGTCCTGAGAGGAAAATATATAGCTGTTCAAGCCTTTCTCAAGAAACAAGAAAGGTCTCAGGTACACAACCTAACCCTACACCTAAAGAAGCTGGAGAAAGAACAAGAAAGAAACCCTAAGCCCAGCAGGAGAAGAGAAATCATAAAGATCAGAGCAGAAATCAATGAAATAGAAACCAAAAAAACAATAGAACAAATCAATGAAACTAGGAGCTGGTTTTTTGAAAGAATTAATAAAATTGTTAAACCCCTGGCCCGACTTATCAAAAAGAAAAGAGAAAGGACCCAAATAAATCAAATCATGAATGAAAGAGGAGAGATCACAACTAACACCAAAGAAATACAAACTATTATAAGAACATACTATGAGCAACTCTACGCCAATAAATTTGACAATCTGGAACAAATGGATGCATTCCTAGAAACATATAAACTACCACAACTGAACCAGGAAGAAATAGAAAGCCTGAACAGACCCATAACCAGTAAGGAGATTGAAATAGTCATTAAAAATCTCCAAACAAACAAAAGCCCAGGGCCAGACGGCTTCCCGGGGGAATTCTACCAAACATTTAAAGAAGAACTAATTCCTATTCTCCTGAAACTGTTCCAAAAAATAGAAATGGAAGGAAAACTTCCAAACTCATTTTATGAGGCCAGCATCACCTTGATCCCAAAACCAGACAAGGATCCCATAAAAAAAGAGAGCTATAGACCAATATCCTTGATGAACACCGATGCGAAAATACTCTACAAAATACTGGTCAATAGGATTCAACAGTATATTAAAAGGATTATTCACCACGACCAAGTGAGATTTATTCCAGGGCTGCAAGGTTGGTTCAACATCCGCAAATCAGTCAATGTGATACAACACATCAATAAAAGAAAGAACAAGAACCATATGATACTCTCAATAGATGCTGAAAAAGCATTTGACAAAGTACAGCATCCCTTCCTGATCAAAACTCTTCAAAGTGTAGGGATAGAGGGCACATACCTCAATATCATCAAAGCCATCTATGAAAAACCCACCGCAAATATCATTCTCAATGGAGAAAAACTGAAAGCTTTTCCGCTAAGGTCAGGAACACGGCAAGGATGTCCATTATCACCACTGCTATTCAACATAGTACTAGAGGTCCTAGCCTCAGCAATCAGACAACAAAAGGAAATTAAAGGCATCCAAATCGGCAAAGAAGAAGTCAAATTATCACTCTTCGCAGATGATATGATACTATATGTGGAAAACCCAAAAGACTCCACTCCAAAACTGCTAGAACTTATACAGGAATTCAGTAAAGTGTCAGGATATAAAATCAATGCACAGAAATCAGTTGCATTTCTCTACACGAACAGCAAGACAGAAGAAAGAGAAATTAAGGAGTTAATCCCATTTACAATTGCACCCAAAACCATAAGATACCTAGGAATAAACCTAACCAAAGAGGCACAGAATCTATACTCAGAAAACTATAAAGTACTCATGAAAGAAATTGAGGAAGACACAAAGAAATGGAAAAATGTTCCATGCTCCTGGATTGGAAGAATAAATATTGTGAAAATGTCTATGCTACCTAAAGCAATCTACACATTTAATGCAATTCCTGTCAAAGTACCATCCATCTTTTTCAAAGAAATGGAACAAATAATTCTAAAATTTATATGGAACCAGAAAAGACCTCGAATAGCCAAAGGGATATTGAAAAAGAAAGCCAACGTTGGTGGCATCACAATTCCGGACTTCCAGCTCTATTACAAAGCTGTCATCATCAAGACAGCATGGTACTGGCACAAAAACAGAACCATAGATCAATGGAACAGAATAGAGAGCCCAGAAATAGACCCTCAACTCTACAGTCAACTAATCTTCGACAAAGCAGGAAAGAATGTCCAATGGAAAAAAGACAGCCTCTTCAATAAGTGGTGCTGGGAAAATTGGACAGCCACATGCAGAAAAATGAAATTGGACCATTTCCTTACACCACACACAAAAATAGACTCAAAATGGATAAAGGACCTCAATGTGCAAAAGGAATCCATCAAAATCCTTGAGGAGAACACAGGCAGCAACCTCTTCGACCTCAGCTGCAGCAACATCTTCCTAGGAACAACGCCAAAGGCAAGGGAAGCAAGGGCAAAAATGAACTACTGGGATTTCATCAAGATCAAAAGCTTTTGCACAGCAAAGGAAACAGTTAACAAAATCAAAAGACAACTGACAGAATGGGAGAAGATATTTGCAAACGACATATCAGATAAAGGACTAGTGTCCAGAATCTATAAAGAACTTAGCAAACTCAACACCCAAAGAACAAATAATCCAATCACGAAATGGGCAGAGGACATGAACAGACATTTCTGCAAAGAAGACATCCAGATGGCCAACAGACACATGAAAAAGTGCTCCATATCACTCGGCATCAGGGAAATACAAATCAAAACCACAATGAGATATCACCTCACACCAGTCAGAATGGCTAAAATCAACAAGTCCGGAAATGACAGATGCTGGCGAGGATGCGGAGAAAGGGGAACTCTCCTACACTGTTGGTGGGAATGCAAGCTGGTGCAGCCACTCTGGAAAACAGCATGGAGGTTCCTCAAAATGTTGAAAATAGAACTGCCCTATGACCCAGCAATTGCACTATTGGGTATTTACCCTAAAGATACAAACGTAGTGAACCAAAGGGGCACATGCACCCGAATGTTTATAGCAGCAATGTCCACAATAGCCAAACTATGGAAAGAACCTAGATGTCCATCAACAGATGAATGGATCAAGAAGATGTGGTATATATACACAATGGAATACTATGCAGCCATCAAAAGAAATGAAATCTTGCCATTTGCGACAACATGGATGGAACTAGAGCGTATCATGCTTAGCGAAATAAGTCAAGCAGAGAAAGACAACTATCATATGATCTCCCTGATATGAGGAAGTGGTGATGCAACATGGGGGCTTGAGTGGGTAGGAGAAGAATAAATGAAACAAGATGGGATTGGGAGGGAGACAAACCATAAGTGACTCTTAATCTCACAAAACAAACTGAGGGTTGCTGTGGGGAGGGGGTTTGGGAGAAGGGGGTGGGATTATGGACATTGGGGAGGGTATGTGCTTTGGTGAGTGCTGTGAAGTGTGTAAACCTGGTGATTCACAGACCTGTACCCCTGGGGATAAAAACATATGTTTATAAAAAATAAAAAATTAAAAAAAATAATAATAAGTGACCAGATTTAAAAAAAAAAAAAAAAAAGAAAAGAAGTTGCTGCAGCTGAGGTCGAAGAGGTTGCTGGCTGAAATCCTGTTCTCCTCAAGGATTTTGATGGATTCCTGTCTCATATTGAGGTCTTTCATCCATTTTGAGTCTATTTTTGTGTGTGGTGTAAGGAAATGGCCCAGTTTCATTCTTTTGCATATGGATGTCCAATTTTCCCACAGCATTTATTGAAGAGACTGTCTTTTTTCCATTGGACGTTCTTTCCTGCTTTGTCAAAGATTAGTTGACCATAGAGTTGAGGGTCTATTTCTGGGCACTCTATTTTATTCCACTGATATTTGTGTCTGTTTTTGTGCCAGTACTGTACTGTCTTGAGGTTGACAGCTTTGTATTAGAGCTTGAAGTCTGGAATTGTGATGCCACCAACTTTGGCTTTCTTTTTCAACATTCCTTTGGGTATTCGGGGTCTTTTCTGGTTCCATATACATTTGAGGATTATTTGTTCCATTTCTTTGAAAAAGATTGTTGGTATTTTGATAGGGATTACATTAAATGTTTAGATTGCTTTAAGTAGCATAGACATTTTCACACTATTTTTTCTTCCAATCCATGGGCATAGAATGTTTTTCATTTCTTTGCATCTTCTTCAGTTTCTTTTATGAGTACTTTATAGTTTTCTGAGTACAGATTCTTTGCCTATTTGGTTAGGTTTATTCCTAGGTATCTTATGGTTTTGGGTGCAATTTTAAATGCAATTGACCCCTTAAATTCTCTTTATTCTGTCTTACTGTTGGTGTATAGAAATGTAACTGATTTCTGTGCATTGATTTTATATCCTGACACTGTACTGAATTCCTGTATGAGTTGTAGTAGTTCCGGAGTGGAGTCTTTTGGGTTTTCCACATAAAGTATCATATCGTCTGCAAAGAGTGAGAGTTTGACTTCTTCCTTGCTGAATCAGATGCCTTTTATTTCTTTTTGTTATCTGATTGCTGAGGCTAGCACTTCTAGTACTATGTTGAATAGTGGTGGTAATAGTGGACATCCCCATAGTGTTCCTGACCTTAGGGGAAAAACTCTCAGTTTTTCCTCATTGGGAATGATATTTGCTGTGGGTTTTTCACAGATAGTTTTGATGATATTGAGGTATGTACCCTCTCTCCTTATGCTTTAAAGAGTTTTCATCAAGAATGGATGTTGTACTTTGTCAAATGCTTTTTCAGCATCTGTTGAGAGGATTATATGGTCCTTGTACTTTCTTTTATTAATGTATGTGTCACATTGATTGATCTGTTGATGTGGAACCAACCTTGCAGCCCAGGAATAAATCCCACTTGGTCGTGGTGAATGATCCTTTTAATGTGCTGTTGGATCCTATTGGCTAGTATTTTGGTGAGAATTTTCACATCTGTGTTCATCAGGGATATTGGTCTATAATTCTCCTTTTTGGTGGGGACTTGTCTGGTTTTGGAATCAAGGTAATTTTGGCCTCATAAAATAAGTTTGGAACTTTTCCTTCCATTTCTATTTTTTGGAACACTTTCAGGAGAATAGGCATTAATTCTTCTTTAAATGTTTGGTAGAATTCCCCTGGGAATCCATCTGGCCCTGTGTTGGGAGGTTTTTGATGACTGCTTCAATCTCCTTACTAGTTATGGGTCTCTCAGGCTTTCTATTTCTTCCTGGTTCAGTTTTGGTAGTTTATACCTCTCTAGGAATGCATCTATTTTTTTTCCAGATTGTCAAGTTTGCTGGTGTATGGTTGCTCATAATATGTTCTTATAATTGTTTGTATTTCTTTGGTGTTGGTGTGATCTCTCCTCTTTCATTCATGACTTTATTAATTTGGGTCCTTTCTCTTTTGTTTTTTGATAAGTCAAGCCAGGGGTTTATCAATCTTAATTTTTCCAAAGAACCAACTCCTAGTTTTGTTCATTCTGTTCTACTCTTCTTTTGGTTCTATTTCATTGATTTCTGTTGTGATCTTTATTATTTCTCTTTCCCTGCTGGGTTTAAGCTTTCTTTGCTGTTCTCCAGTTCCTTTAGGTGTGGAGTTATGTTGTATACTTGAGACCTTTCTTGTTTCTTGAGAAAGGCTTGTATCGTTATATACTTTCCTCTCAGGACCGCCTTTGCTGTGTCCCACAGATTGAACAGTTGTATTTTCATTTTCACTTGTTTCCATGATTTTTTCAATTCTTCTTTAATTTACTGGTTGACCCATTTATTCTTTAGTAGGATGCTCTTCAACCTCCACGTATTTGAGTTCTTTCCAACTTTCCTCTTGTGACTGAGTTCTAGCTTCAGAGTATTGTGGTCTGAAAATTTGTGGGGAATGATCCCAATCTTTTGGTACCAGTTGAGACCTATTTGTGACTCAGGATGGATCTATCCTAGGGAATGTTCCATGTGCACTAGAGAAGAATGTGTATTTCGTTGCTTTGGGATGGAATGTTCTGAATATATCTGTGATGTCCATCTGGTCCAGTGTGTCATTTAAGACCTTTATTTCCTTGTTGACCTTTTGGCTTGATGTTCTGTCCATTTCAGTGAGGGGAGTGTTAAAGTCTTCTATTATTATTGTATTATTGTCAATGTGTTTCTTTGATTTTGTTATTCTTTGGTTTATACAGTTGACCTCTCCCATGTTAGGGACATAGATATTTAAATTGTTGGATCTACTTGTTGGACAGACCCTTTAAGTATGATATAGTGTCTTTCCTCATCTCTTATTATAGTCTTTGGCTTAAAATCTAATTGATCTGATATAAGGATTGCCACCCCAGCTTTCTTTTGATGTCCAATAGCATGGTAAATTGTTTTCCACCCCTCACTTTAAATCTGGAGGTGTCGTTGGGTCTAAAATGAGTTTCTTGTAGACAGCATATTGATGGGTTTTGTTTTTTTATCCATTCTCATGCTCATGTCTTTTGACTGGGGTATTAAGCCCTATTCCATTCAGGGTAAGTATTGAATGATATGAATTTAGTGCCATTATATTGACTGTTTGGTGACTGTTACTGTATATTGTCTCCATTCCTCTCTGGTCTACTACTTTTAGGCTCTCTCTTTGTGTAGAGGACCCATTTTACTATTTCCTGTAGGGTTGTTTTGGTGTTTACAAATTCTTTTAATTTTTGTTTGTCCTGGAAGCTTTTTATCTCCCCTTCTATTTTCAATGATAGCCTAACTGAATATAGTATTCTTGGTTGCATATTTTTCTCCTTTAGTGCTCTGAATATATTATGTCAGTTCTTTTTGGCCTGCCAGATCTCTGTGGATATGTCTGCTGCCAATATAATATTTCTACCATTGTATATTCCAGACTTCTTGTCCTGAGCTGCTTTCACG